>NC_087130.1:4964007-5584508 GCF_030705265.1 Helicoverpa armigera | reverse complement strand
GATTTAGATTTCTGTGGTAAAGACGCACCTTTGTTATATTATGACAAATGGTTGGCATAAGTTAGAGATGTGATGCGGGTCTTTCTTTATTTGCGTTTGAAAAAAGTGGGTCGACGCATGAAGCTGACGTAAATTGTTATAAAATGCCTTTTAAATTTCGTATTAATTTTCCTGCTTATATTTTCTTGGAACGTATTTCTTAGCCTGGGCATTTTGCTTAAAACGTATTTTGTGTATAAGAATGGCTTATTTGAAGTTGATGTGTATTGTGTAGGCAACATTGAAGTTTAGACAATATTAAAGAGGATCTGTCAACATTTTCGAGCTTGTTTATCAATTCTACCATATTTACTTTGTGACTTCTAAGAGCATGACAACTGCTAAAAAAAGATTTTAAAACACTTTCATGCAATTTTTTCTTATTTAACGTCGCATTTTGTAAAACATGGCAAAAAATGTAGGGATTTTAAATAAGTAAGCTTTCCCAATGATGTTGGTAAAGGGGCCTACTTTAAAAGTTATGCTCCAGTTAAGCATTCCTTCATACGTTTGAGCGACCAGTCAGAAAGCTATTCCCTGTCGCAACGCAGGCAAAACTTTTTCCGGCCACTCTAAAACTATTCGACTGTGCAAAGCGTGTATTTTTTATTTCAAACTTCTGTTGCAGAAAATACAGATTTTAAACCCAGCTTGTTTTTATGTTGTTGTTGTAAAAAGTACGTATAGAATTTAATATTAAAAGTTTTTTTTTCTTTTGTGTCTTAACTAGCGTTGTTGAAGGCAAAGCTAGGGTGCAATACACGGTACATAAAACTTTTTTGATTAACCACTCTAGCTATTGGTGAAAGTCGCATATGTATCCGATAAAGACAAACAGATGGAACGGAGGATTTTTTTATACAAAAAGAAACTGCGTTTTGGCTACTTCACATTCTACTTTTTAAACCCTGTCAGTTGGTCCGTCCTACTTTTTTCTGCACGCTTATACATTGGTCGTGTAGAGCCATCAAATGAATAAAATAAAATTCGTTGGATAGTTGGGTCAGGCGAATAGGCCCAGTCCACTAGTGTTTTAATATTTAATGCTCCGGCATTCGGCCCCGCATCCACTATGAGACATATTGACAGCAGTTATCTCGGCTAATACTCGTTTGAACGGCATTTGCAAGTTAAATTTAGAAACGTTCGACAGACGATTCCATTAAATGTTACGATATATGACTATTTAATGCGGTGAAGGCTTATGTGAGATTTGTGAATTAAATTGGAAATGTGGGCTGTTTTGTGCGAAGTTTTGAATGAAATTAGGTTGCCACTTTTTGGGTGCTTGCATTTCATAGTGTGACTTACTTGACTTAGAGTCCAATCAAATCGACTCATTACTTCACACTTTGGATTAAATATATAGCCGGAGGCAATGTTGCTTCCCAACTGTGAAAGAATGAGTCAAATCAGTTTTTTTTTAATTCGGAACCTTTATAGTAAAAAGTTGAAAATGTTACCTTTTTGAAATATTAGTACCTATAAACTACCGACATTACATTAAAAATAATATTCTTATTCTGTTGAAAAGCAATAAACTTAGGTTTGTTGAACAAAACACATTTATTGAAAGTATAAGTTTAGCAACTGTAACACTGGCTGTCTGCAAAACATACGTATTTCCGAGTTCGTGGTATATTTTTTGCTGCGGAACAAGTTTGCACCTGTCGGGAACAACTGGACCGGTAAATTTTTATTTATTTTATTTTCTGCGCCTGCTGTTTGTTACGGCACAAGTGCTAACTGTTATGGTTTTCAAATAGCCGTGTTTTAATCAGAAAATTGATTTTGACACTGAGTATTTAAACTTTGAAATAAAAAAGAAGTAAGTACTTTATTTGTTTTCCATTTTTAAGCTAGCCAAAACTAAATATGTTTTCTTTCTTATCGAAAGGACTTTTACGAGGACGCCATATCTCTATTAAGATATGAGAGGAACATTGTCGTTGTACGGTAAAGGTTCTTCTTACCATACGATACGATTTTCGGTTCGGGCGCAAAAATGCATACGTACCTACTTCAACGAAAGTGTAGTGTTTGATTTGAAATTTTCCTGGACTATGAATACAGATGGGATCTAAATGTAGACGTTTTCGATTTTCTAAAATAAAAAATAAAAATACGGTCACCGACTGCCGATTACATATAACACCAACTCAAAATCCGACCGATGTATCCGACTAAAAAGTCTGATCTAAATCGCATAGTATAAAAATGTAAAAGCATCAGCGATATCGAGCGACTATATTAATACTATTCAACGATCATAACACTTCTATGAATTTCTCTTTATATCTATTTAGCTCTTATCTACCCAGTTAAGTAGTTCTCTCCCCATTACCCCGTTTTACCCTCACAGATTACCCCCCAGACGGTAAGATTATAAAGAAAGTGAGATATAAAGAGGTGGTGCGGTCTATAAGTAGATAGTTTAAGCGGTACTGGGTTTTTCATGGTAAGAAAACTGCCTTTATCTCAAAGGTTTTTTATAAAGATGGTGTTCTCGTGAAAAACATGATGTGTACGCGTGTAATGTTACGGCACGAGTGTAATGTTAGCATGTGTTCACGCATAATTGTTGCAGTGTCCAGAATATTTAGAAATGGTTGCACACAATTATTGTGGGTTTGAACATCATTTGAATGTTTTTATTTCCTAATCACGCTTTAACGGCTGAACTATGTGAACGAAAAGACACGTATGAACATTGGGGTCCAACCTACAATATAGGACACTTTCTATTCAGGGATCGAGAAGTTCTCTTAGAATGCGGCAAAAAAGATAGGATTTCATTAATCTATAATACTTCTAAATTGGTAGATAATGTAGATATAAACAATGACTAACTTGAGGGCCATTTAGTTCTACGTTTGTCCTATAAATCGAAGCCGAGGCTTACCAAGCTAAACCAATCCCGTGCGTGTCATTAAAGTTGACTTACTAATTGCAGACTAGCGATGTGCGATGACTACAGTTTAGGAATAGACATAAGTTATATAGGTATATATTTTGGTATTTGTATTTATTACTACTGTTAATCTTTTAGAAAATGTTGCAAGACAAGCAGGACTAGATACTTTATGAATCATTATTTTAATATAATTTTAATATAAGTAATTACATTTGTTGTAACCGTAGTCAAATATTTTGAGTATTTTTATGATTTTGTCATCGACAGCAACTAAAATTGGCAATTTTTTTAAAGATTTTTCTATCAAGCCTTCAAAACACTAAAGTCATTCTTACATATCTACTGAAATTGGTGTCAAAAGCTAAGCTTCTACTCTAAAGCTCTGACGAGCTCATATCAAGCAACAGATCAGCAACATACCGTCGTGTTTGGATGTACTGTTAGAGCATAATCTTGTAGCTTGAGCTGGCAAACAAGCAGCTTCAGAGCTCACTAGAGGGCGCTAGATTCAACAGCATGCTTAGAATAAATTCAGTTATTTGACTGAATACGCAAGCACGCGTTATCCTGAAGGATTTGGCTGTAATTATCTGGGTTGGTGCAGTCTAAGGATCAAAAGGGAAAAGGATCTTTTGTAGATGCAGAATATGAGAGACACTAGCTTCTCTTTCTTTGAACAATATGTTTGCTTAAACCACTAATCCCAGATATTACTGGCAACAATATTTTAGTGGTAGTTAGCAATTGGTCTGGAAAAGTTCACAATCGCAATCCGGGCAGAATATAGTCTACGAGTACGACGAATTACCAAATCCTATCTGCCAAAATGTGAATTGCACAATCCACCCACTACAGGTACACAGGTACCATTGCCATGTTTCGCAGAACTCAATGGGAACGTTATAGAGTTACCATTTATTTACCAAACAAACCTATCGAATTACATTGAAGTGATACCCGTTTCCCACCTATGTTTACGTCACTCGTCACTCTAACTGTAATATATTCATGAAGTATACATTCGATGCGTGCTTAGTACGTTTACATTAGATAATTATACATCGAATATAACGTTAAATAATTTCAATGTTCCTGTTTGTAGAGAGAGTATGGTGAATGTAGGTGGGAGAAGGGCGGATACACATAAGTATAGTGTACAAATAATTCTGTAGACGCATAGTATGATGAGATGTCAATTCAACTTTTTCTAGGATGTGGTCAACCTCGGGTGAGTTTTTAGTGGGTTCGAGCCCAACATAACGACCTTATTTTTCCGAATGCTGGTGGTATGCGTAGTTTGCGTAGGTATGGTATATAATATGGCCTACTTTTACAAATTCTGGTACTATTAAAAAGCACCATATTTTAGGATTGTAATAACATTAAACATAGATAATGTTATGATTAGGTATTGACCACCAAACCTATGAAATTATGTTTATAAACTAATCACATTATTGATATTCAATTTAACGATAGGATTATTCGAAAATTTAGTTATGCATGTGTCAATATTAATTGAATGAATGATAACCAGGTATGCCTAATTCAATTACTGCATAATTAGGTCCATGCGTTATTTCTAAACGTGTAGCCCGAAATTGTTTTCAATTCGATTTATAATTTAAAGCCTGTTTTAATGTAAATGGTGTCACTAACACTATACAATATTTTGTGGACAGGTTTTGTGAAAATACTCTACAGTTAACATAATAAGACCCAAGTTCACTGACAACACAAGCGTTAAGTATATAAGGAAAACGTATGTTTATGTTGTCGTTGAAAATGCTCTAAGCTATTTTTATTACCTAGGTAGGGTGGCTTAAACTTACACCTTATGAACTCAAGTATGATATACGTAGTATCATTGGATTCAACTTATATTTTTTGTCTTTCTCTTCTTACGTCCCACAAAAAATATTATGGTCATCACCGCTCTATTCATCGTTGCATTTTTGCATGCAGCATTGTGACTTTAAAACAATTTATACGAGTCATCAACAACAATGGTCTGACAACCAGTCTTTCCTAGAGGTATTGCGTTGAACGGGTAACTGGGTTCAGGTGGGCTGAGGTAACTGGGCTGAGGTCAGATAGGCAGTCGTTCCTTTCAAAACACTAATACTCAGCTTCACCTGGTTAGACAAGAAGCCTACCCTAACATAGTTGGTAAAAAGCTAGGCAGATAGATGATGATGATACGATCCATCAAACTCACTACTTGACTCTTGATTGACTTGACCGAACTCACTATTTGAGTTCATAATTGTTGCATTGTTTGTTCGTTGGCATTAGGCATTAGTTCTGTGTACACCTATGACTGAGAGTAAACAGACATAAATAGGCCAAATCCAGTACGGTTTATCCTACCACATAACAGTTGAAACGCGAATCTTCTACTGGTAGAATAGTGTTAGTATTTTCGACCCAGTTAAGTTACTATAGTTATCGGCACGAATCTTGAGCTCTGACCTTCACCTGCGCAGAAGTAATTTATTGGGTCCCTTTTTTCGGTATGAAGTGAGGCGCGGGGGCGGGCTAAAGCGGTGATTGGCCCGCAGTGCATCGCGTCAGAGCCGTCACTCGGGATTGGTTCTTTGCTAATAAATCACTTCTCAGATATAGGTCAGAGCTCAAGATTCGTGCCGATAACTATACTACCAGCTAAGCCATTAAATGAAGTCATAATCTTTCACTAATTAAAGCTACCGTAACAGGCCAAACAAAACGTGCTGCTAACTCGCAAAGATAAACATTAAAACCCGTTGAATAAATAAAGGCTGAACACAGGTCAAGTTGCACCTTAATTATACGGAGGAAATTCAAAAATATATTTTTAAATGGAAGTTTACTGCGGTGCTAAATGTACGGATGGTATGAAATTACGCGGTCGCCAGCGCAAAGAGTTATGTTGTATTTATTTTGTGACATTGTAATTTTCGAATTCGTTTTCTTAATGGTTTTTTCGGACGTGGTTAAGGGTTTGGTTTTGTATAGACTGGATTTATTATAACTTTGTTATATAAAAGTGTATGATACTAACTGTTTTGTATGGTTTCAACAGTTTTTTTTGTGAAGAAACTGCATCACACACTCAAATACAAAGTGTTCAGTGTCACATCTCTGTTTATACCATGTTTCATCATATCAGCATATCAGGTCACCTATTTTACTGTAAAAGTGTAACATAAGTATAAGTTCCCATTTGCATCAATACTATTATTAAAGCAGAGATACACTTTTGACCTATAAATAAATAACCTTTTACGAGTCTATTTTCAGCTAAAGAAGCTACAGACTCTTTCATATAGACAACTTAATTACTTAACCTAATTACGTAGTACCTGTGTTCCGAACTGTGTTTCTGTGTTACCTGTGATCAGAACCCAATAATATTCTGGTGTACAGACCAAAAAAGTTATTGTTAGGCGGAAATATTAATTAAATCTGTCTTAGACATAAAATACCTTGTCTCTTTTAGTGTTTTGTGAGGTGTTACCAGTATTTTATATGGAGCGACTGCCTGTCTGACCTCATAAACTATTGGTTTACATAAAGTGTAAAAGCGTTGTAATAAAATAATACCAATGCTAAATATGATGAGATCATAGAGGTACTTATATCGTTTCCAGCAATATAGTCTATAGCATCAATTTCTACACAAAGACCTTTCCATAGACAGCAAACGATCTATCTTCGGAGAATCGTGTGAGCTCTCCCTTATGACGTTCTGATAAATGATTGGCTGTGATATTTGTATAGACAACTGTATAATACTGCAATGTGTGATATGATAGTGAAAGATATAAATAAATAAATTACCATGTATGTATATTGAAATGTAGTAAAATTAAAATGCTATTTCGTCATTTAAAAAGTTTCATGTAATGCTAGCCGTTGGCCTTTTCAGTTAGTAACGGGAACAAAATCTTAATCAAGCCTTGCCTTCACATGACTAATTAAAAAAACACGTATGAAAAATTCCATAATGTAACAATTTACCAACCAGGGGATTGAACTCGGAACTATGCTCAGAGTTCATGTTAGAAACAGTAAATAAAATATCGAGGAAAATTCAAAGTATTTGTGGCACATTTTGTAGTATTTTTACGAGTTAATTAACAGTTCAGTACCTCCATTACTCGACAAAGGCCAAAAGGTTAATGTTCGTCAAACCGTCCATGTGCCGTATTTCATTTGACAATAATTGAGCCACAAAATTTTACCTAAGTATGCTATTAACTCCGAATTCGTATTTACACAGTAATTTCAGTAAGTATAGAATTTGACACAAAACCCACCAATAATTGCAGTGGCTATGAGATTGTTATCGCTGACGCCTTTTCACCCAAATTACTGAATTAGGCTTCGAAATTACGACCCATTTCTCCCTCTCCTATCATTACTAAAAACGTTTAACATTTACAATTTAAATTAAACACAGTATTTACTCATGTTTACAAAGGCTTTCTAAAGGCTACGGTTTTAATAAAATACAGCGAGCAATTATGACTGCGTCGTAGCTACGAATTTAAAAATTCCAGTACAATGACTGCACAAAAGTGCAAAGAAAGCTCGCACAAAGAGATTTGAAAGCATCTGCAGCTTGGATACAGCTTTGGACTGCAAATTACAACTGAGATAAACAGTGGCTATGCGCCGAGTCGCGACGCCGCTACGTCTACGCCAGTTCGTAGCGGCAGCACGTAGCGAGCGGACGCCCGTAGCCCGTCGTAGCGAGCGACTACGCCGGCGCGGCATGTACGAACCAGCACCGTGCGTCCGCAAACATAAACAAATAGTGATATGAGTTGTGCGTCCCCGAGCCTAGTATTCCGACTAACTCTCCTCATATTGACTTTCATAGTGTCGTGTACATTCGTCGCCAGTGTGGTGTGGTTATTGCGAACGAGTGGCTCCGCTAGCCAATATGAGAATTATTACTTGTCGAGAATTAATATAAGCGCCGTTAAAAGCGACGGTAACAATATTTCGACGACGCCGCCTATATCGGACCATTATAAAGACTTGATTAAAATAGAAATAGCGATGAGGCGGGTGGAAGAGAATAGTAGGCGATTAAAAGAGTATACGAAATCTATATTGTGGGATAACAAGGATAAGTCGTTGTGGTGTGTTTTGTTCAAAGATAATGAGAGGTTGGAGAAGGCCGTGCGAGGCGGGAAAAATAGACATTCGATTGACGAGGAGTATATCCGAACGTTGCGGGAACAAAAAATGCGAGAGGCTTTGATACATTTGAGGCATCACGGCGCGCACCACCGGCGGAGGCCTGACGTCCTCCCCAACCTGCCCTACATCAAATAAATAACTATTTACTGAAACGTTTCGCGGAAATTGCTTCGGAATCGAAATGGAACTGTTTTCAGCCAAATATGATGTTTTAAATGAACTCGCCGAGCTGGAAAATGATTCGAATTACATCAACAATAATTGGAATAAAGTCCGATGCGATTTCAGCGGTGTTAAGTGGAAACGATTCACATGATAGTTAGTTGTAAATATTTTGTACGTCGGTTTAATGTAAATGACTGTATCCAATGTGTAAATATATAACTTTAGTTTAACTGTACATATGATGATTATGGCACAATTAAATAAATGTTTGAAGACTTCAGACAATATTTTATCGTAACGTCGTTCATTTGGAAAGATTAGTTTCTTCTAAAACGAAAGTTCGCTTTATTCAATAGTTTCTGTTACTTCTTGATAAATAAAGAAATACTTGTCTCAATAGTTACTTTAAATGTTTTTCAGAATATCCGGGAGTTAATAAGATAATGTTTAACATAGTCAATATTTTGCTAAGATTAACATAAAAACTGTTTTAACATTAACACGGTGTAATAATTAGTATAATTAATTTTGTTGTTATCAAAATGTTGCCTAATTATTAATCGACATACGAAATCATGAAAACATGAACTTTTCAACTTCCTTGATTAAATTAAGGCCTAATTTCAATATTAATTACTGTTGACCTTTTGTATACATTTCACTGTCAACGAAATAATGCTAATGAGAATTCATATAAATCTATTTTTGAGTTCATTTGGACTTTAGTGTCTAAATATATGAATATTGCTTTGATAATTCTGAGAGTTGTCGTACTCGGATCTTTTTGAAAAAACATACCTACTTTATAAGTTCTGTAAGGCTTTTACTGAATGTGTTGATCTTAGACGGTGACTGTTAGGCCTCTTATCCATTCACTATCTCTGCCTTAAAACTTACGGTAAATTCACCGCGGTCAAATGTTCTTAAATTAAAATAAAAACCTTGCAAAAGAGTGGACAAGAGGGAACAAGATGTCTAACCTCCCCACTCAGAGACATTTAATGGTTACTTGAGCCATACCTCAGTGAAGGATTTGTATGACATTCCGTCACTAAGGAGTGATTTAAGTAATCATTAAATGTCTCTGAGTGGGGAGGTAAGACTGAAAGGTCAGTCTAACAGTCACTATATAATATCTCAAACCTAACCTACATATATTTACTGATTCATAGGTATGTAGGTACTTCACACAGTTTATTTTTGCCATTTAATAAAGTATATGGTTAATGGTAGCTAAAGCAATCTGTGTGTACAACCGAAATTTTAAACTTAAACTGTACATTGATTTATTATGACCCTGTTTTGTAATTAATAAGTTTTGACTTTATTTTGAAAGTGTAAAATGAAGAAGCCAATTTAATTTGTAAACGAACCGATTCAATTAACAATAATTTACGAAGTACTTTAACATTTCATCGTGTTAAAAGTATAAATAAAATGGTTTTTATATGGAACCTTTGTTTTATTTGTAACGGAACAGATTTTTGAGCCTATACACATCTTGGAAGTCTCTAAATTACGTTTTTCAACCTTTGAAAATTGATATTAATGAATTATTGTTTGGGTTTTGTCATAAACAATATGGCTGGAAACATTTTCACTTGTGAGATGACGTGAGACAAAGAAGTATGAAAAAGGGATATATACCAACCCTTAGTTAAAGTTTATATACAATCTGAAGAACGACGACTGTCCTTAACCAGCCACCACTTAATGAAAACAATATCACCTTCAATATAAATAAAACACAAGTTCAATGCCCTTACATAATACACAAGTCACATATACAAGTTTGTTTCCCAAGTTAATTTATACCCCTAAGTCTGCCACACTAAAAATGTTACAAAGTGTAAGATTCAGCTGTGAACTCCCACAAGCGTGTGTCATAGACATATGCGATTCGAGGACAAATTACTAGACTTCAGAAATTACTTAAATGAATGGCCATTGTTCAACTTCGAAGTAATTTCAACTTGAACTTTACTTTGGAGTACGACGTAATGTGTGTATCATTATTGAAATTACATTTCGTGAAAAGGTTTCGTTTTTAACCCCCGACGCAAAAACGACGGGGTGTTATAAGTTTGACATGTCTGTGTGTGTGTGTGTGTGTGTATGTGGCATCGTAGCTCCCAAACGAATGATCCGATTGTAATGCGGTTTTTTTTGTTTAAAAGGTATGTCAGTCGGGAGTGTTCTTAGCTATGTTTGGTGAAAATCGGTTCAGGTCTTCAAGGTCATCAGCTCGTTTGCTAGATGTGATAGGAATGTTACACGCTCAGTTTACTTGCAAGTATATGTGGGATCTGAAATTTGAAACACTAATGTCTTTTGAAACCACTGAGCTGGTCTGCTGTTAGGGCACGAAGGTAGGAGACGTAACCCTGAACTGCCTTTTAGTAAACCCATCGAGTTTGGGCTCGTTGAATTTGTCTTGACAAGTTCTCTTCATGTTTGTGATTGACGAGAACCTGATGCTGGAAATGGGATGTGGCGGATGAAACCCTGAAATGCCGGAATGAAACGGATAAACCGATTTATATTTTTGCTGAAAATCTAGAATGTCCAAATGTTTCTCAATCTGTGCAATTCTCCCAGAGCCAGTTTGTCATGAGGATTGTTAAACAGCTTCCTTTGGCCGAGATGGCATACAGCGACCCCATCTTAAGATAAAATAAATTAAATGAAAGAAGGAAAAATTAAGGAGCTCCTTTAAAAAGCATGAAATAAAATTAAATTATAAATTTAAAAAAACCCCCGACCCAATAAAGTACGCAATAATTATGACAAAAGGTTAAAAACGCTAAACCCTATAAGAAGCAAAAAATAACTTTTAACACTACGTAAACTAAATTTTTACGTGTCGGGGGACCGCTTTTTACCTTCATAAATACTTACATAAATCAAATGATACCTACCTAATTACAACATTCGTTAAAAAAAAAACACGTATCTAAAGTAATGAATTAGAGCGGTCCCCCGACACGACAAAATTTAGTTTACGTAGTGTTAAAAGTTATTTTTTGCTTCTTATAGGGTTTAGCGTTTTTAACCTTTTGTCATAATTATTGCGTACTTTATTGGGTCGGGGGTTTTTTTAAATTTATAATTTAATTTTATTAAATAAATGGAATGAGTTTTTTACTTTTTGTTATGTTTCAGTGTTTGCAAATTAATATTCCTTAATGGATGTTGCTCCCAAAATCTGCGCAGGTTTTTACTCGACTGTGCACATAGGAGTATACCCTTTGATAAGAATACTACATTTTTTAATCCTGTATATCTAAAGACAGGTTAAAATGCACAATACAAACATTCAAGCATTGTTCCCATACAGGATTATACACTCATATATTTTTATGGCACTATACAGGATGACTACATCGACATTCTTCTCCATAGCCATATCGGCAGAGCATTAACCCCTAAAATAGATTATACTAAGGAAATGGTGATACTCACGCAGCCAGCGACCGAATTTCCCGGAAGATTGTTATGGCTATAAGCTCTCTGAAGGAAATATAAGATTCATATCACCCTGTATGTACTGATACGGAAGTATATAGTGCTGTTACGTAAGGCCAAATACTTTTGTTCATAAGTAGAGAGTAATATTGCTGACGACAAGATTGTAGTATTAGCTAATGTAGACGGTTTACGTTTGTGTGCGTGTGTGAGGTCATAAAAATCTAGCGGTAAGTATATAGTTAGAAATAAGTTAGGTAACAAAGAACTGACCAAGGATAATGCTATTGTTTTAGTTAATGATAATAAAGACATGAAGACGTTGGCTTACGTTACTTAAGGTCAAGACATTTTAATCAACCTACTTGATGCTCCTAATTTATTAAAGTAGATGTGCACAATATATTCGAAAACCACATTCATACTACGTAAGTATTCCTTTACTTTTATGCGTTAATTAAAAGAAGAAGTCAGCAGATTTTATCGGAACTCACCGCCCTAGGTGCACATACCAATCACTATCGACAATATTAGAAACCCTCTCAAACAATTAAAATTAATCTATCCAAAAAGGGTCCAATTAAAATTCAGAGCACATAATATTTGGCCCAGCTTAACCACACATTCGCAAACTGACCCATTTGTTCGTAAGGCTAACTAGATCTATTCAATTCATAACTAAGCTTCAATACCGGTTCGATAATCCTATGCAAATATTGAATTAAAGTGGCCTTAATACTCAGACTCTGGAAGTGTACGCACCGTCGGGCTGTGCTTAATAGTTCATCGATATCGATAGCCTGTGTTGATGTTAGCCGATAAGGTGTATTTTGTGGAGCGATTTATAGGCCTAGAGTAGTATGAGCTGGGGGAATATAATTTTCCTTACTAAGGCTGTTTATAGACTTTTAACTACTATTAACGGCTTCATACTGCAACTTTTAGCTGGTTGACGTCCTAAATAATCTTGCTCGTTTTGAAGCATACCAGTGCAATGTTTGGTTTCATAAGGTAAGGATAATAAGGTCGGTTATAGCTAAGCGTCCACTTGTCGGTATCGTACGCATCGGACGTATCGCACGCAACGGATCGTAGTATCATTTATATAGAAACTCAAACAAGTGCGTCCACCTGTCCGCAACGTACGCATCGCAAATCGACAATGATCCGTTTTGTACGATGCGTCCGTTGCGAACGATACCGACAAGTGGACGCTTAGCTTATATCTTCAAGACATACTGATTATTTTACAAGCATCAAAAGAACGCGATAATCTTCCACCAAAAAAACAAATGAACAACGGACAAACCTGTATAGTGACTTTTTGACAATAAATAGCAATAAATGAACATCGCATTCCAAAAGCCATTCTTTCCCAATATTCTGCCACCCAAATAGAACGGCAACTCTTTTGAATTAAGAACGTATTGAGCCTATTTCATGCAGTCACAGTGTAGTCGTAACAGTAACATATTGGATTTATACTCAATAGTTGGGCATGAATAGTGGCAGCCTGCCAGCCAACGGCGATCACAATATCCATTTCGCGCAGTTGACTACTATGACTGGCGTCACTGGCGTGGCAAGTGTTGCGTGAAAGCCTAGTAGAGTATATAAGCCAGCTGCTTATACATTCAAACGATGCATGAGTTTGATCAACAATAGATTTACGTGCGGTAGTTGTTGATGGCAGTTTTGTTGAAACGTTTTGATAATTGTTACACTTACCGCATTTATGATGAAAATTGCACAAAAACAGTAAAATTAGGCACGCCTTCAGTTATTTCAAATATTCGGTGTCTTTGCTAAAACGTTACTCATTTAAAATAGGTATTAATATAAAAAAAATCTCAAATAATTTAACGAGTATACGACAGTAAACAACATTTTTTCAATGATGCAGTTTTCCTGCATCCATGTCAATGAAAATATTTTGTTTGAACAATATTATTGCAACTGCGACTCATGTTAGGCACGATCCGTTTGCGCTGTAAAGTTTTTTAACGAGCTGTTTCATCTTAGCTTTCTTGTTGTTGATAAATATTTCTGTAAAAACTTAGCATAGCATTCTATTTAAATATTTTTATTTGTGAACACAGATAAATCAAAAGCTTAACTTCAAGACTTGAAATAAAATCACAAATACCGTGATTGTATATGACACCCTCGCTTAAAAAGGTGAAAATAAAGTACATGTAAGGCATATACTTTTTATGACGTAACATCTTTTAAAGGAGCAAAGAGATTTCGCGACCTCCTCGATGGAAAGAGGTTACATATATATTTTCATGGTCAATGCTGTGGGCTGTACGATGCTAATAATATAAGATACCGAGCTCGTATAGTGCGGGACTATTTTTATGTGCTTAATATTCATAAAAGTAAGGAACAGATATACTTACTTACGTACTTTAGTAGACGTGACCTAGTTTGCTTCTTAAGAAGTTTTTTTTATTTGTATAAGCTCGGTCATGGTATGAAAATGTTTTGAGAATAAATAAAATGTTTACGTTTGTGGACGAAACTGGGCTGGAATCGAATGTTTGAACAAATTGGGAAAGAATAATGGTAATGTACGTTCTGTATGTGTTCAGTCTGTTTAGAATTTGGACTCTATATAACGGTATCTACTTGGATATTCGTGAGATACCTACTATAAGTATAGGTAAATTTCACTTTATTTTCTTGGATGTTCCGACAGCATTTATAACCCCCTATTACGTAGCTCAGGTTTACAAACAACATAATTTATATTTACATAAACAAAGTCTATTTGCAATACTTAATCAAACCAAATGTATTGTCTCAATTTGTAATCATTATTCAATGCTATACATTACATAAAGGTATGTACCGAGACAGTTGCGGGCGGCGGGCGTCGGGACAGAGTAACAAAAATAATTGAATACATAATTGATTAATAGCCATTACGACATGACAGATATTGATTGCTATCGGTGCGGCGGTAAATGTAGTGTGCTGTTGACTCTTCGGTAATGCTGTGGTCCTGGTACTTTGAATATATGTGATAGCATTATTCAAGTGATCATTTAGTGAGGTTGTATTAAATAAATGAATGATTTTATTAATTTAACCAAAAGGCTATAAGTATCATTACTTTATACATGTTTACATTCCAAAAACAATAAAATTGCTTAAATGATATACATATCTTTTACTTCCTCATTTTTGCCTCGATTTGTACAAGCAAAATTGGTGAAATATGTTACATACAAGAAAGCTTCACAGTTTAGCCTATAATACAACAACCACAAGCAATATATCAACGCACCAATAATAGGTTACAAAAACCTTTCATAAGCCATAGACAACAATACACCATTAATAAAGAAAAGCTTTTTAGCCTCCCCTTTGTTCGATATTGTTACGCGTACTTACTATATGTCAAAGAAACATGCAACTAAATATACCTCTAATATGAAACATCAAAAGAAATTCTATCTATATATCACTAGTACATGACTAAAGTTTAATATGGATATGATAAGGGTGAAACTTTTTACGCGACAAAGGTGAAAATTATTGCATACATGTTATTCGGGTAGTAACAATTCCATGGAATCCGAGTAAAAACAGTGAAAACAAATACTTTTGTAATAAAATGTTCTTTTATTACGCCACAGTGGGTAGAAATACAACAATGACAGTTCCATAACAATCAATCGTGCGTTTTCAGGCACTGCACGTATGAAACTGTCAAAAATTCTAAAAATAGAACTATGTCACTTTTTATTTTTATTGCAGGTATTCTAAAAATTGTTTTGTAACAAAGAATTTCAAACTCTTTTTAGTTAGTTTGTTTCAAAAATATTTCACATACAACCATAAGCTAGGGATTGTACCTATGAATTGTCATCTGAATTGCCTTCTCCCAAGAAGGTTGGGGTAGGCTTCCAGTGTGTCAGGATGAAGCTGAGTACCAGACTTTTACAAGCTGCTTATCTGACCTCCTCAACCCAGTTACGACTGGTTGTCAAACTTGCTGGTTTCTGACTACCCGTATCGACTGCGTTAATCGTACTTTCCGAGATACGGCAGAACTCTTTGTGACAAGATGGCCACCCATCCACGGACCGACAGCACTAAGCACTGCTTAACTGTAAGATCGATCGATCCCCGCAGCTTTGCCAACCCTACAAATGCCACCAGCGAAATTCAACAATGACTCGTCAATATTCTTTATCTTAAAATAATCTAAAACCGTATAAAAATAGCGCGTTGACTCGCGATATCGACGTTCCATTCAGTTGGGCACCTGTCATGGCGGTGATTGATTGCTCGCTATATTAAAAAGTAAATGAAGTGCCTTTTAAACGCGCCACCTATTCGACAAGGATAAAGTGGAGTTACAGCGTGACTTGATGGAAACGTCAAAAATTATGTCGTTAGTTCTTTTAGTTTAGATTTTCTAGCTTTGGATTTGGTATTGCTGACGGCGGATTTTAATAAGCTATCTATCTTTTTATTTGCTTACCAGAGGTGGTATTATTTGTATGGGGATAAGTGTTAAAAGGTTACTGAACTCCACCCAAAGTATCTACCGCACGTCGTTTGGTGCGCTGAAAATTGTAATTCAAAATTAAGGCTTTTTAAGTAGGCGTTATCTTTAGTATTGTTTATATAAATGTGGACAGTAACTGGTACATAATGATGGAATGCCTTTTAATTTTCGATTAGAAAATGTTATGAGACATTTATTCATCATAAACTTTTAATTATTTTTTATTCTTAAGACGTCTTATTTATTCGAATATAAATTAAGAAATAACCCGAAGACAACCTAAGTAATGTCTTTATTTATTGTGTTTGAAACAAAATGCACAGCCCTTTACAGTTATTTCGGTATAATGAAAGCACATTAAAAAGATTGCTCCAGAGATAGCAGTTAATGGTAAAAACATTTACAGTTTGGCAATAAGCCCATAATGCTCGGCAAACGAGTTAATTCTGGATTATACTTCATATTTGCCTTTGTTTTCCATTGTTATGACCCTAAAGTAATTAAAATCATGAATGAAAATATTGTTTTAAAGTTCTTCTTACCTATAGACAGACATATGTGTTGTTGGGGAGGTTTGTTGCACCACTTCTTCTTCGCAAGAGAAACACGTAGGAAGTGGTGAAGAGTGAGCGTTTTGTGGGCTGTCTTTTGTTAATTTTCACGTCCAAAAAGTGTCCATTTTGGAGCCAAGTTCGAATAAATTATTTTTTTAGTTTGAGTTTCACATGAGTTCGGTTTCTAACCTTCATTTGTGTTTAGTGTCATCATCACGTATAATAGTCTGATAGGCACTTTAACTCCCACATTACCACAAAGATCTCACGGCTCTTCGTTATTTAAATTATTAAGCTGAGGTTTATTTTCATTACTGTTTACTTTCAAACGAACCGCGTAAGTGCGTTCCACACGCAAACTTAATCGCTTAGGCATTTCAAGTTGAAAACCAAAATACTTAAAGAGTATCTTGAATATCAAAAGCATAATACACATTCTTAACTTTTATATATTTAATGAATCTCATATTCAAAACAAAACCAAATGAAATTTTGTTAATGAGTGTATTAAGTAAACTGTTTGAGAGATAAAGCAGAATTACCCTTTAATATATTTAAAAGTTTCTGATGAAAACCCGACGAGATAATAAACACATTGTTGAAAATAATACGATAACATTAAAACTTTTTGTTTTCATGAACCAAGACTTTTTTTAAAGCGTTTTGCTAAAAAGTTCCAAACTAGATTTTATTTATCGTCTCATTCAAAATAAGTGACAAACGCTGTTCGAATGAAGAATGCATTCCAATTTAAATAAAGAAGATGGTTTCGAAAGGGTGTTTCTTTTTTTAAACTAATAAATAACATAAATCGATACTGAATAGACGGACGTAGATCCCGTTACGTCCAACACACAAGGTATTCTATTTTCTTTAGCAGAATCGAACGAATCCTACGGGGATTTTCCCCACGGAGTGGCAGGTATAAGCCAGAGGAATTTAAAACGAGGGTACAAAACACCACTTTAGAAACAGCCGTAGCACCAACTCATTATCAACGAAGATTCTTATCAAAGTTAACAAAGATTTCGCCTAATCTAAAAGTTTGAATTGTGAAGTTTGTTCCAGTTTCATAAAATCTTTTCCATTTAAAAATTCAATAGACATGGTAGAGATTTAAAAAATAAGTGTGTCTTGCTTTAAAATTTAGAGTAAAGTAAATACGTATGTAAAGTCGAGATCTTACTGTCATATGTATGTATATCAGTGTCCAATGTATACAATTCTATAATTTGAAATTAATCATCAAACAAACCATCATCCATTTCTATCTCTACTTAAATATCTAACCGTTCCCAATATAACGTATTTATAATATTAACTAGACGCGACAAAGGATAAGGTGAGAATTAGTTATAATTAATCTAAAGCTCCTGTCAGTCATCGCGTAAGTTAATTAATTAAGAACCAAGTTATATAATTCCCCCGTGGAGTGTATAAGCTCGTTTGACGGTAAACTATTGCTGGGCAAAGTTGATTGCAATATTGTGTTCTTAGAAGGTGTTCGTAATAGCTGGAAATAGGCTCGCCTATTACGTTGGGTAAATCAATATATGCCTGCACACGTTCCTTTTATAATTGTGTTATTTATTTTCTTGATTGAGGCTATATACCTCTATATATAAGTTAAAAATAATGATATAAAGTTTAGTTATCAAGTATTCAAAGTAAAAAAAAGGTTTTCAGATTTCTATCATTTACTTTTAGGAGACGAACTTAGGCATACTTACCTCAGATAGTTTTACAATACGTTTCAAAATGGTACTACTGTACATTATAAGATATATTGTGGTAGGTATTAAAATATAAACTAACAGGTAAATCAGTATTCTCAAACGAGAAATAATAAGCGTTAAATAGGTTCTATTCAAAAACATGCGTAGGTTGATCTCACTGACAAATCCGAAAGCTTATCTTTTAAAAATAAAACTCCTAGTTTTATTTTTATTTACACAAAAATAATTTTACAAAATATTTCTAGCCGTAAACACATAAAACATTATCAAGTTGTGAAAACTCCTCATACAATATTAACGATCGCGAACCAAATACGTCCCGACTAATTACAAACGCCAATGTTCGTTCGTTTGTTTGTTTGTTTACTTATTGTTAGTAGCTGATGAGATATTAACTCGCGGATTATAGGCCTTATTATTGTGTTTGACTTTGAAAAGTAATGAAATTACATTTTGTTGTTTAACTTCTGTATAATGGAGATTTTGTTTTGAAATGAAGGGAAAACCAACACTGAATTACCTAGTAGATATTTCCAGAAAATTTTGGTTTGATGTAAATAAGATGATCTATACGAAAATCGATCTCAGTGGCGTGCACTTGGAGAGGCCTATGTCCAGCAGTGGACTGCGATAGGCTGATGATGATGATGAAGATGATCTATCATTTTCAATGATAAGTAATGGTTAGCTACAACAGAACGACATACGTTTTACGACATATTCTATTACCCCTCTGATATGATATCCTTACTTAGCTTCCTTCCTAAAATTTGATGTGTTTGAGGTCGCATACCACGAAATAAACAATTTCAAGGTTAATTATTTCTTTGAAACTAGTCATGAATTCACTTGAATATCACCTTCGCACGTTTCACAGAAGCGTTGCTCCAACATTATTTTGCACTCACTTAATCGGGGAAAAATAAAGGTTTCACACCGTTTTACTTTCAAGGAAAAAAATCTTCTCACGTCCCCTTCATTACGTTTCGTTGGACACAAAGGTGAGGGAGAATATAAAATCCTGAGGATTTATTTATTGACTTTAATAATGCCCAACATTTACTTGAAGGTTTAAGGATAATAGGGTTACCGGAATATACTGGTTTTGGAGCCTTTATTAGAGTCTCGGTGACGTAATAAGGATTAGGGATGCACGTCACCGTATAGCAGTATTAGGAGATTAGTTGGCCTATCAGTTCGGCTGGTATTGAACAGTAAAAGGGGATGCTAATGAAACTGTCATGAGAAAATTTCAGGTCTGGTTCATTGCTCTTCTATGTTTATATCGACTTGATTATCATATTTATCATCGGAAGATGATATCATTTTTATCAGGTGTAAATCTTGTTCATGTTATTCGTAATTGGTAAAGTTACATCGTAATATAGGTATTACTTTATGTGAATGACTAATGTAAATGTAGTAGGTACATTATTAAATTAAGTATAAATTATGTTTGTCGAAGAATTTTCATATTATTTCAGGCATAGGAAAGCATAAACAAACAATTTCACTTACGACACCCTATTTGCATTACAACCTATTACTTCCCTACGAAACACGTATTCCAATCCATATTTCAAAGCAACACCAAACAAATGACTGTCTATTATTTTAGTCGGTACTATATTTATGTTATCTGTAGGTACGTCAGGTGCACCTTTCCAAATTGCTAGTGAGCCTGCCTTCCTGTCCCAAATACGACTGTCAGACCCTTATCAAGCCCTAATTATACATTACCGTCGTTTTCATTTGGAATTTTGGACACTCCGATATTGTGGTGGATTTCTTTAGTGACAATTTACTGTGTGACGTCATTTGTCAGGTAGCCTTTTACATGTAGGGTTTGAAAAACGAATGCTTGAGTTCGGTTGTTTTTTTGTTGCTCTGTTTTTTTTTGTGTTGGAGTTGAGGGGGAAAGAAAATTCAAGCGATTTTCTTTGTGAGTTTGGTTTAGTTAGTACACATGTAAGTTTTTATTTTTACTTTACTTATGTAATTGGATGCATGAAAGCAAAGATGTTGAGTTAAAATCATGCATTGGTAACTTTTTATACAATATTTTAGAATTTTAGTTTCTTCTTTAGCTTTTAGGCCATTCCATACTTCATTCATTTCATGCAAAATAAAATTAGCAGAAATCCATTAAGAATTGTAGAAACAGTAAAAATTATGACGTAGCACTAATTACAGTAAAACTCAGCATTAATGTTCATGAATTCATGAAATATGATACTCGTTACATCATAAAAAGTTATTAGATGTCGCTGTTTTATGGATAACAGACTTTTTCGTTGGAAAGAAGCACAACAAAGGCTGTTGCTTTTTACGATTACTATAGTCTTAAAACAGGAGTTATGATGTCATTAGTGTTCTATTATACCTCCGAAAATGAATTAATGTGCCACTAATATTGTTTCTGAGAAAACCAATTTTAAAAATGTAATAAAGTTCAAAATCGTCAAGACTCTTTTCACTTATTTTTTAATTATGCTTTCTTAAAATAGTTCCTATTATAGAATTTCATAAAACGCATTCCATATTCGACGAACAAAGCAACATAGGAACATATTACAAGGTAAGACCGCGACTGCACTTTCAAAATAAATAGATTTTCCCCACATCTCGTCTGAAATGAATTTATAATTCCCAAATGGTAAAATTAAACCCCCTATTTCTATCCTGACTACCATTTGTTTTCTTCGAAAAGTCACAGGTTTATCACGTTAGTTGTGCAAAAGTCGAGTGGGTGGTGAGATAATGTTGTATCTGAACTCTTTAAATGTGCTTGTGGCTATAAATTAAACGCATTTACAGTTTTATAGCTCGTTATGAATAAAATCATAAAGGTGTTTTCTTTTCCTCAACATAGAATGACTAATTAACTTATTAATGGATTTAGTTTAAAAGATGATTTCAATACTTATGCTTTGTGAAATTAAATAACAGCCTCGCGGATTTACTCAAACCTTCTTTATATTTCGACAAAGACCCGACTGTTATTCCAATCGCACGAAAAGCACGAGTAGGTAAATTTTTGTTTTTTCGTTTTTTAGAAGATCCACTACCAATTACATTCTATGTCTACTAAACACTCAAAAATATTCTGCTTCTAGTTCACTCCAAAAACCGATCGAGTTCCAAAAGTACCAAATTCAAAATTCTCCTGGGAAATTCGTGAGACGCGCAGTCGTCGGTGCGTCGCCCGAGATTGCAGCTATTACTTCTAACACCCTCTGTTTGCCACCAAATAGTTATACCCTCCCCTAAATTATTAGCCCCAGGTACACACCTGAATGTATGTGGGATACGCTTAGGGAATCGAAAAAATAGGGGACGGAAATTGGAGTTTACTACGCCGAAATGTCTCCTACTCACTTATTACGCTCACTTTGTATTGATATAGTGGTTTAAATAATGACTGTTCTTGGGGTGGCGGTAAGTGCCTCATTCGTCATTCCGTGTGTTTTAAAATTGGGCCACGTTAATTTTCTTCGTCACTTAGTCTTAATTGTGATAAGCCCTTTGTTACCATTGATAAAAAGTTTTGTAAAAGTTAAGCAAATAATACATATTACTTTGCTATCTATCTTAACACCTTACGTTACACCTTAAGTCTTACTAGGTAGAATGTATATTATAGTCAACCACTTGCAATATCCCACAGACAAGAAAAAACTTAAAGATAATATTTTGCTCGACTATATTTATACTTTACAACATCGGTAAAATACGGTTCTTCATAAAAATGGACACTTATTTTCATGCAAAATAGCTAGATGCTCTAAGCGGCCTTTAAGAGTAGCTCCCCCTACAAACAGCTTACGTAAGTCTAAAACAAAAAAAAAGCCACCGAACTACAGTCTGCCGTAGCTTCTGTCATTGATAAGAGGAATGGGAAATGAGACGACTTTCCTTTGATATTTATATTTGAATAAACAGTTGACTATCTACTATGTGTACCTAAGAGAGGTAAGTGGCTGGATTCGAATTAAGAATGAAAAATACTGACTGAACGTAAATAAAATGCACTGAAACTTGTCTGGTGAATCGGGTACTAAGTAGATATGTAGTACCTACACACCAGAATAGTAGAATTTGGCAAATTGCAATGTATTGGAAGTGGCTTTATCATAGCAGTACTTCATAAGAAGGTTTGCCAATAACGAAAATGATTATGAAAACTTATGAAATTAAAACGTGATTTTATTGAAATAAAGACGACTAGTTAGTTTTCAATATTGGGCTAAACTGGACAATTAATGAAATAGGTCCCACTGTCGGTTACACATGTTTAGGATAATTATATGTTGCTGTGGGTTCTGACACTTTCAGTACCAACTTGGTATAAATATATTATTATGGTTTATTACAACTAAATATCTAATTATGGTACATACTTAATTAAAGTTTGTGTTTGTACAAAATAATTTATGAGTGGTAGACTTGACATTGTATAAATCTTTGAGAAGAAATAATGATTATATAATTATTATTATATCCAAAACGTATTATATTACTGTCGTGGCCCAGTGGGTAAAGAACCAACCTCTCGAGTTTGAGGGTGTGGGTTCGATTCCAGGGCAGGCAAGTCCAATGCAACTCTTCTAAGTTTGTATGTACTTTCTAAGACCAATGGCTGACAAAAAGGTGAAGGAAAACATCTTGAGGAAACCAGGACTATATAGTCTGAAATCACCAACCAGCATTGAGCAAGGGTGGTGATTAATGCTCAATCCTACTCCGTGTGAGAGGAGGCCTGTGCCCAGCAGTTGGACGATAAAAAGGCTGTAACATTCTATTATAGTTTTGTTATTGCGTCACTCTCCATACACAGTAACTCACGCATTCCGCATAAATGCATCGAACGCATCGCACATCCAGAAAATATACGGAATATTGCGTTTTATGCCCGCATCTATGAAACAGCTTTTATTTGTTGTTCACTAAAGACTCAATGGATTGTAAAGAATGCTATAGCGGTAAAACTCCGCGATAGTCTCGATGCAGTACAGTTTACAGTGGCCATTTTGAAATGAAATTCGACGGGACTGGACGCAAAGTCTCTTTATAATGGCGTGCTTTTTTGTTGTAAAACCTCTAATAAAGCTGATTTTTTCAGCCGTCTGTCTGTCTGTCTGTGCAAATACGAATTGTTTCTGCAAACGAGTGATGGATTTTTCAAGCTCTGTCCATTTTGGACTTGTTAATTTTATTGTTACTGCGCTTATAAAAGGAAAAACGTTTATAGGGATTATGCTTGATTATTTTTTGTGTAAAAGCATCGTGCATTTTAAAATAAAGCCGATTCCGAGTGTTATTTGGACATTATTTTTGAACTCAATTTGACTATTTTTCCAAATAAATTAAGAGCAAATGCAAATTCAAATCTGTGACTATATTAGTTCTCAACCAACTAATATAGTATCCAAATACCAAATAGTAAAAATAAGACGAGTTTGTTTGTTTAACCAACGACGTACCGAAAGCCTTGACGTTCTTTCGTGTAACCCAACAATTTATGACGACATTATAGTGATGTACGTGCTATAATAACCCATTGCTTTTAGTTTCGTATTTGAGTACTAATTAGTTTATCGTGAGGCTCAATTCTATTCCCCCTGGATAGATAGACGTCACGAAATTTCGTGCCGTATAAAAGAGTATCGGCCAAAAATGGCAACCTCTTTTATTTATGTAATCATATAGGTAACTGGCAGCTTTCAAAATTGAAATTGGAATCACGTAATTGAAAATGTTAAATATGAACATAATTTTGAATTTAGAACGTTAACATTGCATTTAGATAAATATAAAGTTTTATTTATTTATACGTTAAAACGGAATCATAAATATCGGTTATCAGCAAATATTTTTCAATTCAGAAAATAACGGTAGTTTGAAAATCAATATTGATCATATCGCTGTTTATACACTACGATATCATAAATTATAGAATGCAGTTTGTTTTTTTATTTCAATAAAGTTTGTAGTATTTTGTTTGTGTTTAGACATTTGTTTCCACTTACCTCTTTTATTTAGCTTTTCCAAGCCAAGAGAGGTATCAAAGAAAATAAAATTCTAGTGTATCGTGCCAAAGTGAGAAATAATATCGGTCCGCTTACAGTAGCATTTGCGGTGGATTTTCCTATTTTGTTATGTCTTAGACAGGCTTACGGAATCGCTTTGTAAGCATACCTTAAGTACCTTACTGCTGTTCTGTGCATTTCAAATCTACGTTAGAAAGTTTATTGTTAGTCAGTTTAAAAGAGGGTAATTTTTATGTGCATTATTCTGTGGTACTATGTGGTTATTTTAGTAGGTACCTCAATGTGTTCGTAGTGATTAAGTTATCAAGCATACCTACAAACAGCAAAAAAATAATTGTTACGTCTAAATGTACGAGTATACTTATCACAGTAAAATTCAAAATTACGTTGGTGCAATGCTGCACTTAATTGGTCTCAAACGGGTGATATTGGAAATGTGCTTCAAAACATAATTCTAACTACAAAATTCAAATTGAATAATCACAAAATTAATTATATTACAATGTAACCACATCTCTCCACGGAATGAAAATGAACGCGAACACAAAACGCCAATTCCATTGAAATAAAATAATAATGTAACAAATTAGGAATGCGTCATGGCATTCAAACCGCCATGAATGGCAATATGAATGAGCACATCCCATAATGCATTGGTATGCTCATATCTTTATCGAATATATGCAGTTGATCACCCACAAATCGGATTTACGCTATTGGCGTGTTAAGCCGCGCTAATTTCGCCAATCGTTGGGAAATTTCGTTGGTGCGCGATTTTACATTCAGTCGGTAACAAATTCATTTAGCTTTGCATATTCAGAATAATATTTTGGGATATCTCGTGTTTTAATAGTTTTGTGGGGATTTTTATAATCAGTCCGATGGTATGAATATTTTATCGGGTTGCGTTGCTTTTAATTTAATTGGATTTTCTGCTTTGTAGCAGGGGACAATGCAGCGAGCAATTAGGCTAGTGCCTAATTAGGATGTGGTTGTCTATTACGAATATTCACTTATATAATAGGTAAGACATAAAACTCCAGGTTACTGTTTATATTCTATTATATATTGACCTTATTTTTTACCACAAAAAATATATTTTCATCGAAAAACTCAAAGGCGCCATTAAATCATTTCAAGAATCTGAATACAACATTTATTTACACTCGCATCCATTCATCTGTATTTCTGCTCCCGACCGATCATTAACATAATATTTTCATCTCTCCATTGGTTATTGAGCTGATATTATATTATTTAACGTCCCAGTGAAGTTGCCTTTCATATGGGATATTGAAAAATGAAGTCTCTCGGTAAGTATAAATTATCCGCTTGGTGTTCTGAAGATTAATGACTTCGGAATTTCTCTCAGGATGTAAAGTCGATGAAGCCATTTTTCCTAAGTCCACTGCCAAAAATGACACGAAGATTGATGCTTGCTGGCACTTTAGAAAACTAGGCGTGAATACGATAAAAATACAAATCGATGCTGAATTTTTTTAGAAGACAATTTTAAGTTTGTTATTAATGACGTGTCTGAAATACGTCTATGTTTTTTGCTTACAGAAAAGTTTGTTCATAAGTCCTGAGTGACATGAATTTTAAATACGTACTTGTATCAACCTTTTATTTCAAAAAGTTCATTATTTTCTAACTGAACAAAGTGCTCGGTCATGTTTCTAAAACGACAACATTTTTCATTATGATTATTCGCCGTTGAATCTTGAAACCTGATAAATTATTCAAACAATTGAGGTTTTAAGTGTGATCTCGTGTTCGCTAATTGTGAATTTATGATATTACGGACGCAGGATTGGCGTTTGGCATTTGTCTAATTATTAAATGT
Organism: Helicoverpa armigera; assembly: GCF_030705265.1. Taxonomy (NCBI): domain Eukaryota; kingdom Metazoa; phylum Arthropoda; class Insecta; order Lepidoptera; family Noctuidae; genus Helicoverpa; species Helicoverpa armigera. Next base: position 5,558,024 of record NC_087130.1, on the reverse strand, counting down.
TCCATTCTGGATTGCGGGTTGTAACATCACGCCAATTCATTTGTTTATACATAATCAAAATACATATTGTTACTAGATTTAGCTGTTTTATAAATAAACACTTTTTAAGCAAACCCCTTTAAATATTTATGTGGACTTTTTCTAACAATGTTTCATCTATTTTTATGTAAACATGACGTGTGAGTACGGTCTATTCGATCACATTAAACATTAAAACTAGAAACTATTTTCTTTTAAAATTCTAAGTTACTTCACTACTTCGTATAAAAGTATTTTAATAAATATAAAACGTAGTAGATCGCAACTTTTATAAATGGCACTGTTTCACAAATTGCTCCAATCTTTTCACTTCGTAAATAAATAAGTGCCTATAATGACTTTTCTTTATAGCCTTGCTTCGAGTGTACTCGGTTCATTATATAAAAATATTGAAAGCAATCTCTTGGCAAAGAATTTAGTGATTGAATCGACGTCGTCAAATCAATTTACCTTTCATCAAGGGTTTCACGAAATCTTTTGACAAGATTGCCATTATAATGTTATCTTATGACGCAATGATATTAGGTTTATTGAATGTTTCTGAGAAATATGATCAAGTAAAAATATTTACACAGCTTTTATCGTAAATACGTTCTTAAATGTCAACTCTATTCAATCAATAATTGAACTGATCTTAAACCTTGAAACATAATTTAATAACGAACTAATAAAATCCAAATTTTTTACGTCACCTCGGTTTTCGTCTAAGCGACCATCATGGCGGATCCGTCCATATTCAATCAACCCTTTCGATGCTGATAAATGGAAAACGTCACATAATTGATGGATGCGTCCTTTCATATACTGATGCGGACTTAATCCATCGGTAATATCGTTCGCATAAATTCCTCATTGCTCCATGGTAGGACGAAGGTGATTCATGTTATGTGGTTCAGTGGGAATGACATGTCATCATACCTTTGGTGTTACAATAATACCAGTGAAAATCTGGAATCATTTAATATTTGAGAGGTTACTGGGGTACTTCTAAAGGGAGCATTAATTCTGTTTTGAAGTGATTTCAAACAGAATTTCAAATTGAATTGGCCTTGCGGTAGTTGCATTGACAAGAAATATAATTAATAAACAATTTTCAATTGTGATTTTTTATTGTAGGTACCTGCGTCATTTAACAAAATTGTAGAAGTCGATTGAATAATTATTACAATTTGACTCGAGCTCAATTAATTCAATAACGAATTCTCTTTCATTTCGTAATAGTTGTCTACCTAATTTCAGTTGGAATTTAATAATTTGTGACACAAAATAAAGTCATTATAACATAATAATAAAACAAAGAGGCGTTTGAAAGCACTCAATTACTTCCATTGTTTTCGGCGCAGATGTAAATAATTTCGAAGATAAACTGATATTTGATACTTCGTAAACACCATTTTAGGAAATGGGGGAATTTATATTTTTTGACATTTTGTGAGAAAGGTACGGATTAAACGAGTTTGAACTGGTTTTGGTGTTTATTGTATAACTGTCAACTGTATGTAATGATTTAAGGAATCCTAAATAGCAGTTTGATTTAAATATTCTGTTCTATTTTGATTGTGTCAATAAGGTTGTTTTTGATCCGGTTATTTAATAATTATGAAAATATATTTATAGATACCTACAGTTTATTAGAATATTTAGTATTGCATATTTTGCTTGCATTGTAACTGTTAGTAATAGATTGGTAGAGGTATGTACAGATAAAATAAAAGTACCTTAAAGAAATTTCCACTGAAAGTCACTTTTGAAAACAATAACCTCATGTAAATGAACAACCGCTATGAAAACAAAATTAAATAACACAGCTGTTCATGCAAATGTTTATCTTCACACAAACCGAAATTACTTCGTTTTAATACGTAATCATTATATCCGGAACGGAAGCGTCATATGAGAGTAAGTACGTCATTCGTAATCGCTCGAGCTTAATAGACGCCCACACATTTAATTAAGCCAAATATTTAAATGTACAAAGTATCTAAACACCCATTAAAAATTATACCGGGTTCCCCAACAATTGTATAATAAATATCTTTTACGCGTCTTCAACCCGTTAATTTTACTTTTTCTAGAAACAAGAGAATGCAATTTTCACGGCAACGTTATGCATCTAATTACATTTTTTTTGTACCAGTGTCCTTTTTCGTGGGAAAAAATGTACTTAGCGGGGAGATTTAATAAGTCTGGCGCCGACATTAAAAATATTTCAACGTTAGTTCCAACTTTCTGCGCTCGGGTTAAATGATAATTGTTCGAAAATGTGACAAGATTTTTTTGCTTGAATTTTCAAAGAGACGGAAGCTAATTAGCCAGTGGTCGTTTTGTAAGACTCGGTGGAGACAAGTCAGTTTTGTCACTATGAATTTTAGAATTTCAATTTTCGTCTATTATATTTTGCTTAATTAGCTCTGTTCCTAATATACCTAGTATTATTTCACTAGGAACCAAACCAGAAAGCAAGTTTTTATGTTTTATGATTTTAGCAAGATTTTTTTCGGTCTGATTTATCTACCAGAAGATTAATGCGATTAATAACGTTCCCTGATCAAATCGATATGTTCATGAAATAAGACATATGAATATCATGCTCAATGTAGACCTAGATAAATCCTTAATCCAGTAGATAAACATTTGTCGATTTAATAGGACATTGTTAACGAACAAGGATACTGTTAATGAATATAGGTAGGTAGTTTTACTAACTAAACTGAAATGAGCACGATATTAATAGAATAACGAAAAACCACTCAACAACCGAACTCAAGAGAAACTTCCTCCATTCCCGCTAATCAGAACACGCAAACACACGTACTCACCTATCAAACTTCAGTAACTGGAAAGAAAAGAAAAAAAAAACAATCAGTAAAGAGCAAATTAAGCTCAACTCATCTACCGCATTCCTACGTTCATAGCTGACGTTGATTTGTTTCTTTGTTGTCCAATCGAGGTGGTAAATCGTAATTACGGCTTGACGCAGGTCTGACATGCCAGCGGACTGACGTACAGAAATTACGTAGAACTTTGTGTTGCTTATAGTCTGTAGTGTTTGTGTTAGGGGGAGCTAAACGGAAAGTAAAGTACAAAAAAAAGTTTGCACGCGGGTTTGTAAGTGCGCTGTAGTTTATAGTAACTCCGTATTGGTGGTAGTGAATAGATTATGCAGATAATTATTTTGAGAGTGATATCGCAAAAAAATAGAGACTGAATTATGACGTTATAAATTAAATAAAAAAATTAACAACAACGTAATACTTAAAACACACATGTTTTCAATTGTATTTTGTATAAATAAGTATCTTGTGTTTTTCATTAACAGAATGCCAAAAAGGGTTACATGTTTTTATTTTATTTTTGTAATTAGTTAGATTGTATCTGTAATGTTAGTGATAAGGTTGATAAATAAATAAATGTAGGTCTATGAAAACTTTTGATTAATATAACGCGAGCATCATTACATTACATTTAAAACAAAAGAACATCCAAAAAGTTATCAAATGTTGTTCTTTTACTGTTTTTCTTTCCATATTCAAAAACAAAATACTATGAAGTAAAACAAAAAAACAACACTCCATGGCTAAAGCCATTACCCCAATCACGAACACAGGGGGTGTAAAGTTGGCAACCAACTCAACAGATTGTCTTGATGCGTTCCATTTGTCTAATTAACAAGGCTGAAGTTTTGACCGCAATACCAGCTTTCAAATCAAGATCTATCATACTCGGGAACGGCAAAACCTTGTATTTAACTATTCACAAGTATCACTTGAGAAAGTTTTGCTTAAACAAGATGTTGGTGGAAGTTTGTAGGTCAATTTGCATCTAGGTTTTGCTGGCTGCTCGAGACAAAATCTGTGGGCGTTATATTAAAATTATTTTGAGTTGTAACAACATTGGGGCGGTGAAAATGGGAAAATCTTTTTTGTGAAAAATTGGAACAATGTAAGTTTTTGTTACTGTTGTTGTTGTCTTTGTATTTTGGAATAAACTATGTATTTATAGGTGTCACGGGTCTTCATGTTTTACGATATTAAAAAAAATGCCGTGTAGGTGCCTAAATAGATAAGTAGGTATATGTATCAAATAGGTATGTAGTATCTGTATGTAGTATATGTTTCTATAATAAGCTGTCTCGCTAATTGTAAAACAAGGCATGCTTGCATCATTTGCTGAAAATAAAATCACTCTACATTTTATTATGATACCTATATTTTCATAATTTAAATAAGTTAACGCTAAACGTATACAGTCATCAAGGTACTTAGAGTTAGCGCATGTTTGGAGAGGGGCCAGTTCCCACTTCGTTGGAAGACAGGGAAACTGGTCCTCATACGGAAGCCGGGGCGCCCTGCGGACTCTCCGTCCGCATACCGGCCTATCGAGTTGTCGCACACCGCCTCGTCGCGCACCTTGGGGGGATAGGGCCGGACCTTGCGGACCACCAGTTCGGTTTCCGCAAGGGGCGCTCAACGGTGGACGCCATCATGCGCGTGAGAGCTCTCACGACGGGGGATGCTGTGTCCCGGGGGGGGGTCGTCTTGGCGGTGTCTCTTGACATCGCCAACGCCTTCAACACCCTTCCCTGGAGTTGCATCAGGGAGGCACTCCGGTATCACCGGGTGCCGACCTACCTTCGTCGCGTGGTCGAGGCCTATCTGTCGGATAGGTCCATCATTTACCCTGGTCACAACGGGGAATGGAACCGGCGAGAGATGTCGTGCGGTGTTCCGCAGGGGTCGGTACTGGGGCCGCTCTTGTGGAACATCGGCTACGACTGGGTGCTGCGCGCCGACCTCCCTAGCGGCGTCAGCGTGGTCTGCTACGCTGACGACACGCTGGTTCTGGCACAAGGGAGGTCGCACCAGGAGGCGGCCGACATAATGACGCGCGGGGTTGCGATAGTCATCGAGAGGATCCAGCTGCTGGGACTGGAGGTGGCCTTGCACAAATCCGAGGCCATGTGCTTTCATGGGCTTCGGAACGCGCCACCTTCAGGCTCCCAAGTCACGGTGGGGGCTACCATCGGCGTCGAGAGGGCGATGAAGTACCTGGGACTCGTCCTCGACGGCCGGTGGAGCTTCGTCGAGCACTTCCGACGTTTGGGCCCCAAACTGGAGAAGGCAGGTGCTGCATTCAAGCGGCTCCTGCCCAACCTGGGGCCCAAACGCCCCTGCCGTAAACTCTACGCGGGGTCATGCGGTCCATGGCCCTTTACGGGGCCCCGGTATGGGCACGTTCGGCACGGCCGCGGGCTGTGCACTACCTGAACGTGCCCCAAAGGGTGTTAGCCATTAGGCTAATCCGGGGGTACCGCACGATCTCCCGCGAAGCAGCTGGCCTACTCGCTGGACTGCCACCGTGGGATCTGGAGGCGAGGGTCTTCTTGCGCCTGTACGACTGGCGCGAGGAGGCTCAGCGCCGGGGAGAAACCCCGTTGCCGCGACAAGTTGTCGCGCAGCGGGCGGAGCTCCGGCGCGATCTCATGGTGGCCTGGAGGAGCGACTATCGCAACCCAGTGCAGGGCACGCCACCATCGTGGCGGTAAGTCCCCTTTGAGGAGTGGCTCGAGGAGTCACGGCGCCCTCACGTACCGCATGACGCAGGTCCTCACCGGACACGGTTGTTTCGGGAGGTACCTGCACCGCATCGGTCGTGAGGAGGCGCCCGGGTGTCACCATTGTGCGGACAGCCCCGAGGACACGGTGGACCACACAGTCCAGGTGTGCCCCGCATGGGAAGGGCACCGCCGGGTCCTCGTCGAGGCTTTGGGCGGCGGCGACCTCGCGTCCGGCCCTGGTTCAGGCCATGGTCCGGGGCGAGGGAATGGGATGCCGTCGCCTCCTTCTGCGAAGCGGTCATGCTCGAGAAGGAGGAGGCGGAACGCCAGAGAGTTCGCACCTCTCATCCCGGCCGCCGCGCTGGACCAGGTAGACACCATGGGCGCCGGGTGTCGCGAGATGACTCCCGGCCACCGTAGGCGTGGGTCTGTGGGCGGTGAGTTCGGGTGGCTCATCGTCCCTCTGTCTTCCTAGACGACAGACCCGTGTCGACGGCGCGCGTTGTTCCACGCGCTCCTCAAAGAGACGTCAGCAACCCCAGCGGGGCCCAGCAGGGCCAAGGCCTGCCGGGGCTGCGGGTTGTTCGAAAGAGATACCGCGGCCCTGGTACATAAAAGGCCTATGACGGAACACGACGATTTTAGTCAGTAAAAGTCTGACACTCCCTCACCGCTGCTAACCCACAGCGGGAGGGGTCATTTGATGATTTTACGTCGATAAAAAAAAAAAAAAAAAAGGTACTTAGAGTTTCTCAAAAGTTCTATCAAACTGAAGCGTGGAGCTTAAAGGGAAAGCTAAATTATTCAACAAACAGCTATCTAGTTTAAACGCTTCTTCAAAATACTGTTGACATGGTTTATATACACAGTTTCGAAGAATGCCCTTAATACGTCCGTTTGGCACAAATCTTTTTTGGAGAGACACACTGTAGACTAAATAGTCGGCCGGTAGTGTGCCCGGTGGCTGTTTTTTTAAGTATATCGTCAATTCAATCGACATCTTTTACGCTTTTTAACATTTATTTACATACTAGCTTCCGCCCGCGGCTTCGCCCGCGTGCATCGCGTTTCCAAGAGAATTCTTCAAAAGTCCGGGATAAAAACTATCCTATGTTCTTTCTCAAGGTCAACTCTTTCTCTGTACCAAATTTAATTCAAATCAGTTCAGTGGGTTAGACGTGAAAGCGTAACAGACAGACAGACAGACAGACAGAGTTACTTTCGCATTTATAATGTAAGTAGGAATTGATTTATGAGCCCGAACAAACTATCGGCCGACTAAGAGTTTGTGGTGTGTGGGTACTCTAAAATGTTCGTAGATACTCGTATAAAAGATATTGTTATCTGTTGTTCCTTTAATGCCTACCTTTGTAGTGCTTGTTCAGTTTTCATTCCAGTAAAGTGTGTGCGCAATGGATTCTATCTATGAGGTATATAGGTCAATGGAAAATTTCAGGCTGATTCGTATTGTAACGAAGATTGTATCTATTTCTTATTTATTTTTAACTAAATGTTTATACTTTTTTGATAATGGAACATTATTCGTCGTTTGTGTAATATTATATGTGTAAAATTATTAAATTATTTAAATATCTCATAGGCATAAATTATAATTATTTAACTGGCAATAATTATTCACAAAGTTAGCTAAAACCAAGCAAGATTAAACACAAGAACGTAATTATAAAACCAGCATTCAATAAACGGGTGAATTGTTCAGAAATTCCTATAGAACTTTATTCCATTCCACATAATACATTTAATTAAGGATTTAAATGGTGGCCTGAACAAGCCTTTACATAATTGAGGGCCTCAACTGTAATGTTCGATGATTTCCATCGAATTGAATCTCTTGGGGCTCGTAACCTCAGACCAGCTATTGAGTCGCTTTAATTACAAGTTTTGGTAATAAATGTTACGCATATGATATATTAGTCTACGATGTGATTTTTTCCGTAACTGATGTCATCATCATCATCATCATCATCATCAGCCTATCGCAGTCCACTGCTGGACATAGGCCTCTCCAAGTGCACGCCACTGAGATCGATTTTCGGCTTCTCGCATCCAGCTCCTGCCAGCCGTCTTGCGCAAGTCATCACTCCACCGTGCCTGAGGACGTCCTACACTACGTTTGCCGAAGCGCGGTCTCCACTCTAGAACTCGTTTACCCCAACGGTTATCGGTTCTTCGGCTAATATGGCCAGCCCAGTTGGGTTGGGCTGCATTTGGGAAGCTACGTCGAGTCCTAACATCGTCGATTCCACAGTGCCTGAAGACAAAAGTCTTCAATCAGTGCGTCCTACCTGTCATGACTTACGAAACGTGGACACTGACGGTAACTGATGTATTACATAATAAATATTGTACCATTTTCGGACTTCTTCATAGCTTGAAGTTTCTTAAGCTACGGCTGTAGTTGTCTAATTAATGAATATAATGAAATTATATGATTACGGTTATAATTAAATTATTTTCTGAAGCTGCAATCGGCAGTGACTCGGGCCAAAAACTACTAACTAGTTTATCATTCCGATTCATTTTGTTCTGTCTGTGATTTTAAAGTAGACTTAATAAATTATAGTTTTATTCAATTAAATACTATCTGAAAATTAAAGAGCCATTCTAAAATAAAACAAAATGTTTCAGTCTCAATATCGTCTGTGTTCGATATTTCAAAAATCGAATCTCGTCTTCCAGATTTTCGATAGTGTTATAACAGCCAGTATCGTCTAACAGCCAAATAGCAATACGAATAAATACTCATTTAGAGCACCAACTAGGTATTTACTTCTATTGGGACTTGTCTGTGGCCAGAATAGGCTCTTTTATTGGGCCTTCGGGGCTCTTCGGCATACGTCGGATCTCTTCGGGGGTATAAACAATGTGCCTTTGTTGCGTTACTGTTAAACAAGTTATTTATGCGATGAACACGACACGGGAGAAATGTGGGGTGCTGGTTGGGCAGATTTGTGATGTATGGCCTTGCAGGAGATTGGTTTCCGATTTTATGGGAATTTTGGTCGGTTATGATACTAGTACCTATGGTGTTGTGTGGACGTGTTTTGTAACACGAGGCTTGAGTTGGTCAGATGTTCTTTAAATGAGCTTTTATAATCTCAGCTTTTTCTTTGTTTTGATAAACTTTTTCTATTTTACTTACTTACTACTACTTTACTTACTTACTACTTTTTGTTGATATATGTAAGTAAAAGTACCTACGTATATCAGGTAAAGGGACTACTTCATCGCTTTTTTTCAACGAAGACTGGTTGGTGGTCACAGCTAGTAGTATAGGGTAATGTTTTAGTGGTAGTGGTTTTTGTGCAAAAACTGGACTGGAAGCTGACCCCAACATAGTTGGGAAAAAGGCTCGGAGGATGGAGGATGGACGGATACCTGCAGAAAACACGACCGCTTATTTGACCGTAGCCTACAGTTTTTGAAAGAAGGAAGGAAAGTGCACAGAATATGCGTGTCGTATAAAAAAAGCATTTTAACTAAAAGCGTGCTTCATACGAACTGTACGTCCTGTGTGACAAAAATAAAGCCGGTTCCAAGAACTGTTACAACGCAGTATTTCTGTTGCTTTTCATGCGAAAAACACAGCAAACATGATATAAAATTCCATACGTTATTTACCCTTCAGTTGGTAAGTCAAAATTCGATGAATCCGCTTCGTGACGTAGTAATAATTTAATACATACATAATGGGCCTGCATAAGCAATATAGCGTATATGTGATATATGTTTTCCTTTTCAAATTTTCATCAGGTGATGATTATTTCAGCGTGAAGTATTTTGGGCGAATTATTTTTATCTACGTGAGTTATTAAAACAAGTGCAAGAGCATTCTTGTTGTTCATTATTTCTGTCACTTCAGTGACTTAAAGTATAGTTGGCATCTAACTAATATCTCATAAAACAAAAGACTAAATTCAAATATTTTTTTAAATTTCTAAGCATTTTTCGTAAACTTATGATAATTCAATGCTCATTAAAATAGCACACTTAAGCAAACATTTTTCTTACCTATTTATTCCCATACACGCTACCATGAAGATCTAATCATATTTGCATCATCTTCATCAAGTCCGCACACAATACTCGCTCCCTTTGTCCGCGGTTCTGTGATACATGTTCTGGCGTGGCTCGGATTGTAGAAACAAAAGAGATACGCCATATGGAATATCACTTGTCACGGATATTATATGTAAGGTAAGGTAAGTAAGGTAAGGTAAGGTAAGGTATGTAGGTAAGGTTTTATACGGTTGCTGTGATAAAAACACATAGGTAATGTCAAGGTGAGATTTAAAATATGTTATGTTCTGTTGATATGTATGATTTTCAAAATACACGTAGCGGCAAGGTAGAGGTAAATCCGAAAGTAACTTTGTCTGGCGCTCTTTTATGCTAAAACTAGAGAAATAAGTTAGGTAAATCAAATGTGATAGGCAAATAGATAGTCTAGATCATGAAAAAACGTACAGTCATTTTTTATCGATTTATCGAGATATTTAAAGTACCTATTTATTTGGAATATTTTGATAGAACTGCAACGATTTGGCCAGAATCCTTAACTGAATCCTCAACACTGATAGATTTCAGATGTTAAAGAAAGAACCAATCTTTGCAGAAACTGACAATACTAATTTATGTTACCGACAGATCTACCATTCTTCTATGTTCCAAAAGACCGGTTCGGTACCAGGTGAAGAGCTACTCTTAGACCGCATGAATAGGAATAGAGTCGCAGTCACTGAGACAATTTAGTAAACTCGCGTGTGTGCTTACCTCTCTGCGTAATGGAACGGAGATGGGACTAGCTTTCATTTTGTTACAAACATTTGGTAAATAATTTGAAATATTGCAATGCGTTTAATTTAGTAGAAACGTTTTACTAGATACATAAGTAATGTAAAAGTAGATTATTTGGTATCAAATAAAATACGGCTACTGTCTCCCGAAACACCAATGACCGTGTTTCGAAAGGCACGATAAACTCACTCAGCTGCATCCAGTTAGGGTTAGACTGAAAGCCGATCCCAACATAGTTGGGAAAAAGGCTAGGCAGATGGTGAAAAGTAATATGTTTATATTTACTCGAATTCTCCAGAATCGTTTAGTATATTTACAAGTTTCTTGAGACACAAAGATAAATACTATTCAAAGCAATAAAATTCGATCCTTTGCTCACAAAAATACATTTCAAGCATAGTAACTCAAAGATAGCATTTACAAATCTGTGGTGTTAAGGCAAAAGGGGATGAGTCAGAAATTGTGAAAAATGAGTTAATTACACAGTTGGGTAGAAAATTTTACGAACTATCATGGTAAAAAGGAGATAAGTGAATATAATGTATTTTATTTCGTGAATCTCCAATAAAAAATACGAGTCTAGTCATAAATGGCAAAACCTAAAAAGTAAAAAGGAGTTTTGTCTAGTTATCTTCTTATTGCATACGTGATCCTTTACTTATAAAATTAGGTATAATGAGATAAGTCGACTTGTGCCTAAATTCAAATTCGTCGTTCCGCGTTAGTTGCATTTCGCGCGCGAAGTTGACATCTTTTTACTAGTGCAACGGTGCAAAAAATCCTAAAATTATGGTTTACGTGGGTAATTTGAGTGTTGAAACCTACAGAAATGAATAGAATGAACAAGTTCGATTTAACGTAAGTATGATGGATTTAAAACCTTTAAATTATGAGCTGATTCGGATCTGGAGGACAACCAGTATGGTTTCCGTAAAGGGCGTTCAACAGTTGACGCTATACTGCTTCCTCCACGCATGCGCGTGAGGGTCCTGGCGGTCCTGGCGGAGGAAGCAGTCGACCGGGGCGAGGTGGTTTTGGCGGTGTCGCATGACATCGCTAACGCGTTCAACACCCTGCCCTGGAATGTCATAAAGGAGGCGCTCCGTTATCATGGAGTGCCAGGGTACCTCCGTCGCATAATCGGGGCCTATTTATCCGAAAGAGCTGTCGTGTACCCGGGTCGAGAAGGATGGGGTCGTCAGAACATCTCTTCCTCAGGGGTCGGTTCTCGGCCCTCTCCTGTGGAACATTGGCTACGATTGGGTCCTGCGCGGTGCGCTTCTCCACGGCGTCAGCGTGATATGCTACGCTGACGACACGCTAGTCACAGCACATGGGTAGACGTACCGGCAGGCGGCCATTCGGGGCACAGCCAGTGTCGCGCAGGTCGTGGGTAGGTCTTGGCCTCGACCACAGCGAGCGATGGCCATCAGGGTTATAAGAGGATACCGCACGATCTCCTTCGAAGCTGCATGCCTCCTAGCCGGATCCCGGGACTTCGAGACCGACAGCCCTCGCGTCACTCTATACATGGCGCGAGGAAGCGGTGGGGCGGGCCGAGCGCCTCGTGCCTCAGCAAGTTGAGGTGCGCAGGGCAGAGCTCCGCCAAGACCTCATTGCAGAATGGGAGCAGCGACTTGCGCGACTCACGGCTCTCGGCACTCGCGGCGGTAAGGCCCATACTGAAGGAGTGGCTGGAGGGACGCCACGGCGCCCTCAGCTTCCGGCTGACACAGGTCCTTACCGGACATGGGTGTTTCGGAAAGTTCCTGTGTCGCATCGGTCGGGAGCCCACGCCCGAATGCCACCACTGTTTTATCTGGGGCAACGCAGCGCCGTGACCTGGCGGCAGCAGTAGACGCTGCGGGAAGTCTTTCGCTGCCGGCTGTCGTGTCCTGCATGGTCGGCAGCGAAGATGGATGGAACGCCGTCGCCTCCTTTTGTGCGGATGTGATGGTTTAAAGGAGGCGGCGGAAAGGGAGAGAGAAGCTGCTTCCTCTCTCTCCGCCCGCAGCAGACGTGGAGGACGTCGCAGGCTGACTGATCTCCGGCCACCATAGGGCGCGGCCTTTTTTTTTTTTTTTAGCGACGTAAAATCATCAAATGACCCCTCCCGCTGGGTTAGCAGCGGTGAGGGAGTGTCAGACTCTTACTGACTAAAATCGTCGTGTTCCGTCATAGGCCTTTTATGTACCAGGGCCGCGGTAACTCTTTCGAACAACCCGCAGCCCCGGCAGGCCTTGACCCTGCTGGGCCCCGCTGGGGTTGCTGACATCTCTTTGAGGAGCGCGTGGAACAACGCGCGCCGTCGACACGGGTCTGTCGTCTAGAAAGACAGAGGGACGATGAGCCACCCGAACTCACCGCCCACAGACCCACGCCTACGGTGGCCGGGAGTCATCTCGCGACACCCGGCGCCCATGGTGTCTACCTGGTCCAGCGCGGCGGCCGGGATGAGAGGTGCGAACTCTCTGGCGTTCCGCCTCCTCCTTCTCGAGCATGACCGCTTCGCAGAAGGAGGCGACGGCATCCCATTCCTCTCGCCCCGGACCATGGCCTGAACCAGGGCCGGACGCGAGGTCGCCGCCGCCCAAAGCCTCGACGAGGACCCGGCGGTGCCCTTCCCATGCGGGGCACACCTGGACTGTGTGGTCCACCGTGTCCTCGGGGCTGTCCGCACAATGGTGACACCCGGGCGCCTCCTCACGACCGATGCAGTGCAGGTACCTCCCGAAACAACCGTGTCCGGTGAGGACCTGCGTCATGCGGTACGTGAGGGCGCCGTGACTCCTCCCGAGCCACTCCTCAAAGAGGGGACTTACCGCCACGATGGTGGCGTGCCCTGCACTGGGTTGCGACAGTCGCTCCCTCCAGGCCACCATGAGATCGCGCCGGAGCTCCGCCCGCTGCGCGACAACTTGCCGCGGCAACGGGGTTTCTCCCCGGCGCTGAGCCTCCTCGCGCCAGTCGTACAGGCGCAAGAAGACCCTCGCCTCCAGATCCCACGGTGGCAGTCCAGCAAGTAGGCCAGCTGCTTCGCGGGAAATCGTGCGGTACCCCCGGATTAGCCTAATGGCTATCACCCTTTGGGGAACGTTCAGGTAGTGTAAAGCCCGCGGCCGTACCGAACGTGCCCATTCCGGGGCCCCGTAAAGGGCCATGGACCGCATGACCTCCGCGTAGAGTCTGCGGCAGGGGGCGTTTGGGCCGCCCAGGTTGGGCAGGAGCCGCTTGAATGCAGCACCTGCCTTCTCCAGTTTGGGGCCCAAACGTCGATAGGGCGCGGCCTGCGGTCGACAGACTAGGGGCGTCTTCGTCCGATCAGAAACAGGCCTCGAAACGGTGGCGTTGTGTTCCGAGCGCCTCTTTTAGTGGAGCTTGCTGTGGCCGCTGGGTGACGGCCACAGCGGATGACGGGGCCCGCCTTTGAACATCTGGGGGGCCAATACCTGTCGGGGGTGCGGAAGAATGCTTTTGCGATACCCGTACCCTCGACAATAGGTAATTGAAGGCAACACTGGGTGGGGTTTTAGCCGGTAAGAGTTCGGCAGACCCCCTCCACCGACCCCAGGTGGAGGGAAGTCCATGAGGTTTTCCCCCCTGCCAAAAAAAAGGTATATACGTAAATAATAATAGCAAATAAAGAGACGAGTCGTTCTAGGATTTTTTTTAAATTTGTACCGTGTTATGGAAAAAGGAGATATGTCAATTATTTTAATAATTAAGAAATAAAAATAATTTTCGGGTACATAGAAAAGACGACTAAATTAATAAATGAAAATTAAAACAGAGTTGTGTTAATTTTTTTTTTTTCATTTTCGTTCAGGAAATCTAAAATTTTCTATTGTTGTTATATGTCAGATGTTTATAGTTCTGAATAATAATTTATATTGTATTTGCGGGACCTGGAAAATACAAAAAACCAACGAACGTTCCCATTTTATCCAGTGTTATTTATTTTGCAAACCGCAACAACCCATTTCTGCTCTAATCACGCTAAAATATGTAAATAACGTTTCATACGAAAAACGTCAAAACATTGCTAGTACATACATTTAATGTACAGAACAAGATTGGAGTATTCAATAACTTTACTTAGTGATACCATCATAGACTGGCCGGCTAGGCCTGCCCCGAAATGAAGCCGGCGCGCGGCGCGGCGGCGGCGCGGCCCCTGACAGCGCCACCGAGACGCCGCCCGTCACTGGCCGTCACTTTGACTTTTGATTTTGATTTTGTTTACTTGTGTTTTTTATAATTATTTATTGTAGTGTTTAAGTTCAAATAAATAAAACTAACGGATGCACGACGACAATGATGTGGTAGAAAGTGAAGGTCAATCTTCGGTATCACTGGATGCCGTGAAGAGATGCCCCCTGTGCCCCCAGGCACGCTTTTTTAAAGGTAAGCGGGGTTTGAGCGTACACATTGGGAAGGTCCATAAATCCCAGTGCCCAGGGCCTACCAATGTGACCGCGCCAAACCCAACTCTTATCACAACTACACCAACTCTCGATCCTTTTTGGCAAAAACTATCGAAATTCAAAAATTCAGTCCCAGTATTAAAGCGGGTTCCCCGTGGAGCCAGGCCTCTGGTTGCTCAACACTTGGCAGGTTGTGTTCGCCTGGCCGCACGAGAGAACTCGCAACGTGCTTGGGAGGAATTGCTCACCTTCCCCTATAGAATTCTGCATGTTCAGAAAAGTTTGGCAAACAAAAAGTCACTAACAAAACAAATTAAAGACAATTGTACAACTTTAGGCCATACAGATTTCGATACTAAATTACCGACTCAAAGATGCTCAAATATTTCACGCCTAGTGGAATCAAAGTTGAGTGAAGGTGACATTCGGGGGGCTGCTAGAATTCTCTTCAGCAGTGATGTGGTGGCGCCGTGTTCTCCAGAGACACTTTCCGCTCTGGAGAGTAAACACCCCGCCCCAGCCGATGACCTCTCTTTTCCCGAACCTCCTGATCCGGACACAGATATCCTCACAGTTACAGGTCGACACCTGGTTACAGCCATAGGCTCCTTCAGATGCGGCTCTGCAGGCGGCCTCGACGGCTTGAGTCCGCAACATTTAAAGGATCTCACCTGCCCAAGCGCCGGGGAAGCAGGTGAGTCGCTTTTGAAGGAGCTTACGGCCCTGACCAACCTTATGCTCTCCGGCAAGGTGGACGAAACCGTCATCGACGTTTTGTACGGAGCCAATCTATGTGCTCTGCGCAAAAAGGATGGCGGTATTCGTCCAATTGCTGTGGGGACTACTTACCGTCGTATGGTAGCCAAAATCTGCTCTAAATTTTGTAGTGAGGAAGTTTCGGAAAATTTCAGCCCTGCAGCTAGGTTACGGCTCGAAAGGGGGCTGCGAGGCTGCCGTACACGCCCTGTCGACCTACCTAAATCATGGGAAAGGAGATGTCATCCTGAAGGTTGACATCAAGAACGCCTTCAACTCGGTGAATAGGGACACCTTGCTGGCAGAAGTCAAAAAAGAAATACCCAAAATTTACAGTTTTCTTTGGCAATGCTATAGATACCCAACAAAATTATTATATCGGAACAACCTGTTAGAATCCGCTGTTGGCTGTCAACAAGGTGATCCACTCGGGCCTGTGATTTTTAGTTTGGCGATTAACCCAATTATTCGGCAGCTAAATTCTGAATTTAACGTGTGGTATCTCGACGACGGGACCCTGGGAGGCAACAGAGATACTGTTCTTAATGATTTAATTTTCCTAAAAGATAAATTCCACGACATTGGCCTCGACCTCAACCTATCTAAATGTGAACTTTTTATACCCGACTCGACTGACAGACAGACTATTCTTCAAAATTTCCTCACAATAGCTCCTGAAATTAAACCGATAGACCAAAGTTCTCTTTGCCTCCTTGGATCGCCTATACTGGAAGATTCATTTTCGGATTTTATTGAGAAGAAAATTCAAAATTTTAATGATGTTTCGGAAAGGCTACTCAAAATTAATATGCATGCAGCCATCACCATCATACGGTACTGCTGTTTTGGACCAAAACTTACATATAACTTGCGTGCTTCCCATTTATGGAAGCACACCAACCTTTTGGACAAAACCGATGAAATTATAAGACATACACTATCATCCATTTTAAATGTGGCCTTGGACGACAGAGCTTGGTCTCAAGCGACTCTTCCCATCCGTATGGGAGGACTTGGCGTCCGTAAAATTTCCAGTGTAAGTTTACCGGCCTTTATTTCCTCGGTCCATGGCACTGAGAAATTGATCAGGAAAATATTACCCACCACACTGGTCAATTTTGAGGTGCCAAGCCTGACTGAGGCTTTAAACGCTTGGAAAGTCGCATGCCCGAACACCGACTTACCCGCCAACCTGTCCTCTCAGAGACAGTGGGATGAGCCGCTCTGCAGAGTAATACGGAAAAGTTTAATCGATACGTCAATGACTTCTGCAGAGCGAGCGCGCCTACTGGCTGTGGGTGAATGGGAGTCGGGTCTATGGCTTCTTGCACTTCCGTCCTCAAACACAGGCACCATGTTTGATGACACCACCTTCAGACTCGCCGTTTGCCTCCGACTAGGTGCTCCATGCTGCTCTCCTCATCGCTGCCACTGCGGGGAAGCTGTCAACAGCCTCGGTCACCACGGCCTGTCGTGCAGCCGGAGTGCCGGCCGCATACCACGACATGCCAACATAAACGACGTGATCCGTCGCGCTCTTGTTGCCGTCGGCGTGCCAGCCGTACTCGAACCAAATGGCTTGGCACGCGACGATGGCAAGAGACCAGACGGCATGTCGCTATTTCCGTGGAAGGTGGGTAGGACTTTAGTGTGGGACGCGACATGCGTCGACACTCTTGCGCCATCTCACCTTCCCGGAACTGCATGTCGTGCTGGCTCCGCCGCTGCACAAGCAGAGAACCTCAAGCGGCGCAAATATAGTAACCTTATAGGCAATTACATGTTTGAGCCGTTTGGGGTTGAAACTCTAGGGCCGTGGGGTCCGAGCGCCCACTTTCTTGCCAGGGATATTTCCCAGCGCCTGGTTGACACTTCCCGGGACCCAAAGGCTGGCTTTTATTTCGCACAGAGGTTGAGCATTGCCATCCAACGTGGCAATGCTGCCAGTCTTTTGGGTACATTACCCAGTGACAGCGATGAGGAGCAATTTTTTGATGCCCTGTATTAGTTTTAAGCTGTATATATATATAAGTTTATTTTATTTTCAATTAATGTAAATATTTTGTGAATAAATATGTATTAAATTTTCTTGTATTGAGATTTAAAAAAAAAAAAAAAAAAGTTGTGTTAATTATTTCTATACACTTTTGATTAAACTGCATTTTTATTACAAAACCAACACGCATTTTTTTGATTAGCCCCTGGTGAAAAGTTGTGTTTTTTGACTCATCCCCTTTTGCCTTAACACCACAGAAATTATCACGACATTTTTACCCCAGATATCTTTGCCAAATAAATCCGAGCATCAACTTTAGTTATTATTTTTGTTTGTGAAGTTACTGAAACATAAATATATAACGTAGTTTGAGTAGTACACTGATGTTTCAAGTCTGTTGGGAGTCATAAACTAGCGAGATAGGTTTCGCGTCGACAGACCGTGTTATCGAAATTTTACATTCGTAATAAAGTACCTAGGGAGCTTAAGTTTTCGCTCGCACGACATTATACGTGGCGAGATAATGTTGCTTGTGATTCACGTGGTATATTGTTGGACGGAATATTATAACGCTTTTGTGCTGAATTAAACAGGTGTATTGTTGCCCTCTATTGTCCTGATATTATGATTTTGCATAAGCACACAGATAATTATACTCGGCAAGTACACTCACTACCGCTTGCTTACAGAATATGGCTATCAAGACATACCATTTCCTGCATAAAAAATTCATATGTTTTTACAAATTATAAGATTTGAAAGTACAAGTTATATAGGTATGTTGCTGAAAAATGAAAGATGTTACCTATGCAAAACTTTTAACACAATACTTTCACATATAGACTTTGATAAAATAAATATTTTACTGTCAGAACAAACAAAGACGAGCCACAAATAGTGGTACATTTATTGTTCTAGAACAAATACAAAGTGAACACATTGAGCGATATTTTGTCTCGGTGGAAGCAGATGGATGTATGAGGACATTAGCAAAGCCTCGGGAAGCACGACCAATTTATAGTCGCATAAATATATTGGACAGAAAGCGATGGATGTTTGCAACAAAGCACTAGTTGAAGTCTATTGCGATGTGCGGGTTGTGATATGTGGGTAATGGCTGGTTTATACTGTATGTGTACGTGTTAAATTGTGTATTAATTGAACATACTTTTTGAACCTACAACAACTTCTCTTTTTTTGGTGGGTATTGGAATGTTAAATGGTGTCACTAAAATAAGCATGATCTATGCAATTTTTCATTTCATTGATATAAATATCAATCTGTTCCTTCAGTGTCAAGTTGATTATTATACTTCCCTGCCGATTTCGGCTATGGTGACTGCTTTCAGTTATCATTGAGAGAAGAGCTAGGATGATCAGCTCTTCTATGCGCCTTTTGATGGCTGCAGTACCCTATTTTATGTGTAAACGTGCCCGAGCATTGATTAACTATTACAATGAGCATATAGGCAAAGTAGGCAATAAATAAACCTAGAAAAAGCCTTTGAAATATTTAATATGTTAGTCTGTAACAGATATTCAAATATTAACGTGGCTGATACTTCTTCCACTATATATATCGTGAATTTCAGAACAAAGCCTAATACTCCTTCTTCCAGACACCTTCTATCAATAATGACAGCTAAAATCTCGCGTAGGTACCCAAATTTATATTGAGCACTTTTGAGACCTCTCTCTTATCGCCTCAAGCCCTTCAAGGGTACATTTAATTTCTTTTCAATATAGGTGAATGTCAGATGTCTTCACATCATATACGTCTTACTTTCATACCCCACAAAATTGTCTGGGATTTATATTTTACTTTGTTCTGTTACTAACAAATGTAGGCACGTTTTATATTGTAACTTATATGAGTTTTTTATAGGAATTTTGTGTAAAAATGTGGTGAAAAGGCGGGTCTGTGCAGTATTAAGTATTATTAGGGTTTATGCAAATAAATAATGACTTGATTAAATAATGGACATTCCAAGAGACAGAATAAGCACTATTAGACCATTATAGTTATAAAACCAAATGATTATTTTCATGGTGCACATAATAACTTGAACCAAAAAGGACGAATAGATAAAGACTCCAAAGCTTAAAATTAAATGGGGTAAGATAATAATTGATTTTACTATTGGTATGTAAATCATGAAAATGATGAAGGTTGTCATTATGAAATTCAATCCATGATAGAATAAGCAAATAGTTTATGATGCACTTAATTTACTCTATAATGCAACAAGTTCCATTTACTATCATATTTATACTCAACTGAAAACATTTGTTATTCTACGTATCATCTTTACTAGTGGACTGGACTATAACCCCAAGAGCTTAGTTATGTGAACCTAAATAACTGAGTTTACAACTCAGTATAGATTTATTGTACACGGATAATTTTATTAATGATCGCTTTGGGATTGTTGTTTTGAGTCTGGGACTTCAAAGGACGTTCCAAGTTTAGTAGAATGTATTATGAGATTTGTAGAGAATGGAATACAATTTTCGGTGCTTGGGTATAATATGCCATTTAACTTTTCTTGTTAGAATCTTGAGAACTAATAATATTGTGTTTGATATTACATCAATTCGTGGAAAGTTACATTAAATAAATTAGTAGTTATGCCTGAATTTATTTTAATACCAGTAAATTAATCCTTAATTCCTGCGATTTTGTGAAACTTCAATATTTATACCATTGAATATTTGTACCATTGAAGATATTTATCAAACCCACATAAAAAAACTAGCTACTCAAAACATCTTCAAAAAGGAAAATATCACACAAACTACACGGTCTACCGAAATATTTGAAATTTGTGCCGCGATGGCAACAGCGCGTTGCTTTGACATGCTCATCACAAACAAGACGCGACAAAGGAATAGTTAACGAATATTTACCCTACCCCTGTAGGTACTATACCGAGGACTCCCTACAAGCTGCCGAGTGACGGGCTAATGTGAAACTGTACGAAAGTTATTAGAAATATTATTAGCCTAGTTTGGGTAATGGTTGATTATGTAGGTAGGATATACACAGTTCCGCTTTGAAATGAAGCATCTTCTGCTTTAATTGTACATTTTACAGTACGCATTGAAGGCATCTTAGAGGTCACACAATAATTAAAATATTGGTATGAGACATTACTACACAAAAAATATGATAAAATGTTCAAAACTGTTGTTGTTCAATCACAAAGTCTACCTTCACAAATAAACCAAATGAAATAATGCAGCAGAAACTTTTATACGATTCCTTGTTATGATCCATCGTCACCACTTAAATCAGAAAATAACTCTAGCTTGTACAATTTCAAAACGACACCCCTCTGCTTCAATCTCAGCAGCGTGTTAATATTCTATTGCTAGCTGCTGGCTGAATAAATTTAATAATATTGAAAACATCTCCACCTTGAGTTCCATTTTTAAATTCTCCACGCGTCCTCATATTCCTTCTAACCTGCTCTCTGACTTCCCAGAGATACAGCTCACAGATTTGTTTTCCCCCATCGTCACGTACATACAACACTCTTTGAGGATTATCTTGTTTGCACTAGATCTGTTAACAGTGTATGGCAAGCCTTATTTCGGGGGAAAGGAGTTCTTATTGTGAGTAATCCGGCACATCAGAGGGATTGCGTTTTTTATTGTCATGTGACCTATTTTGGTTTGCTTTGTGTTGGATTCGATATGGTTTCTTTGTTTCTTGTCAGAAAAAATTTTTGTTGAGAAATATTAAGTAGGTTGTATTCATGAATCATGAAAAATGCTACAGGTTATAAGATATTTGCTGTGTTATTTAGTTATGTCCGAAATTAATTTACCAGCTAGTAACGTCTTCTAAAATTAACCGGCTTTCAGAACATAAGCCTAGAAAAACTTTCGGTTTATTTTGTATCGGAAATCTTCTGACATTTATTTTCTAAATATATAAACAAAAACATTTCTATTCCATTCCAGTTGTTTCACAAGGACGACATCGCCTACGTTTTGACCGTAGGCGTAGTATATCGATATAAACTAAAGCTGCGGCGATAACATTGACAAAACGCCCAGTGTTCTCTCAAAGGAATACAGTGGGCCACAGGCGGAACTTTGTCAAAAATCTTCCACGTTCCACATTCTAAAGTTGTGCTAAGCTTCCCAACAATCCAGGTTGAATAAACGCTATTCAACAAAAGGCACAAAGCGAACTGTAAATTGTGTGTCGGAAACAGAATCAGATATCAATCGACTCTGTGCTCTTCCAAGTCCAGAATTTCCAGCGTTTGGTAGCTGTTCAAAGTGATAGTTTAGGACTAGATATATGTACGATGTAGTAGATAGTATGGGACGTTTCAGGGAACAGCCGTGTCATGTAATACGAGATAAAGCTGTCCTTTATCTATGTTACCACTGATGAGCAACGAGCAACGAAGGTTGGTCGGTCTCAAAGTGCGAGGGAAGTTTAGATTCAAATTAATTATTTCAATTTTATGGATTCACAAATTAGTGTAAGGAAATTGGTTTGCTAGTTTTTTTTTACACAAGTTAGAATAGGTTGGTAGTCCAACACTTGTAAAATATTATCTATAGCTAAAGAATATTTTTGCAGTATGGACCGTTTAAATTAAAGAAAAAATACTATGTAAATGTTAAACTGCATTATTAAATAATATTTTATGTCTTAATATAATCAGCTCTATTTTCCGTGAAATGGTATTTACGTCTACTGGAAGGTAAAAGTGTAAAAAATATAATTCGTTTGAAATTAAATATGTATAAAATTAATTAAAGAATGCAGTATCGAATTTAGTATGAAATTCCTTCCTATCGTCAATCAACATACTTCTGTATTTACACCAGTTTCTAGGAATATTGAATTTACTGAAATCAGTTTCAACACAGTCACTGTGTAATATTTGTATCATTTAATAAGGCAATATACAACCATTCAAAACAGGATGATATTAAGTGACCAATTATTCGTAGAATCCCAATCTATTTGACACTCCATGGAATTTGGTTGGGCTGGAACATGGATACTATGTTAGAAGTGTTATTTCGTTAGGGCGGTTTCAGACTAGCAAGTTTTCACACGTTCTCTGCAGTTTGGGATAAATATTATGCGTGCAACATTCTGGGCTAGAAAAATGTAATGCATTTGTGGCATAGTGGTGAGTAGCATTCATTTTCTGCAGCTCACTGTTTGCCAACATGCGCTTTTAAAAATTACCTATATGCTATGAATAAAAAACTTTTTACAAAAAATAAATTAAAACGACTTTGAAGTGTCCTCAAATCCAAAAGCAACAAAAAAACTGTTAGCTGCATAGGTCTACATAGAAGTCGATATCTAAAGGTTGCAGCTTTGTTTATTTCGCACCGATTTCTAGATGGACTAACAGTATTTTTGTTGCTTTTTAGTGTTTTCAGAAGTCGCTTAAAGAATTGATAACCTCCTCTTTTTTGGGAAGTTGGCTTAAAACACGCTAGTCTGAATCTAGTCTTACGGCAGGCTTTGGCTTGCTGCCTATGTCATCACGCGTCTGGCTGACTGGCTTAGGCGTTGTCGTGGAAACGGTACCCGATTCAAGACGATCTATAATTACCCTCGTCTGAACTGATGTGTCTTGGTGTCCTGTGAATGTGGAAAGGGCTTGTGAGGTGTTAAGCTATTGGAGATTTCCTGGAATACCAAATGTGAGATTGTTGCTATATTCTGCAAATTTGGTAGTAAGTAGGGTGCGTTAAGTTTGTCTAGCTATGTTCAAAATGATTCAATTTAGTTGTTTTTTAATATGTACTAGCCTTTTCCCCTGGTTTCACTGCATCCCATAAACTACTTACTGCCCGTTTGGGATTTTAGCCAAGATATACCAGGATACGTTTTTTCAATCAATTAAGTAGTTTCGGAGCTTAAAGGTAAAAATACATGTTTCCTCTTTATCAGGTATATTAGTAACGATCGGGTTTTTCGTCGATTTTTTACTATAAGAAAAACTTGAACACAAAATTTAATGATTTTCCAAATCTGATTGTCAATTTAAAACTACTATTTTTATTTATTTATTTATTATTTATTCCTTTAATTCAGGCAACTAGGGCCCATAGAAAAAACAATACACAAATTATTATGTTCGTAATCGTACTAAGCTTTTACGAAAACGAAAATTCGTGGAAATATGTCTCAACTGTTCTGTATGAATGCGATTGATTTACAATCGTTTGTCATTACAAAGGGTACAATCTTTTGTTGAAAGAAAATACTACATCATGCCTTAAAGGCCTTTTGACTTTTCAGTTTCTACATTGCGGAGTCAATGACATTATTCTTTTCAGGCATTCGTCATTGTTACTGGCAGTTTTGAAATTGTCAGCTGGCTGAGGCGTAAGAACGTGAAACTTTTCCCATAGTTTGTACATTTTGTCACCTCTGAGTAAAATATGTTTTTATTTATGTAACTCAATATCTAATGCGTAATATGGACAGCACCATTAAGTAAAAGTCCTTTTATTGATAAGCAATATTAAGGGCAAGTGTTACCATTAAAAATTAACTTAAACCTGCTCATATAAATTTTTCCATAAGACTTCTTTCAATACTTTTCTTAAAGAATGAGAATCCAGAATGGAGTAAAAGAAGGTAAAAGAATTCTCATTTACAACTCCAATTTTATATGTAATAGTAAACTTTAATATAAATTCGAGTTACCATAGTAAGGTTGTTCTGAAGTTGCAGTGAAACTGTGATACGTCGGGACAAAGGAATAGCTAACGAATGTTTGCCATTCTGCACTGTCAACGGAAGCTATCGACCTATATTTCTAAGAATGCCAACTAACAAGAAAAGAAAAAGTGTTTTCTGTTGCTCCAATAAATAAAGGAACTCGTTAGCAGTATGTTTTTGTTTCATTAAGAAGTTGATGGCTAATTTGTGTTAATAGATTTGTAACACAGACTTTTCTCTTCACAGTGATAGAACTAGACTAGACTATACCTCTATGTACTTGTCTTAGTATAAAAAAGTTAAACAGACGTTCGACGCGTGTTTAAGAGAAATTCTCAAACACGTGACGATAACCTATTTTACTTTTTTGTAGTAAGGCCACACGTGTTCGAAGCCTCCTGTGAAATAAAATTACTTTCTATTTCTGCTAAATTTAAAGATTATCAGTCCAGATTTAGAGTTTGGCACGCATGTACACTTGGCTTAACAAACAACGTTATCTTTGACATGCTATCTGACACAGTCATTACGCTGTGGTAATTTGTTAA
This sequence comes from Helicoverpa armigera, assembly GCF_030705265.1. Classification (NCBI taxonomy): domain Eukaryota; kingdom Metazoa; phylum Arthropoda; class Insecta; order Lepidoptera; family Noctuidae; genus Helicoverpa; species Helicoverpa armigera. The sequence continues at coordinate 5,533,171 of NC_087130.1, read as the reverse complement.
TTGTAGTTAAGCCTGATTGCATGCTAGAATTAGTATTCATGGTTGGATCCCAGCCAGAAGCTTTATCTTGAATCTGCACACCGAACTAACGGGATCGATTCGATTCCGAAAGTCGAGATAAAGGCATCGAGTAAAATCGATTACTTGATTACAAATTGATCATTTGTCATTGCATCGTTTAAAGTCATTGGTGCAAACGTTTGAATTGTTACTAATTACTGGGTAAACTTGAACTCATGTAATGACAGGCAGAGGAATTAGGTAATAATCAGTAAATAGCACACAACCCTTGGAGTGTGATCTAAAGTGCAAACATTACGTAAAAATAACTTATCGATGCTTACGCGCTGTATCTATATTGAGATTGGTTGAGTCCACATTAGTACCAAGACATTGAGAAGATTCTACATCAAAAACAAATAAACATCTATCCTAAACAGTAACCAACTTGAGTTCTGAAGCACAGAATCGGTTTAATGTGCATTCTAAGGAACTAGGCGAAACAGTGATCTTTCTTCTGTCTCAAGTCAACACATATAGTAAACTAAACGTTAAAGACCTAATGATGAGCACACCAAGTTATACCCAAAGCCAAAATGCGTAGAAGGAGTTACTTGCAAGTTCTTCTCATTGAGACCAACTCCTTGGAGCCGGAAACCTCGCTACTTTTGTTTCAAAAGAACCTGAAAAAATAAAAACATTTGACTTTGAAACTATGGTACTTGAAAAAGTTAGCCAATACAATAAATATTTTCTTTTTTCACAGCGAAAAAAAAATAAAAGCCAGCCTCAATTGTTTTTTTATTTGATTGAAAATATTTTAAAGTTTGAAATCACTCAATAAACTATGTTATTTGACCGTTTGGAACAAAAATAAACTAAAGGGTCAGAGCGGCCGTCGGAAGTTTGAAACAATATCCGGAACAGATGAAAACAATTTGATTTCATTAGTTTTCAACTAATATTGCTTGTGATATTAGAAACTGTTAGCCAGTTCATCAGTTATTTGGAAAAGTATTTTTAATTAGACTATGTAAATACGTTGCTGAATTATTTTTTAATCACTTCGGAACCTTACGTATTATTTAATAATTGGGAAATTATGTCACTTAAACAAAATGGAACTGAGAACCATTATATGGCCGGTTTCTGAACAATTATAATAGTAGGTCGGCCAGTCATGACTTCTGACTATAAATGGTAAAATAAGTTTAAGAAGTTAAATTAAAATAAATTAGTTTAAGGCTAACAGTTTTGGTCAGGATCTATCCTAACCAAATTTAAGTCCAACCAACTTAAGTTAGATTTAATTTCCACAAAATAAAATAGGGCAGTAGGTCACCTTTGCACAGGACTGGCGACTAGCCAACGGCTTTGAAAGCGTAAAGTGAATAAATCACAACCTTCATGATAACCTTGTGAGCGATGATAAAATATATGGACTAATAATAGACCACGGAAGTCTGAAAATTCTATCATATATGGAAACTTGTCAATTTGATTACAAAGCATAACACTAATGATACGTATTATATTATTTTTAAACTTAAGCTGGATGACGCTATTGAGTGTAATGGGCGACTTACTTAAAGCTTATATTGATTAAGGAAAACATTTCTTTAAATGTTATATTTTACTATTATATGCAACCCTTATCTCACGCGATAATGATAGTCAGACTTGGAATATACATAATTATAGACACCAAAGGACAAGTCAGCTGTAAGCCCTCAAGGTCTATTAAGAAACTTGAGAATAATATTTTCAAGTACCAAAATAATAATATACAATGCAAATTCTTCGTCCGTAAAATGCTTTTCTAGCGTCTACAACTATCATAAGTCAAGAGACGATGTACGAGTATACGCATTCATAATTTTGAATAATGTTAGCAACATTTCACAAAGAGAAACTGTAGCTCCGAATGTGGAGCTCAGGTTTTGAATGACCGCGTGCGTTTTGTTGCTGCTTGTGTGGCCGCTGTACCATCAAGTACTTTGATCTCAACAGTCCAATTTGTAGTATGTCTGCAGTATGTATACCTCTTCTAATTTACCAGTATGACAAAAGGTTCGTTTTGTCCGAAAGGTCATTTGAAGTTGAACCTACTTTAATAGACATACATATGTCTTAAGTCAAAAACATTGACTTAAAACTGCTAAATAGTAAGTAATTTACCTATAAGCAACTTTAGCCGCAAAGCTAACATTTCTGATGTCACCCGGCTAGAATTGTTCTCACACAGAGACTTTAGTGAATTATCCCCCTGGCTCAAGGTGAACTGATAAAATGACCAAACTTTTAAGTCCAGATTTGTTCACTAGTCAACTAATGCTGTATTGTAGATGAACTGAATGCACTGAATGTGGGGCTCAGGTTTTGAATGACCGCGTGCGTTTTGTACCAATCTGCTTCTGTGGCCGCTGTACCATCAAGTACTGGCTTTGATCTCCAATTTGTAGTACGTACCTCTTCTAATTTAGTTGATTCTATTGTAGGATAAGTATGACAAAACGCTTGTTTTGTCTGAAAGGTCATTTGTAGGGATAGCCATTGTAATACAGATATGTTTTAAGTCCCACACATTGACTTTTGAAGCTGCTAATGAATTTATGAGAGGCAACTTCAGAACATTTTTGAATGTCGCAGCTAGGGCTTTTCTTCTTTAGACTTTCGTAAATTATAACGCTTACTCAAGTTGGCTTGGTACAATGACCAGACTTAGTCTAGGTTTCTTCACCAGTCGAGTAACGGTGTATCTGAGCAAAAAGGCTTATAGGCTAAATAACTTTTCACCGAAAAAACTAACAAAACCACATACTGAAGTATGGGCTTACAAAACTAAATAACTGTATACAAATTCTATGCTGGGAAATCCATTGAATAGCAAAATAATAATTTAGTGGAATTTTGTGGTATTCACATTCCCATATTGGAATCATAAGCACCACTAATTTGTAATATGCTAACTACTTCTCAGAATACAAATTGCTTGCATGCGCGCCAATGCCGTATTAGTTCTTCAGTAATACCTAGTTTGAGAAATGCTAGTTCTCGCGTAGCTCCAATTTACTGAGAAATTGAACGGATCTTCAATTACAGTAAAAATCTTCTTCGTGGAAACACTTTTTTATTTCACTTTGAACGCTTTTGATATTTATTTGCAGTTGAGAGATTCAAGTAAAGTATAGCACTTCATCATCCTCCTGCCCTTATCCCAATTATATTTGGGGTCGGCGCAGCATGTTTTCTTCTTCCATACTCTTTTATCTGCCTTCATCTCACTTAGTAAAGTATAGCACTTATCGAAAAGGAATCTACTCATACCGATCATTGATATCTTTTGTCTACATTACAATATTGCGTTTATAGTCTCTTGGTGAAACAATTGGTTTCATTGCATAGGATGCCAAACAACAACGAAATACTGCCATTTACTTCAGAAATCCAATACGGGTCCTTACAATAGTGTAACACGAACACTTGCTTCAGTCCAAGCCTTTGTTTAATAATGGGAACTATAGAGTTGCGCAGAGCCATGGAGGAGAGAAAGATAGCGGAGATGCCCTAAGAAAGGTGAGTCAGTGTGCCTTCTAGTAGGTCAATGTAATGTACGGTAGGCGTGATCAGTTACTGGAACTAACGAGGCGTTCGGCTTCCTCGTACAATCTGCCAAAGATTTTATTTTGAAAATAACAGGTGGGTTCTAAGTAAGGCATGTAAGGGCGGAGCTGGTTACGATTTTCGTCACCTGAACAGTCGCATTTTGGCGCGCTACTTTCTTAGGAGGTTTTGCGTTAGGTATGACACCTCTAGTCATTTTATCCTCCATGCTCACATCATAGTTACTACAGTTGCCATAGGCTACATTAAGGGTCGGTATTTCAGAAATGCGTGGGACGAGGGTCGTCACGACAACCTCATGATAAGAGGCAAATCGCAATTAGATAGGTATTATTAATAAAATATGTTTCGTACAACATCCATCGCTGAAGTTATTTGAAGATTTTTGGATATTAGTTTTATGAGAAACCTATTTTTTTATGTTTAGAGGTACATTTAAATTTATTTTTGATCGTAATATTAGCTTCTTGTTTTACCTGTAACTAGGTCGCGGTCCGATGTTGTATAGGTGTTTAGAAAACAGTCGAGTAGCAATACCAGGAATAAGAGAAGTTTCTGTTATCACTTCAAAATTATTCTACGCTGTTGTTATAAATTACAAACTTAGGTATCTGTTACTATGCCACTAAACAGCTGTGTTCCAGTTTGAAGATATGAGAGGGTGTAATTGCTAGCACATGAGACGTTACTATTCTATTTCTGGGATTGCACCGCATAAGCTTAGCTTTTGTTATTGTAGGAAAATGTGGTATCTAAGCTCTATTGTCGGATATGGTCTCCAATTGAACAAATGAGGTTCTATTTTGATGTTAGCTTATCTTATAGTTCTCCTGGCTATTTCACCGAAATGTCTCGAAAGAACTGCTTGACTTAACTAGAAATAAAATAGCATATAATTATTGTCAACATTTATCAAAAGCCGTTTAGTAGTTTTTGCGTGAAGGCGTTTTAAGCATCTACAATTCTAAGCATCCATACCATCTTCTAAGTGGTCAAAATATTAAACAGGTTTATAACTTAATAACCTAGTAAATAAGTAAACTTTCAAAAAATAATCTAAACGATAGTAATGTTTAGTTTATTTAGAGTTAGATTTATGTGTCCCAACACGAATATGAATACGAATTACGAATCCAATTTCATTCTATACCATACATGACACATTAAACCATCATATCTATGTAGCTTATCATAATAATTCACATATCAAATACACTATTATTTATTCTGTTTATATTTAAGGCTTAGTGCTGACAGATTTAAATAAATATTAAAGATATATCATATTTTGCGAAATATTGTGGCGACGCGCGGTGCTCTGCGGTCGACGTTCATCGCGTTTCATAAAATTTCCACTAGTCTGTCTGAAAGTTTATTTTTGTTTTGTTAAAACAGATTATTGTAATAAATCGTAGTAATATAATATGTTATTTAGTATAATGCTTTAATAGTAATTATTAAGTTACAGGTCAACCGAAGTTAAGAGAAGCTTTTCGCGGTTCGTACGTGGATGGATGACCATAAAACCATGTAGAGAGCCGAGAATTTGTGCATTTTGAGTAATCTGTGTGCTGGTTGTCTATGAACACGATGGGAATATGAAATAACATAGGATACGAAACCAATGTTTTCAGGAGACCAAAAATGAACTGTTACTGATACAATTTTATGTTTATATAACCTTATATGCGACAATAAGGTCCTACCCTTAACTATCCATTAGTGCAGAACAGTGATAAAGACCCGCAACTAAAGCCAAACCCATGAGAGGATACCCAATAAAAAGTAGTTTAGCATAAATCGTAGCCGTCATTTGCAGATTATGCCGCTTTTCTTTGATGTAAGGAACGTACGCTCTTCAATATCTTATTCGATATTTGTTATTGAACTTTGTTTGTTTTAATTGGTTGTGTTGGTTTTAATTTGTAAAGGATTTAAATAATGTAATTTACTTTTATATACATTTATCAATTTAACAACCAGTACCTATTATATACTTATTTATATAGAATGCCTTCACTGTCCTCAAACTGGGGTAACTAGGTAGAGTAGGGTGAAATTAGTACGGATTTAAAAGTAGTAGTAACTTTTACGTGCAAAAGCAAATCATTCACAACTTTTGGTTCAAATAGTAACAGTAACTATACCTACGACAATTTTTTTTTCACGCAAAATGCGTCGCTTCTAAAAATCCAGCGAAAACCCCTAGTGTGAAAACGCTGTTATAACTTACAAAACAAATTAACCCAGTTTCTGAAACATTCACCATATTTAGCACTTATCTCTTGAGAATCCACTTTATTAAGACTTTGGTCCTTCAAAAGGTCACACAAACGATTCATAATTCATAAGTCTGCAGAAAAGATTAGTCTTCAGTAATGGCCTCAAAGAGCCAAGTATTAAGATAAATGGTTAAACGCCGTGTTACTTATAAATATATATTTTTTCTTACATACTTTTTTATCGGCATCTTGTCTGTAAGAACAAAATACTCGACCTTCGTTATCGAACATCTGTTGTTATAATTTTTCATGCACAGTTCTAAGACATGGTATAGATTGTGTTATGATAATACACGAACAGTTAAAAAATATATATATTTTCCATGATTCGATAGGAGGCAAGGCTTAATAAACGAGTACTTTGAGATCCTGCATTTCTAATGTGAGAATGCAATATTCGGGGAATAATTTAAGCTCAGAAGCTTTTTATGACAAACAACGCGGTAGTTTAAACTAGACGGTGGGATAGAACATAATATTAGGTATTATATCGTACGAGTGTACCCGGTCGAGAAAATATCCTACAGCTTTGAACATTTTATAGTTTCGAATTTCACATCCAAGAATCCTATTTTAATTTTAAACGGGTGAATAGCCACGTCAAAAGATGTTCCTACAATCTTGTTCAGTTTCCCATTTCCTTGTCGACGAAACTTAGATCATAAAACTAACTGGAACCGTCATTAAAAATCACTTTTTGAAAAGTCTGTTAATGAAAAAGGCAACATAAGAAATGGTGCTAGCTACTCAATGCAGTTATCAGATCACAAAATAATCATTTTTGATTACATCGAACAAAAACAAGGTATATAAACTTCCCGCACACAGTCCACACGTATACGTACAAACTATGTGTACAAGTATAAGCAGCACTTTCGATCCTTTGGCAGAGGGGCAGGCACCGCAATAGCGTCTCCAATTAGTTACCTTCTCTAAGCGATGAAATGAATATCCACTATGTGTATAATATTCTATGTAATCCCGACATTGCTGTCGTATATAATGCGATGTGTGTCGATGTCGTGATACATAATAAACCGTTTGCTTAGCTTTCGATCAATATTGCCGACTGAATTAGGAGAATATCTTATAGCTTCGCTAGAGATATAGTGTAGGTATAACGTATTTTCGGTAACACTTTGTTGGTATCTCGGTCGTCAGTGTATTTTCGGAAGAGGTTATGGTTCGATATTATGATGAAATATCGTTTTCTGGATATTATTTAGTGTTCCGTTAAAGTAATACCTACTTATCGTAAGAAACAAATATTTGTGTGGGTATTTCAGAAGAAACAATGTAAGACGAAGCGTTTTCGAATTAGTGCGAAAATTGCGCTACTGTGAAGCAGTCTTACTGTACTTAAAATTTCCACGAAATAATAATACTTTTTTTAACGAATTTTTCAAATTCATCATAACAGACCGGTTTCCAAAAACAGCTATAACGTATTCCATCAAAATCTCCCTTGATATTAAATGCACATATGAAAGTGGCTCTGCAAGGTAATCTCATGAGCTAAAGCAGAACGGAAGAAATACAATCAGGGTCACCTAATATAACGTGCTTTGATTCCATGAATATTCTGCTCGTGTATTAAGTAGGCAGTGGAAATATTAAGAGGGCTGAAATCATAGGGAACTTGATATGGCGGAATAGAATTTGAATGATCTTTGTTGCAAGCTTTACCTTTTTTAAAAAATAGAATAATGTTTTGGTTTTAAAGAATTGGTAAATTGGTATTAATAAACGGTATATTTTGTACTGAGAGCTGTCATTAGTTTGACACCGTCCGTTTACAATGTCGCACAGAAAACCGCGCGGAAAATTGCTGGTATGTAAACGCTGTGTCTACTCCAATCATTGTCAGAAATGTGATGCTTATAATAATGAAATGGTTCTCAAGAAAACATTTTTGTAGCTATATTTTTTGGATAAATAAATTACACTGGTATCTGCAAATAAAATCTAGATAACTTTCTCAGGCATACAAGATCAGACTAGGATAACGATTTATCCTTTGAGACACATACTGAATGTGAAACTTTGCGTACGCAACTTCTATTTACTTATTTAAATTCCTGTGGATTGTACGCAGAAAAGCCTATTCGAACCAAAGTCAACATTCGTTAGGGAAGAGCGTGTGTCATCTTTGATAAACGTGACCAGACTGTTTTATATGGACGATTTTACAACTGAACGGATAACAAAATAAGAAAGTTTACTTCGTATTAAGCTAAAGTTTGTGAAATTCGATTAATATGTATGTATTGTTGGCTGCCAGTTGTTACATAGCAGTAGAAATGAAACCCGTAAATAATGCGCCGCCATTAGGTTCGCGCCTCTGATTAAATGATTCTTTACCGAACGTTATTGTGAATAGACATGTTCTAGTTTAAAAGGCAATACGATTTAGCCGCGCTTTGAATTCTAGTTAATTTCATATAAAAACAAATTTCCTTTTTACATAAACCTGCTTCTGCTTAAAAATATTTATTTAAATGCGACTGAGCCTCTAATAGGTCTTGGATTCGATAGGGAGGCAGGATTATTGAAATGTTCAAAGAGGAATTTCTTAATAGCAGCGCAGAGTTTAGATTTGTGCTCGTTGATGGCATTAGTGACCTCATTTTTTGTGGACTTTGGAAGATATTGAATTGAAAAACCGTGAGAGATCTGATGGAAATAAATAATTGTGGAATAAGCCGTATATATTAGTAATTATTTAAACGCATATTTGTGTTTGGTTTACCTAGTTAACCTACAAGAAGTTCGTAAGCACACCATCGACATTATATTTCGCTACCTAAACTCCTTAATTCTTAAGTTTCCCGATACTGTTACTTCACATTTCTAGCTAAAGTTTGTCGAGCACATAAGCTTTACTCATAGTTTCTCCAGCACTTTGAATATAAAGTAGGTCACATTTTATAAGCGACGTGGCACAGAAATAAACAGTTCACGGAACAACATTTTTGCTCCAAATTTAGCACCCGTTAACACAGACAGTTATACCCATTGTACCATACAAATGTTTGCAAGCCGTGCGAAGACTTGTTGCATAGACTGCGAACATAGTCAAAATGCAAAATGTTAGCCCAAATTGCACAGGTAACTGCATTCTACATAGACTGCTTTTGGAATAATTCAAAAGATACATCTCTCTTATACAGTTTTCCAAGTAAGTTTATTCCGCCATTCGATATTTAAATATTGTATCTGCTATTGGAAGCACGGCCAATTTAAAGTTTTGAATAAGTAGCGAGTTCGGTGAATAATTTGCTCGGTACGCCGAAGCTTACATATTGCTTAAATTGTAAGTTTTCATGTCGGACTTTGTAGGCACTGGAGTTTTATTTTATTTGTAATTTTAAAATATAAAATATTCCTTGTAGGTATTACAAAATTTTTAATTAAGTTATCTGCTTCATCGCCAGTTTAACCGGAGGCAGCTGAATGCCAGTGTTTAGAAGAAGCGACTGTCTATCCGACTTCCCCAACCTAGTTACTCGGGCAACCCAATACCTCTAGGCAAGACTGGTTATCAGACTGACTGGCTTCTGAATACCCGTAACGACTGCCAGAGATGTGCAAATGAAAATATGACCATCACACAAAAATTAAAGTGAGACCAGATAAAATTAAATTAACAGTAAAAAACTTGCTGTTTAAAATTAATTTGAAATCAATTCAGTAGTTTCCCAACCGCCGAACAATGGCACAAACTTGAGCTGTTCATCGTATCAGATTTTCTTCATTCCGTACCTCTTCAACTAACTGCTGACAGTTTCAAAACTCCAACTGGTAAACTTCCTTAATTTCTCGTCTTAAGTTTGTCTTACTTCTACAACTTGCAATTTATCCCGAATTTGGTGACACATTTCGTTATGATATTTATGATTAATTTGAAAATGAAACCTTGTATCTGATCCTTGTAATAGAAGCAGTAAAAGGTATTAATTGCGACCTCTATCACCCACGCTATCACTCCCACTATCATTGGAAAACTACAAAAGATCACGGAGTGGGATATGTCTGCATGAAAGTGTTATGAATTATTAGGTATAAACGCTCTTACGACACAAGGGAAAAGAGACTAAGAAAATACAAACGCCCAACATGAAACCACTATTTTAGATAAACTCAAGCAAAACTAAACAGCATCAAACCACAAACAAACATATGATCAGTTATTCCCTTTATCAATCATCTGAGCTTGACGTGACAAATTTACCTCCCCTCAAGGGTTGCCCTGACACCCCTGACACTATGTAAGCGAGTGTCAGAGATATGCCAATGTCACGTGCAAGCCTGTATCGTGGGTTTAGATTTTTACATGGAATAAGGAAAGATGAGCGGAGATGTCATAATGCAGGTAGGTCAGGCGCCTTCTCCTAGGTCAGATACGTACGTGGGCACAAATAAAGCGATCAGTTACTAGTGAAAAAACGAGGTCTTCGGGTTCTTTGAGACATCTGACAACCATTTTTGGTATGACAACACATAGGCATGTCCAAAGAAAGCTTATAAGGGTGGAGACAGTAACGTTCTTCGTTCTCCCAACACCCCCAATTTGCTGCGCTTAGGAGATGTTTCGTTATGGCATGTCCGCTAGTCATTTTGTTCTCCATGTATCTCTATGACTAATGATTATTGTTGTTCTATGTACATTGTTTGAATTAGAGCAATTGTCGTTGCGGTTGAAGGATTGATGTTCGATTTTGGCAATGCGGTTTGAGCTGAATACGATTATTATGTGGTGCTTGAATTTAAGGGCATGGGCGAAGCTTTATATGTTTGCTTCTGAGAATTATAATGGAAATAAGATGTTTGTAAAAATGAAACGTTATCACGCTCGCTGGGAAGACTTAAACTAAGAATTTTAGGAAAATTTTGCGCATATGTTGTGAGCATCACTCAATATCTTATTCAATACAATTGCTTCCAATGAAGACCATTTCAATGTTTACTATCAAAGCATAAACAGTGCGAGCATTCTGGTCGTAACACTGAAACAATGTTAGTATTTATCTGAAACCGTTGATTTAACCAGAACTGTGTAGTGTGTACCAGCAATTGTTGAAATCCATTTAAAATTCAAAATATTACAATACGGAATAATATGAAGATAGCTGTAGTCGATAACGTAAAAAGAGGAGTTTTCTTTGCTTGTTTGGACCCTGAGGACTCCAAAACTATTGACTTGATTTGTGAATTTCTTTCACTGTTTAAAAGCTACACTATCCCCGGAGGACATATAGTAACGTATGACTATGCATATCCAGTTATGGAAAGAAGTTCGATCGCGGGTAACATATAGTAATGTTACGTTTAATTTAAACGTTACAAAAATTTATTGTTTCATTATTTGATACCGTTAATTTATTCTAAAGCATTGTGTATGAAGTTTATGAATCGTAAATACCAAGTATGACCAAGTTACGTTTTGTGGTTCAACGACCGCTGTTTAGGAAAATTGTTTCACGAACGCCATGTTCGGTACACGTGTATTTTTTATAGATGCAAATAAAGAATATTGTTTTATGGGCAAAACCAGAATTTTAACTTTAACGACTACTTATTTTAGTGTAAATTTTTGATTTTTTTCTTTGAATTTTTGTACGTTGGCTGGGGGTTTTATCAAGTCTTTCCTTGAGTTTCTATACTTTAAGAATCTACTGTGTACCCACTCAGAATTCAATAATTTTGTATGTAAATCTTAAAATAATAATAATTTTCGTCCATCATTTGTTTACCAAAGATTATTTAGTTACATAGAATATTCAGAGAAGATATGAGATCAAGTAAATGGGATTCAGATTTTGTGTTAATCAATAAATCCACTTAAGTTGATAAAATATGCAAACCATTTGAATTGGAAATAGCTATCGTTTGATTAAACACTTTAGCTAATTCTATAAGTGGACTGGGCGAATTAGGATTCTAGAAATATTTTGCGTCTGATCTTTGGCAAAATCTTGAAAAGCATTTTTGCTTGATTTGATTCAATTTAGATGATAAATGTTTTTTGATTGAATGCATAGAGAAGCTTTGACTAAGATTGCTGTTTTATGATTTTGATACCGAATATGACAATCCGCCGAATGAACATTAAGTTTGAAGCTCATAATGATTTTTATTAAAATATTCCTGAGATCCCGGTCTCGAGCGCGATACGCGCTACAGTACCTACAGATACTGAGTAGCTATGCGTCATCATAAAAGTATCATAAAGTTTAGTATCGTCATCATAAATCATTTGAAAACAAAATATATCGGGTGTGTCGTTCATAATCACATTAAATGAAATGCGTTAATATACTGGTTAATATATGTCGATTAACACAAAGATAAAAGAAAAATACGTAAAAATAGAAAAAATGATTTTTTCAAACAAAGTAAATGGAATAAAAATGTGCAAAGATTAGAACACCATATAAAAGTCAGTCATTACAAACAACTGAAATTCTCCCTTGAAAACTGACAGCTGTCAACTGATCAAAACATACGATAATCCTAACTTTATCTCTGCTTTACACATGATGTTGTAAATTATAAAAACGAAAAATGACTCCTGTGGTTAAACCACTGAATGGATTAGGTTATTTTTTTTACAATTCGCCATAGAATATCATAAAGTATATGCGATATGATTTAATGTGATTGTGAACGTCACACCCGATATAGGTACCTAGGATTAGTAAATTAACTAGATGATAACTGCATTGACTATAATTACAAGCTAATCAGTGATATTAGCTGGAAACTTATAATTTGGTCAATAAACGTTATTAATTATGCCAGCCTAATAGTTAATTTCTCGGAACAAATATCTAATTATATCCCAGATTATATTCTCTACGCGACAAATGTAGCTTAATTTGCAGTAACTGTCGCTAAGCCACGTGTAATACAAACTGCAATCAGTGATTTAAATGGAAACGTGGTTCTATTATGTGCAATAATAACCTTTGGGATAGAAATAATACTGGTATATGTATTTTTTTTGTTTCTTTTAAAACTTTCTTACGGGACTTGAAAAAAAAAAAACATTTTAGTTTTAGAAGGAATACTGAAAAGTGACCTATTAAATATGAGTAGAATTCTCACCATCAATTTAAGTTAATAAAAACTGAGTTTTTATCAGTCTTCTACAAGCTCAATTTATCTACATATTTTGAATAACTTACTGTCATCTATTTATTTTATTTAAATTATATGTACAGTACAGAGCAGAAGATTATTATTGTCTGTTTACAGATTAACGTTTAATTAAGTGCTTTGTATACATAATCAAATATCAATTATCCCGATCGCCTGATGTTCTATTTGGACTCGCATCATAACTTAATCGTAATCCATCAAGTCATATCTAGGTAAAGCAGATTACCAGTTTCTGAGGCTCTGGTACAGTCAACTTCAGGTCACTGGTAACAGTTTTATAGGAAAATCGTACTTATTACTATTGAGTTAAGGTGCATGACAGTTACCGCTGATGTGCAGTCTACCGTACACAAAGGGATTCACAAGGAACAATGAAGGGCTTTTGCTCAGAAAAAGTCTGACACTGCCTATCGCTGCACGAGGAGAAAACTGCTGGATGAACCATTTGATTTCAAAGAAAGGAGTCACCCGTTTTAAAGAGAAGATGAAACAGATCATTCGATGTACTCCTCATGTCGCTACGTCATCACGCTGTTGTTTGGCTGACCATGGAACATAACACGTGATTCTAGTTTACAAAGCCTAATTTTGGGATCAATAGACCTAATAAAGTCCTATGGTGCTCAATATTTTTTTATCTTTGTACTAGGAAATGTTTTTCAGTCAGTGAATTGTTTTGAACAGCGAGAATTCTTCAACAGTGAAAAAATTAAAATCAATATTGCACAGCTTTCCACTTGTAATTGCGATACATGATTTCATTTATATTTTCCAAGTACCTATTTCCATACAGCAGTAATTCCACTACCACATTACATTTAAAGCAGAGCTTATGCCAAATATATTCCGAATACATGCTAATAGGAAGACATAACGTGCTCTCTCTAAGTACCAGATGGAAGTACGTGCCGCAATCAAGGTAATTGATATACAAATTAGTTAATACGCTCTCTGCATTCACTATGAATTAACGAACAATATTGCTTACATAATGTACCACTGATTACTCGTAAGAGCTTATCGATAACGTGATTTTGATTAAAGAGAAACGAAAAAGGTTAGGACGAGGTTCTACATTTAGTATCATTCTGTTATGAAAACTTATGTACTCATAAATAGATAATTTGACTTGTGTGATAAATAGCATTCATCTCAAAGTAAACAAGCACACTGCTAACTTTTAGTCGGTCGATAATTTCTTTGCACTCATCAATCAGTGTGAAGATGAATGGTACACACATTACATCATCAGCCTATCGCAGTCCACTGCTGGACATAGGCCTCTCCAAGTGCACGCCACTGAGATCGATTTTCGGCTTCTCGCATCCAGCTCCTGCCAGCCGTCTTGCGCAAGTCATCACTCCACGGTGCCTACACATTACAAAGATCAGGTATGTAGACGGTTTCTCTCTAGCCGGTACCTTACGAAGTCCTTAATGATCTACTATGCAAATAGAAATACAAGAACTGACTTATAAACTGTAAAAGGTTAAGTGGTAAAAGTCAATCAAGCGATTCGACTTATTTGGCTGAAGGTAACCTTGAACTTTTGGGCTTCCACGTGCATACATAGTACAGTCACTACCAAACTATTTACCGGGTTCCTTCACAGAATAAGGGATTTGTTCTATTAATGGAAGGTTTCCCCTTATCTGCTGAAGAAAATAGGCTTGACATTTTGTAAGATCTTTATCATTGCATTAAATACAAGCCCACACATGTGTGTCGTTAATGGAAGTTTTCTATGGAAGGTAACGTACTATTTCGGCCTACGCTTCATTTTCCCACGAAAGGTTAACTATAAGTGACATTAGTGTATGTACTGGTATTGATGTCATTATTATTAAGTCCCACGCGCTCCGATTATGGATGTAGACATCTTGATTTGATTGAAATTAGTATAGTTTTATTAGAATCGAAAAATATCACTTTACTGAAACTCCATGAATATAATAATGTTTTAGCAGTAACGCCTAAAAATAAATTTCTTAATTCTTCCCTAATTTTATTATTGTCTTCTTATTATTTCACGATTTTTGTTATTAGCAGAATCCGCAAAGGCAGATTTAAGCAACTCTTTTCAAAACAGCCTTTAGTCTTACAAAATTGTCAGCTATTTTTCATCTCCGGGCCTAATTTTAGGGCGTGCTAATACGAAATTCGTGACCCATAAATCATTTATAGAAAAAAGTGGCATATTTTTTTTGCATTTTTGTATTCGCGTCACGCCAATCGACTAACCTTAGAATTTAAATGAGGTTGTCAGCAAAACGTTTTTCATTTTTAAAATAAGCTGTTTATTGATTAATTTTACTGTTCTGACTATGTTAAAAGTAGCTACGTATCTATCTGAATGAAAATTATTTTTGGACGATATACATATGTAGGTACCTACATTAAATTAGGGAAGTAAAAAAGAAACATAAAACATTAAAAAATGCAGCTAACATTAAAGTTAACACAAACCTACTTAAGCAATTAGCACACATATAAAAAAGAACATTACCATTTTATGGGGTGAATTACAAAAAAACCTGTAGTATTACTGTAGTTATCACGTCGTTAAGGAAAAATATGCCTTGTTGAAGTGCAATTAAGCGCAATTGCAAGCATTCCATTGGGCCCCAATCGCTTTACAGTTTATGTATATATGTATGTATGTATGTTAATGTATAAAGTAGGCGCGACAAATTACACTCAACCCTGTTTGATTGCATCGGCTATTTTATTGGAGGGTTAATAGAAAACAGGCTATAAAAGCCTTTTAAGCCAGCTTGCTACTGCTTAAGGAGTAATCCAATATAAGAAGTCGGTACTATAGGTGGAGAAACCTTTTTTATTATCTAAAAAGTTTCAAAAGAATTAAATACACACTTGAAAACAAGCTCCACAAAAAGGGTCTAATTTTAGTTTTTAACTGAAAAATAATATTTTCTACCTATACCTTACCTATATTTTCTTTTCATTTACCCCTTACCTACTAGTAACATATAAATATATCGGGTGTGTCGTTCATAATCACATTAAATGAAATGCGTTAATATACTGGTTAATATATGTCGATTAACACAAAGATAAAAGAAAAATACATAAAAATAAAAAAATGATTTTTTCAAACAAAGTAAATGGAATAAAAATGTGCAAAAATTAGAACACCATATAAAAGTCAGTCATTACAAACAACTGAAATTCTCCCTTGAAAAATGACAGCTGTCAACTGATCAAAACATACGATACTCCTAACTTTATCTCTGCTTTACATATGATGTTGTAAATTATAAAAACGAAAAATGACTCCTGTGGTTAAACCACTGAATGGATTAGGTTATTTTTTTTACAATTCGCCATAGAATATCATAAAGTATATGCGATATGATTTAATGTGATTGTGAACGACACACCCGATATACACAGGGTTAAAAAATCTGCCAAAAAGAAGATGCAAAAGCCACAGTCTAAACAATAATGTCGCATTTGAAATATAGCATTGTCTGCTAAGTTATACATCAAGTAATTTAGCTCAACGTCAGTTGTACAAAATTATGGCGTCCATTCAACGCCATCTGCAGATGGCATAGCCTGACGTTGCCTACTCATTCGCCTAGAATTAATTCCACCAGAATTAATTCCCAGCACCTTTACCGCTTTATAGGTAACAGTTTGTTCTTATTACGTACCCACAACGGCTATAATGGCGTCTCAGACGGAATTAAACAGGCCTTGTCTGGGTCGAACTTTTTAGTTAGGACTCATTGTTCGAATGGCCTTGGTTGAGGCCTGTTTCCAAGAATATGATACTTTCCTTCAAGGCCGGAGTTATTCTTCAACTGAGAAGTCTCAATCTGTCATAGAGTTTCTGATCTTAACTACGATGTATGCTTAACGTGAGCTAATACCTATCGGTCCTCAATAATAATGATGACGTAAAAAAATAAACTTACTTATAGTATCGTCGTAAAATATAACCTAATTTCCTTTTCTGGGTTATGGTATTTTGTTTGACAACACGGTAAACATAAGAGATGTTATAAGCGAATAAAAGGGATCAATAAAACACGTTTATTTTGCATACAGTTTTCCTTAACGGGAATTGAAACATAAAATGTTGTTGCCACTTAAGGACTCCCGAAGGTATGATTATGAGGAAGATGTTTTTCTGCGAAATTTCTTCCGCGAAAGTTGGTTGAATGTCATTTAGTGACAAAATAAATGAAGATGCAGAGAGTGTCAGTAAGTAAACAAAGCTGTAAGCATTTGATTTAAAGGGATTGTGAGAATAGGCATGAATGCACTCATTAAAAATCCTTCCTGACCTATAAATTAACTCGTATAAGAAAAACTGATTAATAATGTTTTGTGTTTAATAGTTAATAATGATTGGATCAGAAGCTTAATCTTTAAGCTTATATTTAAATGTGGCTAGTTACTTTCATTCATTAACACACATTCAAATAGAAGATATCTCGCTTTAACAACTCTGAATTATTCATAAAGGTATCGATTCATATTGAAGTATTTTTGTGCACATTTTAATAAACCGAGGTCGAAATCAAATCGCTCGTCGTCGCGGATTCAATAATTAAATTAAGCTTGAGTCGAGGGGACGATCAATCGTGTCTCCCGAGATTATGAATCCGAGAAGAAGCCAATTAATTATGTGAAGACGCCTTTCCTGAGAAAACTATTTAACGCTCTAAAGGGAAAGATTTTATCAGTGTTTAGAAAGGATTATAAATTATAAAGACTTTGAGCCATGCTAGCGCAGCATTTAATACTGAAAATTTTGTTGAATGTTATCTGGAGAATTAGTTTTTCAGTACTGTTTAAATTAAATTCATCATCAAAATTCGATCAATGCGGCCGAAATATTAGTTAGACATAATTAGGAATAATAAATACACATGCTATTTTAACTTTTTTCAACGCGTAGGTTAACTAACAGACTATCTCAAAACCGAAATAAAGTTATTAAGTACTAATCTACAACAAGCAATTAATAAGCGTCAAATGCGATGCCTCTTGCAACCTCATCAAACAGGCAACTCAAATCCCTGCAATGGATCACAAGTGCGAGAATCTAGATCGAATGGCAAACCGATTAATTAGGGCCCTAATTGATCGGCCCACAAATCCGATCGTTCATGAATCGAGTATACTTGTACTCGTAAACTCTTAATTTTCGGATTGCAACCAATAAATTATGTACTTAGCTTAAAAATATGAAAAATGAGCTATTGGTAGTTTTATAGTGCAATGTGGATCTAACTAGAAGTTATGAAATAGCATTTTTTATCAGAAACTATGTTAGAAGTATTCGATAGACAACTGTCTCTCAAATGGTAAAGTAAAATTAAAGAAAATATTATAAAATCTGCAAGACTTTTAAACTAGAAGGAAGCAATTATAAATATTCCTTAGTATGCCTTCTATAAATATTATAAAGCTGAAGTTTGTTTGTCTGAACGCGTTAATTCCAGGGAAACTTGGAAACGATTGGGTCCAATATGAAAAATCATTCAATATTAGATAACACATTTATTTATTTTAGGGTTTAGGATACTTTAAATTCAGCTGCGGAGAGTAGTTCCCACGGGCAAAACCGCTGCCAGAAGCTAGTTACGTAATATCATGTGGAGTTATTTTCATTTCTCAACTGAAACTAATATTCTAGTTATAAGACCCGTACCTATTTCTGAAGGTAAATATGGGGTTAAGCTAAGATACCTAAGCAAACATCTGAAGGTTACACATACTGTGCTTGTGTACATAAACTGAATGCAATAACAATCCCTTGAGGATTTTGAAGGTAACCATTATAATGCGAGGAGATTCTTAGCTTTGTTATAATAGTTACGAATAGATTATATTATGAAGGACTAGCTGCCCACGGTTTCAAATATATTTTGAGGGTTATTTTAGTGACTTGTTTAAATATTCATCCAATTTGGCCCGATGTTCAAGCCATGTCGATGCACACGCACGTATATCGGTAATTGTAAAAAAATCTTAAATCTGCATATTGGCAGAGTAACATTTTAAATAGGATAACCAAATTATTATGGCTGTTAAAATTTTATTTCATCAAATACTTTGGTGAGAACCACCAAAGTTTTTATACAAGTCTCAAAATTATTTAAATATAAGTTATTAAGAATCTCCGTATAGGTCTACCTCCCATATATGTATATATAGTTTAGAATAGCTAACCAACTGGAAGCCTTTCACAACACAAGTCCACAAGAATTACAGCATCAAGTAACCAAATATTGACCCTATAACTTACCCAAACAAGGAGCTTATAACCCAATACACACAAAAACGTTTTCCTTACATTAACCTTTAAAAAAGTCAGTTTCGCCTTTTCCAGCAAACATTGTTTCAATTTCGTTAGCACACCTCTAAAGCGAGATAGGCGGTTGAAACTTTAGTATTACATACGTGGTAGGGAGCCACGGAGCCATACATTGTGTAAGTTATCATAACGTACAAACGCGTACACTAAGAGTACCACATAGAGTGCATACTGTAGACTAAACAGTCGGCCGATAGTTGACCCGATGGTTGCTAATTTTTTTTAAAGAAAATCTTGTATCCATTCAAAATTTTCAGCCAGTCTGATGCCGGCCAAATACCTGATCGTTGTTATGTGCGTTCTACCATTCATCTTCATAATGATTTATGACCCGAACAAACTGTCGGCCGACTAAAAGTTTGCAGTGTGTGATACTCTAAAAGCAATTTGTCTGTTACACGAATGTTTCTCGTGTTGACAAGGACGCCCATTTCATATTCAAACGGGATGGCTTGTTTGTTTAGCTTCAATTTTCGAGTCCTGTTGAATTTTCTAATGTATTTTCGTACTTTTTTTCGTAAATAGGTTCTTGCTAGTGCTGTGAAAGGAATTAATTAGGAGACATCGAAGTGCGACGAAAAATCGGTTGTACCTACTAATTTATGTGACTTTCAGTTCACCATCATTTCAATTCTTTGTTTTATGCAGGTACATACCTAGTAATGGGTATATGTCTATCTGTCTTTATATAGAACACACAAAACGATACCAAATTAGTTTCATTTTCTTACTAGAAATTTTCGCATAGAGGCTTAGCAAGATAACTTTATTATACCTACATTGATTAAGCTAGACATTAACAGCTCCTTAGTATCTAATATAGCTCAGTAGAACAAAAGTTAATTATGTGTCAATCAAGAGAATTAGGCTCTTTTTCTTTCTACGCAGTAGAGATAAGTATTATCCCCGGTCTATTAACTATCTCATTACATGCAAAGGTCAAATTCTCTTAGAGAATACACAGCGAGCGTTCGCGTAAGAAATAGACCTAATAGTAATCTAGTTAAATAGTATAATATGTAACTGTTAACCCTATTTTTCATTAATTAAACAGCATTCATGCTACTTATTGAAATATAACATGTACCCCAACATCAAAAGGGTAGTCAAATTTTAAATAATTTAGCAGCTGTGAAAAGCGAGTTTTCGTTTGCGAGCCAAGAAATAATGAAGCGCATTCCAGCGCTGTCTCCTTAATGAGTTGTCAAACGTCTGAGCCCCGGGACTCGCTGTAAAAACGTAATTTGTATCTTATGTTTAATTGAAGTTATGAACTGTGAGACCAATTGAAAACGTCGGCGGAACTTTTATTTTTATTTCGCTGCAGTTTAAGTTCGAAGTCAAGATGTCGGAATAAAAGCCAGAACTTTTTAAATGCCGGTTCTACTTTGCTAACGTTTTTGTCCTTGTTTTAAGGGTTTTTTTTTTGAAAGCGTTTATTGCATTGACGAGAGTCATAACCTTTAAAGGAAAATACTGAGTTCACAACTAAATACTGAAGTTCTTTTGAGGGCAAGTATGGAATAAATACAAGTCAGACAATGTATCCTGATCGTTTTATTGTACGAATCCGCGCAACAAAAGATTCTCCGAGGGAAACGCTGCCAAAATGCTTCCGAACAATTTTGTTTGTACCCCTTCCGCCCGTTCTATAATATTTTAAACAAAAAAGCCAAACATCATAAAAGATTTGAATAAATTTGTATTTGTATGTGTACGAAATTATTGTATGATGAAAATTTGCAAGCGGACGCTAACGTAATAAATTTCATGCTCTCATAATTTTGTGGCATGATTTACAGGATGATTTTCAGCGACACAGCCCCGCCGTTTTTGTACAATATGCCAATTAAACCTCGCCCTGTACATTATTCAACGGAAAGTCATTATATTGAGACAATTACGACGATGTTTATATTGATTAAAATTATGATGTCTGCTTGTAAAATTGTACTCGTAAATTTTCCAACTGATGCCGCTTAATGAACTACAGCATTTTCAGTTGAACTTTATAATAAGTGCTTGTAATTTTGTTATGAATGTAATGTTGAAATATTGTATGAATTTTGGAGAGACTTTTGATCTATGGAGTTATAGCACACTAAAGAGCATGTGTTTAAGGAAACGTAAGAAATAACACAAGGCGAACCCATAAAGAAAACTAAAAAAATTACGTCTTGGCTGAAAATATAGAAAGAAAAAAAGAAAAGATGTTTGTATCTACTTTCCAAGAACCCCACACGTGCCCAAGGCGCAAGTGTAAATAAATATGTATGCAAACAGTGCAAACTCATCAAACGGAACGAGCCGAAAGTTCAAAAAGCTTTGCAAATGAAGTCTCGACGAAGAATAGTTTTCAAAGGAATATTTTGCTTTGTCCCGCTTCCTATTTCCGATATTTTCTATCGTACGCTTAAAGTTTAATGGTTTGTGTGGGAGATCGATTGCAGCGTCAATATATTTTTATTTGTGCACACAATTTTCAGTTCGTTTGCTCAGAACTGCGGTCTGAAGAAAGTAAACAAGTTGCTCTGGGTGAAGTTTGAATGGGTGATATGTGCCTATTGTTACTTTCCACATGGAGCGCGCTCGATCGAGCGTGAAAGTCAATCTTACGATTCATGAGTTTCGGTAACCTTTTTAAGTAAATTGTGTAAAAGTGAATATTACTGTTGATAGGATCGTAGTTTTCCCTGTACGGGTTGACGTTGTGTAGAGGATTTTGAATAAATTCATAGGTTGTATAGTATTGTGGTTTTTGTTTGGTGAATTTGAATGCTATAATGAAAGTAATTCAATTACTAGGTATACTTTATTAACATTTAAAAATATGTTTTAAGTACAATGGCCTCAACAAAGATCTGGAAGATGTATTTGAAACGATAGTTTGAGTTATACAATCCCTTCTACAGGTAAAACAAAAGAAATAAAACACACAATCACAAAATATTTGTTTACTTATTTAATATCGTACAAAGTTTATTTTAAATACAACAAAGATTGTGACGAAAACAACAAATGGAAGTTTCAAAGTGAACTCTAAAACTATGCTCTAAGGACTAAATTACAATGGATTAAGTTAACTTCGGTTGGACACAACTCTTGTTTTGTTTGATAAATTGTTTCGATGTTATTCTCTTAAACTATCTAGTAGTTGATTACGCTCGGGGGAATATTTTTGCGGCCGAAATATGTTGAAAATCCCGAGTAATCCCTTGCCAGTTGACATACACGTATTTACTAAGTAAATTCAGCTATTTGTACAGGTATTTATAAAGAAACAACATAGGTATAACCTGTAACAATACCTTAGAGTAAAGAACGTATTTGTGAAATGAAAAACTTCGAAGTTCGGTCAATTTATGTACTGACAATTACAGATTTTTAATAAATAATCATAAATCAATTTTTCGATATCAAATAAATCAATCTAGAAGTAATAAAAGTCCGAGCACAAAAATGTTACGCACCTTTAGAAATATTGTGTAAACGTCATTTTGTACCCTCGATATAAATATTATTGCTTAGTTTCATGCTGTGTTTCATATCATACAATTACATTTGAATGTACAAATCTAAGGATAATTTCACCATTTCATTATAACGATAACCAAACCATAACCAGCCGCATACTTACCGCCCATTGGTCAAATTGGCGATTTGACAACTGAAAATGGCATTTAGGTAATGCAGTTTGAACTAAAATAACAACAGCCTAGTATATAAAATATTTCAACAAAACGCATAGAAAATACATAGTTGGCATACATGCACAGTTATGTACGGAGTTCACGGACCAACAATTTCGACGCAGTTGAATTCATTGTTGAAACTGAAAATGTAAAAGAATTTGCGAAAAAACATTTGGACTACCAAACTAAAAGATGGTGACAGATAAAAAAGCAGATGAATTTATTCCTTCTATTTATTTTAAATGATCGGAAAGAGTTCAGTTCTCGTCAAATATATTTGCTGCGAATAGTATATTTACGATGGTCAATATGTTCAAATAGTACACTATTTTGCATGGATGCACCAAATGGCTGACTTCAGAGAGGCAAACTTATTTGACAAGAACTATAGTATTAAATGTAATCATCATCATCCTCCGAGCCTTTTCCCAAACTATGTTGGGGTCGGCTTCCAGTCTAACCGGATTCAGCTGAGTACCAGTGCTTTACAAGAAGCGAATTTAGTATTAAATGTAGTGTTTAATATATATTTTATTTTTAAAATAATATAATAAGGTCCTGTTAGTGTTTTATTCATCCTTGCGGTCATCGTTGTGAAGTAAAATGATGCTCTCACTGGGAGTAGGAGTATCGAAAATCGGCAGATTTTCTACCTCACCTGTAAAATTCGATTTCATTAGAATTTCAACTTTATTCAAGAGTACATAATAGTTAGTTTACCATGACAGATATACCCGTCAATAAATAGAGTAAAAGTAATAATATCCCCAATAATAAATTTTAATTTCTGCAAATACTCACAACGAAAAGCGGTGACAATAATTTGGAATTTTGCCTTATGTGTCTTGGTACGTAAACCACCATTTTTCTACAAAACGCATACCTTCATCTGAATAAGTTATTCTTTTGTAGAAGATGTTAAGAAGCAAGAATCGCGTCACCCATTCAAGTTGAAAGATTTTTCAAAATGTCACTACGTCCCTAGCTACATTGTCCAACAAAGGCTTTTCTTTCAAACAAGGGTGGTAGACCCTTGTATGGTGACTGTACTTGTTTCTTGCAACTGTATTCTATTTACTTCTTTGTGCCATTATTTTTTTCTTAGTCAATCACAAGGTAGATCTCAAACAACTTGATTGGGTGACGCGACACGTGTTTTAAAGTTCTTACCAATTCTGACAATAAAGTTGACAGACTCATCCTCGTCTAACATAGAGAACACGTTCTCTACGGGAATGTACACGTTCTGAGTGTGCTCCAGAAAGTCTGCATCTTTCTCGCACTTGCATGGCCGTCTGAAAACATTATATATGCTGTTTAATAATAGTAGGCCAATTTTATCACGATTACACATTTACAATCTCTTACAATCTTACAATCAAATAAAATGCTAAAACTAATAGTGTGGCCTGATTGTTTTTTGACAGGAACCAAAGACTGTCCTAATTAGAGTATTACAATCGAATGTGTTAAGTAAAATACTTATTAATTAACATCTTGACAGAGTATATATATCAAGTTTTTTCGAAATACTGCGATAACCAATAAAAGTAGTATCTACATATCTTTCAAACCTTCAAAACAATCCCAATTACATTGTTATTTGTGGCATGAATAATTTAATACCCGTTTTCATGTAAATATATTTATACGTTTTCTGAAACACAGCTTTAAGTTATTATCTGCGATTTCAAGAAAATCTCATCAGACAAAACATAATACAAGCAAAATTATTAATATTCAACGTGCGCAATACAAAAGAAAAATGTCTGAATGTTTTATATCCAGGCAAAACAATTTATAAGGCTTGCGAGAACATTTTTTATATAATAGAATTTTATTTACGGCGCGTGTATGGTAATCTTACAAATTGTGTCGAAAGGTGAGACAATTTTGACACTAGTCTGGATTTTGTTTTTTCTACGTCTTTAATGAATGATGTGTCTAAATTATTTTATACTGCGTATGTATGTAAATAATTACTTTTCATTTTAATAGCAGTAGGTATACAGAGCAATTTATCTACTGAACATCAGGCTACAGAGAACTATATAGTAGAAAGTGGGTGCATTCATCTGTCGCTTTTATAAAGTAAAGGAATTAAATTAAGTGTCACCGAAAATAAAATTCTTCATGCTTTTTCGAGGTCTACTATCTAAATTCTCATCATGACTTGACACAAATATTTTATAGTTACTTAACGTGTTCCATATAGAAGGAGTGGGCGTTCATTTACCTCTATTATAGAAGAAAGTTTTTAACGTAATTGGTAAAACATTTTAGAAAGATAGATCACCGATCCGAAACTGTTATTAGAAAGTGTAAAATAGAGAGAAATGGTCTGAAATTTTTTGAAATTAATATCTTAATTGCAATTACTAAAATGAGAATTAGTGGTAGGTATACTTGCCTATAAACAATCCTTTTGCTCGGTAGGTTTGGCAGGAAGATGTCCACTTCAAAATAAAATTTCTCAGCGTGGTCATCGTTCACGAGCACTGTCCACATCATTCTTCCTGAAAAGAAAATGGAGAGTCAAAAAGTAAATACATATAATACAAAAAGTAATAATACTATATTATCAAAGTAACGACGTTACTATGACGTGTTATACTGTTGGTCTTATCTATTTGGCTTTATTTTTCAATTCTATTGATTGAAACCAGTTTTTAAAGTAACTTAATTGATCTGAATACTGTTTTTTATGAAATGTCTTAATTTTGTTTAAAATATTACCAATACCTAAAGCTTAGCCTTTACTAAAAACATTGACCAAAACGATAGTTGTAGATAACTAACAACCATTCTGTATATAGGTACTAAAACTTTCGATATATCTATACACTATAGTTGACAATATTTCAACATTATGTATATTTAGCATATTTATCACAATTTACATAGCACCCGAACCGACCGTCTGGCTTCTTGCACAAGGGTCGCGGTCGTTGAAGACACAGCTTAGCTTAATTATCTCAGGAATTACAGACACTAGCTGTGTCTGTCCTGTGGCACTTTAGTGGTACTCGCAAGAAGGTACCAAGACGTCTTTATAAGTACTTCATTGGAATATTACCTACACTTTTTTGGCTTTGGAAGTCTGCGGGTGCACTTGCAACTGGGGTAAGGTTGAGACTGATCGTTTGTTGATACTTTGAAGAAACTCGCATGTATAGTAATGTCACGAAAAAATATACTTTGGTTAGGTATGCATATATTATATAAAAAAAAATATAATAAAGACCTCCTAATTTTTGTTCACTATAAAATGCGTAGAGTGACTTAATCAGCTGCTCAATCAGATTTAGACTATTCAATTTGAGGTACTTGACTGTCGCTTCTTTTATTTTACACTTTCCGCCTTTCTATAAAAGTTCAGTTGACATTAAACACCCAGTAGTTAAAAACAATGGGTACAATCATCATTATTATTCCTAAGAAATACGAAAGCTGTGTTCTATATCCTTTATCCTTGCTTCTATCGGCAATGCTAACAGATGGCAGTGATTTGCGCTGACCCACTTAGATTGCTAGATAACACGGTTTCAATAGAGTTATCTACTACACTGATTTGTTGTTCTACTGGTTATCGCATCAGTTACGCTTCAAGTAGCTGAGGTTTTAATATCCTTATTGTAATGATATTGATTTTAATGATAAAGTTTTCGATATTAATTAAATTAAGGATGTCTCTATGTTTAGAAAATTAAAATATGCCTTTTATATTCGAGACTACTTCCCGCCCGCGGTTTCAAACACGACCCGAGTGTACTATTTCCCATATGGGGATGGAGATGAAAATTAACAGATATCCTATTTCTAAGCTTCCTTAAAACCAATTTTCAGCTTAAACGGTTCAGCCGTTTTTGAGTCGTTGTAACTAACAAGACTTTCGTTTATACAGTTAAGAAAAAGGAGTTTGGGTTTGATTCGTATTTTGTGAATTTTCTTTTGAGGCTATAACCAAATCAAAATTTCGGAATGTTCACGTTATAAATTATTACATTGCTTTTTATGACTGGTGTTTCACGCATAAATTACACGTAGTAATATAAAATGCGCACACGGTATTATTATGTTACCACCGCTACCACAAAAACATTGCCAAACCCATATTTCGCTTTTCATAACAACAATAAATATTTTAATGCGAAGTAATAAGCTTATCTATAGTTTTTCATACATATTTCCCTCTTAATTGAGTTATTAACGCTTCATTTATTCAGGTCAGCGATTAATGCGGCCAGGGGAAGCCCCACTTGGCAGTTTAATATGACCCCTTTAAATGAATATTGAATTGAGATTTTAAGTTTCTGCACTCTTCACAAAAAATACTATGAAATATCTATTATGTATGAATGATCCTACGTATTTGGTTCATCTCCTTAAATGAGAACAGCCGCCATGGCCGATATTCGGCTAGGAGGACATCATCATCATTTATGAATGAAAAAAATCCTAGCTACTTATAATCTTTCAACTATTTTTTTATTCTTGTCATATTTCTTAAGAAAAGATGGACCTAAGTAAAAGACAACTTCTACGTGCCTTACTTTAAACACCTTATTTTTTCTCAACCACTACGAATACCGTAGCTTATAATATTACTTTAGTACCTACTATCCACTCACCTCCTCTCTTATCATAAATCTGGTACACATTGAATATTCGGTCGTAACACCTCAGTAGAAAGTAGTTGAGCACAGGCTCCGTTCTCTTCGCGTCCCATCGGTTTTTCACAGTGATAAATGGGAGTTCTGTGACCTTCTCACTATGTTCCATGAAACAATGGTCCATCCAGTCGCCGGCACGACCTTTCCATTTGCAGTCCCCTGGAATTACAATTATTTTTAACGAAAGAGTTAAAGAAAAATCGGGGTGGTAATTGCCAGTGTGTATGCATAGGGGAATTGTAGAGGTACTGCTGTCTATCAAAACCAGCAGCATTATTTATTATGTCCTTTCTCAGACTTCAGATTATATGGAATGAATGAACAACAAACAGAGTTACTTTCGCCTTTGTAATACTAGGAAGGACTCAAATTAGGATCAAAATCATCTCATGGACAAAACCACCAAATATATGTATTATGTTTGTCAAAAACGAAGAGGGGGTTAGAACAAAATATTCCTCAAGAGTTTTGTACACTTTTCTTTTGATAAGACAGATTTTCTTATAAATAAATCATGACGTCATAATACGTGTTTTGGTTACATTACATGGATGACAGATGTGGTGATGTATTCCATTTCGCATCCGAAACACAAAATAGATACTCGTCGCTAACATTTATACACTCTGTAACGTTTTTCTTGAGGTTCATGTCAACTGATTCGCAAAAAACAAGAAAACTTTGGCTATCCGAATGTTATTGGTTAATGCAAAATAAAATTATATTAAATAGAATCAGAATTAATTGAAGTGAATATTTCATTAGCGGCACTGTGCACATTTCGTGATGGGAAAAAATTTTAAACGCGTGACAGGTCAAGTGACCGACGAGTTCAAAGTCATGAGTGAAATATTATGTTTATTGAAATTAGGCTAATAAAATGAGCATTTTCACGACAATTACATTGAACAGCACGAAAACGTTCCCAAAAATGTCCCCCTTTCGTCGTTCTTTAGTGCTTTGGCTGATTGAAAGATTGGTTAGGACGAAAATTCGTAAGACGGACACGTGACCTGCGTACTATTATATTATTAAAGTAAGCGGTTAAAATGTTAAGCTGAAAACAATATAAGTATTTAAACTTTTTACATACCATAAACTCTAGCCATGAAGCAATCAATGATGCGGAACTGGCAGTGCGCATAGTGCTTGTCAAGCTGGGTGAGCACCGCATGTTTGGGACAACCCGGGTTCGTGCACGGGAACAGAACCTTGTTCGCCAACGACTCGAGCGCCGTCGATCTGATCGTGGAGTATTCTTTCTGTGGGACAAAGAATGTACGGTTAGTTACATAATTGTTTAGTTATAAGACACGTCGAGAATGGAACCTATAGTATGTGCATTGGAAACGAGTGTACGTAGAATACGTTTCGTTTTGCTAAGAAATTAATTTATGTACTTTTTGAAGTGCGTAATTAGTAAGAAAGAAGGAAAGAGTAGCATAAATTGCAGAGGGCGATGCATTTCTCAAATACCTATATAGTAAATTTTACCATTTTAAGTAAAATTTTTGTTTGTTTTTCGTTTTAAGAGATTCTTTTTAAGAAAACCTACACAGCCTTGCTATACCATATTTTGTAACAATAAATAACCAAAAAAGAATCCTAACTTTTATTTCTATGTATTGCCTACATGTTTCGTTATTCAGGTCGAATTTCTAGTTCAGCAAAAACGTTGATTCAGTCTGTTATTTGTCGGCCTCAACCGTTTGGCTGGCTGTCGATTTGCGGAGCACGGGCCTCCCGATGCAAAGGTATTAGAGGTGCACTGGCACACTCATGTTAAGCTACGTCAGACCCACGCAAAGGTTGATGAAAGACTTTGAAGTTTCGATATTTTTTAACCTTTTACTCTGTTGTGTATGGGTTGTGTTGATCGAGGTAAAAGCCAAACGTAGATTGTTGAGAATATCAGTGGTCATCTCTAATGGTTTGCTGCTATTTATGTTTTTTTCAGTCATCAACTATATTTATATAAAAACTTACACATACTATAAGTATGTGACATAAATCTCCCTTTAACCCGATGGTTGACTGGTAAAGAATTCCTTGCGGCATTAAGTCCGCCGATGTATCAATTTTGAACATAAAGTATAAATAAATAAATAAATGTAATTAAAAACTAATGCTCACAAAGTGTCACCGTCCTAATAAGTTACATACATATGTGTTATTAACCATTACCTACATAGTCTCTACGAAAAACGAGTTAATCATATTTTCCTTTTTGACAAAGAATTAATAATTCAGAACCTCATTTCAAAAACGTGCTCAGTCAATTATTGCAAAAAGCATATTTAAAATATTTCATCATTAATAAATAAGTTAAGCTATGCACAAATACCGTTGCTTTGCTTATTAGAAAATGCTGGACATTTTATGAAAATGGCTTGAATAGTGAAGATATTTTTAAAGCGAAGTTAAGCATGGAAAAGAAAATTCCAAGTATTGTTTGTACACATTTTCTTGAATGCTTTTAAACTATTTATCGAAGGTATGAGTTAATTGGATTTTATAATTAAAATATGTCATTATCTCGACAATAATGAATTTTCTGCTTTATGCTGTAGTTATTTTATGGTTCGGAGAAACTTCCTTTCCTCGTTGGGAAACAGTTTTATGGTAAAATTTTTAAATATTTTGATATGAAATTATTTTCTACCAATATTATTCTGACTTATACATTACATTTAAAGAAATTTTCTTTCAGGGGTACGATAAAAATAGCAACGGTCAAAATTTAGATCTAAAATTGTGTATCAAACAAAATGAGAAATTGCTAAGCAACAGATTTTTCCTTTATGCCATAAATCCTCGTATTATTCATCCTTGTGATACCTTTGAACTTTGTTTTCTTTCCTTTATCGTTTATTTTGTGGACTGCGATTGCCTTTGGAAATATAATTTTCGAAATGTATTGATGTTTACTATATCTAATATTGACTTTATTGTAATCAATAGCTATATACAAAATTACAGTTTATTTATTTAAACATTTATTTCGAGCATAAACTATGTTAGTGCTACACAAATACACAATATTTATATTTGTGGACAAAATTCTCGAGATATTACTGCTGCAAGTTTAAAAGTTCTACTTATGCGGTGCCAGTATGAGAAACTAACACTAAAAAATATTCTATAAAACAGTCAAATCTCTAAATTCGTCTTAACCTGTTTTTTTACGGTAAAAGAGAGAAACTGTTTATTCGAGATACAAGACCCGATAAGATATTTTCCAAGACGAGAGTAAAACCGCTTGATGTAGCTAGCATATAAAAAAATACATATTAGATATATTTAAATTGTTATTTATGCGACAATTATTATCTTTAAATACTAGGTATAGATAAATAATGTCGCAGTATGATGAGGGCAGAGATTTCCCGAGGTATTATCTAAACTATCGATAACATTGTTCAGGTATTTTGTAAAATAATTCCTTCGTGAATCACTAGATTGTCAGATCATTTCTTCTTTATGTTTAAAAATTATTGGAAAATTATTGTATATTAAATACATTTTGTTTTTGACCACCAATGTATTCTGGATTGAGTAAGAGAAGATGTTTTCGAAAGTAGTCTTATTCTTAACATTAATATATCAAACCAGACAGAAAACATTTTTATTAATATTAAGGGCTAAATGCATTTACTGAGCACTTGTGTAATAAGCTATAAATTAATTTATGAATTTTCTTATTGGGTACAAAAACCACTTTAAAAGCACATAAAATCAAATCAAAGTAATATTATTTATCTTTTAAAATCATTATTTGGTCCATCAAATTGTATCAAATTGATTCAGTCGATCAAAGCGAACGTTTTCAATTTAAAACTTTTTTCTAAAACGAAATTACTTCTAGTGTCTTGTAGTATAAAACCATTGATTTTTTATTCGTGTTCAGAGTTATTTTAGATTTTACATAAGTCGAAGTATTCAAAGTTAGGTAAGGTTAAAAACACTAAAATACTAAACAGTTAATATAGGTACAAAACACGCTAGCTTGAGTCACACATTAATACGCTTTTGTATAAAAACCAATCCTATATCATATTTCATAAACAATCTATAATTCTCGACACACCTAAGGTCAATGATTTGGGAAGGAGGTAGTTATACTTAATTGGATTAGGTAGCTATACTAGATACTGCTTTGTTTTAACTACGTAAATATTTAAGTAAAACGGCGTTAATACCAGCTTACAGAACTACTTATTATTTTAATATTTAAATCCTCCAGTACAGCCAAGTCTACTTTTTAGACCATTTCACTTGTTTAACCTTTCTTTGAGTCATAAAATGAGTCATTTCTTTGTTATTCAAAGTCAAAGTGGCATTGTATGAGATATTAAATATTGATATTACTAAATACGTCTTAAAATCCTTTTCAAAGCTTGAAAGGATTTTTTACACAATAATGACGTTTTCAGATCTTGCCGTAGCACCGGCTACTCAAATGCTCATAAAAAAGACAGAAAAATTAGTAAATACATTTGGTATCCGTTACACTGTCAGTTCTTAGACCAGGTCCTCATAGTCTTCCACCCAATTTATATTCCTAAGCCCATCGATGGGCTATGGGCGGCCTCAGGTGATGTTAGAGGTACATTTGGTACACAATATTAGACTCTATGTTAACGACATTAAGATTCAAATTACTCACCTTGCATATATGACACTGGTAGCTCTTCTCATAGCATTTGCCGCACAGACTATGCCCATCCACGCAGAGGTGGATGGGTGGTCTCATGTAAGTGTTACATTTGGTACAAGTCAACTCCTTGATCAGGCCTCCGTAGTGATCCGTCTCGAGCAATGTGTTGAGAACTACTGAAAAAGAACCAAAAATAAAATTAATAAATTATTGTAACTCCTGTATTGATAGATTTTATTTGCGCACTAACTTTTAGTCGCAGCTGTACGATGCAACTACATATTTAACATTTTGTCAAACCTTTTGCTTTGTCTTTGTTTTTTTATCAAATCGAATCTATTTGAAGCTTTCTTATTTCTTTCTAGATTTCAAAATCTACAGTTTTCTGATATTTTGAATTGCAAGATTTATTTATGTATTCGATTTACACGGCTTTAAAAGCCAATTACAATCCGTAGAAGATTAAAGGATGTGATGAGTTTTCTAAGTCTTTCCGTGTTATGGGCTCACTCAACCAAATTCAATTCAGGAAAATATAATTTTAACACCTTACAACAAGTAATAATAGGTATTACACTTAACAGTAATAGGTAGCTGTGTTTATTTACTTTTAAACGTGTGTCTGTTATACAAATATTGCCCAAAAGTAAGCATACATGTTTATTGACCCCAAATTGTGATTGGTGATACATCAATATTATTGAATAAGGAGTTCATAACAATACGCATTATTCCGCACCCACTTTATAAGTGAATAAATGCACCCAATGTTTTCATTAAAATTAGGAATATGTGTAGCTGCAGTAGTTAAATTCTTTTGCTTGAATGAAATAGTAAGGATAGAGCATACAATGTCAATGAAAATATAGCACCCATTTATGCTGTCATAGTTTCATGAATGTCCAAACATAATCAATTCAGCTTAACTCGACATAATTCCTTTCAAACAAATGTTAGTTAATTTATTTGAAAAGAGTTCTATCAAAATGTCAATGCCCTGGAAATCAGCATCGACCATTGTACTCGTTCCAAATATAAATCACGAAAATCCATTTAATTAACAACATTCTATATTCAAATTCTAAACATTTGAAAATCAGGTCATATTGACTATACAAATAACGAACGCAATTTAGACAGATTCACTAAAACCCGAGATGATGATACATTGGAAATCCGAAAATAAACACAAGTGGATATCTGTCGATTCCAATAAACGTAATCGAGCAGAAAATTACGAACATTTATTAGAAAGACATTCCTCTCACAATGATTTATTTAGACTCACGATCGCATTATGTGTGTGGGTAAAAAAATGCTGAGAGGAATTCGAATATAATTGAAATAAATGATCATTATAATGATGCGGGTGAAATAAATTGAAGAATATGGAATAATGCTGGTATGAAATTCTAGGCACTAATTATTCGCTTGGCAAACAAAGAATTTTATGTTATTGATCGAATTATGAACGTAGTACATTCAGCAGTATTCGAGCTATTTAATACGGTATAATATCGATACCTCCCACGTAAGTTGTTGTATCTTCAAAATCGTAATTTTACACTACAGCGTTTTAAAGATTGACACTCGCGTCAAATAGTCTTGCTTCAATATATTCTTTTCAAATTTTGCATACACATATATTTTAAAGTGCTTTCAATGTTTGCCTACGATTTTTTTGTTCAATAGTTGTAGTTTTTGAGATTTTGTTCATACAACATTCTAGACTGTAGTGTTACCTTACATAAATGTTGTACAGGATACTTACAACCATTTACAGCGGAAAACAATATTTGCATTTAACTGTATGTGCTAAATACTATAGTGTACGTTGATATAAATTTAATATTTTGTGGCAGTATGTGTAGTTCCATATAATTAGGGCTTAGTAAAAAACCATATTTAATCCTCTTAAGTAACTCTGAAATAGTAACAATGCAACATAATTAAAAAATCTAAAAAAAACAGTTTCTTCTGACATCAAATCAAAGATTCTAGGTTAATTATTAGTAAGATTAATTATTCCAGTCTTTTATTTATTAAAACTTTGATACCTATATTACGTTAAAGTTACTTAAACATAAAAAGAAATAAGGTATCGATGAAATACTGTGTGATACATCCTGTCACAACAGTCTTTAAACGGTAAAAAATTTGAATTACTAAATTTGACCCAAGAATGAATAAATAATAAAACAAACTGGGTGAGCTAAATAAAACCGTTTAAAATAAATAAATTGAAAACGAAGTATTAAAATAAGTATAGTACTGACTGTAGAGGCGGATGACGGGGAGTAGCGAACCCGCGGGGCTATATATCCGAATGCTCCCAGGAGAGTATACTGTCCCCCATCTGCGGCCTGCCGGAGTGAAGCATGGCGGGGGATAGGTCTCCCGCCTCGCTAGAGCAGGGTTAGCAGCTCTGCTCGGAGGGTAGGTGCCTCGTGGTAAGTGGCGAGTGGGCCGGTGATGCTGGACCCACAGGGAGCGCGTGATCTGCGTTTAAAGTCCGCCGAGGTATCCTCACCCTTCAGCCGCTCATGTAACTGTTGCCCTCTTGTTACCATTTAGCGACTGATTCCCGGGGGCCCTGTAAGTGAGTTGGCGAGTCTGCATCTGCCATTTTTACGTATACAAAACGGCAGGTGCCATAGTTCCCATAGTTATCCCCATTCCCAGTCCATTACATTAGCATCCCATCACAATAGCCCTAGTAGTTTTATTCCATATTTAGCAATAGTTTAGCACAGAACCGGGGATTGTCTTTGGGTACGTTTTTATATAGTATACAGGGATAATCGTCGGTTTTGTGTCGCCATTTCATTAAAGTTGTCTCAAAAGGGCTTCAGCGTGTTGGCTTCGGCCCCACGCTCGCCTTCCAAAAATCCGGGACTTTGTAGTCCCGTGGTCGAGTAGAGACATACAAGATAATAATAATGCCCGTTGCTCTCTTGTTGCGATTTAGAGACTGATTCCCGGGGGCCCAGTAAGTGAGGTGGCGAGTCTCCACCTGCCATTTTTACATGTATTTAATACATTGTCATCGGCAGGTACCATAGCTCCCGTAGTTTCCCCAATCCTAGTCTATTAGCATCCCATCACAATAGCTCAAGTAGTTTTCATCCATAGTTAGCAATAGCTTAGCACAGAACCGGGGATTGTCCTTGGGTACATTTCTATAGTGTATACAGGGATAATCGTCGGTTTTGTGTCACCATTTCATTAAAGTTGTCTCAAAAGGGCTTCAGCGTGTTGGCTTCGGCCCCACGTTCGCCTCCCAAAAATCCGGGACTCTTTAGTCCCGAGGTCTGGCAAAGACATACATAATAATAAAAAATACTTAAGAAACTCTACTACTCCGAATCAGAAGTTTCACTATCGGAACGCGTTGCTACCACAACTGGCAGACTCCTGAAGAAGTCATGATATGTAGCTGGGATAAGCCCACTGTTACAAAGATCCATCAAGTTTATAGATTGCGGACTATTTGATATTACGGACGGTGGACTATTTGCTTGTGGAGTTGAACAGCTACTATATGCAAGTAGCTGTTGGTGATAGTTGAGGTACAATATCCAACACTGATGAATTTTCTTGTTCTCGTCGTGTGGTCGGAGTCGTGGTGGCCTAGTGGGTAAAGGACCAACCTCTCAAGTATAAAGGCGCGGGTCAGGCAAGTACCAATGCAACTTTTCTAAGTTTGTATGTACTTTCTAAGTATATCTCAGACACCATGGACTATGTTTCGGATGGCAGGTTAAAACTGTAGGTCCCGGCTGTCATTGAACATCCTTGGCAGTCGTTACGGGTAGTCAGAAGCCAGTAAGTCTGACACCAGTCTAACCAAGGGGTATCGGGTTGCCCGGGTAACTGGGTTGAGGAGGTCAGATAGACAGTCGCTTTTTGTAAAGCACTGGTACTCAGCTGAATCCGGTTAGACTGGAAGCCGACCCCAACATGATTGGGAAAAGCCTTTTCTTTTCTATGTAGTACGGGCAGAAGTTATTGTTACAATCATAGTCCAAATGATTAATGCTACAGGTAGGTGAAGGATGAGCTGTTTCAAGAATTACGGAGTCATTAGAATTTGTAGTGTTTGTTATCTCCAGATTTTCAAAAATGTCAACATCTGATATCATATTCGCTAATTCATTCATCTCAGATTCATTAAAAGTAACTGGCAACGGAGAATCTGTAATAAAATGTAATGGTATCAATTTCATAATTATCTATTGATTACTGAACTGAATTCGGCCCATGATCATCAGAACTTTAAATCAAAAATTTTAGAGCGTGGTAAAATCATCAAAAGCATCCAGAGCAGAGCGGGAGGGACTGTCAGACTTGTACTGACTAAAATCCACGGTGTTATTCAATAGCCCTTTACCTATATTGTTGTATGTCATTAAAAAAAGAAATATCTTCGCAACGTAAAATATACTATGTCAACATCCAATAATTATTTGTGTATGTAATTCAGACGTAAACTGTTGTATGTATTACTTCACATATAATTTGTTATTATTCAACAACGTAAAGTGTTGTATGTGATTATACAACGCTGATTTGGTATCTTCTAAGCGACGTAAGTTGTTGTAAGTAATCTTTAAAACAGTTTAGGTTGTTGTCGTTATAAAACTACATAATTCTAAAATATCGTTATAAATTATTAATTACGTAAAAATCGGCGATCATAGGCGCGCGACCTCCACTCTTCATGAAGTCCGGCGTGAACTGTCGCATGTCATACATACGCGGCGCGAGCGCGCAACGCACCCCGCGTTCTCGCCCGCGTAAACCGTTGCGGAGGTAGATACAATGTTACACGCCGCCGTTGTAATAATGATACAACTTAATACGTCTGGTAAATATACTTAAAAAAAATTTTTTTTTTTTTTTTTACTCTTAACGCATAGAGTAGGCAAAAATAGGCGGTTTGGTTTAAAAAACGTAAAACATGCATATTGTGGGTTACAACAACTTACGTGGGAGGTATCGATATCATTCACTAGGAGAAGGCAACCGAATAAAAATATAGATGAAAAAATGTGCATTTACATTTTCGTATTTACACTCTCGTTCAGTGTAATCGTATTGATATTTTAATGCGCATATCGAATACATGCATGTTGACTTATTTATTTAACCCAAAAATACATACAATTTCAGGCAATATTTTGATACTTTGTTGACTTTTTAACGGTTCAAATATACCTAATATAACCTGAATTCTATTTCTAAATTAATTTCGCCAAACAGTCAGTCGACAAATATTAATTACGAACTTATTTAACGACAACTGGCAGACATTTACTGTAGACATACATTTGAACAACACAGTCTGTATTTATAGTATGTGAGAATAACTATATGAAAGACTGTACCGAAAGAAGTTCAAGGTTTTGATAGAAGACTAGACGAAGACGTTTTGCTCAAAAAACGGTAGAGAATTAAAGCATGCTTTACCTCAAAATGATATGACCACATACATAAACGTACTGAAAAAGTATAAAAACAGTGAGAATATAACTGTTAAAACAATACCAATTTTCAAGCAATCACAAAACAACACACATTATAATGACACGTGACGAAACAACGGTATCACTCGATAAACCAAACACAGCTGAGCACCAAAGAAATTCCATTAACGTAACCGACCATCAAATCACAGATTATTACAGCACTCATATACGCAACTAATAATAAACACTAACTTTTTCTCACAGCCGGCGACGAAGTGGATGACATTCTGAAAATAACGCTCCGACCCACAACAAACGTAGCTAGTTCGCGTCCAATACAGTTTTATGCTTCGTAAACACTTTTTGATTCACACGTACTGATGTAAAGCGATTAGAACGTAATCGTTTAGCCATTTTCTTTGATAAGACAAGTAGTATCTGAAGCGTGATTGTGGTAACTCGGTTTTGTTGTTGGCGACACTGAACGAGTCTATATTTATGCCGCAAGGTCGCTACTAAGGGCCGCAGTGGCGAGAACGGCTGACCAACTGCGCTTCGGGTAGTCACGCATCCATACGCAGATTATGTTTGGGTGAATGCTTTAGTGTTTATAGGCCAGAATTAAATTACCTATGACGTGATAAGAAATTCAATTGAATGCACAGATTGGCTGACTCGGATATTCTTGAAATTGGAATCGATTCTAAACATCATTTATTTGATAGTAAATTTTCGCAATGATTAATTATACATCAAAGATTCTGACAAACTGATAAGTTCCTCCTTTTTTAAGGTCGGTTAAAAAACATTTTGCACAGCTTTATTTAAATGATCATGAACATGAATGTAATTTGTCCGTGAAAAAGTCATTTTACAAGTAGGTACTAGTAAAATGAAAAACCAAGATTAAGTTCTTACAGTTTCTTTTTCTAGTTCAAAATAGTGTATTACCCCAAGGATGGGTGACTACGCTTAAATTAACGAAATGGACACGTGAGTAGTGTTCGCAAAGCACTTCATTTCCACGGTGACGCGTTTCCAAATGTACCAAATTATGCTATCCTCGTGTTCTACGTAGTTATCGATAATATACGGATACCTGTCCTGTCGATAATACGCTATCTATACAAAAATACTGCATTGAATTTACGCACCTGATTACGTCTTTGATAATTTCACTTTTGTTTTTCAATTGTTTTTTTTAGCTACGCACACATTCACACTTTTTAACTCTAACACTTAAAAAAATATTCATCTATATTAGGGGCAGTGGTTTAGAA
The DNA here is from genome assembly GCF_030705265.1 of Helicoverpa armigera. Lineage (NCBI taxonomy): Eukaryota > Metazoa > Arthropoda > Insecta > Lepidoptera > Noctuidae > Helicoverpa > Helicoverpa armigera. Next base: position 5,493,982 of record NC_087130.1, on the reverse strand, counting down.
TCTAGTTTGATTCTATCACAGACAATGCAAAACTTGGACTGATTACCTATGTACGGTCTAGAGTATAAAATGTTTTGCCAAAATCTATTGCAATTGCAAAGACAATATAGTTGTCTATTTGAATATGTCTTGTTACCTTCTTATAGAGCGGTCAATAGTAATTCAATGCATAAAAATATCTGTTAAGGTATTAATTACATAACTTTTTGCTGAATATTGGTAAATATAAAATATTTTGTTTTGACTTCAAAACTATTGAACATATAATTCTTTTTCAGTTTTTAATTCCAATTTTTAAATAGACCGATTTCATTATTATACGTTCTCAAATTAAAAATCTTTCAGCCTTACTACAAAAACTTAAACATCTGTTGAACACTTGAACAGACATTTAAAAGTTTTTGTGGTACGACGTAGATAATAATGTATAGCAGAAAAATATTTTCACCTGACAAATCCAATTTTGATCCCATAATACTCATTCAAAACACAATATTTTTTTCTTTCACTCACTCAAACTTATTCTGACCCGTGGTCTGATCGGACTACTATCAGACACAAAGTAAGAATAATTTGGATAAGGTGTATACTTTTATTTTATGTATTCGATTGTAATTAGATGACGTACTTACCGCATAGTGCGAGGAATCTAGATAACCTTAATATAATCTATCTTTAAAACAAATCTTATCTTTTAAAGGTACACCGTTGGCTTCCTTAGTATGAAATTATATTACAGACACTCGATACTGACGTTAATAAAGATGTTTTATATAACTTACCTGTTTAAGGGTAAACTACTCCTCGTTTTACTAAAAATATACAAATTTTCCGGAATATCTAAACTCCATTCAATAGTTTTTGTATTTTACGTAAACAGACATACACACATTCGGCGTAAAACTAAATAATTCAATAAATGGCTTTATTTATTGAATTATTTAGTTCATTTAAATTAATTATATTGATATAAACAAAATAATGAAATTAAAATAAATGTTTTTTGAGATTTGAAATCCTAGTCTTTCAAATAAACTAGTTAACTTAAGCTTTACGTTAATTAAGATCACTATCATAAAGTTAGTTACAATAATAATTGTAAACGCTCAATTCAAATAGACTTATCACATAGCAGAAATTGGTTTTGTAAAGAATATTTGTATATTTTGATTAAGTTTATTTACAGTAACGATTCTATTGATAAAATATATAAATAAATGTATCATCTTTTTCAGAAAGAACCTCGGTACTTGAAATTTTATTTTTTAACGATATCCAAGAAAGCAGCCGAAAATCGATCTCAGTGGCGTGCACTTGGAGAGGCCTATGTCCAGCAGTGGACTGCGATAGGCTGATGATGATGATGATGATCCAAGAATTATTTGGATATGGTATAACCTCAGAATACTAAGCTTTGCTGTTTTGATATGTTTTCTAAAGGGCCATAAGGTATATGTTATTCTAATCATCACAGTATTGATATAATTTGCTTTGTATCTCTCAATGTTTTGGCCACATTGTAAACTATCAGCCTTTATGACCAATTATGAAGTTGTCTCCAGTTCAAATTGCATGTCGTTATAATACTCAGAGCACTTACCAATAGGTAGGTCAACAGAGTCCTTATTACGTAACGCGATGGCAATCAATTGCTTTCTTTTGAAATCACATTATACTCGTACATCAGATTCACGATTGTCAAGGTGTGTAAACCATCTGTCATGAAAAAATAAATCTATGCTTTGATTCTTTAGCCAGTTCTTTTATTGCCATCATCATATCACCCTTTCACCATTCACTGCTGAAAATTATTTTCTTCATTTCTTTTCTTCATCATCGCACCGTGCGGACAACTTGTTTGCTACAAAAACTTAATAAACAATAACTAAACTAAATAAATATCAATTGGGACCTGCATATTTTAAATTAAAAGCATCTAAACTAAAACAAATTTGTCATTACGACTGTTACTGAATAGGCAGTAGTGTTACATTTCACATTTAGTCGCAATCTATTCAGAGACGGCCCCTAATTGGACGGTTTCGACTCGATCAGACCCAAACAGCGTAAATGTACGTACATTGTAAATTGCTAATTTTGGTGCAGTATGTGTATTGAAAATGGGTCGTGTGTACCGAGTAGGCGATTTAATATGGATTACGTCACACGACTGAAGCGTAGTATAGGTAAGTATGTGGTTCAGTTATAATGCCCACATGCATCCCTAATAAACAATATATTTTGCCAATATTCTATCTGACTGTATAGTTACTAACTGAGGTAAAGGAAAACTAAATCAACTTACAAATGCTAGCAAAAGTTTTAAATACATAATATTATCAAAACAGTTCGCTTGCTATATTTCTCTAGCTGTAATTCCCTTAGATTGGAACTCATCCCTGTTCGATCGTCACTTGTCATTTGCCTTCCAGGGTCAGCTCTACCTCCTCCTTGCGTCGTAATTCCTCAATGCTGAGGGTCGTGACCTCCCTGTGTCATCACCTTCGAACGTATGATGTTCTTCCAATTGTTTCTGTCTCTGGCGGTGTGAAGAGCACTGTGCACCGTGGAGTCAAGAGCAGTGCGGATCTGGTCGGACCAACGTATGGGGCTGCGACCGCGAGGCCTTTTCCCATCCACTTTACCGGTCACGATTAGCCTCTCGAGGTTTCCCCCGTCTTTCCGTGCGATGTGACCAAAGTATTGTAGAACCTTGCGTAGGCACTCTGTTGATAATCGCGAGGTGATTTTTAGTTCTCGCAGTATGGATACGTTAGTCCGAAATGCTGTCCAAGGGATCCGGAGCATTCTTCTCCAGCACCACATCTCAAAAGCGTCAGTGCGTTTGCGGTCTGCAGATTTTATCGTCCACGTCTCAGCGCCATACGAAAAGATCGAGAAGACCAGGGTCCGTACCAATTTAGTTTTGGTCTTTACCGAAATGCTACGATCTTTCCAGATTTTGTCTAGCTGAGACATAGCGCTCTTAGCCATGCCGATTCTCCTGCGGATTTCCTTTTCGCACGAGCCATCATTACTGATATTGGAGCCCAGGTAAACAAAGTTATTCACTATCTCTAGGTTCAAAGCGCCTGTGAGCTCCAATTTCCCAGCCCTGTCTACCACCATGACCTTGGTTTTAGACCTGTTCATGGAAAGCCCCATCTCCTCGCTGAAACGTTCCAATCGGTCCAGGAGTGCAACCATTTCCAACTCATTTGCAGCAAGAAGAGTAGTGTCGTCGGCGTAGCGCAGGTTGTTGATTTTTAGGCCACCAACTGTGATGCCTCCCTCCCAATCCTCGCAGGTACGTCTCATAATGTATTCTCCATAGATGTTAAAGAGGATAGGCGATAAGATACATCCCTGGCGCACGCCTCGGCAAAATTTAAACGGCCTTGAGGCTGTATTATCGACTCTCACTATTCCTCGGCTTGAGTCATACAGGGTGCGAAGTAGGGCGATGAGATGATTCGGTACACCAAGTTCGTTTAGGACTTTCCACAAGTAATTCCAGTTGACACAGTCGAAAGCTTTGCTGTAATCAACGAAGCACATTATTACAGGCGTATCAAACTCGTATGCCTTCTCAACGAGCTGCCTTACATTGAGAATTTGCTCTCGAGTACCCTTGCCCTTCACGAAACCCGCTTGCTCCTGCGGGATTTGCCAATCCAGGTAGTAGCGGATGCGATTGTTTAAAATATGGAGCAAAATTTTACTGGCATGTGAGATGAGGGATAAGGTTCGATAATTGCCGCAGTTCTTAGTTGACCCTTTCTTGTGCAGCGGGAGAGTTACGGATTCCGACCAATCCTGCGGCCAGTCACCGTTGTGCCAGATGTGTAAACAAATCTCGTGAAGTCTCTCTATACCCAAATCACCCATAGCCTTAAGAACTTCTGCAGTGATTTGGTCGGTTCCTGGTGCTTTTTTCTTCTTGAGGGAGTGGAGTGCAGCGGATATTTCGGAACGGAGGATCGTGGGTTCCAGTTCTAGTTCTTCCCAGTTCAGGACGGCTCTTGGCGTTGAAAAGGGATCTGAGTACAGCTGCTCACAATATACACGCCATCTCTCGGCAATGCGGTCAAGCTCGTGTAGTGCAGTGCCATCGACATCTTCAATGACCCACGATTTAGCCTTGAACTGTCTAGTGAGGACTCTCACTTTCTTAAAGAGGTCTGCAGTTTGTAACTTGCTAGAAAACCTCTCTATGTCGCTGCAAATGCCCTCGATGAAGCTGTTTCGGTCACGGCGACAACTGGTTTTGATAGCTTTGCTGAGCTCAGAGTAAACAGCCATTACAGTATGGTTTTGCAGTCCCTTGGTTTTCAGGGCCTTTCTGCGCTGGATGAGTTCCCACGAATGATCGGAGATCCAGCATTTTTGCTTCTGTTCTGGCTTCCTCGACTTAGAGACCAGGTCCAAAGCATCGTTGATGTGGCCTTTAAAATCTGACCACTGTTTGTCAGCGTTAGCAGGCTCCTGCGCTGGATAATCCTTCAGTTTCCCTTCTAAAACCTCTCGGAAGGCAGATTTTTCGGCAGGCTTCAAGTTTCTAGGCTTAGGTGGTTGACGGGTAGGAGCTTTTAAGCGCAGTGCGAAATTGGCTACGAGGATTTTGTGGTCAGAGCCGCACTCCGCGCCGGGGAAGGTCTTCACATTTGAGACTGAGGATCTCCAGCGGGTATCTAGAATGATGTAGTCGATTTGATTTCTGTGCCTATCGCCTGGAGATCTCCACGTGTACAAACGTCTTGGATGATGTTGGAAATACGTGTTCATGATACTGAGATTTCTATCTATACAGAACTCGATCAGTTTTTCACCCCGTTCATTCCTAGTGCCAAGTCCAAATTTTCCAACAGTGCTTCTGATATGATCATCAGCAAGTGTACTACCGACCTTGGCATTCCAATCACCAAGAATCATTTTAATTTCCCGACCGGGAATCGAGTTCAGCGTTTCCTCTAGTTTTCCATAGAAGTCTTCTATTACCTCCTCCTGAGCTTGTGCCGTCGGAGCGTATACTAGTACAATATTCAGGGTCAGCTCCAACAAGTCGTTATAAGTCGTGAAGAAAAAAAAAGGAGATTTTTTTCTAAATTATGATGCTCATTTATGTCTTATAACTTTAAATACCAAATAGGCCAAACCCTTAACGATACAGTTTAACCCTCCCCTAAATTATTGCTAGTAATTCGTGCTTGTCTATATCAATCGCACAAAGGCCGGTCAACTCTAATTGGGGTACAAATGTCCAGTCATTCCTCTTATTAGACGGCCTTTACTAATTTCACGGGTATAGAAGATGCTCTAAATAGTTTTATCAAATGCTCTCTGGTATTCGGGTCAATTAGATGTCGATCAATCAAGTGTATTGTTAGTAACAATTGATATCGTTGTTATTCACTTATTAATGTAATTTATACAAAGTATCTACACAACAAACACGCTCAGTAAAAGCTGGTACGTACTCAGCTGCTTCCGATGAGATCACAACAGAATTGCCAAAAGTCTAGGCTGATACCTAAATACAACTTATATACATATTTGATCTGATAATTATTGAGAAATAAAACCTTATGCAAGATTGTTCTGATCATCACTTAAGAGATAAGTATTGTATACAACAATACGGATGGGGTGGTTGAAAATTGCTTCCATCCACCGAATAGCATTCCAATTCTCATAATATAATATCTATTGAATTAATTGGTAAACAAAACCTCCACTAAACAAATAAATAAAAATCAACAGCCCACAACAAAAACTAATAGCTCCGAAAATCCTTTTTTCCAACCGTCGATAACTGTCGTTCAGAAACGCAAAGCTAGTGACGTTGTGATTTTTTTAGTTTGACTATTTCTATTTGTACCGGAAAAATACCAATTATTTTCTCTCTAACCAAAGGCTCGTCAAGGAACGGAAAGGAATCGGATTTAACGAACAAACTTTGTAACTCTAGAGTCGTACTAATTTGATGGTAGAAAAATACGGATTCGTGTGTACTGAAAAATACATTTTCTTTGTAAAGATTTTGCATTAGTGTATTTTGAATCAGCATTTATGTCCTGATTTGGCGTAATTGGCGTAGGTAATTAATACGTCGAGTGTTGATCTGACGAAAGTACTATTCTATTCGTAGGTAATATTTTTGAAATAAAACCGGACAAAAATCTATTTTGAGTTCCCTCTAAATAAATGCTTCTCAGAATGTAGATTCTCTATTAATCACTTTAATGCTGAGCACTCTAGCGCAATATTAAGTCAAACTGGTAGGTTGAGGAATGCTAGCGGCCCGGCTGTTAACATCTACTCGAGAAGGCAATTTGTTGTATATTGGAAATTCTTCCCCTCCGTATACCAGTCTATGGTGTATGCCTCATGAGCCTGGGGCGGAATTTTGAAAATAAAGTGACTTTTATGGTAAACTTACACACTTAAAAATTCAGTGTAAGGGATGAAGGAAACATGACGTTCAAAAGAAAAAGTTACTCGAAAATCTATATTGATATCACGTTTAAAAAATGTAGATAGGTATATTCATACGAATCAATAGCATTCCATTAGATTCAGCACAACCCGGACGCAGTTTTGCGTTCGAAATGAACGAACGTGTTAAAATTTCTTTTTTTGTAGGCATACCCGCATACGGCCTATTTTCGACCGTAAAAATACGTTGAATTCCGATTGGACAGCAATCACGATTTAAAAGAAAAAGATATAACAATAAATGTATCTAAAAAAAATAAATCGAGTCAAGATTTTACTAAAATGTGTTCGTAAAGTTAACAGAATGTCTGAGTAACATAATCTGTGTTTCTAAACAAAGCTCAGACTTGTTCAAGTTTCACACACCACTTTAATAGTTTGAAGAATTTGAAAATTTATTTCAAAGCTTCTAGATGAAGTTTGAAAAATGCTTTAAAAAATAAAATAAGGTAGGCACAGAAGTCGTTCTGGGGATTTGGAAGATCACCATAAATCATCCGAGAAGACCTTTTTAAACCCTCATTAAAATGCCAAGTATAAGGGCTGAATCATAAAAACGACTTGAAAATAAATTCTGTCTTGTACAAGAGTTTACCACGAACTGAAATATAATAATGGACTTAACTCGATATGATCTGTACCTAACGGCCAAAATGTATTCTCTAGCTCTTCAAAAGTTTTAGTAGGTGTCATTTGAGTCTTATAAGTAGAGTCTGCCCATTTTCAGTGCCTTATTAGACATTCAAGCAAAACAAAAGCACTTCGGAAAAAGTCACCAATAAACGACCTTCAATAGCAATCTAAAATCACTTTAACCTTAAACAACACTTCTAAAAATGACAAAGAACCAAAGAACTGACATTACACAAGTGCTAAATTATTCTGTGTCCAAAAATCCATTTCGTACAACCACAAATGGTTACTTGACAAATTATAATTCTTGAATAAAACTTTTTAGGCGTATTTTGTTTGAAAATTCGCTTTTGTGTAAGAAATTCACGAAATGTAGGTGAAACAATGTGAAGTTTCAAAGTCAATTACCATGTCTGAGAAAGAACGACAGTTTTGTAGCTTTCGTAATTTCTGTCTCGGATACTTTGAAAAGATTTGTGTTATTAAAAACTGTAAATTGGATGTTGAATATTTGTTGTATTAATGGAATAAATTTCTGTAACACTGTTTGTCACAGTTTTTTGATGAATACAATACGTATGTCTAGGTATTAATATCACTTCGGTAAGTATGTCAATTTCACAGCTTAACAAGTTTTTGAAGCAAGGATGAATCTTGTTAAAAATTTGTAATCTATAGTCGTGCTGTCTATAAAAAAACAGTAGCCGAGCCTTTATTGATTGATCCATGCGAAGTATAGTAAGATGCTACAATAGGATCATAACATAATACCTACCATGATCTAAAACAATATCTTAAATTCCCCGTTAAAAAAAAAACTGTTGTTATTTATCTTTTTTTAGTCGTAATCAAATAATTATTTATAAATACCATTGATCTTATCACCTACTTCACTTTATTTGAATTAACTAGTGAAAATGTCACTAAAGGTGAAATGAATTTAATTAAACTTGCTTCAATAAAACCATTCTAAAAATGAAGCTTTAAAGTTCAATTATTCAGCTAAAACGATAAAACTTAACGATCTCTATCGTAAACAAACAATTAAGGAGTTTAATTTATTTTATTAGGTTCAGTAGTCTAATTACTCTCTTATTAAAACAACAAGTGATTATTACTTTTTAGGAAAAATATAAATCTTTATTCAAATAATCGATTTTCAAGCATTTTTGGTTGATTTTTACTTTGCTTGGGAGTTTATTCAACCATTTCGTCTATTCATATAAAATTACTTAGAAATTGTTGGAGTGCGTACAATTTGGGAGTTGTCCTTTTTAAAATTTACCTTCAAAAAGTACTGATATTCAAAATAGGTACTTCAAATACATATTGTTTTACTAACTCATTCATTTATGACTCTTTAATCTTGAATCTGGACAGAAACTTGGAAATGAACACCATGTGACATAAGGTTTGATTCCACTGCGTGGAGCAGATCCCCAAGTATGCGGGTGATAACGGCGAATGATAAAAATCCGAAAATTCCTGCTCCCCACTTTTTCATACTCTGTGCACTAACCAGACAGTAAAGTACACACTGTTATTTTGCTCATAGTGTTCCGAATGAACATTTTATCCCTTCATATCCTAATTTTCGTATACTCTTTAAAAAGCATTTTAATGCTTCTAAGCGTTTTATTATATTTTTTATCCTCGCGTTTATTAATTTTGGTCTGGTGCACATTTTTATTACGAACATAGGTATTACTTTTCTTTTATTGTAATACTACTATTACATTTTATAAGTATCTTATTAATATGAGCAATAAAATACAAGTTCGAAAGTTTTTCCAAGTTTGAAGCACTTCAATATTTCTTCTTGTTTAGGTTAAATTGAAAATGCTGTAAAAAAATCTTAAAAAGTTATAAAAAAATCGTGTAATAAATCTAGTAATTTTACAAACGAATGGTTTTATCTAGAAAAAATCTTTCTAAAAAAGGATTTTAAGGGTCAGCGCCAAGTAAAACCTACTTATCTGTCTGGAGAACTTTATCATTAAGTATTAAAGATAAGGTCTTCTAGTTGACCTTTCTAAATAAATGTATTATCGATCCAACCTCTTAGATATTTATTGATATTATGCATTGAAAGATTTCTGAAGCTGAGATTCTTTGACTAACAAAAGGTTCTAGGCTATCATGTACTTAATATTTTTGTTAAGAGGATTTAGACTTTTAAGTCATTTATTTCAAGTGGAAAATGAAAATGACTACTTGACAAGGTGCCATTTCATTGTCCACGAACCAGACCCAAAACAATCGGTGTATCTTTATGACTCATGGGATAGGGAAGCTAATTAGGGAATTAGTATTAAGAATACAGATTAGTACTACAGAATACGTTTTTTTGACTGTTAAATATCATCTCGGATGGTTCAGAACACTAAACTGTTACTGCAGCTCAGTCAGATATTTAGTTTCAAGTGTATTTACAAAATTAATTTTCAAAACTTGGAGATAACATAGGATGTACAAATCTCACTCCGTACATTCCTTCTGCACCAGTCCTAATCTCATTTGTAGGTACAAATAAATATTTACCTATCGTCCGTTCGTGACACAGCCCTGTCTGCCAGAATTTAATTGACAAACAGAAGCTACTTAGCAACAGAGATAAATATTGTCAATATTATTTTCAAGTTATGCCAGTGACATTAAAATGTAGGCGACACGTGACAAAGTCGTGTGTAATCTCCTTATCAGTTGTTGTTTTTGTTTTACTGAGTAACTTAAGATGTGGTTTCACCACGCGAGAGACATGCCCCCGAATGTAACATGCTGTTTTTAACACGCTTATTAGCTTCACCTGTAACTATGTATGTAAGAAAAACTTAGAATTGTAATATTATTTTTTACAAAGTGTAAGATGTCGTTACTATTTGAGTATGTTTACAATGGTATGGTATTAATAGGAAAATTGGTTTATTGCTGTGCTTATCATTCAATAAATGTGTCGGACTTACAAGCATAGCTTGCAATGAATGTTAACGATGAAAAGATTTATTTCAGTAGCTTGTAAAGTAGTTACTTTTTGGAGTTAGATGGTTTAAAATACAACAAATCACAGCAAATAAAATTCTCTAATATTTTTATAGAAAGATTTTAGTAAAACACAAGCTTAGCAAGCGTAAAATTCGAAAAAAGGCACAAATATATCCCATTTGATGAAAAAGATCCTTAGAGCAAGAACTCCTTTATAAGAACAACGAAGGATTGTAACCATGCCAACTAAACTAAGCCTTATTGTAACATTGTGTACATACATTTGGTTGATGTTAATCCTAGCTTTTACCAAGATACGGTTTTTCTATCTGGTTTGTGTTTATCTTATATACAGAGTACATAATACATTGTTAGAAAAAACATTGTTTACTCTGGTTTTTGTACTCTCTACCTATTTTATATCATAGATATGAAATTTTTGATGGATGTGTTGTTGATCCAGATAAAACTCTGCTGTGCCTGCCGTTGTTCAGGTTGCGAACTATGTCAAAATAACGCGGTATAAGTCTTTGATTAAGTAAAAGAGTTGATTAATTTACCCTTCTGTCATCAGATCAAATCAAATGTCTTCCAGAGACTTAAGTATTTTTATAATCAATATTTAAAATTATTATGTTACAACATTTTTTTTGGTAATTGATGACGATTTTAAAATGCTCGTGTAGTAGAACGGCACTTTAAATTTATAGAGGCTGATTCGTCGATGACAATGAACTATGACATAGGTTCTGATATCGTTTACATAGTATTATTAAAATTAAAGTAAAAAAAAACTTATTATTAGAAATATCTATGTAATACAAAGTACAAAAAAGTTTTCAATGAAATGACTTGCTATTTTCAGTAAATTCAAGCCACTGACAGTTGGAAGATTGTATTTTTTACTTGATTTTTAAAACATTCTTTTCAGACGTTTTACATCATTTAAAAATATTTTCAGTGGGTCCCTTACCATGGTTAGGGACTCTATCTGGTAGAAATAGTTTTTTAGAGACACAAGTTTTTCCAAGTGAAATCAAGTAGGTCAAGAATAACTATATCAAAACTTCTCAAGTCCACATAGTTATTTTTTTAAACTATCCAGACTATTACGGAATAAACCCTTCCAAAGGGAATGCCCTTTTCATAGATGAATAACCTACAATGTCTCGAGGAGCAAAAGTCAGTCATAAAACTGAGATTCGAAATTGTAAACAAGTGGGATTCCCACTCGTGTATATTACATACAATACATAGATATACATAAATACAAAGTGCTGTCAGTTCGTTCACCAGTATATTGTTTGTATATAAGATTCACTTTTGTACGGGTGCTTTTAAAGTTATTGAAGGTAAAGAATGGGAAGATTGATAGGTATATACAAACTTTGTAGTTCAATAGAGAAGACTTTTTCCACTTTGTAGTCAGAATTTTCTATCTTTAACCTTCTTTTGGTTGATGAAATACGTACGTACATATAAGAATAGATATGTACCTACACAATTCCACATAGGATCATAAGATGACTTATGTAACCTAGCTGAACGTTAATACTCTTTTTAAGGTTCCGGAGTAATCTAGGAACCCTTGTAGTTTCGCCAGGTTTGTCTGTCTGTCCGTTCGTTTGTCCGCGCTTAATCTCAGCTACCATTAGCACTAGAGAGCCGATGGTGCCAATACGTATATCTAACTTTTGGAAATAAAAATAAGAAAAGTGCAGCTGATAATAATATGTCACACCTAGTAATAATTATTAGAATATGTTGACGTGGGCAAAGCCACAAAAATAACCTCTATTTATCAAACATACAAACGTGACTGTTTCTCATTTCCAATTAGTAGTTAATTAATCTAAATATATTTGATAATAGTGATAATGCGTGGCTAAGTTCGAGAAAAGGTTTCCACTAGATAATTTCAAGAGCCTTCGAGAATATTTTGATAAAGCGATTACGCTGAATAAGATAGACAAATAATTTAATATAAACACTGTTGTCTATTTGCCATTTTAGATAACAATTTTACGTTGTATTATTGATGATAGCAAAATTTCATTATATCTTAACTTAAAATAGTTTGCACAAAATTTTCACATTTCTACATCAGAAAAAAGAAACTCCTTTCTATTTTCTTACAAAAAAAGCACGTACAATCAAAACGACAGCATCCCCGAGATTTCTGACAAGCAACCCATTCAGACCACCCACAACTTGCGCCCACATCCAGCGATCCCTCATCCCGTCATACATATCGTATAGCGTTTATCTAAGAGGTGCATGTGTGTCGGCGTGAATATATTGCCTCTCTACATCAACGACATTCGTGACACTTGCGACATTCACGACACTACAGGTAATGTTGTGTCGTTAGTGTTTACGTTGTTAGTAAAATGCTGGTCTAACGCAGTTGTGTGTTGGGTTAACTTTACTCGTCTGTACATTTGTTTTCTTTTGTTTACAGATTTACTCATTCAAAGATCTTTGACCAACATTGAACGCGTAGCTTTTTACACGCTTTTTTTATTGGGCATTTTCATAACTCAATTAATGAAAATGCGCTATTTTCTTGGTCAGCTTTACACGGTCAAAAATTATGATATAGGTAACTACATAAAAGTAAATTATAAGCTAAATTATCAAAAAGTTTTAGAAAAAAGAGATCTGAGTCATATTCAATTTGGATGCTTCTAATCCAATCATAATAAAAGTAAACGCTGGGTTTTACAATAACTATTAAATAAAATGATAATGGTCTTCAAACACGTCGTGTTATTACAACCAGCTGACGTAAACATAATTAGATTAAATTGAGTTTTAGAACAGTTGAACATAATTGAAATAATTTCAAAAAGTATATATGAATCATGAAATTGCTATAGCTTTGAAATCATAAGAGGTAATGCAAAATTCCAATAGTTTTTCTAGCTATTAGTATGGTATTTTATAGTTTCTAGTTATTAATAAATCTAAATACAAATCTTTCCTCTTTTAAAAAGTTAATATTATAAATACGATTCAATAACTCTAGCACATTTACCATGGAATATAATATATACAGATATGGCATTCATAAACTGTTATGACGTAACATTTTCTTGTTCAGTGATCTAAAATCCAAGGGTGCAAGAGATTTATTGGAGCCTCATATTGCATTGGGGGTGAAGACATCTGACAGGTGGGATATCTCCCTTTTAGAGTACATCAATGTTTGAAACGTGTGCAATAACTTGCTGAATAATATTATAAGCATGAACATGTAAGTAGCTTGGAACTGGTTGAGGTGATTGAGCTGAAATGCGGAAATGTGGGGTGATAGATATTAACATCGGAAAAACATGGTTTTGTCAAACTAATATTATATTTTAAGTTTTATTTTTTTCATGTAAATGTAGATTTAGTTTATTTTAAAATATAATGTACAGATTTTATTGAAAAATAAAAAAATCGCGGTAATATTATAGAGCTGAAGAATTTGTTTATATGCTCTAATTTCAAGGACTGCTGGACCGATTTGAAATATTTCTTCAGTAGTTGATAGCCCATTTATCGAGGAACGTTTTTTTTATACAGATGGGTGGTGTGATTCCCATAAGACACTAATGAAACTGAGAGCATATACATATACAAGAGCATGAAGCGATGTGGAATAAAAGTGAAGCTAGTATTGATTAGCAATGCTGGAGCTTGCTCAGCAAAACACATTATACACTTTACATAATATCATTCAAAACAATAATTAACCTTTGACATATTCTGCCGATTTAATCCGCTTAGATTTTTGCATTTCTGTGAATTATGTATTTTGTAATGTGTAAGATAAATGATGGCATGTGTTAAGCTGCAAATAAAACAAACCATTGAACATTATATTATCACAAAACATATTGTACAGCAAAAATGACGAAGTAAATATATGTTCCTGCTTTCTTACTCTAAACTTACTTGCTTTGTGATGTTTGATGTAGAATATTTTCAAAACATTTATCGTAGGAAAAACAGGAGTTTGACTCTCTTACGACGAATATTTGTCGTTATAAACCAAATTCTCTGCACAACAATGAAAAGTTAGAATATTTTTTGAATAATATCATACCTATCCAGCTATACCCTGAAGTCTTGACTATAAATAGCCACCATCACTCCCAGTGTGCACGACCCCATCGTCTAGGAACCCATAATGACCCGTTGCACCAACTAATGCGAACTGCCGTGAGAATCCAACCAAATGTCTGGTTGTTATTTTTTCCACGTCTAGAAAAAATATAAACACTTCCTTATTTATGTGACGAGTATAGATAACAATACTTTTTTTATTGTGCTATTAATTGACACTGCAGTTGTTTATGTTTATTTTTATAAATGGAAAAGTTTGTAGTTATTAATATTCTTGTGTTAGTCATCAAGTGGTTAGTATATTGAGCACCCTGATGGTTTGTAATAAAACATGAGATTAATAGACCAAAATCACCAGTGCGTACTCCCTTTGGAAAACTCAGAATAATTCAATAATTTACGTAAGTAAATACGTTAAAAAGGACATTTATTTGTTGTAGGCAAATATGGTAATAAACAAAAAAATCACACCTGAAAAATCTTTACTATGATAAAAATACGAAAGGTCACAACCGAGAACAATGGAAAGTTTTTCCGATAAAATCGCGTGAACTTTCTATTCCTGTATGTGTCCTTCATTTCTAATAATTACGCCTGCTAATTATAACGACTCTGATTGTGTCCAGTGCTGTTAATAATACATTGTTATCACCACCAGTCTAGACAGGGGATGGCTGTACAGTGTACATTTGTGACGTGGATCTGTCTGACTTGATTGTACCACTGATTATTTTTATCGAAGAGGCTGAACACACCCACGTACAGCTTATTATATAAACAAATCCTATTTAAATGAATCCTCAAAAAGTATATTAATTTGGCAATTGCTTCTTATGGACGTTGATCCTGCTAGGACAGCTGAAATTATATTTTACTTGTAGGTATTAACGGTATTAAATAAAGACTATTTTAATCAAAACTATTTTTTTTTTGTAACTAATCTCAACGTATGAATTCATTTTCAGGTCAGTAACTACTTAAGAAAATTAAATAACGATTCCTTTGACATTTGCATTTGCCCCGGATTAGCTTTTATGATTTGATGAAACGGTTAAAGGTGCTAACGAATCGTCACCTATAGACTCAATTGTTCAGAGAGCTTAAATTATAGCATCGAAAGCTCGTTTAACTAATGATTAATCGTTTGAAATATTTTAAGAGTAAATATAACTATTATGCTTTGTTTACTCCCTCACACGATATTTGACATAATTAAAACTAATTACACACAAATCTACTCACAAACAATCAGGGTCCGTTGTACCAACCACGAATTTCTAAAAACAACTCGTTATCTAAATTCTATAAATATCAAATCGTTACAGACTTGTCTTGACACCGAGGGCCCTCCGACTTGTTGTTTTGAACTTTTGTATGTTCTGTTGTCACCGTTGACACAGGTTATCGAATCTATTTATTCAGAGACATCGACTGTATCGCAGTGTAGACGGAAGCGCCAGTTTCTTCCCCGCCAGTCAGCAGATACGACCTAAACTCCGCTCAACATGATCCCTCTCAACGCCAAGTTCGCTATTGTCATATACGCTGTATTTTTGGTCGCGGAAATTGTTGACGGAAATGAAAGGAATTCGGGAGACTCCCTCACCATGAATACCATGATAAGGGATATGTGCAGCAGATCGCTGTCAAGACTTATATACCAGATTTGTACGGGAAATGTGCAGATTAGTGATTTACCGTCTGACAGACTGTCGAATGTGCGGGGGAAGAGAGCAGCTCTGTTGTTCAAGGAGAGACTGAAGAGACAGGTCGCTGACGAGTGCTGCTTAAATCCATGTTCAGTGTCGCAACTTATTGAGTACTGTCCGGACACTTGGTGAGCCAACTGCCGGCCTTGGAACTATCAGTGTAATGAAAGTGTTAGTGATTGTCAATCGTCCACGTGGAGTGACGTCGACCATAAAATCGATAATTTCTGATGTGAACTTCATTGATGACCCTGTGCTGTGCAAATTTTCCCTGATGTGCAATCAGTGGGGTCATCGGTACAATGTGACTGTAAAGTGCCGCTCGTGTACGAGGGGTCCTAACCCTTTGAACGTGGAGTTTGAAAGCTTGTGTAAAGAAGCGATAATTCTTCGAAAATGTACGTGAAGAGCTTTTAGAGAGCGCTACATCGGAATCGCGCTATTCGAAACACGCGACTCCAGCGGATTTACTCCGGAGAGGATTTTTGGTACATCCGTTTTGAGTTTAAGTGGAAAAGTATACGACTTTTGTTTTAATCCTGTAGCAGGCTTAGCCGTATTTTTATTCCTTTGAAACCTATCTCCGTCCAAAAGTAAGCCTCAAAAAGGTTTATTGCCTATGCTATTTTAATATCCTATTAATAATCATTATTTACTTTGTAAATACATCATGTATGCTTGTCATTTAGTAGCAGCCTCACAATATTTATTATAGCTGTATTTAATTTCATAAACATCCGCTTGTTGTTTTTTAATCATTCCGATTTATTAGCCTTTCAAATATTGTGTAAGAGGTAGTCAGACATTGAGTATTTCTCTCGAGATTATTATAATAAAGTACACTTCGTAGTGGAATGAGAAAACTTTTGAATATTCACTAGTTGCATTTCCTATTTTAAATGGTAATGAACAGAAAATATGTATGGAATATTGAGTTGTTTCTGTTTACAACTGTAGCATATTTTTATAAAGCACTGACTTATTTATTGTTTGAAGAAAACTGTAAACAACAATTTCATGCTGTATGAATGTCTATTTACTTTAAGTCAATTACCGATTTGATGAAAACGAGTGTTAATGAGGGTAAGATCCCAAAAAGATTCCACGACAGTATCGAAGCTATTAATTTACTAGATAAACTATAATTACAACAACAATATAATTACTGAGTAAAATGAGTAATTTGTTATGATATAAGTCCTTGTGGCCAGGATAATGAGTCAGTTACACTTGGTTATACGCACGCCCTACATTTTACATTTGTCTTGTTTACAACATTTATTTATAGTTGACCGAATTTCAACAAAGTACAATAAAGAAGATTGAAACAAACAGTACTAACTTGCAGATAACAAAGTGTGAAAAACAAAATTGTTTATTTGAATTGGTTATCAATAAAAATATTGAGATAATAGTTTCGTAATATACTAACAAAGTTTATGTAAGAAGAAGTGTAACAACAGCCGTATATCTATAATTTTAACAGTAACTCACAGTCAAAACAACATATGTACGTACATGAATGAAACTTATAACCAAGATATGTAGAAGTACAAGTTTCATAATGTAAACAGTGTATTATGTACCTTATAGGTAACTACCGCAATGATCCTTCACAAACCATATTTATTTATTAAACACTACATTATATTAGTGATTGTTTTTTCTTTATTTACTTAACCTTTATTCCACTAAACTACAACGAAACAAAAGACTATGAAATATTAAGATTAATCGTATAGTTGGCAACAATGGTCCGTCCTGTCAAAAGCACGCACGCTACTTTGACCTTTATACTCTATATGATATTAAAACGAAATTGGAGTACATAAATATCGTTAGAGATAACACAGTGTGTCTTCGTGTAGAGATTTTTATCACGTTCTATATATCGGAGTGTTGTCCCTATTATTCCGTATTTAGGTCATGCATCGCTGCGGAGTGGTCTAATCGGCCTTTAATTTGATTTGCGTGCAGAATGGCAGTCCGATAAAGCGCTTAGCAGAGGCAAAATGGGATTTATGGTATGGATAACTCCAGCAAAAAGGGCCCGAATAAATCTTCGCCCTAACTTAATAAAGTCCCCGTTGACGGTTTTATCTGAAGCTGTGACCACGAACAGACTTCTTTTGAATAAAGTAGTATCGTATTTTTACTCTGAAAAGAGGGAATTGTTGATATCTGATGTTTGAACAGTAAAGTTTTTACTTTTTATTTTTAGACACAAAAGTTGGGAAATCGAGCTTTCAATTCGTTGTGAATAAGTTATTTTTACAAAATGCCCCACTGTTTAATGTAAGCGGTATAAACAATCACTCTATCGTTACAGACACTTATGTAAATGTTATTTCATTTTAAAATACTACTTGGACATATCGTTACTATGATAAAGAAAAACCTATTTTACCTATCTAAATTGCACACACTCTTGGCCTTCACAATCCCATTCATACCACCCAGGCTTGAACTGGAATAATATTTAAATAATCAAAAAAAAAAGAAACACATCGAGCTTGTATTTTAAATCTAACATTTACTCTAGCGTCAGCGAGGTATCCGATTTTTGTTCACAGAATCAAATTCAAATGCAATCATAGTACCCACGTATTCGTTTTCCGATGCGTCTGGGCTGTGATTGGATATTTCCAATATCTGTGGTGTTAAGGCAAAAGGGGATGAGTCAAAAAACACAACTTTTCACCAGGGGCTAATCAAAAAAACGCGTGTTTGTTTTGTAATAAAAATGCAGTTTAATCAAAAGTGTATAGAAATAATTAACACAACTCTGTTTTAATTTTCATTTATTAATTTAGTCGTCTTTTATATGTACCCGAAAAATATTTTTATTTCTTAATTATTAAAATAATTGACATATCTCCTTTTTCCGTAACACGGTAAAAATTAAAAAAAAATCCTAGAACGACTCGTCTCTTTATTTGCTATTATTATTTACGTATATACCTTTTTTTTTGGCAGGGGGGAAATCCTCATGGACTTCCCTCCACCTGGGGTCGGTGGAGGGGGTGTGCCAAACTCTTACCGGCTAAAAACCCACCCAGTGTTGCCTTCAATTACCTATTGTCGAGGGCACGGGTATCGCCAAAGCATTCTTCCGCACCCCCGACAGGTATTGGCCCCCCAGATGTTCAAAGGCGGGCCCCGTCAACCTCTGTGGCCGTCACCCAGCGGCCACAGCAAACTCCACTAAGAGATGCGCGCGCAACACAACGCCACCGTCTCGAGGCCTGTTTCTGATCGGACGACAGACGCCCCTAGTCTGTCGCCCGCAGGCCGCGCCCTATGGTGGCCGGAGATTAGTCATTCTGCGACGTCCTCCACGTCTGCTGCGGGCGGGAGAGGAAGCAGCTTCTCTCTCCCTTTCCGCCGCCTCCTTTCAAACCATCACATCCTCACAAAAGGATGCGACGGCGTTCCATCCATCTTCGCTGCCGACCATGCAGGACACGACAGCCGGCAGCGAAAGACTTCCCGCAGCGTCTACTGCTGCCGCTGGGTCACGGCGCTGCGTTGCCCCAGATGCCACAGTGGTGGCATTCGGGCGTGGGCTCCCGACCGATGCGACACAGGAACTTTCCGAAACACCCATGTCCGGTAAGGACCTGTGTCAGCCGGAAGCTGAGGGCGCCGTGGCGTCCCTCCAGCCACTCCTTCAGTATGGGCCTTACCGCCGCGAGAGCGTGCCATGCCGTGGGTCGCGCAAGTCGCTGCTCCCATTCCGCAATGAGGTCTTGGCGGAGCTCTGAACTGCGCAACTCAACTTGCTGAGGCACGAGGCGCTCGGCCCGCCCCACCGCTTCCTCGCGCCATGTATAGAGTGACGCGAGGGCTGTCGGTCTCGATCCGGCTAGGAGGCATGCAGCTTCGAAGGAGATCGTGCGGTATCCTCTTATAACCCTGATGGCCATCGCTCGCTGTGGTCTTCGCAGCACTGGAAGGTTGCGGGCCGTCAGGGTGCTCGCCCACACTGGCGCGGCGTAAAGCGCCATCGCCCGCACGACCCCCATATAGAGCCTCCGGCAGGAGGTATTGGGTCACCTGAGGTTGGGCAACAAGCGTGAGAGCGCTAAAGCTGCGACCAACAACCGAGGAGCGAGCCGCTGGAAGTGTGGCCCGAAGTCCCAACGACTTTCGAGAACGAGTCCCAGGTATTTCATTGTCGGCTCCACAGCGATGGTAACCCCTCCCACCACGATACTGGACCCCGGAGGTGGCTTCTTCCTTGGCCCATGGAAGCAAAGGGCCTCGGATTTGTGCAAGGCCACTTCGAGGCCAAGACCTACCCACGACCTGCGCGACACTGGCTGTGGCCCGAATGGCCGCCTGCCGGTACGTCTACCCATGTGCTGTGACTAGCGTGTCGTCAGCGTAGTATATCACGCTGACGCCGTGGAGAAGCGCATCGCGCAGGACCCAATCGTAGCCAATGTTCCACAGGAGAGGGCCAAGAACCGACCCCTGAGGAAGAGATGTTCTGACGAACCCATCCTTCTCGATCCAGGTACACGACAGCTCTTTCGGATAAATAGGCCCCGATTATGCGACGGAGTACCCTGGCACTCCATGATAACGGAGCGCCTCCTTTATGATATTCCAGGGCAGGGTGTTGAACGCGTTAGCGATGTCATGCGACACCGCCGAAACCACCTCGCCCGGTCGACTGCTTCCTCCGCCAGGACCGCCAGGACCCTCACGCGTATGCGTGGAGGAAGCAGTATAGCGTCAACTGTTGAACGCCCTTTACGGAAACCATACTGGTTGTCCTCCAGATCCGAATCAGCTCATAATTTAAAGGTTTTAAATTCATCATACTTACGTTAAATCGAACTTGTTAATCCTATTCATTTCTGTAGGTTTCAACACTCAAATTACTCACGTAAACCATAATTTTAGGATTTTTTGCACCGTTGCACTAGTAAAAAGACGTCAACTTCGCGCGCGAAATGCAACTAACGCGGAACGACGAATATGAATTTAGGCACAAGTCGACTTATCTCATTATACCTAATTTTATAAGTAAAGGATCACGTATGCAATAAGAAGATAACTAGACAAAACTCCTTTTTACTTTTTAGGTTTTGCTATTTATGACTAGACTCGTATTTTTTATTGGAGATTCACGAAATAAAATACATTATATTGAATTATCTCCTTTTTACCATGATAGTTCGTAAAATTTTGTACCCAACTGTGTAATTAACTCATTTTTCACAATTTCTGACTCATCCCCTTTTGCCTTAACACCACAGATATATGCCTTGAGGCGAGGCACAGACACTGGAATCTCATATCCTCATATCCGTCACGTGAGAAACTCTTTTGAAAACGACATTTTTATACGTCTTGTTTTCAATTGTTAAAATAGAAGATTGAAAAAAAATATTTAAGCAAAGACAAATTCATATTCAGATGGTATAATTTCCATTTTCTAAATTATAAAAAAGAAACATCATCGTCATATGCCTAGCCTTTTCCCGACCATGTTCGGTTTCCAGTGTTCAACAAGGAGCGATTGCCGATCTGACCTCCTCAACCTAGTTACCCGGGCAACCCAATACCCCAAGGTAAGACTGGTGGCCCGAACTTACCTTAAAAAAAAACTTAAATATCTTAATTTTATTTGATGTTTATTCATTTTAGATACCGTAGGGAATATGTAAACACAAGGGTAATTTACTCAAGTTACAACCTATCTAATGTTATGATAGGCGTCAATCTATATGTCTTACTTGACTGGCAGGTGGAATATATAATCCACCTGAAACTACTATATGTTCATATATTAATTGACGTGGAAATCCTACACCTATGTACGGTGAATATAATGCTTCATTGATTAATATTTACTCTTTTGTCTGTATTCTTGAGGTAGACTTTACCTTATCAAAATAATCGCGTGCTCATGTTGTGTGTTTTATTTAACATCAAAAACAAAAGACGATCTAACTGGAAAGACTATACCTTGATGATGTCTTACAAAGGTGTGTAGTAGAAGAAGAGATAGCCATATCCACCAATTACCGTCCACTGCTGAACATTAGCCTACCCCAAGGAAAGCCAACCATCCCTCGCCAAGGTCATGAGAAGAAGGAGTAAGTACCCACAGCAGGAAGATAATGTTTTCAAATCCCTAAAATCGTCCCATATTACGGGATATATAATATTATATCACATCTATCTATTCTAAGCACATAATTACGCAAACTTACATAAAATATAAAGCTCGACATTCACAAAGCGACAAAATTGCGTCGAGACAAAAACAGAAGCTGGAATTAAAATCTGTCTCGTTAAAGGGGCTCGGTAAATTAGTCCTATTCATACCGCGTAGTTATAATCTGTGGCCGACGTATACTAGATGAGGCGATGTGCCGAGGGCTCATCTAGTCGCACATGGAACTAATATCGGTCAGGCTGTATGGAATTTTCATACATGATTAGTCCTTTGACGAGATTTTGAGGCAAAAGTGGATGATTTGGAATGGAAAAGGGAATTAAATGTGACATGTAGGTTCATCATAAAAAACTTCATTGAAATTATGGAAATATAAGAATCGTTTACCAAGCCTTTTCCTGTTTTTACACATGGCCTATTATTAAAAAATCCCTCGGTCAGTTGGATAGAATTCGTTTAAATAAGGACTTTAGAGTTTAATCTAATACTTAATTATTTTGTGTGTTAATTGTTCATACTAAATCTTCGTTTAAATCCTTACAAAAAGTTTGAAACTTCTCACGTATCTTCCTTTCGATTATATTAACAGACAATCAGATCTCTTTATCAATTTCTACGTATTAATTAGCACTGCCAAAGCGAATCGCGAGTAAAGCAAAGTAATCCATTTTGCTATAATACAAATAATAGAAATTGTTCGTACGTCTGTGGCGGTAGAATTGCTAACGTCACTATTGATAATTAGTTCCTCCCTTTGTTCCTCTGTTAGTTTACTCCAAATATTAGTTATGTTCAAGTTTGGGTTACCTTTAAGAGCTCCACACTGCAAACTTTTAGTCGGGCGATAGTTTGTTCGGCCTCATAAATCAGGATGGAAATGAATGGCAGTACGCACGTAACGGCGATCAAGCATTTAGCGGGCAGACTAAAAACTTTCTTGAATTCACGATTTTCTCAAAATAATATTTATTTTCTCCAACTATCGGGTCAACTGTCGGCCGACTGTTTAGTCTGCAGTTTGCGGTTAATTTTAGGATTAGAGGTAGAAGACAGTTTCTGTAAGTGTTTGAAGAGAATCTGTTAGTAGAGTTTTGGTAACACTCAATGCAGGTGTTAGAGAGTTTTGAAATTTCAAGATTAGTAATTGACTAGCTTCCATTATATTTGTATACATTGTGATAAAGAATCACCATCCTCCGAGCCTTTTCCCACATTGTGATAAAGAATAAACCATATTAATTATGAAAAGGATTACAGCCTACTAATAAAAATGTTTCAGTCAAAAGCAGTGACGTATAATTTTAATGCTTTAATTGCATTCGCGGTGCATTTTCCAATTATATAAATTAAAAATACTTAATTGAGTGCACCGGTTTAGTGCAGAATGGACAATGGGTATAGCTCGGTTAATGGAGACCCATTAATTTCGGCGTACGTGGTCTGGGCGTTCACCTATCCCGAAATACGAAGTTTTGCCAACCGATTTTATTTAAACGATCATTTATAATTTATTTACTGTTTATCCCAAAAGTTTATGAATTAAACGTACAATACTAGCTATGAGAAGAGTTTGTTTGTAAATAATTTACTTATCGACATGTTTTTGCAATCTCGTTGTCCTGTGGAGTCGCAAAAAATAAGTTCTGAATTGGCCGATAGCGTGACAAAAACCTATATCACACCCGAAATATCTATTAACCTCAAGAAAATCTTATCATTGGTACAGCAATAACATCTATATTTCCTCCAATATAGACTAGCAGGTAAAAATAGATCGATGAAATAACGAACCGACAAAAAAAGGCGAAATAAAAACCCGTGGAACGCCAGGGACCGAATGAATGAAGGCAGAACGGAAGGAACGAAAGCCGAGCGAAACAGTGCGATGCAACAGCCGCATAGCTCGATCCTAGAGGCCGGATATTTCAAAATATGGCCGCCTATATTGTTTCAGATGACATTTTGTGGGCAAACCGTTGTTTCAAATAAAAAAGTAATTTGACACGGTGTTATTCTTATGTTAAGCTAGCATTATTTATCATATATTCCTTTAGTATACCTATTTTACTACAAAAAGTAGTATTATTTTTGTGTTGGTGAAAACGGAAGTCAAAAACCTCAAATGTGTGTCAGCTCGTAATAATACATATATTTTTTCCTGTCCTTTAGGTATATATTACGAACACTATTATCATTGAATGAGCGCCTTCCGAGATTTCCATTTTTAAACAGAACTCACTCAGCGAGTCCCTAATGGTGCCAACGTGATATCTAAAAATAAATAATTTGCAAGCAGTTTCCGATTCAGGTAAAAGGTACCTCTTTTCCCGCGTTCCATAAAAAATGTCTCTATCTTAAATCTTATTTCTTTTGCAAGTATTTTCATGGTCGTTAATCTTACTAAGCTACATCGACCAGTTTGCTTGAAGGTACGTAATTTATATGAAGTAGGTTTAACCGGCGCGGATAATCAGTTAAAAGCTAGGCGTGTCTGGTCCAAGGCTTTGAATAATCGGAGCAGGTGGGAAGTGCTTTAAGCTGTATAGGTGCTTATTATAAAGGCTTTTAGTAAGGAAATTGAACTAGGTTGTGGACTAAATTGAGTTTCAGTGCGTGGGCCAATCGTTAATTAGGATTTTTATTGCAACTTATTTTGCACCGTTCCTCTAGTGGGCAGCAAAGCGCGACCATAACGGCCTTGGGTTTGGTTTTCGGAGCAAGAAAATTCATCAAAATTAATGTGGAATACACACGTACATCGAAGAGCACGTATATTGTATTATGTCGTGTATTACATATTATGTCGGTCGGATTGCCGTACCATTGGACTGGGTATATCTAAGTATGAGGGAAATTGTGTCTTAAAATGTTGTTGAAAACTCATAATAAATAATAATTTAAGTAATAATTTAATCATATCGGTGGTAATAAGTATTAATAAGAATGTGAACAAAAATATTTACCGTCACCTATAAATATGCGTAAACAGTTTAAATTCGGACTTTTACCCACGATAACTAAACGCACTTCTTAGTTATAACATAAACAAGTTTTATCGGCTATACAAAATATTTTCATATTGTTAACAAATTGTTTGTCGTAATTTTGATAGGCAGTACCTATTAATGTTTTTTTTTTATATAAATAATTTTGTCAAGTCACTGTTGTATACTTTGCATATTACTAAAACATTGTATTAAGAATGCATCAATTCATCAGGCCTTGCTCTTGTGTTATTCACTCAAAAGCAACTTTTTTAAGTCCTTTGAAAATAAGGAAGTAAAAAAATAACAATACATCGATGAACACTATCATAACATTAACCAAAAAATCTGGGTTTTTATCTAGTTTTTAAATATCATCATCATCCTCCTGGGATAAAGGCGGGAGGATCCAGTTTTTAACCTCTGAGTAATTTTATAGCTATTTGATCACTGTTATGTATCAACATGGATCTTTTCTAAACTTTTCTTGACATTATTTTCTTGAGGGGAAACACGTCTGCACTTAAGCAGTGCAATTCAACGCAGAATTTGTTTCCAAATTAGATATGGCGGTTTATTGTTTTGTACCATCTGCTTATCACCCCCAACAATTTGTGATGTAATTGAGGAAAATTGCTCACAAAACGATCCGGGTGAAGGGTTATCTATCTGTGCGTATAGGCCTAGTGATCTATTGTTTTGCACATATTTTAGGAGGAAAATCACGAGTTTTGTCTTATATTGGCTCCTGTAGAAGACAGTAGGATTTATGTCGTTTTTTATTGAGTTCCAGAAATAGATTTAGGTTTTTTTCTATTTTTAGATATGGATTTTTCATTATACCTTGCTTAGTAAATTCCGAGTGCCATGCTCGAGCGTCCATCGTAACTGAAATCCCTTATGTAGGTACCTACTCTGTTTGCGCTACGTCGCTTTCACTTTGTTGACTATTTAACAGTAAAACGCAAGTCAAACTGTCTTCTTATAAACATACATCTGCCTAGCCCAGTATGGAAGAACTCTTTGTGGCAAGATAGTAAGAGAGAAGTTCGCCCATCCACAGACCAACTGCGTCAAGCCTTGCTTATCTTTTTGGTCGATACCTCGTAGCTTTAACTTAGAAGCGAGCTCTTTAAAAAATATTAAGAGCATTCATTTCTTCTTTCACCTATTGACTTCCTCATATCTGACTGAAAACCTAGTATATTTACGTCCACGCTCAACATCAAACAACAGTGAGAAAATGAAATTCTATTTACACAATAAACTGCATATAAATGTTATGTTTTATCGCAGGAACAGTCGACGTTGTCTCTTTATGTCAAGTTACGGCACCCATAGGACCTCTTGTTGTTAACATATTCTGTACTACATTGTTGTTTATGTGAATATGTAACTATTACTAAGGTTTCTAAGTGTGGAAGATATAATTCAGTTTCGAAGCAATAACAAAAAAGTTTAGTCAGTTTAACAAAAGCTCAATATAAGTTTCAATTATTAAAAAAAAATATGTTAGTGTGGATAATTTCTTGAAAATTAAGTATTTCTTTCTATTTTATGAAACCCACTACTTTTGATTAAGCCCTCATGTTTGCTTTACAGTGAGAAAAATAATAGGTATCTAATAAAGTTCATGAAGGTTTTAAAAATATACTTATTTCATACCTACCAGACGCCTAGCTCAAATATTCACGAAATAATCTCCAAAGTTTTTCCCCAATGATACTTCGTCGATTTTCTCCGAATTCGAATTCACGGCCGTTCAATTGTAATTCAGAACTATGCGCTGAAATAAAACAGAGATCATAGTCTCATCACGTCGCAAGGGATTGAAAGTTCGAGCAATAACCTTCTAACGCTCGTTTACAATGTCTTATAGAATTTGCAATACTCATGTCGTAGGTTAAGGCCAATGCTCACAAATTGCAGATATTTTTAGCCAGTAGAAAATTGTAGCCACATTTGTCCTTGCACCTATGAAGCTGTAGAAGCACTACGGGCCTTTAACATAATACCTATAAAATATTGCGTGCCAAAATTTTTTTTGCAGAATTGAAGTAGAAAAAAGAGTATTCCATTTTCCAGCTAAAGTAGTTAGACAAAACAGACTTAACTTATTATTTATTTATTCAAAACGTAAAACTCTTGATGCAAACAGCTGGTTTTCCCCCCCCGAGTTTCCCAAGCAACTCGTAGGCAAAAGTTGACTATAAATAAATAAAAAATAGAGATGTCCAGTGCAAATAAGCCGAGGTTTTAACACACCAGACATGTCCTTTAATTCTAAAGTTTGTGTTTGTTTCGGTAGCCCGCAGAGGATTGGGTCTGTGGAACTTTTTACGGGACTTTAAAACTTTTTTTGCGACGTGATCACTCGGCCAGCGGTGTAAACTTATGTGGGTCTAAAAGGAGAATTATTTTTGTTTGAAAAGAACTAGAATTTATAGTGGTATATTTTTCTACTCGCTTGTTAGTTCGAGCAAATGGAATCATGAACGTTTGCTGTTTCTACAGTGGTAAAAGGACCGAATGTGTTTCACAGAACATGGTTACAGTAAAATATTCAGATAGCCGCTAAAATACACATTAAGGTTATTTTTAAGCTTTATCTTTTTTTTTTCTAGGGAGATCACTAGCTAACCACAACATTTCGACTGATAAAATTAAAGAAAGTTCGATAAAAAATATTACCTCTTATATAAATTGATTTACTTATCATACGTGCAGACGAGTGTTCTCGCCTATCCAAACCCAACGTGTGTTATTGGAACATTTGCCTCTTTATATTCATTCGACGATCCCGCTTAGGGGGCTACATTATTGGCATCGATATAACACGGAGCATCCCGCATGTCATTTCGTTGCCTCCAGGCGCAAGAAATTGCATGAAATACATCTATGATACCCGACCAGTAACACAAGACCTACCGCGCCCTCTTAGAAGTGAACAGACAGCTATTGCGCGGAGTAACGAGGTGTGAAATAAAGGGTCTGTTGATATTGGTCGTGTTGTGCTGTTCGTGTGTGCTTCGTGCACCCTACAGGGCATATTGGACGCAATCTGTGATACCTGACGTGGCTGGGAATTTCATTATAGTGTATTGACTGCTCATGACGAGAGTCTAGATTGAAGTGTGACGGCAATTGTTTACTGCAAATAGGAGATGCGTGTCGCGTGGTGTACGCTTGGAGATTAGGTCCTATGGTTCCAGAGTGCTGAGTCGTAAATATCCACCCTTTGTTGATGGTCTGAAAGGCAAAACGGCACGTTCGTCGCTAAATAAGCTGGTTTATGGCAGAAATGCAGTTGTTTTGTTTTTCAGTCGCTTTTGATGTGGTTGTTTGTTTTGTTTGAAAAGCTTCAGCGTTTCAGGATAATACAACTTACGGTTTTTATTAAATCCTACATATGATTTTGAATTTCATAGCGATAATTGACAAAAACATGAAAATGTTTCAAATGCGCACAACGGGACTTTGTACAACAGCTGACGTAGCTATTTAGTATTTACAGTCCGAAAACAGAACATACCAACATGCCATAAAATTTTTGCACAATCCACCCAAAACTCATTTTTTTACAACAAACAAGCATTTTCTAACAAACACCCCTATACGGGGTACAATGAAACGAACGTATACAACAAAACGACAAAACAAGTTTCCAAATTATTACTCAGATTACAAACGAAATCCCCCAACAATATCCGGGAAGTCATGTCAACAAACAAACATGGCTACGAACATACATACATACATACAGACACACATACATACATGTCTGTAGGTACACAGGCCCTTAGGGGACATGACATAGCATTTTCATTGATTCCCTCAACGGTCATCGTCCTGTGTCCTACGATAGACGGTTGCCACTAGCATTTACCGCTGAATAATTTTACTGCTGTTTTATAACTTGCGATTTTTATTATCTAGGGGAATAATAAATCTGAATTTGTGTTATTGGGGGGAGTTTGTGTTTGTTTGTGTATATTTTTGAAGAAGTCTTCTGATACTTTTGTTATAAAGCTAAATAGTTAGTTTGTTTATTTGAAAGCATTAGAATAATGTTCTGACATATAAATAGCCCATTTATCGAGGAAGAATGAGGAAAAGTCAAAGAAGTTGCTGAAAAATCAATTTTTTGCATAGCCTGAAAACCAGGTTTTTTACGGGTTCTCACAGAAAAATGGTCTATGATATATGAAATAATGGGAAGATAATAACGCAAAAATTAACGAAAAGTTTCAAAGAGAATTACCTATAAAAGACAATACACCAAGCAATACCGGGCTGCACTGACAGTAGTGTAGAAATAATAAATACTTTATGGGCAATTTGTGACTATAAAACTTCATAGCGATATTTAAGTTTATCGTTGAAGAATAATTCGTTTTTATTTTATGAATTGTTTTGTCCTTTTTCAAGTTCGGAAAATTACGGAATAAAGTCCGAGTGCTTTTGCGCTTTCCGTAATCATATTTTTGCAATAAAATATTAAGTGAAAAATGTCTTTGGAATCGACGTTTTTCTCGGAGACATTCATTACCCTGTTTCTGAGAAGCTTCAAGATAGCTGACATTATATTTAGCACAGTTACAGACATAGTATAAATGCCATATTTATGAATAAAGAAAAACAATAAAAAATACGAGTAATATTTATTTTAGCATTTCTTTTCCCTTTCTGAAATTTTTATATCTCATAAAAACTTCTTTGTGTTGGTGTTCAAAACGAATGATTTTTTCGAAAATCGAAACCAGTTTTTCCATGTTTGTTGTGATAGCCGTCTGAACCATTTAATCGATAAATCAGTTGCAGTGTCAACCCATGCACTGGTGTATTATGGCGTGTTCATCAATCTGCCGGGTAGCGTAATTACCCGAGGGAAGGCCCGATATAACGATCTATGGAGACACCACTATCAAGTGCAATAGCTGTTTAAGTAAACGACAAAGCTTATAGGTGGTCTATATTAAATTGCCTTTGGAAAATAAATTTAAATTGTACTTACGGTATATTATAAGTAACTTATTAAGAAAAGGCAAGAATTCATCTGAAACCGAATTCTGTGACTTAAATTCTCGCCATCATTTGATTAGCTTCTCCTGAACTTCTGAACTTCTTAGATGGCTTCCAGTCTTATTAGACGCAGCTGGGCACCAGTGTTCTGAAAAATAAATACGCAATACTAGGTACCGCAAATTTTAAAGTGTTTAAACACTTTAATTTGTTGGTATTAGAGTCACAAAAGACAACCAGACAGGCTGAAATAATAAAGAGCTCAAAAACAAAACAAAAAGCAACTAAATTTTGTTAGAAAGAGAATTTTCTACCTCCGTTTAATTGAACTATTCTAGGAAAGCGTTGATAAAACGTTCAACAACTAGTTTCAACTTTATACAATTTATCCTTTCGGCTGAAACTCCCCAGGCTGTTATTACAACTATCAGTTATGAAGAAACTATGAAACTATACCTCAGTGAAGGAAACTTCCATTCAACATGATTGGTTCCGGCCAAACCGTTGATTGTAAAAATTAATAGTTCCAAACTTCGCCTGCTAAGCGCTGGATAGACTAGCAGTAACTTTTGGATCTGACTTTCAGTTAATAATATCTGTAGATCTTACTTTTTAGTGTTAGTTTTACTTCCAGTGATTGGTCTTTTAAATAGTATTTCAAAAACAAGATCTATGTGCCTCAACATATCAGCAGTAAGGGAGAATATGAATTCGCAATTTCTATGAATGGACTATTGGCTCTTCATATAACAATTATAATAACTATGACCAGAAAATACTCCTAATGACCAGCTCTCAATTAAGCTCTTAATTATTGGTTTTGCTAAAGTGTGCAACCACAGTTTTGCTAATGTCACGTACTAAAACTTAACAAAAGCAATGTAGGGATAATTTGATACAGTAGGTACAAACATATTAGTAGCAGCATAAAATATATGTATAGTGTGTACATTCATAATTAAATATATTGTTCCTAATCATGACAAGGTAACACTTATCTTCATACCAAGATAATCACTTCATATTCACTATGTATTACAACATAAAGTCTTTCAACGCGTTTGTTCACAATAAACTCAAAAAAATATGTCAATGACAGAAAAACCACACAGATTTATTTCTAAAAGAAAATCAATTCAACACTAATACTAAAAGTTCTACTTCACTTGAAGATCCAACTGCAGAGTTATTTATGAGCATTGTTAGCAAACCATTGCTGTGTCAGTAAATTACCTTTACGTTACTAAGACTCAATTGGAAGTAGTTTTATTGCTATGTTCGTCTGAGCATCCCCTATTGCAATCTTGGAATTCCATTTCATTAGATAATATGAGGGTAAGAGATGTTTTTGGTATCTGGAAATTGGTGAGGTAATGATCAAATTGCTGTAGTTTTTTGATTTGATACGCCTACTCTTGTGTATGGGGTAAAATAGTTTATGTTATCTCATCTAGTAGTAAAAATTGAGTGTGCTTAGAGAGTACCTAGACTGTGTTCTTATTTCAATACCTCTCCATCACCAGTGTAAATAATAGAGAATTTTGATGTTTACACGTGTCAGTCAAAACTTGGATCAACTAACACAAATTATCTTCACATCCATTGAATACGGGTGAAACCTTCATAAACTATTAAAATCAATTTCACTCACCACTCCAAAACAAAAGCTTTCCACATTTCCACGAAGCTGATAATTCCACAACAAACATTGAAAGATAATCTTCGACCCTCGTATGAGCTCCGCATCCCACGCCTTGATTAAAAGGCTTTGTTTCTAAGAGTGGCGCGCTAAACAAGAAATGTTTACTTCCCACTCGGTACAGACTGAAAGAAGTCGCTAATAACTCTATTACTAAGTTTGTAACACCACTCCGTACTGTTCGCCGGACAAAGGAGATTTACAGCAGCAGTGGGTTTACGGGTTTACTCAATGTGTTAACGCGATAAATTCCAATAAAGTACACTTGCGGAGAAAAGTAACACAATTGTGCACGGGGATGAGATACATTTTATAAAATCAGTGATTCAAAGACAGCAGGGACTGTTTTTTTTTTTTCAATTAGCTGTATTATTGACTTTGAGTTTGAAAGAAGTATTCATATACAATTAGGTATCTAATAGGTAAACAAAGTCGTAGGTACATAAATTATGTTATTTTGAGTACATAATAAATACTTGTAGCAGTTGTAAATGGATATGTTGACATTTATGATTGAAAGGGCGTTCCGCATGAAAAGTTTTGGCCATCGATTTTATTTTTCATCAACATCGAGAGACAGGGTTTCGTTTATTTACGAACACAAAAGGTTTTAATTGATAGGTAAGTAGGTATAGAAAATATCAAGAAAACATAAGCTATAGAAAATATTGTCGTCAAGTAGATATACGTAAATGTACATAACGACTTTAATGTCGATTGTAATGTTCACAAAATACATCATTCGAGCACTAAAAGTATTCAGATTGACTTTTACGTCGTAACACATAAAAGTCGGCCATTATCATTATCATTATTTTTCGGCCCAAATGTTCAGCGGCGGAGTTTTCAGCCTCATTCACTACGCCAAGGTCATTTGCGTCTCGTGAAAGTATTTGCATGAAGAGACACAACCTGAAGTTTTTAAGGTAAGTTATTTGTAAGCGAAAGTAAATGATTTAAAGTAAAAAATCCATATTTCTTAATGTTTATTAGTCTTCAAAATAAGAATTAATTACTGCGTGGTGGTTTGGTTTTTCTATGGATATTCACTATATGTGTGTTTCCAAGTTAAAAATGAACTAACTAAAATTAAACGTACCTGCAGACGGCTTAAACTTTCAGTTACCTTCATCTTTTTAACTGTAACTACGTGCGTCCATCACTTAGTAAAAGGATCCGCAAAGTGGACTTTGAAGGGGGTTGACTATGACCAAGTTTAACGAAAAAAGAACTTTTCTTTGTAAGTCAAATGCGTTCAGAAAATTGAGGCAGCTTCAGACAACTAAATTCAGCGGTACGAACAAGTTTCCAACAAGAATATAACATTATGTACATAAAATCTAATTTTAAAAACTCCTATTAAAGTTTTCAACGTTCGGTATAATTTTATCATTTCGAGAAGTTCAAAAATTTTAAATGAAAGGAAAAGTTTGGAGCCCCATTCTTGGTCTATTGATTTAATTGTTTATTTTTTGTGTAATTGTACTGGCTACGCATTTGTTCTTTTTAGGGTGCGTCCACATCTGGCGAATGCGCCGCGAATGCGCAGCACGCGAGCCGATCGCGAGCTGTCCGCGAGCTGCGCGCGTGCATTTTTGTTCGTGCGCCGCTTCTGCGCCGCCCGCGCGCAGCTCGCGCGCGACCTAAGCGCCGCACGCGAGCGGCGCGGCTCGCGTGCTGCGCATTCGCGGCGCATTCGCCAGATGTGGACGCACCCTTACAATCTGAACTTGAAACAAATGACGACTTGAAGGTTGAAAAGCGGGAATGTCTAACCATACATATAAGGAACATCAACTTTTATGCACCACCCTGAAAAAATTAAGGTACCTACTATTTGGTTTAACTTTTGTACCGCACTGGAAACTGCTGTAGATTCTACTTACCTTATTTTATTGGGTCGAGGCTGGATGGTACTTGAATACTAGGAGTTGCTTCTCAAAACTATCCAAAAAATAACATCCTACAAAAACCTTACATTTTCTTGTAAAAAAAGCTCTGAAGCACTCAAATAGTTTTAATGGTAGTCCTAACAATGTACTAAAAAGATTTCTCAAGATGTTAACACTTTCGATTCAGTTAGTCAAGGGAGGGTACAATTCACTCCCAGATGGAGAGGAAACTTTGCACTCTCGACTTCCCTCTCTGGCCGTAATGACTGAAGTTTTGTGTTTTTCTTGTCTTTGCCGCTTTACGACGATTTACTAGCACCATTGTTTTTTTGTTCACAAAACTTAAAACTCTTTGAAATAATCAATTTATGTTTAAGTAGCACTGTGTCTACAAGGCTGACATTTTATACTCTCCATGTCTTGAACTGTATTCTGCTTTTCCGAGAAATAAAAAAAGCAAAGCGAAGCTTAATATAAAAATGTGGGTATGCCCACAATTGAGGGTACAATTTGAGGGTTACCCAACGCATTCACAGTTGGATGAACCCGTGGGCCAACTCTAGTAGTAAATAACTAAACGCAGGGAAATCTACGGACAAAAAATTCATGCATTGCCCCAAACTTCGAACCTTATGCTCGGGC
Organism: Helicoverpa armigera; assembly: GCF_030705265.1. NCBI lineage: Eukaryota > Metazoa > Arthropoda > Insecta > Lepidoptera > Noctuidae > Helicoverpa > Helicoverpa armigera. Next base: position 5,459,618 of record NC_087130.1, on the reverse strand, counting down.
TCCAGTATAAGCTATGCTATGCTATGCTATAATTCTTTGTTTAAACCTGACCAAAAAGATGATCAATTAAAAAAAATCTACAACTGGAAAATTTCGCCACCATCTCCAATAGGTACAATTTAATGTTAAAACTGACTTAATTTTCATCTAATCGCACACAGTCCACTCCAGTTACCCGCATCCTGAAACTCAGAGAAGCGTGCCCTTCGCATCACTTCGCCCGCATCACTCGCCAAACGTGAAAACTATCCAGTAGCAAGTCAAGTGGAATGGAACTACGCCAAAAGTAGCTTTCGTTGGAGTCCCGACTTTAGTGTGGCCTCCCACCGTTGCCAATGCGTTGTGGGATTTGATTTATTCCCATTCAGGCCTCAAGTGGGACTTTTGAACTCCACCGCTTGACCATTGCTTGGCAAAAGGGTTCCGTAAATTATGTTCGGCACTTTGTTATGCATGTTGATTATTCAAGGCCCTCGGCTGTGCAGGGACAAATATTTTATTTTTTATTCGGAAATATTTTTGCATACTATTTTTTGGATGATTAACGAGCCTTTCGGGCTCTTGAATTTTATTTTTTCAGTTCATTTTTGGTAGCGTATGTTCGGAACGAGTCTAGTTAATTTTTGTCTTTTTTTTTGTAGACGCAAAATTGTTGCATAAAATGAAGCATGTAAAAATACTTGAGTGATTTTAAAAGCTAGGTTTTGCGAGTTACAAATATGTACATACTTACATACCTTTAACTATGTAGGAGAAAATGGGTATACTAATTTATCATTGACATTCAGTAAATTAAATTGTAATCTAGCTGTAATTTAGAGGCACGATAGCTTCTAATCACTAGTTAATAGCCCTCGAGGGGACCGCTCCCTAAACGCCTGAAGCCTATAAACAATACTAACACTTCATAAGTATATTATGACATTATCATATTAACAGTAAAATGTTTCATTATTTCAAGGTGACCTTTCAATTCTTTTCATAATATTCACACTACAACAATAATGGTACCACACACATAGTAAATTCGACCCCCTAATGGACTTAACCAGAGAACTATAAATTCCAACCGCCCCTTTCTAAAAGGATAATCACACAGACAACTCAGAAGCAAATGGGAATTTAGGACTCCCAGGGCGAAGTCCTAATTGACAAAACATACTCGATTACAGTTCGTCCCTTCAAGTTCGTAGTGAAAACAAATTGGTGTGGCAATGACTTTTGTAACAAAATTAATTAGAGGCTGCGTGATTCGGAATGTTTTTTGTGACGGTTCAGAGCAGCCGTGACTAAGGATTTGGGAAGTAATTTTGCGGTTGAAAAAATTAGTTTTTCGTTTTCAAGGTTGAGTTAAAAGGTAGCAAATGCAAGTCCAATACTGTATTTTTATATTCAGGGCATTAGCTACCACTTTCAGTCTTCTTTTATATGAACGAGTACTGTTGTGGCAGGGCAAACGACAATATACTTTAACTCCATTGTTTACGTTACAAGTTTTATTTATATTTATATACTTTCTATTGAAATAAGAGCCATAAAGAGGAATATAAAAAGTTACCTTTTCCGACACAAACAAGGTCAGTAAACGCTGAAAAAGTGTTAAAAACTTTTCCAAAAGGTTATTTATACCGGTTGAACCGACAGCTACTCGATCAATCAATTACAAAATATAGAAGGAAAGTTATGACATCAACTTTTTCAGGGACAAAATATATATAACTTTGTGTATTTTTACTCCATCAAAAAGGTTGGTATATAGATATAAACTTTACCATAGGTGCTGTTAAGAAGCTTCTAATCTAACAGGAGTAGTTCACGCCTAGTAGTCTTTAGTAGTCTGTAGTATATTATCAACTGGTTTTTGCCTATAGGTACAGACACCAATAATCTTAATGAAAGCAAGCGATAATCTTAGCGATCTAATTTTCATCATTTAATTTCTTATGTAAGTTTGCCGTCCTTAACCACTATGTTTTTATTAGGAAAACATTTTAGATGAGATCCCAGAGATTATAGCTAAACAAATCCGAAAAATAAATATTTTTACCACGGTATTTAACATTCCTTACTACTTTAAGTCTTGCAAGAAAGGAAATTGTACTGAATTGCTTTTTTCAGCAATCCATAAACTGAATGGCAGACTGATTAATTATTTGTATTGTCGGATAAAGCTGTATAAAATGACGTATTTTTTTATTGGAAAAGACGATAAAAAATGGCTTCGAGGGCAGACTAAGTTCATCGATTAATCAACAAACCTTTTCCAATAGTCTGGATCTTAAGCATATTTGAAATATGAACACAGTAATAGGCAGAGAAATTCAAGTAATCACTTTGATAACGGATGATGAGAATAAAAATCGAGCTCTTGGAAATTGCTGTTTCATATTTTAGAGAAAATTGCTTTTTCTCACTACTTTGACTGTTGTTATGATTTTTATTCATTGTACAAATATGTCAGTTAATGTAGTCCGTAGATACTTCACTCGTTGTTGAACTATGTGACTAAACTATATGTTTCTTAAGGAAAGCATATAATGATATACGCGCACTTATGTATATTGAAAACACAGCCATGACACACAGGAAAATCTTACAAACACATAACTATAGACTCCGTATGTCTCCTTAATATAAAGTTTTTGCAGCTCTCTGGCATTGCATTATTGTCTCGCCCATATGGCCATTTTAGGGCTACAACCCCTGAGATAAATGGAAGGAACAAAGAACGGGTTCCTTGCCCTCTAATTCTAAAGTCGCAATGTAATAAACATCAATTAAACACACGCCTACAAATGTACCCACATCAAACTAAGTAACAGTACTTGACTATCGTCGCTTCAACCGTTAACTTGTTTCATTTAATACAGAACTTGTATAAGCTTGCAAACCATGGAAAACAAAGTAACTAGCAGAGGTGCCATAATGGAAAATCTCCTAAGAAATAGCGCCAAAATGCGGTTGTGCGGGGGAACGTTACTGTCTTCGCACTTATACCTACGCCTTTTTTGGACCTGATCATTTTTTGTAATACCAAAAAATTTTGATAGATGTCGCAAAGAACGCCCGTTTGTTCAGTCATAACTGATAGTTTCGATCATGTCAACTGTACATAGTTGACCTACAGAAGGCCTACCAGCATTATGGTATCTCCGCTCATCTTTCCTTACTTCGTGTTACAAACTCATACACACTAAACACTCGAGTTAATACTGCGAAGTTTGCCAAACAAACAAAACTCGATACAATGTGAATTAATCGATGCAAAATGCGCTAATCGATGGTCATATTAGTGCAGTCGATGTATCGAGATATACGGTGCAGTGCAAGAACAACAATTCAATAGGAACTGTTTTTGTGTAATTAAGGAGCTGGGTTTTATATCCATCTGTAGCTATTTATTACATGTATTGTAAATGTAATGAAACAGACAAAAAAGGCTTACTTTATACGGCACACAATATCTGTGCTATTCGTATAAAAACAAACATTGGACCATATTGCGTACCACACAAAAAGAAAACTAATTTATTACCGAAAGCCAGAATGCCTGTTTTATTGTGAATATTTTTCTACATGTATAGTCAAAAAAGTACTGAAAACTTCGTTACTTTTGTGTTTCCCGGTAATTACTCACAAAAGGTAATCGATATGCGCTTAATAATAATTGTCGCTTCAACAAACTTCTCTAAAGAGTTTATAAACGACTTTTGCTACTGGCATTGTGTTCCACTTTAACAATGAAAATAATGCTAAAGGTCGTTTGGTAGTAGTCCTTTTTAATGGACTTCAAAAAAAGGAGGAGGTTCTCAATAAAAATTTTTGTTTTTTTTTGTTTTGTAGGTGGGAAATCATTAGATGACCCCTCCCACCGTGGCTCGCTGTTAAGGGAGTGTCAATTTTTTATTGACTAAAACCCACCGTTGTTCCTTCTGTACCGGAACCATTTGTGTACCAGGGTCGCGGTAACTCCTTTGAACAATCCCGCAGACTGGCAGGTGTAGACGAGGTCCGTTTTAATTTAGAGCGCGTAAGTTGAAAGTGCAAGCCATGTATGATATTAACTAGACCGTGTTATGAACTTTGAGGCTTTCGGTCTATATTAATAGAGAGTGTTTCAATAACCAGAGATAAAGTGCACTGTTAGTAAAGAGATTGGTAACACACAGGGTGCTAAGTAAAGACTATTACACATTTTCACGATACAACAGTTTTACTTTAAATTTGAGAGCAAGACGTGGCCACTGGCAGTTGGGTTGCTTCACAAAAGTCACTCAGCGTGCCATAGAGCTAAACTTGGAGTTTCTTGGAGGATTCCAAATGGAATTATCCGGAAATAACTGGAGTCCCTGACATAGCGTTCACAGCTAGAAGTGCCAGTGAGTCGGCCATGTGCGTCGAAGGAACGATGGCTAGTGGAGCAGACAGAATCGTGTGTGGGAAACGTTTATTGGCAGGGAGTTTGGAACATGTCGGACCAAAGTCGTTTCTAGGAAGTTGGGAGAGACTTAAGTCTATGTAATTATGTCGAAAAAAGGCTCCTAAACTTTTGCAAAATAATGACTTAAAAGATCAGAGTCGTTACAAAAAAATTACAGCAGAAACACTGGTACTTAGCTGCATCCGTTGAGACTGGAAGCCGACCCCCACATAGTTGGGAAAAGGCTCGGGAGATGCATGGACAAAATAAAGCACAGCCCAATATATACACAATCTTAAACTTTCGTGTTTATCACCCAATTTCACGACTTCAATTCGCTCAAAAAGATAATAATCATTCCACAAACCAATCCATTTCAACACACAGAATTATCTTCCGATCTTGTTGCCATAGCTGCCGTTAAACATTTTATAGGCTTTGTCGGCCAAAAATCAATTTGAGACAAGGAACTTAAAGAAGGGGTCGCTTATCTATCGTTGGCAGCTGTGCTGAACAACTCTCCTCGTGGGTCCAATGTTTTTATTAATATCGAATTTTTTGTCTCTCCATCTTATTTTTTTGGGATTACGGAGAATATTATGAGAGAGATATTAACTGCGTTACTCACACTTTTTGAAAAAATTGAATGGATTAACGTGTTCAGTGTTCGTTTCTGAAATTGTGTTGAGTGGATATTGAATTTGTTTAATATTAATGCATGTGTGACTGCTATTTAATATTCTTAATTTAGACTTTAATATTGTTTCGTATCATATATTGGAATACTGTCTTTATTTAAGACGTGGCTTTTACACAGTTTAGTACAATAATCAGAAGAATATAAAAACTTGTTCATAAATAGTCTACAAAATAATCAATTTTGTAACCAAAAAAATGTTTACTGTATAATTCAATCCAACATTTTCAGTATTCGTCCAAATTATTTTACAACAAGAAATGTAAATACATCAGCAATTCCGTTTCATTTAGTGATCCGACCTCCTTAGAGGTTATTTACATTATTAGTTCGTGGAAAATGTAATTGTTTACATTAAGCTTCATTTGGAATACTGAGAAGAACTTTTTGAAAACAGCCTTGACTTTAGTAATGGTACACATTACTTCCTTCAGTACCTACATTCCTTGTTGTTCAAAAGTCACCAAACTTATTGGGTACTAGCTTTAACTTTCTCCCGGGTCTAAGTTACCTCCCCTCCAATTTTCAGCCAAATCGGTCAAGCCGTTTTCATGTTATGTCGTGACAACGGAATGCCGGTTTTATTTATATATATATAGATTTTATATTAATTTCAAGGTCCTGGTTTCCATCTTTTGCATCTAAGTCAGTAGACACACAAACTCTAAGACTTGCAAATTGTGTTTAAAGCTGTGAGATAAAATATCATGTCAGCACTAAACGTACATCATCTCCCGAGCCTTTTCCCCAACTATGTATGTTGGCACCATACGTACATTCAAACTAAATCAGTATTCTGAAAAGGACGCTTTATCTTAAGTCCTAAACACATAAAAAAGATATCTAACAAACCAAACTTTAAATCATCACATTAGGGCTCCTAAAAGTTTAGGAAACCTTGAAGAGCGCTATTTTATTCTATTTCGTCTGTCCTTGTTAAGTTTTTCATACACATATGTAGCTGTAAGTCTTCCATATTGTATATATCTAGTTTTCTATCTAGTTTTTGTGTCAATAATACGACTGTTGAAAATCTATTCAAATACAGTCTATTGGTAACAAAAATGGTCAGCAATGGTAATGACATTTGAATTTCCTAGCTTCGTATTTTCTCGAAATCGGACCACATGCCGAACCCGAACTCAATACACATTCGATTTACTAAGATAACCATTATTGTGCGATTTACAGCCAGTTTCTTCATCAAAAGTTAAAGCCAAAGTAAAAGTCAAAGTAATGTCTAAAGTAAAAGTAACGGTCAAGTTCAATTTTTCTATTAGGTTTGCTGTCACTTTAGCCTTGAAAAAACGAATTTGACCGTTATTTTTACTTTAGACATTACTTTAACTTTAACTTTTGATGAAGAAACTGGCCGTTAGTATATTTGACTTATTTTTACAAAAGCAACATTATACCTTGATACACGTTCCAAGTGGCAAAAATCTGATACCCGATTCCAAATGTCATATTTTATTTTAAACTAGTAATTGTCCATTGTTTGTCCGTATGTTTTGGGAAAACTGAGCTGAAAATCCCACTAGTATGGAAACGTAGTAAAAAGTATTATTTACATAGTTAGCTAATTATAAAACTACTATTCCCCTTAAAGTATCGAAAAAGAATTCATTTTGTTTTAAGTTTTGCTCATCAACGTCCCAAACAGTTCAAAAAAGAAATACATGTCCATTCATCCATTAGTAGCTACTGAGTAACAGTAGGTATGCTAATACAAAACATATGTATAAGGACATAAAGTTCAATTTTGCTTAAGTATACTTGGCAGTAACGCCTGCGAACAATGTGATATTACAACAAGAGTAAAACAATGTTAGAAAGATATCGACAGGAGCTTTAAACTTCGACCCCTCAACGCAATAAAACTAAAGATATTGAAGAAATGTTACCTTGGGGGAACGTTTTGTTTTACTGTTAGTGGTTGATTATTCAAATCAATGCTTACTTAGTATTTTTTATCATGCCTTCACAATGTAGTTTATGTTTATAGTTTTTTCTTTGTTTATAGTGAAACTGTAGACAATATAAAGTTGCAATAACGTGGAATTTCAAAGGTGGGTTGTAAATTAATCAAATAAGTCCTGAGTATAATTGACAATACGTGAAAACCCATAGATGCTATAAGATTGTCACTGAATAATGCCTCATGATAAATACTTCGATGAAATACTAAACTATCATAATAATATCAATGCGTTATCACATTACATTTAATCAAAGTATATGTTTCTCAATTAAGCGTGTTCTGCCATGTACCTAGAAGTATGGTAATGTATGTAAAATAGTAAAAAATATATTCCAATATAAAAAGGTCGTAAGTAGGTACACTACTTTTAGGATCGACATAAATCGTGACCGATAGTGAGATAGTGACGTGAAAATATGTCTGCTTCATTTCGTAGTAGGTGAACCTTCTCGTTCCCCCTCCATTACTTACGCACCTTGAGCCTCGGGTACATTGAGTCCTGAAAGAATAAACTTCAAACTTTCACAATAAAAATGTCTCAAGAACTAATTTTTGGTATAAACTTTCCGAAACCACAATAATTCACGATAATAGTCTCCAATGAAGTTCACGGTGCAGGCAATAAAAATGAGAAATAAAATTCCGAGTAACAGTTTGCGTTTCAAATAAGGAATAAATTATCTTATGCTTATACTATACCCTGCTGTTGTCGTCTCTAATAATAGCAAATTCCTAAAACAAATTAATTTAGCACTCTCTCGGTTTCCAGACATCGAAAATGACAGTTTAATCGCTGTCATACAACATTGCGGTTTAATTACACGATCCGACCCGCGTCGCAAAGTGTTTAAGTATAGCTGTCACATCCAAATAAAACGCCCTTTCCCACATCCAAGAGGAAAAGTCATTGGGGAAATTCGTGGGGTGCGACGCACCGGCGTGTTTTCACTCCAGCCAGTGCCGTTTTCGCCGACGCCGCGAGAGGGCGCCGTCCGCGCTCCCGTACCGACCACGTGACTTGTTGCTCGAAACACAATCCCGACGCTCGCACACAAACAAAACATGCATCCCGATGCAACGTGACGTGTTTATTATGATACCGACATCCTACAACTTACTGACATGAATTTCATAGCCAAACCCCTCTATAACCATGCTCGTCTCCTCATGCTATTAAGTTTCGTGCTCGCAATTTTACTCACCGGTGTTTTTCTCCGCACAAAAAATAAGCAATCACAAATCACAAGTTTGGACGAAGTTCAAGAGCTCGAGGACAGCACTGAATACGAGTCTATGATAAATACGAGCGCAACGGAGCCGAGGAAAACGCGAAGAAAAGAATACCTGTACCGCCTTTTGACAAATACGACCCGTTCCCTCATACAAATGGAAATAAAAGCTAGGAGACTGGAGGAAAATATGCGTAGGATTAAGGAGAAGACTGCAGATTTATTGTGGAAGAATAAGGACAAAGCTTTGTGGCATATCTTGTTCAAGAATATAAGCAGACATATTTCAATCCGACATGAATTCCACCAGCACGCGAGTCTAAGACGGATAATGCAGGACAGTAACACCCACACACACAATAGGAAGGCTGGAAGGAGAAAACTTATATTGCGTAGACGAAGATAAATGCATCGATAGTTGCTAAGTTTACACATAGACGTTTGTATACAAGTTACGTGGGAGACTTTTTAAATTCTGAACTGACAATAAGCGTATTTTAAGTCGTATTGTGTTTCTTCGGAGTGCGATTGGAAGCGGAGTGCAAGGCGATTGTATCACAGAGCACGTATGTACGATATGTCTGTCTTATTTCTTCATGTAGCATTTTATTTTGTGGAGCTACATCTTCGCCTTGCAGGTTCTTAACGATGTTACGCTCACAGAATTATATTATTGCTCACATTTTACTCGCAGGAAGATTTCGTTTTGTCTTGTGTTTGGCTCAGGTATCTTGATTAATAGCTTTCTTGATGATTTCGTTGGAGATAAAAAGGAAATTCGAATATTTTCCGTGGAGCAACTGACGAAGCTAATTTTGCTTTGACAAGATTAATTGGTGGAGTATTATTTTTGTATTAGGATAAAGTTTATTTTGAAGTACAAGGTATTTTTTGGGAACTGGGATATCGTTATTCTATTCTTATACTTCGAATCGTTAAATATTATAATTCTAAGGATAAAGAAGTGTTACGGGAATACTTCATTATAACTATGTGTTATATTTTAAGCCATAAAGGAAAATAATTACAAAATTGTAAACTATAAAATGTTATTTCTAATGCAAAAAATTGCACATAGGTTACCTCATTTTTAAAAGTAGTTATAAAGTAACTTATAGTCTCTAAAAGTAACTTATAGTCTCCAGTTAGGAGACCAAAAATATTAATAAAAATCTTCTAAAACCCAATAGGTACTTTATGTTATTCGAGTTTTTTATTTACTACATAATCTTGCTTAAAAAATTATTTTGCTCCATTATCTAAGGTTCACAATTCCATTATAATACGTATTTGCTGGTTGATTTCTTTGTTGTTATACTCTTTATGTTATATGTTATCTTTGGCTTCATGAAATTACTTTTATGAATAACGTTAAAGGCCTTTATGTTTTTTATACTCGCAAGAAAAGGAGTTTAGTACTTTAGTTCGGCATTTTCTTTTATACGGGGTTTTCTTTAATGTTATTTTGATTATTTATAATTTTCGCTTTAATGCGGTTATGGCAAAGGGTTATACAAATCTTACCTTACTTGATTTACATGTGATATCAGGGACCTACAATTGAAATTGACCCCCTCTGAAACTAGGAACTCGTTATGATGTAGCTGGTTAATATTACCTATCAACAGCGCAATAACATTAACCAATCAACTATTGAGACTTCTACTTAGCCATGAACTCAGAAGACCAGTCTTACGAAGGAGTATTGCGTTGCCCGGGTAGCTGAGTTGAGTAGCTCAGATAGACAATCACTTCTTGAAAACACTCGTACTCAGCTGCGCCCGATTAGACTGGACGCCAACCCCAACATAGTTGGGAAAAGACTAGGCAGACGATGACTTAGCCATGAGTTGTTTAAAACTAAATGATGATTAATCAACTATTAGTACTGGAAAATTATTATCAAAACATACGACTCAAGTCAAGTTCAATGTTATTTACATTCGAATATTTTGAATGCTGTTACTACGTACAATGATAGCTGCGCATGAACCGGTACATCTTATTCGCTCTTTTAGAAGGGATAGAAAGAGACAGATATATCTGTCAGTTTATCATCAAGTTTGGTTTGCATATCTACTAGTTGTTAACCCATCATCGGTGTGAACGGCTGCCAGTTAAAAATTACGAAAATGTCTTGTTGTAAGTACTATTTTTTGATTGTTTATCAATTTTAAACCTAAAATGCACCTTATTTAAAGTCTCTTTTTGTTTGCATGAGGCTTTTTAAGTTGAAAACTTATATTCTATGTATTTGCGTCGTTTAGTTAGGTTAGTTTTGTTTGGTTGATTGTTTGTATTTGTTGTGAGATTGTAATTGAACTGTTTTCACGTAATTTCGTTCTGATATTATCGTGTTTTGAAAAGTAACTCATATTATTCTTGTAATATATGCCTGGCTAAATAGTGACTCATTACGTTTTGAATGTGTTTTTATAACACACTAGCTGACTCCACTAGCAGTTCCTCGAGGTTCTGCCTGCGCCCGCCTGGATGATACCAACCTATGTCTTTCGCAAGCATTCAGACAAATGCTGTACAGTCAACTTCAGATCAGTGGTAACAGTTTTATAGGAAAATCGTACTTATTACTATTAAGTTAAGGTGCATGACAGTTACCACTGATATGCGGTCTACTGTACCAAACATTTACCTAAATCGGAGCAGTAGTTATGGCGTGAAAGCCAGACGAAGTGGGCCCTCTCAGGATTAGTCCTACTGTCTTATAACATCATTCATAGAAAATAGCGAGATAATTAATTTAGTTGCATTAAGTATGGGTAAATTGTCTTAACATTTGCGAGAAAAATAAATAAATAATAGACAATAGTCTACAAAATAAATGTAAAAGAATAACAATACAGCGACAGTAGTTAATGAGCCAAGTAGTGATGCTTCACCATTTTTATATGTCAAGAGTTATTTACTGGAAACTCCGCAATCCGAACACTATTAATTTATATTCCATTGATAGAAGAGAGCTGAATAAAAGCATTGTGTTTGTTTTCCGGTGACATAGGATGCATCTTAACGCCGACCATTTCCACATCACCATCGCACTGATTGGGGTTCCAAATGTAGGGGGTTCACGCTTGTCCAAGCAATATAAATTGAAAATTCTATAGCAAATTTTCCCTTAGTCTCTTGACATTTAATATTGGTATCTTTTACCGATTTTTTTTCAACTTTAATGACTGTTGATTTGCATACGCGTTGAGCATGCCTACAGTTTTGAGATAACCTTACTTATGAACACATATCATGTGAAACTATAGCATGTTGTAAATATAAAATACGAGTGTGTCATTCATGGAATATCTAGTTCACAACAAACATAATTTTCCCCTAAAACACAGCAGCACTAGCAGCCATTTTGAACTCCAATATGCTCAGAAGTCATGTTCCACCCGGCTGCTCTATTCGGCTATTTGTCAGCTCTTTAACAAACTTATTCGTCCGTGTCACATGATAAGCGAAATAAAAGACCCGTAAAAGGTCATGGTATGAAAAAAAGTGTCAAAAACATCAAGCGGGTTGCAATTTATCATCTCGGCCTCTAGGCGTGCCTTCAAAGCGACTTAAACGTCCCTCAAACGAACCCTAGTGATTTTAATCTCACTGTTTAGATAAAGCTCCTTTTTGTGGATAGAAAAATTTAAAGAAGTCCTTTGAATATTAAACTTGGCATGGATTAAAAATGTCCCTCAGAGCTACGGAAATAAGTGGAGACGAGCACTTGTATTAATTTCAGGACGGTGTCGATATAATCTTAAGTGGGGTCCTGATAAGATTGAAAATCTGTTGTCTTTAATATCTTTGAAACAAAATTGATTTATTCATCTCCGCTGAGATTTCTGTTCGTCTCGGATACTCAAGAGAGGCGAATTTAATTTACTTGGAATTCATTTTCGAGTATTGGGTATACATACTCTAGATGGTACATAATATCATCCATAGACTGCTAAACAAAAGTTTAATTATGTCTCTCTCATCTCTTATCATATATAGTAAAAAAAAACTTGTACACAACGCACTTGTACAAAATTAAAATCCTTATATTACGAAGTTTTGACCTTTCAATAAAATAAATATTTCAAGTCATTTATTTTCTCACTAATCATTTGACTATGTCCATATCTTTTGCAGCATTATATGGTTTATGTAGGTAATGGTTGTGTGAGCTTCACTCATGGTAACAAAATAAAAATGCAACAGCTATTTGTCATCTTTATACGCTACCTACAAAACGCATTTTGTCCGCTGTCTAGCACTACGATATGAATTTTTATTCAGTTCTGTTCTATGTACATATGTCATCTTGCATGTTTTTGACAAAACATAAAATGTATCTTCAACATATGTAACTCAAACTTTTACTACGAATTAAAGTCAATAGTGTAGTTTAAATGATGATACTGAACTTTACGAAATCCTAAGATTATCTGAGTACTTAACAACTTTAAATATTTTATCATTAAAATAATACTAACTGTTCCCGGAACGTCCTGAACGAACTTCTTTCCATATTCAAATTAAAGTGCCCTCGTTTTCAGGATAAGTACCACACGACAAATAAATCATACCAATCGCCTCAAAAGTTATAGTAAAAAAAAACTCAAAAAAACATTACTATCTTTCGTATTTGTATTATTAACAGTTAAGCTATCAGTTATTCAACATTATGCATATCACGCAACACAATGACATAAGTACGTATTATGCCGCTGTTATGTATTCCTAGTTCATCGCCACTGCATAAAGCAAACTATCAATGCCTGACTTTCAGACTGCTCGGATAAGATAGTTTGCTTGTTTATAAGCGGATAAGTAGTGTGTTTCAAGGTCATGCGATATGCGTAGTTTTTGCAGGGGTACCGATATTGAGAGTGTTTTGGTTGGGACGTAGAAATCGCTTGCTAGATCTGTTTAATTAGTATGAATAAGGAAGTTAGTAAGATTCTCCGATATCGATCGAAATCTGTGAATAATTGTTTTTTTTTGTTGTTTTGCGAAAGTCAAAGTTTAAACCAAGTATTTGTCCGTTTCTTATTCATAAAATCACGTTGTTATTTTCGTTAAATCAAACAGCATGGAAAATGTACCTACATTTTTCAAAGTCGATAGCGTTCTAAGTTCAGTTACGAAATATTGTAAACACAATTGTATACTAACAATATAGTCATCAACACCTAAGTGTTGTTTTTGATTAACTTGTAACTTAATATTTCCTTTTATCGACAAACTGCTATCTACATAATAGTCAACTGGAGCACTAATACAAATTAAAATAAAATAGCAAATTATGATCGCGTGAGATAGCTAGTGTTGCCTCGAAAAAAAAGATCTAATCAGATTAAGGGGTAGACTAGACAAATTGTTTGCGTAACGGGCAATTAATGTAATAAATAAAAGTGTTCCTTGATTAAACATGTAGACCAAACATTGCAGTCTTATTTTTGTGATCTGTTAATCCAATAAAATATTTTTCGTACAAGTTAGGTTTTGATATAGGTACTTTAAAATTAATGTAATTTGCCTGATGTGGAATATTCCTGACTACTATTGAATTAATAAATAAAATGTTCCAACCACAGCGCCCCCATATTGTATAAATACATCACTGCATAGAATATGCAAGTCCATATATTTATCTACAACTAACAAGCCATGCAATTTGTAGGCGAAACAATGGGTTATTGATGGGATTAAGCCGAACAAAGGAGTAATTTATATGCAAGCATTACCTGACGTGATTACCCAAATTGCGTGGGGCGCCATCCCCCGATGTTTGTCCGCACCCCCCGTTTACGCGGGAAAGAATAACGTTTTGATGCCTATCGACGATTTATATGGACTGACAGTTCGCTTTTTGAAAGAAAATTGAGCACCCTAAAATAAATATTTGGAGGGAAAAGCTATGAAATTGATTTTCATTATTTGGTTCGGATCAGCTTATTATTCAGGTGTTCGGGGATTTGTTAAGACTGCTTTGAAGGTTTTGAATTGAATATAAATTAAATTTAAATTAACTTTTTTTGTCATCTAAAATAAAAGTTCGAATTCCGAATATTCCCAGTTTCTGATTGTAGTGTGAGTCGAGAGTTCGCGTGGGGACTTTTTACCGTGAAAACCTTTTTCAGACAAAATACTTTTTCATTAAAAACCTGTAATTATTTTCTGCTTATATTTATTATTCTATGCAATTGGTATTGTCCATAAAGTTCCATTTAAACTTTAAATAACCTGTACCTTGGTATATTAATTGCTGTATTCTTACCCCCTGCTTTTTCTTCACAGGTAAGCTAGGACCGGGCTACGCGTCTCCTTTAGAAGCCTTCACGAAGGGACCTAGGGAGAAGTTGATATACGTGGTCTGTGTCCAACCAGACACGACCAAACAGGACTATTTAGCTACTGTTGACATTGATCCAGAGTCTCCGACCTATTGCCAGGTTAGTATGAAATGTTCAGACTGCAAACTATAAGCTGCCTTCTTAGAAAGCAACTTTAATGTGTTCGAAAAGAATGCGATCCCATGCGAACTTTTTGTATTTTGAGTAAGGCTTCCTAATTCAGTAGGTACTAGCAATATGGGGTAGCAATAGTGTTTGGCATACCAATTTTTTATTTTTATTTGAAGCGATACAATTCGGCTCAGACGTACAAAACCAACTTAGAATAGGAGATAAAAATCTGGTTCTAACTGAATAAGAGATAAAAAACCTTATCTAGCTCCTGTATTAGAGATATACTCAAAAATAAATATTATTTTAATGGAAATGTTTTTTCAGTAACTTAAAATTATATTTTTCTGAGGTCACTTACTTTCAGCGTTTTAAATACCTTGAAAGCCATATTTTATTGCCATTAACATCAACACATTTATCAAGCAATAAAGTACTTTGACTTTGAAATCAAAACTTAAGCCGGGGCAACAATTTACCACTTTCATTTCCGTGAATATTGTACGATTTCCTATTGAACGATATTCGATATAAAGGTATCGGAAGGATTTAATTGATTACTGTAACCTCGATACCCGAGCTTGATACTTGCGAGCAACCCGCGTTAACCTGGGAGGCAATGTGATAGGGATGTGAAATTAAAGGGTAATAAGAACTAGTGGTTGAATTTTATCGATAGTCGTGATTTGTGGGGTTTTAATTGTGATTAAATACTCCTCGCATGATAAAATTTATATAAACACTCAACTTAGGTACGATTTGTAGACACGTATGTATATTTTTTGTGCCAGTAAAAATGTATGCGTATTTTAGCGATCACATTTCTCATTATTGGTGATTTGCCTATTAGACAAACCCGCAGATAAAAATAATATGAACTAAACAATATTTTTCATTTATATTTGTAATTTTCTAATGTGAAAAGTTAACAATTTGTACAAGGTATTTTTCCTCAAACCAACAAAATTACAGACACGAAAAACAAAATCCGATCGCATTCGAAAAATAATTACCTTCCATATCTGTCTGCGTAACAATTTTCCCGGAAAGACGTTACGAAACAAGCAATATTATACAGAAGAAAATACCAATTACGCACTACTTTTGTATTAGCGAATAAAACCTTATATCCTGCTATTTAGAATACCCGCTAACTGCAAACTAAATAGTTGGCCGACAGTTGACAAGATGGTAACGAAATTTTTTTTTTCTAAACAAAGTATTGATTGTAATCAAAGTCTGCAGTCGTTCTGATAGAACTAAATACTTGACCTTTAAAAATGTACTACCATTCATCTTTATACTACTCATAATATCAATGAAACCATCGGCAGATTAAAAGTTTAAAGGAAACTGTAATTACATAAGTCTGTCATACTTGAGAAAAAGATAAAAATTACAAAGTTATGATTAGGATACAATTCTTTTATACAAATATTATGTTTCTATTTTTGAATATAGTATTTTTTTTAAAGATAAATAGTTTAAGGTTGTATATATAGTGTACATATTTAATTAAAAATAAAAACTTAACCGCATAAAAAAATACATACTGTCATCGGCCGACTAAAAGTTGGCTGTCTGCTCTCAGTCCAGCGATGTCGCTGGGCAATAACGTACCAGTAATCCGAGGATTTCAGGATTTAGTAGGAAGTATTATTGTGTACTTTGCCATTGCAATGCCAGGCGAGACTAAATTAACAGGCGGAATGCAATATATTGTGCGGGATTTGTTACTTGGATTCTACGATAGATGTCTTGGGTTTTTTGTTTGGTTGGTAAGAAGAAAGGGCGGCGTATAAATGGGGTTATGGTAGTTGGGGAGGGATAAAAGGATATAAGCAATGAAACTGCTATTGTGACCAGGTATGCAACAAATTAAGGGTTTTGGGAAAAGTGATAATTTCTTGAATGTTTTTCTAATTTATCGCCTAAAGAATTACGTTTAGTTTTCTGTGTGAAATTATCTACGTTTTAGTTATATTTACAGATTTATTTTTGTGTAATTTTAGTTTAATAATAATGATACTACATTATTCCGAGCTCAATTTAAAGCAAACAATCTTTACAAAAATACTGGCACCCAAACTGGGACTAACCTTCATTCAAAATCCCCAACACTGACACAAACTCCTTGGTCACAGGTAATAGCGCGCACACACACTGGCAGTACAGGTGACGAGCTTCATCACAGTGGGTGGAACGTTTGCTCCAGTTGCCATGACGACCCTTCACTCAAGAGGGACCTCCTTATCCTGCCTGCTGTGAAATCCGCGAAGGTTTTCATCGTGGATGTCGGCACGGATCCTCGAAAACCAAAATTGCATAAAGTAAGTGGTAATTGTACGCTCTGTGCGTTGAGTGGCTGATGAAACCTTTTTTCGTTACTGTACAGTGACTTTAGTACATCATTAGAGTTGCAATTGCAATTTTTATTTACCTACCTAATATTCGCGAAAAAGTTTTCTAATACAATTTTTGCCACCACTATTTTATCCCATTAAAGAAATATTACCAATAAAAAGTAGTAAAAGTATCAATTCCTAACTACGTTGAAGAGACCGCATCTCCATGCTGCTATGACCTTAATTGCCTTGATTGATACTCCAACTTTCATGGGAAGATTACCTACTAAGTGCTTTTAATTTCTAGTCCAGAGGTTTGCAAATCTGAACTTTTAGGCGGTGTATATTAGGTTGAATTTTGTTCAACGGTATCAGCTTGGAGAAGTTTTAAAGGTTGTTGTTTTGGACAGGAATAATTATTTGAACGAATTTGATACAATCATTATAATTTTTCTTCTATTAATGAGTTCCATTCAATTTTAATGGAATTGTTAAATCAAAAATGCAGAGAAAAGTAAGCATCACATCGCAGTAAAATGTAAAACACAGAACGAAAATAAGACATTCCTTTTGTGGAAACTTTAAACCAAACTACTGAAGTTCCTAAACAGGTGTGTAGAAGGAATCGAATCTATTTTCAAGGAATCTATTTCCAAGGCAGCAGTAAATAAACATTGGCGTCAATGCCTCGAAGGTGCGCTTAACAATAGGTGCAAAAAGTTTAAACAACACAAGTGTGGACAAACAAGAACTTCTGGAACCGGGCCAGAGTTCAAAGATATAGTCGATTGAGCTGCATGTAAAGTTGCAGTGTTTTGTAAGTAAAATGTTGGGTTTATGTTTGAGTATTTTCTATGAATTGAGTAACAGGAAAATTGACTAAATGTTGTTTTGGCAACTCTCTAGTAACGAAGCAAACAGATTTGCAGGTCGTTAAGAAGTTTCAAATGCCTATAACAAATCATACAGAAAATTACGATAGAGTACCTAACTCTTTACTGATATATAAATAGTAATTCACCACAAAGCAGGCTTTATTTTAAAATTGACCTGCATAACAAAGTGGTGGCTGACCACAAACAAAATTAATTTATGTGGTGGTGTTAGGGTGATTAAGGCATTTATCGATAAATCAATGGCGGGCCCAATTTACGGGCTGTGCAGGATTCCTGAACGCTGTTCGCCGATCGTAATTTAAATTCTCACACGGAGCACTTATCCGTGTTTTTTTCTAGATTGTTTGTTAGATTTATGATCCAATTTTACGATCGGCTTGGTATCCAAGCGTGCTTCCAAGATTGAAGAGTAAACAATTTGTTTTGGTCCTTAAAAATGCAGTTGTTTGTGGTCGTGTGGTCTTGCGAACTTCGTACGTGCGATATAGTTACGGCTAGCTGGTCATAAAACGGCATTTTTATGTCAACAGATCTGGGAAACTTTTTTAATTCTTAGCTTTTTATGTTCCGGATTTTCCGAGCCAACTACAACTTTATTGCAAGAGCGTAAAAACTGAAACAAACGGTTGTTCGCCGAAGTAAATTGTTGTTTTACTCTGAATGCAGATTTACGAATCAATTTATCGGCAGAAATTGAATCAGGGAAAAAAGGCTACTGTTCAATCCAGTTGATTGAATTTATTTGATTTTCTTGAGTGATAATCCAAATCATGCTGAAAGCTAACTAAGTATTAAAAGCGTGTTTTGGTTTATTCCATCTTTCATGATTATGATACACTTTTGTTTTCCTATAAAGTTTTATGTTTTTCACAAACCGATACAGTCTGAAATCCAATCACAAAATTAGGCAAATGCTACTCAAAAAATTACATATGTAATTTCATACTCGATTTAAAATATTAAATTCCTTTATTGATTGTCAGTTATTTTTATATCGTATTTCATATATGCATACATACTCCATTTCCATTTCAAATAAAACTACATATGTAATAACAACATACGAACATGTTACCCAAGTCTATTTAACTTGATGCAAAATAAAATGAAAAATCTCCACTGCATTATTAAAATGCAATTTCATTTAATATAGCCACGCTTCAAGTAAACGTCGTGTAAATAAAAACGTCAATTTTATCATAAATTGCATATTACATCAACATGCTCAAAGAGAGTCTTGGTTCTATCAAATAACGTACTTAATGTAGGTACAGTTTATTTTCTTTTTCTACTTTAGCGAAGTCAATATTTATTTCATGAATCAATTTTGATGTTTCAAGCTTTCACGATTGAAGATTCAGGTGTAAGAGTTTTTGAAATTGATTCTAATTAAAACCTCTCAGTTCGAGCCGGACTATAATTTTGAAGAGTATCCACTCAACTTACGTGAATAATAAAAAAAGGAACTCTTTTCCGGTACTTGGTTTGTTCCCTTGAAACTTTATAGGTGGCTCCTAATTTAAATTTAATTGTTTTTTGTTTAATAAAGAGTTCAAGGAAAATTAACTTTGTAACGGTACAAAATAACCAACTACAAATATGACAAACTACTCTCTCGGATAGCAAAAACTATATTCTAATAAATAAAAAAAATATATAAAAATCGGAATGTAGGGAGAAATAATCTATTTAAATTCCAATATTGGATAAGTACAAACGTTTCCTCATTTAATTAATGGGTTCTTATCTAGACATCTGTGGACACACAAACTCTGAGTTTAGTGTCGATACCACGAAACTTTCGAGGTTTTCATTAACCAAGTTTATAAAGGTATGTGCAACTGCGCTTAGCTTCAATTCCGGGAAATACATCAAAACTTATAACTTCCAAATTATCCCTCATCGCTGATTCCCTAATGCCCAATATCGCCATAATTATTGTTCCAAGACTCAAATAGTTCGATGGCGCAATTTTCCCAACTAGCTCTCCCGAAGTCCAGAATCTGTCGTTAAACTTGCAACATTCCGAGTCAAGCCAGACAGTTCGCGAACTCGTTATATTGGCTGTAGGACCTCAGTTTGTCCTTTTCACACATAATACTTTGTACTCAGAATTTGGGAGTTATATGGAGTTTCGTGAAGTTATGAATGTTGGCAGTTAAAGAGTAACTCAAACACTACAGCTGTCTGGTTGTTTGGTAGCGGACAGGTCTAGCAGATTTTATAAATCTTTCAAATAACACAATTTTCAATAGTAGGTACACTGTTCTTACGAAAAATAAATAGCAAACTCCAGTCAACAATTTCTACAAATGTTAACTAAACTGTTTACTAAAATAAAAGCACATAAGAAAATGTAAGGACACACGAAAACACCTGAAAGTGTTTCTCCTAAAAGTTTATACCAAAGAGGCCAACTTAAATGTAAATCCCTTACTATCGGGGAAACTGCTAAAGAGCTCATTCTCTCAGCTCCCTTATATAGAGGGTTCATAGCGAAAATCTCATTACCAGGTAATCGACGGCTCAGAGATGAGGTCATTCAACTGCAGTTACCCGCACACCACGCACTGCCTAGCAACCGGCGAAATCATGATTTCGACGATGGGAGATAAAGACGAAAACGGAAAAGGGGATTTTGTGCTCATCGATTCGAAGACTTTGAAAATGACAGGTGAATTGTGAACGCGTCTGTACACAGCTTGACGGGAGGGGCCAGTTAATGTGGGCCATATTGAAAAAACGTAAATCTTTTCATGTATTTTTAGGGGCGTGGACGAAGGGAAGTAAGCATGCCAAGTTTGGGTATGATTTTTGGTACCAGCCTTATCATGATGTTATGTTTGCTACTGAGTGGGGCACGCCAAGGAAATTTAAGTCGTGAGTACCTACATTACCTCATACAAATAATCTTGGTTTTTATGCCTTCTTTAATGTCTAGACGTATGCATAAACTTGAGTGTTTGTGCACAACGTTTTCGAATTATATTTTGAGCGTTATTCAATTTAAAACCAGTCTCAAACATCTAAATAGGTCAAATTGGGAGCCCATTTCTATAAACAAATATAAGAACAATTTATCTGTCCCCAGTGGCTTCCACCCCGAAGACATACCAAACAAGGATCACTACGGCACATCGTTGAATATTTATAAATGGTCAACGCAAGAGTTACAACAGGTCATAGATTTGGGCCCGGAAGGCTGCGCTCCCCTTGAGATCAGATTTCTCCATGATCCCAAAGCCGCGCAGGGATTTGTCGGGTGTGCGGTGTTTGCCAACGTTTACAGGTACATATACCTATATTAAATTTGCGCAGTTTTGTTAAAGTTACCTTCGTGTTTTGGTACCTTTGTATCGGATTTGTTGAGCTTGATTGATTGTTTCGTGATTCTGACACCAGACAGTTTATGTTAATGTTCATTTATATATTATTAGTATTGCATACATGCAATTGAAGTTTATAATAAAGTAACCAATTTACTCAACTGTACACTGAAAATGTAAATGCAAGATAGTACAGGGTAGCTGTATCTATCTCATCAGACTTAAAAGGAAAACGAGGCAAACCAAGGAAAGGACCGAAGATCCTGAATATTTCACAGCTACTAAAAGGAATAACTAAGTAAAAGCTTTCAATTAACTTTATTTAGGTTCTACAAAACATCAGACGGATCGTGGAAAGCCGATAAAGTCATCGACATACCAGCAAAAAAAGTTTCTAAAGATGGCGTTGAGTCCGAGCTTAACGGTAACTTTTCTGTTTTTCTTTTATTTTTCTCTAGTTACCAACATTTCCTTTAGGGTAAATGTCTTGTTACGCTTCAAAAGACTTGGCAAATACGCCACACAAGTTTGACTTTGTAAATTTTTATTTAAATCTGCAGAGTCGCAATGTCTCTTATAATTGAATATCGATTTTGCTTGATACAGATTTTACCAATATTTTTTGCGGTACCAATGAGAGTTATAAATATAATTTCGTTACAGGTTTATTGGGTGATGTGATTATATCTCTGGACGATAAATATCTGTATGGAAGTTGCTGGTTACACGGAGAAGTGAGGCAGTATGATATTTCCGATCCCGAACATCCAAAATTGACAGGGAAACTTCAACTGGGAGGCGTAATTGCTTCTGACCCTGGAATGAAGCTGATTGAGGACAGAGAGTCCGAGGTAAGGCATTCCTTTTTTTCCAATTGTAGGTAATAGTTGAAATTAACGCCTCATGACTTCACACAATTACGTTCTCGCTGCGTCATTCTTTTCATTTAGAGTTTTTACCCTCTGATGTTTGCTAAATTGCTTTTCAACGTTTGTTCCATTAGTGTTATGTTTTATTGTCGTTTTATTCAATGGTATTTTATTGTGAAACACATTTAGTTTATTACTTAATTTTGTCATATCACTCGGGTTACGTGCACCAAGCCTTTTTTCATGTAGTATAGTGCTTTCAGTGTCTCGGACAAAGCCCACCAATGAATGTAAAGGTTTTGAGTTTCAATCTTACTAACATTTATACACGAAGATGCGTAATGACAAGAAAAATTGGATTTCGTCGAGTCATAAAAAGCTTTGTTTATATTCAAGCCATTACTTTGCATTATAATTATGTTATCAACAGCCTCACACATTAACATTCATACACATTTTTTATCAATAACATGTCTTGTTTATCTTATATACCAAATTATTAGGCAGTATTATAATGACCTTATTACCACTGTTATTTCAGTCACATTCAATGATGACTGTTCTCTTTTTATCAACAAAATATATAAACAGTTTATAAATACACCAGCGTTTATTAGACATGTTTTTTAAGATAGGTAATTCTCAGTTAGATATGATTGAACTTGGTGAAGTAAGGTCAGTAACTAAAGTCTATTAACATTCTTAAAATACAAATTAACCTGGACATCTAGAGTAACTGAACACAGCTAATAACATACTTTAAGGATTGTCTAGGAAATCCTTCACTAACGAGTGACTTTAGTAATCAAATGTTTCTGAGTGTGGGGCTAGTCATGTTATCATGTAAGTTAACATTATGTTGCTTTGTAATCAGGTACTGGTACAACCTCAACTGGTTACTGTAAAAGGCCAGGTTCTACAAGGATCGCCTCAAATGCTGCAACTCTCGCTTGATGGAAAGCGTCTGTATGTCTCATCGTCTCTCTTCAGCACGTGGGACAAGCAGTTCTACCCCAAGATGACTCAGGAGGTAAAATGATTTATTTATTTACACCACTAATCTACCATTACAGGTTTTCCTTAACCTAATGCGATATACAGGACTCTTAGATATTACAGATTATCTATACCTACGTAATATTTCATTTTCATCAACATAAACAAAACGTTGGCTATTACCTTAGATAAAGGATAAGCAATGCTGCCAGCCTTTTGAGCACGCCCATAGTCGACAGCAATGAGGAGGATTTTTTGGCTTAGTTTTAATATAAAGACCTACATTATAATATGTTATTTTAAAAACTTGTAAATAACTCTTCAAGCTTGTGGTTATACCTAATATTTTGCCTTTCCAAAACTACGCAGTTTAAGCAGAATTTTGTTGAAATTCTTCAACTGAAAGCGGCGCCCAAAAATGTAGTCCCAGAGACTTTATTAAAAGTCACATGGCCGAGTATGCGAAGGCTGTAGACAAAGTATTTTATTGGATTACGTCCACATTCACCCCAGCAGACCGCAATAAACAGCCCTTATCTCTTATATCAAACCTTCGACCCCCGTCTTATTTACCGCGCCCTTGCAATGTTTTACAAAGTTATTTTTCTAAGACACATTTTGTGAGATATACGTCACCTGGGATTGATGAATAATTCATGAGAAGCGTCGCATATTTTGTCATACAAATAACTGACAGCCGTTGTAATTTTAAACCAAGTTGTGCCAACTTTCCCTTTTTTCCGCGTTATTTTGAGCACACGTGGATTAAATGTTTCCTCCTGTAATATTTTATGTGATGAAAATCGTTTTAAATAAAAATGATAATATGCAGTTTATTAAATTAGTGGTTAATATAAACAGTGCAACAAATGTTGCATGGTAAATAAAGTAACAAAAACTGGAGCTCACTGAATAAAATTAAACGATCGACAATACGTATAAAAACCATTTAATTCATTAGACCGAAAGATTTTTACTGAGCTGAATGCTGAATTTAGAAATCTTTATAAAACGAAAATAAACCTTCCTGCTTTTATACGTTTCAATTGAAAATGAAATCCTTAAATAGATCCATTGTATTTCGAATCAACATTTCACGTTACCAGAAACGAACCGGATCCTAAACGGAATGGATCCAAAACGGAATGGATCCAAAAATTATTTTTCTGTTGGATGCCGCAAAATTCAAATACATTTGTATTGTATCGCCAGGGTGGGTGGATAATAAAGTTGGACGTGGACACTGTGAATGGAGGCATGAAGTTGGATCCGGAGTTTCTCGTGCACTTCGGAAACGAACCGGACGGGCCGGTCACGCCGCACGAAATGAGGTACCTACGAACTTTTTAGCGTAATGTTAAACCTGTATGAAATTCGAATGAATAGCTAGTGATACGTTTGGTTTTTAGTTTAGTTTGCTGTTGTTTGAAAACGTATTTAGTTTTAGTTTCGAGTCTTGTTTGGATTCTAATTTTAAAGTCTGAAATATAACTGTTTTTACTGGGAAAAAACTCTTGCTGTTTTGATTAAAACTTTCTTCTTTTGTTTCAATATTGAGTAAAGTTTATTTTCATGGAAATATGATAATTAAATGAAGATGGAAAGTTCCGTTGAATAAGTGATCGTCTGTGTATCTAACAAGTCAAAAACATAGGCAAGTTCTAATTTTAAAAATATATTTCTCAGGTACCCAGGAGGAGACTGCACTTCTGACATTTGGCTAGCCGAAGACTAAATACTCTCTAATTGCTAAAATCATGTGCCAATATTTTTATATGCGTGTTCAACCAATAACCATATTTCATATAATATATAATTAAATCTACGAATTTTCGTATAAGTAACAATATAAAAGTACATAAATAAAGCATAATTTCAATCTGTTTAAGCATTGACGTAATAAATTATATTGTAAAATTGTATTTTGTATAAAAGGAACGTAATGCTTTTAGGTAGGTTTTAATGAAAATATATGATGCATAAATATTTAATGAAGTTTTATTTATTAAGATGAATAGTGTAACATCCTGTAAATATAGCTGACAGCTAACGAAGCTTAGGTATATCTTATGAAAGGTACTTAACTTCCTGCCCTGATCACAATATATTGTCGGTGCAATACTATTATATTCTGACTTTCCACACCTATATTACCCGTTATACTAATATTTTTTTGTCATGCATGTCATCTACGATAATCCTTTCATCTTTTCTTCTCTCTTCCTCTCTCTCTCCACCCGTTTTCATTCATACTTAACACACTCTATGTTAGTACTTTGTAAGTAATACCATTTATTAAATAGTTTTTTATTTCATTATTAGCATTTGGGAAACACAGGAGAACACTGCATCGTGAATACGAATTAGCAACTTTTCCATGTAATTGTCGGTACTGGGATTCGGGGAATACATTTTACTGCACTATTGTGTTAAATGTTCCCGTGAATATGCATTCAAACGTGCTGTTTTGTGGCCTGCTTGCGACCGTATAATTAGTGGAATCTAATTTTCGGGAAATGTTCTCGAAAACGCAGAACGATGGTCATCATTGGTTTAATACAATTGAGGTATATTTGGACAGAGGCTCGTTTGATAGTAAAAGTATGAACTAATTCCTATGATTTTCCAAGAAAAATTTAATTTTGGTGATCATCAGCTCAAATGTGAAACTTTGACAGGAGCAAGTGCAAAGTGTATAGTGTACCCTGTCATATCGAGATCCTGGGAATTGTATATTTTTATCCATTGAAATACACATCAGTAACTTAGCCATAAAAAGATAAGAATAGCAAATTAAATATAACGAAACATATTTATTTATTGCCAAAATACTTTTACGAGAGATGTCAATTATTTCTATAGACAGAAATATTTTCAATAAAATAATTTCACTGAATCAATTCGTATAAAAACACTAACCATCACCATCTTTCTGGGAACCAAATTCAGTACATACTGAATTCTATCACATAAATAAGTTGGTACAATAGATCCTATTCCGGGAGCCTTCGAAAAAGATAAAGCACGTTATTTATTTTATAGCCAAAGCACTCGTAACATAGACGAGCGGTATCGAAGTTTACATATTGTCTCCCGAACGACCTGATATGAAATTTATTTCTAGCCCTAAACAATATTAGGGCACCTGATCTTGATAGAAACTCATAATAGCACCCCGATATTGAAAAGGTGATATAAAAGTGATGTAGTGTATATCGATTTTATATAGAGGTATAACTAGTGCTTTGTGAGTGTCTTCTTATTTGACCTTGCATTGGGAGTCAGAACTAAAAACTACGATGGAGTAAAATCACATTAAAAGAAAATTAATTTTTGGTTTTTATTTATTAAATGTTTATATACTTACCCATGTATTTTTCAGGCAATATTTTACACTAACTCTTCAACATTTTACTCCCCTACCGATTACAAAGAAGTGCAAAAATTCACAGCCGTTTGCAAACTTTTCAAACGCCGTTACTTTTTCATCAATTGCCTTCCTAATTACAGTTTCTTGGCTTAAGAAGACCATTACTGAGGTTTATGGTTCTATGCAGACCCAAATTCTAATCTTAACATACCAATCAATGGGAATGGAACAAAATAGAGATTTCTTTTAGGATAATGAAGGGACTTAAAAGGGTCCTGAGTCCATGTAGCGTAAGGTCTATTCAGATTATATCGTCTTTGTGGCTTGTAGGAACCTAGTTTCTTATCCTAATTCTATTGACACCATTTTTGTTCAATGATTTTTATTGGGTATACGTCAGGATTGTTATAAAATTCAAGCCTATTTATGTATCTTTTATGACGAAACTGACTTATGGATTCTCAGTTTCAAGAATACTCAAGACACTTTTTTGCTGATGAAATAAACTGGGTCATTTAGGCAGTCTAATGTATACTCGCTCTATGTTTCCTCCTCTGACCAAGAGGGGTTTTGTGTTAGTATTTTCACAGGGTAAGGTAAAACATATTAAATTATTCATCAGCCGCTACTTTTCTGTAAATAGTTAAGTGATTAGATTCGTACGTGACACGAGCCTTGCCTTACGTGTTAATAGACGAATACCTTCAGTCTAAAGGTGTCAATCGAATTTTATTGTACAAGGAAAGCGAAAACATGTAGTTAAGATAGTCTTAAGAGCACACTGCAAACTTTTCATCGGCCGATGGTCTGTTTAGGGCTCATAAATCAGTATGAAGATGAATGGTAGTACACACATTTCAATGATCAGATAATTAGCCGGTATGAAACCGACTGGAAACTTTGATTGGAATTAAGATTTTGGTACCCATTTGGTCAACCGTCGGTCGACTGTTTAGTCGCCCATGTGTGGGTACTCTAAAAGTGTCAATCGATTTTTATTGCACAAGGAAAGCGAATACAGGTAGTTAAGATAGTCTTAAGTGTGCTCAAATGGTTATGTGAGACCCCAGCGGTTTGTGGGGACTTTTTGAAGAGGGTAAACCTGAACACATCAATGGGATGATAAAAACATTAGCATTATCAGCTTTTTACGATAGCCACATGAAAGGAAGGATTTTTTATTCGGGTAAGTGTAAAATAAAAATAGATTTCTTAAATATGGGAGTGTAAACACATTGAACATCAATCAAGAAATCAATGGAATAGCGACAAAAGAAAAACAATGAAAATGTTGAAAATACATATGATGGGCAACAAACTGAAATGACACTTCAAACATCATTTATCTAAGCTGAAGATAGACTTTTAAGTAAGACTGAAAATTAAGTAACGTTTAAGTATTTCGAGGTATGTTACGTTTAGACTACGATAATTGTAAAAGTGCACTCTTCTATATATCGACACTGTATCTATATATCGACGCTGTATCCTATACAAAAGTATTAAAAACTAGCTTTATATCTATGATGATTTCAAACAAAGTAGGTACTAAGTTTATTTTAATTCAAACATATTATTCAGGAATAAATAGTTCAGTAAGTCCATTATATTATTTTCTCATCGGTAGTCAAAGGCAGTTTTTATGCCATTTAACTGGCTTCCAAGCACAACGGTACAGCAGTTTTTAATGGTTCAAAGGAGTTAATTTTCCTTTTGCAACAACTTCGGCCTTTAATAAAATATACCAGCTTTATGCAGAAAATGCTTAAAGTATTTAGCTTATTTTACTTATATTAAGCGTCAATAGAGTCAGGCTCTAAAATGGATTAGGATGAAAAGTGTTGAGATTCACATGCAATTAAGATATTTTAAATATGAACCGCATGCAAAAATTATTCATTTTAAAGCCACCCACCTCAACTTCAACGTTCATAGATCAATCTAATTTTGGTGAAAAACGCACGATTATCCGAGGAGCAGTTTTTGACTTTATCCATACTAATATTATAAAAAAGAAACTTTGTTTGTTTGTTTGGTTGTAATGGATAAACTCAAAAACTACTGGACCGATTTACCTATACTATCTGCGAGTAACATAGGCTATATTTTATCCCGGTTCGGGCAGTAGCTCCCACGGGACGCGGGTGAAACCGCGGGAAAACGGCTAGTCGTAAATAAACAGACAATGATATTGTATGCATAGTTGAACTTATACTATGGTTGAACTATCTAAATTCACTTTGACGTTTATATCTCAAAGCTTTGTAGGTACCGTACCTACGATGCTACGATCCAATTGTTCAATTGTCGACGTCCGTCTTCTATTTCAATACAGACAAATCTGACTACTTTGGAGTACAGTGAGCTACTTGACTACGGTAACTCTTCTCTGAAGGTCATATGGAACAAGCTGTTCACGTGGGATTGGTGTGTATACTTTAAGTCGAAGTTCTCACTGTACTTGAATGAGTACAGCTGTACCAGTGTACCCTAAGTGTCATTTATAGTACTCAGAAAGTTAAAGTAGGAAGTCAGAGTCAAAGTCAAATCATTTATTTCATTTATGTATTAGGAATCCTTGTTATTTTATTGTGTCCAAGACATCATCTGTCTAGCCATTTCCCAACTATTTAGTGGTCGTTTTCAGTCTAACCGGATGAAGCTGAGTACAAGTGCGTATACCTGACCTCCTCAACCTTGTTACAAGAGTAACCCAGTACTCCTTGGTAAGACTATATCAAGTCAAAACCTATTAAAAAAAAAAAAGATTATTTCCGATATTGTAAGCAAAGGAAAAAGTAACTAACATCTTAATCCAAACCTAATAATACACAATTCTGATTCGAGCCATAACTGGGTCATTTTCCAACACGGAAACCCAATTACTTGGAGTCTGACCTAAAGATTTAACCTCAGCTGTACCGAAGCGAAGCCGGGTAACTATTACCAGATCAATGAAGCGGCTGGTCTTTAATGGGATCTTAAATTTTACGAGCATCGAGCTTCCGAGGCTGGGGGAAAAAATCTTAAAGCCACTGATTAGAAGTGTTGTGTAGATGCTGTCTAGATAATGAGAGTGCGTTCTAGAGGATGCTTGTGGGCTTAATATGTTTAGCAAATAGAAATCGCTTCCCGCAACCGGATAAAAATAAATTATGTAATTTTGCTTAGGCCTTAAACTATCTGTATATACGTAAAAATCGGCGCTACTGTGCCGGCATTGGCATGAAAGCCCAAAAAACAGATAGATATAGTTAAAGTCAAATTTGTACATGATATCAGTAAGATTACCAAAAAGTTGTCCAGGTGCTAGATAAAAGACATCTTTGTAACTAAAATTACTACTCATAAGTTCCATAAATACCTTGCTAAATTAAAACTACAATAATCATCATAACCGTACATACAAATCAGTTAGGCAATCTTAAAATAACGATTGTACACTAAAGTATTTAGGTGCAATCTCAACACGGAAACAAGATTGCTTGCCTGCAGAGATGAAATCAAAATTTACTAAAATAAATAAAATACGGAACTCTGCAGCACGGTGCAAGTTTACAGCGAAACTCAAATAAGTCCGTCTGTAAATTCGTTTTATTGTGTTATCCTGAAACTAAAGAAATTGAGTTATAAAACAGCACAAAGATTTATTATGACGCCTTATGGCATTTCTCTTTTATATCTAGTTATAAAAATTGACCTAAATCCAACAGGCTTAATCCTTTTATTCTGAATAACTGATTTAGATTTAATGGCCCTGAAATATCTTTAAGTCTTGAGATAGCCGTAAAATAAATTATGGACAGAGGAAGAGTGTTCTTTATTTTGCTTATCTGCAATAACAGATTATGTGCTATTATTTGCCTTGAGAAAAATAAGACTGAGCTTTAAAAAGTAAACGTTTTCATTCTGGCTCATTTCAGTTATAAAACAGAACAAAGTAAAAATGTGTTCATGATGCCTTAAAAAAAATCGAGAAAAACAGGTTTTTTTAATGTAAATAATTCAACAATAAAAGTAACATTCGTGGACAGTTTCGGGTGAACTATTTTTTACAACTGACGGTATAAAAGGACTGAAAAAGGGTGCATCCAACATTTAGAAAACATAAAATCGCCACCCTTTAAACTGCCTCAAATTACAGCGACAACGTCTAGGATTTCGGACATAAGGAAGCGAATAAGTCTTGGAAAACGTCCCATGTCGTCCATAAGACGTTTCCTTGCGTATTTCACATAGCAGGACCCCATCCGTCTCACAATATGTTCCCGTAATGTTACGAGTTTCGTAATTTGATTCTGCTGAAATATTAACACAGAAAATTCGCTACAGAAGATAAATGGTGTTGGATGAGGGGAGGTCTAAACACATTTGTATCATTGTCACTGTTTCTCCTTAATAATCACGTAGCTATATTAAGCCTGCCTACCTGTTGAAGCACATTTTGTAACTACTGGCTGATTTATTCCGCGCCGCATTGTTTAAGATTAAATTTTCAATTAAGTTGAGCGCTCATAACATTTTAGCATTGTGTGTCGAGTGTAATGAGAACGGTTTGCTTGAGGTTTTAATTCAGTTTTCGGCTTAATGAAGTAGAACTTTGAATAATAAAGAACAAGTAGGTATTACTTAGAGACTCCAACGATTTTTTCTTCAATGAGTCAGGCATATAAAAGTGTGAATGTTAAAATCGTTGTCGGGTAGTCATGTGTGTATTCTTCAGTCAAATTTCTGTCTCATTTCTATCTAAGGTATGTGCACTTCTACGTATAAGTATATAATATCACGGCCATGGTTTTCTCTGCTGTTCACACGTCCACTATCCTATGGAAAAATAAATTAAATTGAAATTGCTTGTAAACAGTTTTCCGATGAAGGCTATATAATTTTTAGCTTTTATGCACGATACTTTATGTTGGAAAACAGTTGCTTACTTAGATAAAACATAGTTTTATTTTATTTCATGACTTTTCTTTAATACAATTTTCCTTGAGAAATGTCGATAAATTGAAGAGTAAATAACAAGCATAGCTTATCACAGAAAAGGAAATTATTTCACAATATTAGAACAATCTGTCTTGATTTAATGAGGAGAATCCTTGAAGGTAAAACAGACTCTTAATTATGATTCCACATTATATGCTTACAGACGATGATCTTCAAACATTAATTAATTTTCCTTTTGTGTGTGCTTAAGTACTGACGAAGTACCTTGTAATAATGAAAACTTGGAATGTTTCATACACATGTCGACGATGCGGTCGTATATAAAATTACTTTGTAAGATGATAATACCCATGTAAGTACCAATAAAAAGAAACACGTCCTCATATATTGTGATACATGCATAACGTTTTCCGAAGTAGGGCGAGGTCGGCTTCCAGTCTTAATAAATGAGGTTGCATATCGATATAGTATAAAGATATTTCTGAAGCAGCTTGGCCCTTATTTTACAGTAACAAGAAAGCAAAAAGTATGTATGTTCTAAAAAGTAAACTTGCCTTAAAAACATCCTTATAGACTCCGATCAAAAAACGCTGAACTGAATTAACAAAACCTTTTTCATACAAAAGGGGTATCGATTGAAAACATCTAATACCCTTCTTTGCTAAAAACAAGACTATTCCCAATACACTGTTTGCATTTCCACACGTGGCGTTTTTTTTTTCAGTGATACTGTTAAACGTTTTCTCCAGTCTTACAAAAACATTTTCGTGTGCAATCAAAATTGGACTTTGACGCTGTTGGCATAAGGTTGGGTTTTGAATGTTGGTGGGGCAAGATAAGGTTTTTTGAACTAAAGGAGGTATCAAAGGGGGTACGTTTAACAATAGGAGAGGCGTGTATTGAATGTCACATTTTGTATAGGTGACACAAGTTGCAAGAAAGTGGCTGAAAAGCTGTTGTATTATAAGGCTGCAGTCGTTCAAAGGGTGTGATCGAGTTTGTATACTCTAGGGTGATTTTGTGAAATAGAAACACAAATTGATTTTGCGTATCTTGTTTTTGATGTAGTGTGAAACGTTTGTTGGGGATTCGAATAAAGATGTTGTTGAGACAGAACGCTTGCATTTGTTATATGAAAGTAAAACAGTATTTTTGTAGAGCTTAGGTAATTAGGAGCGTAGGTAATGTGAGCATAGATCTTAAATCCATTGTGGTACTTGATAAATAAATATTGGAACGTATTAATCCAAAATATATACAATATTTTCCCCCAAACGATGCTAACTAATTAGCTAGAGTTTATTTTGTAATAAAGGTAGTAACGTCTGTTACAAATATCGAAAACCAATATCAAGGAAGACTGCCAACACCAACTTTTCAAGTTGTGCTATTATTAATTGTTATTCAGAATATAACAACGCTATCTGAAACAATATTTCAATTTCTCGGAATTATACAACCATAATAATTTTCAACTCTAAAATTAAAACTTAAACAATTATGTGCTAACTTGCGTAGGTAGAGACAGTCGGCAACAAAAGGATCTAAGCGAAAATAAACTGTATCAACATTTGGGAAATAATAACGTTTCAAGACATTTTTTTTTTTTTTTTTTTTAATTGGCAACACTGGTGGCCGGTTGTCAAAAATATGTGTCCTAGATTTTATTTTAAAATTAAATAGTTTTAGTGATTTAATTATTGTAAATGACCTTAGAATCAGTAAATTAAGTGATTAGATATATGGACAAATGTTTGTGAGTGATTTCGTTGCGAGACAACGATAGAAATCCATCGGAAAGAAACTGGCTGTCATCCCAACGGACGGATTTGAAAGTGTTCGAAACGAACATAAAACCCGGGGAGTATTTGCTTATTCTCTATTTATTAGATACCCAGTCCCCTCACTTAACAATTCTTTTCTATGCGCTTTACATATATTACTTACATATTAAATAACCACATCTTTTTCAAGCTGCGTCTAAATATGCCCCATCAATTATAAGTTTAAATGTCTTCTACATAACGAGATCAGCTGATTTGTGTGGTCATTGTAAGATCGTATTTCAAATCTTGAACCCTTCATTAACTTCTTATCAACAATTTATTACAAATTAAATTTTGTGAAGAAATACTTTAAAAATACTTCAATTTTCAAATGATACATTAGGAAAAAATATACCCTCAACAACTTTTTATTAATAATTTTGTTGTTGTTTTGTTGCTATACCTAATAGGTACATAATTTAGGTACTTAAAACTTGATCAAACAATACAGAATACTCTTTTCCTTTTAATTAGCTTTAGAATCTTCAACTCTGTATTAATGTTAATTATATTTCTCCAATCCTTTGTTTATAAACTTTACTTCTGACTTTCTTTTCTTTTTCTTCCTTCACTTAGCTGTCTCTTCTCACATTCCAGGGTGCCTCAGGGTTAGCTATTCATCATGGTTACCCGTAGAGCTGCATTTGAGGAAAAGTTGAGGGCTACGTTGAAAGAGTTGGAAACTAGCAAAAACCTGTGTAAACAGCTGCTACAAGAACGGGATGATAGCGAGGTAGAAGTTAAGGTTATTGTAGACAAGAACACTGAACTTAAGAACCAGTTGGCTGAATTACATATAGAACATATGGATTTACTCGACCAAAATCAACATCTAAATCAACTTGTGTCAAACATGCAAGAGTGCAGCGACACACATGAACTGGCATTAAGAAGGATCTCTGAGCTGGAACATGAGCTAAGCAGAGCCCACAACACCATCACTCAGTTGGAGTCTGCAAAGTCCAGTGAACGGTCTGCGAACACCTGCAGCCTGTATGATGAGCTTGTTGGTAGTGCGTCCGGTTCTTGTAATCAGCCAATGATAACAATTGACTTGACCAATGAGACTTTAGTACAGAATAAAATTACAAGTAATACACACAACAAAATTAAAAAATATTTAAAAATCAATAAGGTTGTCAAAAAACTTAAGAAAACTTTAAGAAAGTACACAGTTTTTAAATCGAATAACATATTAAGAAGAAAGAACATAAATTTAATTAAAGATTTAAATAATTGTGAACATCAATTGGACATTAGTAGGACAAGGTATGATAGTGACATCCAACGTTTACAAGCTGAACTTTGTATTAAAGAAAATACCATTAGGGACATTTTCCAAAAGTATGAAGATTCACAGCAGGACCTAACAAAGCGTTTGCAGGAGGCCTGTGAGCTGGTAGACTTAGTCATACAAAATGCAGAGAAGTATGACTTGCTTACAAATAACATCTCGTGTAACTGTTCATGCCTCCCAACATCTGAGGCCCACCGTGTAACACCCACACAAGTGCCACAGTGTGTGTCACCCTCACAGGAGCCCCAGTCTGTCACAACCCTGGCCACTCAATTTGAAGAATGTTCAGACAAGGTTACGAGTGTGAGTAATAGTAAAATAACATATATTTTTTCAGATAAGTTTGGTCAAGGCATTGGTAGTATTTTCAATCAGTGTTCGCAGCAATATGTTTTAAATCACTGTGTACCTGGTGCCAGTTTTAGTCACTTAGTTCAGAACATTAAGTTGACTAAGCTTATCCCAGGTTCAACTGTTATATTAATTTATGGTGATAGCTTGGCAGTAAGTAGAAAAGAGTTATTAGATTATGTAAATCTAATAATAAATTTAAATGACATTAAATTCATATTATGTGCTCTGCCATATTCTTATAACTTTTCCATTGATCAAAGTAGGCACATATTTGATTTGAACATGTTCCTTTATAATAGGACTTGTCAACTTGTTAATGCCATTCTTTATTTTGACATAAATGAGTATATTTTTGATTTTAAATTGACAGAGTACTCAATGTATTTACCAGCTAGGTGTAGGAGACATATTGCTAATATTTTAGCATATAGTATACAAACTGACACAGGTACGTCTGATGTATCTTCGGATATTGTTAGTAGTAATACTAACATAATTATTGATTCGCCCAGTAGTTTAAACTATTAGGCGCGACAAAGGATGGGCCGCATTTATTGAATGTTGTACATCAAAATATGCAGGGCTTGTCTGGCAAAGAATTAGAATTAAGTTTATTTTGGAAAACCATAATGTTCATGTTCTATGTTTAACTGAACATTGGTTAAAAGAACATCAAGTTTCATTTATTAATAATAGTAATTTCACTGTGCAAAGTGCGTTTGTAAGAAAGAATGCTATACGAGGCGGATCTTTGGTTTTGGTTTCAAATATGTTAAAATGTAAACAACGCCCTGATTTAGATAGTCTTTCTATCGAGCGCACCATTGAGCTGTCTTGCGTGGAACTTGAGCGTTATATTATTGTTTGCGTTTACCGGCCCCCCTTAGGTGACTTTAACAATTTCGAATCAATCATTGAAGATTTACTTAATAAATTAAAATCAAGCACCAAAGGTAAAATTATATGTGGAGATTTTAATGTTAACATTTTGGAGGATTCTCCTTTAACTATAAGACTATTAAACTTATTTAAGTCTTTTAACTTAGTAAATATATTCTGTGAACCAACCAGAATTACGGCCACTACTTCTACCTGTCTGGATAACATATTTAGTGACACTGAGGCCTCCAACAACTTAGTCATCAACCATCTTACGTCTGACCACTGTGGACAAAAAGTTAGTTTTCCCATGTTAGTTCACACTGAGCCACTTAAAATAGAATGCAGACCCTATTCAGTTAGTCGTTGTGTTAGATTTAAAAGTAATGTTACAAAAAATCTTGAACCTTCTATTCTTGCTAATGACGATCCTAACACCAATTATACATCTCTCTTGGTGTAATACAGAATGAGTTCAATTCTTCATTTAAGACCAAAACCTTAAATATTAAAGGTACCTCGGCCAAATTCAACCAATGGGCCACTCCAGGTATTTATATAAGTAGAGCGAGACTATATGAGTTATACGGTATGAAAACTTGTCAATTTGACGATAAGTTTGTAAACTATGTTAGACAATATTCCAAAATATTTAAAAAGGTCTGTAATTTTGCAAAATCAAAATTTTTAAGTGATTCTATTAAAAACTCCTCAAATAAAATCAAAACAACCTGGAGAATTATAAATAATGAAACTGGCAAGTCAGTGAACCAGAACAACAAGTTAGAGATTAAACTGGACGACAAACTTGTTAGTAATGCGGCTGATGTAGCCAAAGCTTTTAATGAGTTCTTTGCGGATATACCTGTAACCACGACTCGCTCCTTAAATTCATCTTCAACTGACGCTGAACAGCTTATGCGTGCTAGTGTGCCTCAATGTAATTCTTTGTTTAGTTTTGAGCACGTTACTCCAATGGATGTAATTAATGTTTTTAAAACTCTTAAATTAAAAAATACGGGTGATTTTTGGGACATTTCCATCAAACTATTAGGTAATATAATTGACGTCATTGCTCCTTACCTTGCTATAATATTCAACAAGTGCATTGACACTGGTGTTTTTCCTGACCTCATGAAACACAGCAAAGTCATACCTCTATTTAAATCAGGCAATAAGTCAGACATTAGTAATTTTAGACCTATTTCTATCTTGCCTGCCTTTAGTAAAATTTTCGAAAAGTTAATACTCAAGCAGTTACTACGATATTTCAATTTAAATAGCCTCCTTCATACAGAACAATATGGTTTTACCAAAGGTCGTTCTACCACAGATGCTGGTGTTGCACTTTTAAAACATATTTATAACGCATGGGAAAATTCTCAAAATGCTATTGGAGTCTTTTGCGACCTTTCCAAAGCTTTTGATTGCGTCCATCATGATACACTTTTACGCAAATTACGGTTTTACGGAGTCCAAAACGGAGCTCTCAGCATAATAGAATCGTATTTACAACATAGATTGCAATGTGTAGATGTAAATGGTTCTAAATCATCAGGCCTTCCAGTTCAGCTAGGCGTGCCACAAGGCTCTATATTAGGTCCATTCTTATTCTTAGTGTACATCAATGATCTGCCTTACCACCTCAATAATATCTGTGACGTTGTATTATTTGCAGATGATACGTCTCTCATTTTCAAAGTTGACAGAAATAGAGAGCAATTTGAAGAGGTAAACAGTGCACTCTCATTAGTTACGCACTGGTTTACCACAAACAATTTAGTACTTAATGCTAAAAAAACAAAATGCATTAAGTTCACTTTGCCTAATGTAAAAAACCTAGGTCCTAATGTTATCCTAAACAACGAGGTTCTTCAAACCGTTGCATCTACCGTGTTTCTGGGTATAACAGTAGATACAAAACTTCAATGGGGTTCACATATTTCTAGCCTCGCGGGAAGGCTTAGTTCTGCCGCCTACGCCGTTAGGAAAGTCAGACAGTTCACGGACGTCGACACAGCTCGATTGGTGTATTTCAGTAATTTTCACAGCGTTATGTCCTACGGTATTCTGTTGTGGGGCAAAGCCGCTGATATAGAGAATATATTTATTCTACAAAAACGTGCTATACGTGCGATATACCAATTAGGTACCAGAACTTCCCTCAGAGAGCTGTTTAAAGAAATTGGTATTCTTACTGTGGCATCACAATTCATCTTTGCCAATATACTGTATATTAGACAGAACTTACATTTATATACCAAAAAAAGTGAAGTCCATAGCATTAATACAAGAAATAAGCATAAACTGTGTGTACCCTTTCACCGGCTTCATAAAGTGCATGGTTCATTTCTGGGTCTAGGTATTCGTTTCTATAATAAACTTCCTCTGTCTTTATTAGAACAGCCGTTTAATAAATTCAAAGAACAAATTAAGGCTATTCTTATTCAAAAGGCATATTATACAATTAACGATTATTTGAATGACAAAAATAGTTGGTCGCCATGTTGAACGCAAGACAGCTATATTATAATTGTCTTTTTTTTTTGTGAATGACATCCTAATTTTACAATCAATTAATATTATTCATTTTTTTTTTACAATTTTATAATTTTATTATTGACATTACTTGGTTTTACATTATTGACAGGATACATTTACTGTATTTATTATATTTTATTTTAATCATCTATTTATATATATTTTTTTTTTTCCTTTGGATTATAGTAAATAAGGACCACTACTTAGCGATAATTGATCCTAATATTGAGTTGTGTAGCAGTGAGTACGTCATGCTCCCTTAGACGGCACTGCTTGCGGTAGCGTCGGCGGTCGGGTTGCCTCCCTCCCTCAAAGATGTGCGAGGGGGGCGATGGCTGATCCTCGCGTTATGCTCGTGAACGGGTGCTGCTTGTGGTGCCAGGTCGTCTTACTGACTATACTATAAGTAGTATTATATAATTTTGTAAACTCTTTTCTTATACTTCTTTTTTCTTTTTTTCTGGCTGAGCGGTCCAATTTACTAGATTCATTACTTACCTATGTATGTTGTACATGACATAAGGTTGCAATAGAATATCACATGAAGGTGGGCACTCCCTCATAAACTATTATAAATATTGGAGGCTATACAATTTTTTTTTTTCACATCATATTTATTCAATGCTTGAGTTAGACAAGTTACGTAGGGTGAGTGCTAGCTAGCATGTGGTCGATTTTATAAATCATTTTTAAATGTAATTTTATTTTATGACAATATTGCGTATTGCATACTGCAACATACTCACTGTACTTTGTTGAAAGGTTCTTTTAACCTACAGACAGACATGTGTTGCTGGGGAGTTTGTTGCGCCACTTCTTCTTCCCAGCAAAAACACATAGGAAGTGGTGAAGGGTGGGCGTTTTGGGGACTGTCTTATGTAATTTTTTTCTGACGTTCGAAAAGTGCTGTTTTGCAGCCAAGTTTGAATAAATAAGTTTTGATTTTTTTTTGATTTTTGATTTTTGATTTAACATCTATCCTGATTAAACTTAATTTAAATACCGCTTATTTTCCGATGAAAATAAAACATTTAAACAGTTTGAAAATAGAATGAAAAAAAAATTATTAAGGTGCGTTTGTGGGAATCGATTTTCATTCCATAATTTTCTTAAATAGGCTTTATTTATTTTATACAATGTACACACTATAATGATTCTTTTCCTATGTTTTTATCGTTGCTGAAATACGTCCATTGCTGGATAAATGCCTCCCCCAAGGTTCGCCAATTTGCTGCAACCCGCATCTTGGCTAGATAGTCCTTCCATCTAGTCGGTGGCCAGCCCACGCTGCGTTTCCCATGTGTCTTAAATTTTTATATATGTACAGACCAATTGTGAAACTATATGGTATCTGTTTATCGCGTCTTCACTAACAAAGATTTTATTTGCCTAGATTTGTTTGTTCAAATTCTTTTCTTAACACTTCTTTCATCAGTTGGATGAAATTGGTATAATTCGGTATTTTAATAAC
This sequence comes from Helicoverpa armigera, assembly GCF_030705265.1. Taxonomy (NCBI): domain Eukaryota; kingdom Metazoa; phylum Arthropoda; class Insecta; order Lepidoptera; family Noctuidae; genus Helicoverpa; species Helicoverpa armigera. Next base: position 5,419,710 of record NC_087130.1, on the reverse strand, counting down.
CCACGAAAGACTCAGCTTATTTTACAAACTATACAGTACCTTAAATTGAATCAACAATTAACATTAAAGCAAATTAAAGTAAAACTACGTAACCAAGGGTTTCTATTATGTGAGGAGTGACCGTGTTGATTTTGCATAATAAACTACTAACTAGAGTAACCAGTCTGTTTTAAACGAATTTAAGGGTGGTTTAAAATCTACGCGTGTTTCGCTCACAGGCGAAAATTAGGGCTTGTTTAATTCCTTGTTCACGCCGAGTAACTTTGTTTTAAATTAAACAAAGACATGTGTTACTGGCTGTACTTTAGGCTTCTTATACCTAGGCATAAACTCGTGTACAGTCTCAAAGGAATCACGTATGTAATTAACTTTTCATCATCTGCCTAGCCCTTTCTCAACTAAATATGTTGGGATGAGCTTCCAATTTAACCATATGTAGCTAAGTACCAGTGTTTTGCATAGAGCGACTGTCTATCTGACCTCCTCAACCTATTTACCGGAGCAACCCAACTCCCTTAAGACTGGTTGCCAGACTTACTGGCTTCTGAATACCCATAACGACCAAAGATGTTCTAATGACAGAAGTATGCCATTGCCAAGTAACATCATTAAAAAATTTCAATGAATATAAATTAATAATAGTGTGAATAAAAAAAAAAATTAAAAAAAGCGTGGGGTGCATGGTGTCAATAGTTATAAATATTTTATTGACAGATATGAGTACAGTGATTTTCATTTCGATAATATCTTAAAAAGCACCCCACGCTTTTTTAAATATTTTTTTTTTATTCACACTATTATTAATTTATATTCATTGAAATTTTTAACACTGTTTTCTTAATTTAAATTCATTAAAATTTATTTTCTAATTTTTAGTTCGTTTTTCTATAAAAAGCGTGTTTTTAGTTTTTTTAAACTATTATTTATTTTCTACTTTTTAGTTTGTTTTAAAACTACTATTTGTTTTGTAGAATTAAAATTCTCTTTAGTATACAAAAATTTGTCAATATTAGAGAAAACGGCTAAAGATAATTATTGGAAATAAAAATTAACATCGAGTCCTGCCTTATCGACTGTAGAGAAAAATTCTAGAAAATTTTAATTAATTTTCTTACCTTATCGACTATAGATGAAAATTATATAAATTAGCAAAAATCATATTTTGCAAATTGAGAACCCTAGAAGTCGGTGTCTAATGGATGTTACTAAGTTAATTTTGCCACCGACTTCTAGGCCGATGCACCTAAAAATAGTTTTTTTTTGCTTTTTAGTGTTTTGGGAAGTCGGTTTAATTTTTTTGTACAAAGGTTATTTATTTAAAGCTTTTCAGTGATACGAATAGTTGTCACTATCCATACAAGTGGGAAGTTCTCATCAATACAAAGAATATAAGTCCAAACGAGATATTTTACATATTCAGTTGCCGAGTTCCCTCGACTCTCTCTGGTCTCCATCATCAGGTCAGCTCCAAACCTTCACTGTTGCATAGGTCTTGTCAATACGAATAATTTAAGCCCAAACATGAGGTAGTTTACATATTCAGTTGTCGAGTTCCCTCGATTTTCTCTGGTCTCCATCATCAGGTCAGCTCCAAACCTTCACTGTTGCAAAGTTCTTGTCAATACAAATAATTTAAGCCCAAACACGAGGTAGTTTACATATTCAGTTGTCGAGTTCCCTCGACCCTCTCTGGTCTCCATCATCAGGTCAGCTCCAAATTTTCACAGTTGAATAGTGCTTTTAGGCGTACACCTGAGTGTCAAGTTTTTACTGAGTGTAACTTTTGAAGGTTGCCCTCGATTTCTCAGGGTTTCCATCATCAGATCCTGACCTGATGACTATGGGACCAACTGGCAGCTATTCCAAGTCGAACAAAAAAAGAATCACGTAAATCGGTCTATAAACCTAGGAGTAATCGATGTGTATGTGTAACCTCCTCCTTTTTGGGAAGTCGGTTAAAAATGGAATAATTTTATCAAATTAGTGTATTGTCATCGGTCCTCAATAAATCTACAAAGTTTGAACGAAATCTGGCCGTTTAAAGTGGGTCAAAATCGCGCCCAAGGAAGTCGGTTACAAACAAACATACAAACATACAAACATACAGGTGAAGCTAATAAAAAGCGTGTAAAAAGTAACTATTTTTAACTGAGGTATGTGTATGGAACTTGGTACTTATTCAGATCTCACTTCTTTTATAGGCGAAGCATTCCCATATTATCGAACTTGGCAGTCTTTCACATTTTTGTTTTGGGTGGGATTCACTTTTATATTCTAGTTAGTTAGTTACAGCCTATTTATCGTCCCACTGCTGGGCACAGGCCTCCTCTCACACGGAGAAGGATTGAGCATTAATCACCACGCTTGCTCAATGCGGGTTGGTGATTTCAGACTATATAGTCCAGACTTTTATATTCTGTTAAATTAAAATCATATCCATACCAATTTTAATAAAGCACCACATTTTCTCCTGATAGTAGGTACCCATACATCCTTTGCAATATCAAATCAGGATATTGATACGCACACAAACAAAAGAGCACCATGCGTAAAACTCATTGTATGACAATACACTCACACATACAAGCTATTGCGTATGTATTTTATCCGCATCGTCTAAACGACTGAACCGATTTGTACTAATGGGGTGTCATTGTGATCGGGATTGTGTTACAAGCATTATAGTTACGATAACTGCTTGAACCAATCGATTTTGTATGGCGATACCGATTTGTGTGAGTGGGTACATTGTATATTGAGTACATGAGTAATGTAGTATCGATGGATATGCCATTATTGATTTCGATTTTGATTTATTTCTTAGTCGAAAAATGAAATCCTGTTCTCGCATTCGAGTATTAATGGGATCGCCTGCTTTTGGTATAAGAGATAGACTTTTAAAACTATGATTACCTACATCATCACAAGTACATCCCAAAAAATCTTTTATTTAATTGTCGAATTCTTACTGAGCTATACCAGATTCATGGAATGGAGAACATGTTATTCAAGAACTGTTTCTTCAAGCATTTACTTGAAGCAACGAGTGAACAGCGTTTAGCACTCATGCTGCTCCTTAATACTGTCGGCAGACGCAGTTTACTTCTCAAACAACGTTCCCGATTCTCAAGTACTGTAGGGTATGTAAACTTTGATTTAGGCTTGCTTACTAATAAAAATAGCACATAAGCATGATTATATAGACGGAAATTCTTCTCGTTCGCTTCACCAAAATGCGAATTAAAAATACTTTAAATAACAATAATACATTTTAGCCTATTTCAGCAAAAAAAGAAAGGATTAAGTACTTAGCCACAGTACGGACATCTCATTAAAATACATCAATCATGTTTCAAGCTATAAAATTATAAACAATTGTGCCTATAATGAAAATACCAATACATCTTATCTATCTGAACGTACCCGTGGATAAATTAAGTTATTCCTGTCCCACATCCAAATATATCTAACAAGACCTTAACGAAAACAGTACACAACACAACAACACAAACAATAACAAACCTACATTTAATTCAATTCGCACCTCGCCACTTTCCCATAATCCTACGCCTGTTTAATATTCGGCCCATTCCGAGTGTAAATGGTAATGAGTTACCCAGTTTTAGCTAAATGGAGATTCAGTTTATACGATAGTAACTCCCGTAATCCACCGACTAGCTATTGAAAACGCGTTTAGTCGTCCACGAGACGCTTACGAGACGATCGATTTATGGATGTCGAGTAAATTAAAGGAGACTGTAGTCAGGTAAAGTGGGAAGATGGTGGAAAACTGTGTATTTAAGGCGTTATGGGGAGTTAGGTGGTTGTTGTATCGGGTAATTAGTTTGTCTTTCTTGTTAAGGATTCTTTAGTTCTTCTGATGGTACAAGGTGAATAAGGATGGTATAAGAGCGTTGATTGAGGGTTATTCCATTTCTTTATAGGATTATTTTCTATCAACATTTTTATAATTTACAGTCCAACATTCTGACTCTTGCATCCTATCGTCAATTACAATTAATCAGTAAATACATTTCAAGCCAACGATAAACACAGAACATACAGGTATCCAATTAAGAACCTGATGCTCAGCAGTAAAGGCAGAAATCGCGTACATTTACTTTAAAAGTAATTAAACACAATACATCAAATGCAACTGCACCTGCCGTGCACTGCACAATTTAACCGTGTAACTTCCCCATCACGACGCATCGCTAAAGCTTAAATCGCTTCACTTTCCGCTGTAAAGCGTAAAATAAATTAGTTGTGTACAAAATTTTTCCGCTAAAGGATTTTAATGAATTTTTAAAACGGTCCCGGGGCCCGTATCGCGCCGACAACTTTAATTAAAAATCCTAGAGGCGTAAAAACGGCGACGATTTCAAAATAACTGGTAGGAAAAGCGCGGAATGATTTCGTTTAGTTTTGTTTCGTACGAGCAGATGTTGTGGCCGTTCCGATACTGCACGTATTTCAAAAAGTTTAAAACCGATATCTGGCCATCGATTTTCTGTTTTGTGAGGGCGCTTAATTTTTACGAACCTTTGTTGTATTTTGTTAAAAATGAATATGGATACTATTCAGTATGCTGATGAGTCCACTGTGACGATGAAACAAAAAGCAAAAATATTAAAAAAACAAAAGCACTTTCCGCCATTAAAGGCCTTACACCATTTTATTCACACACTCTTTATTTTGTAGAAATTCACATTCACGAAATAGGCTTCAAAACTACCAAGTCTTCAACCCAATCCTTCAAACAGCCTTCAAAGTTCTATATGCTAGCACATCTCTCGAAAACATATCTGTCAACACGAGATCGCACTTCGCACGAGATCTGGAAACTTAAATACCCATTTCGATCAAACTCGAATCGAACGTAGCAATTCGAAAACTCGTCGAGACGTAATTTCACGATATTATGCCGCAAACGAACCGGGGAAACGAAAAATTGCACCTAATGTAAATGTAGACTACTCTTCAAGAATTCTCTTTGCTCTTAATGCACCTGTATTAGCCGAGATCACAGCATCCCTCCCCCTAGAATTATAGTGTTACGTTCATCTTAATTAGATGGGTTTATAGCCAGGATTAAGTGTCCCCTTTTAATCTTCAGATGAAAGCTGATGGAAACCTTTTTGCAAAACCCTGGAGAAACGCAATTACGTATCTATTAAGTATTAACTGGTTATGTGATGTATAATAGAAAGGGTTAAGCTATTTTATGACCTCTATCTTGATCTTCAATCTAACGTAGCTAGTACAGGGTAAGGAAGGGTTATTTAAATTGTTCCGTTAATTATTCATAGTGTTAAAGTAAAGAGGTCTGATTTCAAAGAGATTTTTATCAAGATTAACAATTTTTTGACGAGAACAAAAGTACGTTGAGACAGGAAGTTAGGGAGCGACTTGCAAATGGAAGGGAAATAGTGGAACGGAAATGACTTCATTCCGATTCCAAGAGTCTCGTGTTGTTTGTAGAATCGGCACCGATAGGTGTGCTTTAGAAGGAGCGGTTTAAAGGAAAAGTTTGTTTAAAAGACGTGTAAGTTTTTAGTAGATTGCATATGTTTTCTTGGTAATGTACTTACTAGAAGAGTACATACTATCTATAATAAGAGTGACATAGGTATATAAAAATTTATGAAACCTTGAATTTCAAGCTACATCTTTTTAATAACTTTCCTGTTAATAAATATATTTTCAATTTGTTTTGATGCGTTTTAGCAAACTATTTAATTTCTAGTAGTCAACGGTAATACACCTCTACATGTTGTGTATCTTATATTTGTGTTGTGTTGCGTTGTGTATCTTACATAAAACAACGGCTCGCAAGTTTACTAATAATAAATGTCTTCTTTATTTATACTGGTATCCCTTCTCGCAGACAATTAAGCAATAAATTGTGGCTAAAGGTATCGTTTAGGCACTTTACTACAAGACTGAAAGCCTTATCTTTACTGAAAGCTAGATATAGAGTTAGGGGAACTAAGGAATTATCTATCTAAGTTTATTAAACTTGAATGTTCACGATGGTTTTGTACCCTAATGTAGTCTAAATATAAATTCATGTATGTATGTTATCCTTATGGAGGTAATTCTTTCATTTCTCTGATAGAATATAGACATTGTAAGAAGTTTCAGAGTCTTTAGAACACAAAAAAAAACTAACAAACATATTTTTTTATAATATACTAGCTTTTGCCCGCGGCTTCGCTCCCGTCAACTGACTTCTCTACTTTACCCAATTTTTTTTTCATAAGAACCTTCTCCTGACAATAACAAACACTACAAAAAAGAATTAGCCAAATTGGTCTAGGCGTTGTTGAGTTATCCGCTTACCAACACATTTTGCGATTCATTTTTATATTATAGATAAGTAAACAATGCAGTAGGTACTAAGTTAAGAGAATACATAAACAATCTTCACTAATTAACTTAGCTAAATTATGAATATTAAATCAGCCTGTTTGCTTTGACCAAGGATTACCTCCGTCAGTTCTCCTGCATTTGAAGAAGTAATCCAATTTAACAAGGCTAATAATTTTGTATTCCTACTTACAACGTTGGCTTAAACAAACAGTACTTGTACAGTCAACTTCAGGTCAGTGGTAACAGTTATAGGAAAATCGTACTTATTACTACTGAGTTAAGGTGCATGACAGTTACCACTGATGTGCAGTCTAGCGTACAGGTAAGAGTATTCGCACACTAGACTAAAGACTAAACAATCGGCCGAAAGTTGATCCGATGATTGGCAATTGTTTTTAAAGAATATCTTGATTTCAAACAAAGCTTTCAGTTGTTTTGATACCGGCTAAATACCTGATCTTTGTAATGTGTGTACCATTCATATTTACACAAATTTATGAGCTCAAAGAACAACTAAAATATGTTGGGTTGTAACCTTGTTGGCACCACTTTTTTATATTTTTAGTTACCTATTAGTTATTTAGTTGCTATTTCATTATCTGTGTCCTTTCTTCCTTTACTTTTTAATTAGTTTTTTTCAATAAAATATTTTTTCTGTCCTTCTAAAAGTTTGCAGTGTGTGTTACTCTAAATATTTAGCTAAAACTGAACAGAGTTTCAGCTTTAATTGTTGGGCTATAAACCTGTTTACAGTAAGTTGTTACCGTAACGTATAAGGTACGTAACGGTGCGTAAACCAACATTGTCGACCCTTTATGGTTATCCCATAAAGCAAATAGTTCCTCAACCTTTGGTGGAACGTAATGTTTAATGAAAAGCCTTGTTTTGAATTTGCATTAATTTTATATTTATTTGAAGAAGGGTGCGTTGGGTGCGCATGATATACTTAAGGTGGATTAAAGGTATGAATATTTTTGCAATCAGCTTTGAAGATAAAATCTGTGTATGAAAAGGAAACAAAATTAATAGCTTAATACTAAATTGGGTGATTTATATTGAATTTTAATAATCAATATTTTTATCGAGACTAACTAACTTTTATAATACAACATAACATCATATTAACGTCTATCAAGATGAAGTCAAAATATTCAAAACCCAAAAATTGTGTATAACACATATTGCAATCGCAACATTATTTGATCCCTTTATTATTTTAACACAACAACAGAAACACAAGGTAATTAAGAAAATTTGCCCGTTTCACCCCAAATTCCGCGGAAAACTCGAATGTATACAACTTCCTTGATTAACATCACACAGTTATATGCAAATATATACTTATTGCCACAAAGGGCACCGGGCTTAGAGTGTTAACCAACTGAAGACGCCAACAGCACAAATCTCCCGCGAAGCTAGGTAATAAAAAATGATAGACCACTCCAGTGATGTCAAATTTTCAATCACATCATTACACACTTACACGAAAAAATTTACAAATACATACAAGCGTAAATGTATGTATTTGCAGTACCTTACTGGATGCGAGAAGCCGAAAATCGATCTCAGTGGCGTGTACTTGGAGAGGCCTATGTCCAGCAGTGGACTACGATAGGCTGATGATGATGATGATGATGAAGTAAAAATAAACACGTCGCATAGGTGTACATGTGTACAAACTAGCATGGGCAGCAATCTCGTACCTTTGACAGACGCGAAGGAACGGCAGTGGCGTGTCCAGTTAGTTGAATTCTCTAAGGCACCTTCAGATGGCCTCAAGGGTGCTGTTGATGGAATTGACGCAAAACAGCCAGAAGGTATGGGGTTACGACGACTAGACCCCATGATATGCCATGTATGCGGTTTCTTAAAGTCGGCCCAATGCAAATTAGACGACAGTTCGTATTTAAAATTAGTTCTGGCCATAATCATAGTGCTGCTTTATGTGTTAGGAAGATAAGAGATTGATGAGACAGTAGGTGGCAGATGTATTTGAATATGAAACTTCACCTTATTTACACATTTTTTCGTAAATTGACAAATAAGTTACCTGTCCATCGATAGCAACTCATTTATTAAAACCTATAATACAATCTACAAATAGAAGAGATAGTTCAAGTAAAAGGTAAATGTTATGGTACCGAGAGAAAAAAAATACATACATACACACTGTGCTGCCATTAAAAGATAACTTTTTTCTCATGTAACGTAAAGGCAAAGGAATCTAAGTGGACGTTACGAGCAGATGTTACGTTTTTTGCATATTGGAACTGTTCCAAGACATTTGAGAAGTTTTATCACTCTTTACTTTGGGTTTTCTACCACTCTCTGGTACTCTATTGGACGTACTGAAAAATAAAATGTCACTTGCAGTTTTTATTCTTTCAAACACTGACTTTATAGAAAAGTTTTCTCTTATCCTGTATAATATCGTGAGTACAGTATCATAAAGTAGGACTTAAGTGTTCTAGCTAGGTCAAAAGATTTTACCCAAGATAACTTTGAAGGGACTTCGGGAGTCCCAACAAAATATGAATTTACCAAGCGTAAATTCTTCAAACGGAAAACAACCGCACATAAGATCTGTGATCTCACATTTTCTTTCTATGATAAGAAATCATCAGAGGGGAAGATTAATTCCCTTTGTAATTCATTCGAACAATCGCACGTGGTCGCATGATTACACCACAAAGATGTTGATTAGAGCCATGAAAACCTATTACAAATAAAATCTCCAAAGGATTCATTCAAATTCACAATAAAACCAAAAGATTGTTCGTCAAGAATCCGAGATTAAAATTCCACCCTTTATTTTGGGAAGTCAATAGATTGAAATGAAAGCCAGAAATCAAAGGATCGCTGCCTATTTATACAAGAATTCGATAAAGATTTTGCAAGAAATTTATATTTAAAGAACGTTGGATTAATGGTTTAGACGCCTTTGATTTCAAACGCTCATTTAGATATTTGCGGGTTTAATTGCTTTCATTTGCGAGTGATAGACAGTTTCTAAAAATACTCCATCGTTCGAGCTTATGTCACTATCTTATTTTATTTATAATACAACTTTAACAGTCAAACATGTCTACAAAACGTATAAAATCAGTTAGACACACATACCAATGCACTCACGCAACCACCCGCTACATTAACAAGTCAACACATTAACACGTAAATAAAATATAGCATTCCACCAAAATCCGTCGCAGCTAAGGGCAAACACACACTGTCTATATAAAATAGCATTTTGAATTATTCACGTCGCACACCCCTGATGAAGGGGTTGATTATCCCCCACACACTGGATCACGAAGGGAAACCCAGCTTTAGGGCTGTGCAAAGGAAAAAATGAGTGTCTGACATGTGGCGTGACTTCGCATAAATTATTATGCGAGTGTGTCCCAGATTTATTCATAACGTGTTTGTGGTCGGATTGATTGGAAAAATCAATGGGATCCTAATGTAAAGGATGATTTTTCGGACGCCATTTTGAATTTTAATAACTTTCTCAATTATACCAAAGTAATTATTGTCAGTGTCTAGTTCAGTAATTAATTTGGTAAGATCAATTCCTCCTAATTTAATTACTTACTGAAAAAGCTTCATGTCGTTTAAATCAGTTACAAAATGTAAAGAGAAAGTTTCATCAAAGTCGTTCACTTCTATAGCGAGTTAACCGTTCCCAGAATCACAATTTTCAATACGAAATAACCGAAAATCTCCCGTTGCCATTAAAACATCTTTTGAAACCCAGGTTTTCAATTACGTCGTACTTAATTAATTTATTTCAACATAATCAATTATTTCTGAATAATTTAAAGTTACCTCGTTTTGCTTCATAGCAGTAGAAATTCTGGGATAGTGTATTATATTAGTGTAGTATAGATATTTGATTGAAACAGCAAAATTGCCGTTATTAGGGTACCTGAGATATGATCGCTGGATCGTTGATCCCCCAGTCTGAATACCTCCAAAGTGGCCAGTTTAACTTGGTAGGCGGAGGAATTCGGAACTAAATTGAAATGTACTGAATCCGATATGTTATTGGCGTTTCCCTTTACAAGTAGCGCCCCCACAAAGCAATAGGATTATGCTGGTCGCCTTGCAGTCGTATCTTGATTGGAACTATTGTTCATTTCAAGGGATTTATGGCTGATATGTATGTGATAAATACGTGAAGGTAGCTTTGAATGTATGGGGAGCGATGGGGACTTCCTTGATTGCTGTTAAATTGTTTAGTAGAAGTTTCCATTTAGGGGTTTGCCATTTAAAAGGGGTGTTTTGGCATATGCAGTAATTATCTATTGATTCTGAATTAAATTGACGTGTATTGTTCATGAAGACAATATACTGAATGTTAAGTTATTGTTCATTGCTTGAAATAGCAACTAATTCAAAATACGAATTCTAAGCTGTTCATTTTCATTGGTTCCTTAACTTAATAGACCAATACTGGTAATCATAATTAACTCAATATTTTTAATGAATATTAAAGCAAGATGACTTGTTTCCCTAATTAAGAACAGTGTAGCAATGCAATTAAGTTAAAATAAAAATAATTTGTGTCTCCAGTTTCACAGGTGGGGAGTGGCTCACAATTTATAGGATGCCTTAAAAACAAGTGGCCTCAAGTTTCTGTAATGTGCCTTATGTTAACTTTTTATTTTCCTTACAGCCTTATTTATGTGAATAAGTTTGTGCCTCCGTAGCCTAGTTTTGGTGTTTATGTTACTTAATTTGCAAAAACGTGAGAAATAATTTTACGACACTTTTTTGCTTGGCAACTTATTCGGGTATTTTGCAGTTGGGTTTCTTTTACTTTTATAAATAAACTAAGGTTGGTAACTGAGGAAGGTATGGTTCGGAAAAAGTTTTTTCTTTAGTTCGTTTGAGTTTGATAGACCTTCACTTTGATACCGTTTTGTCCTATAGTTTTAATCTCCTGTAAAACAGACATCCTGCTATTGACCGGCAACAAATGATGTAACTGATGAAAAACATAACGGGATAAATATTCTTTGCCCGATCTTCAGATTTACTAGGTCGAGAGGAATATATGAACATTATGTTTATTGTTTCATGTATTTCTCAGGTTTTGACCTACATAAATCGAGAATATTCCTTTTGCATATAAATAAGCTACCCTCGTCAGGATAAGACGGACGGTGTGTGGAAACCGTTTTCCTTTCTTCAGCTTTTTGTTATCATTTCCCCGGAGTTTTTGGTTTGAAATGTAAGAATATATGGAAAACAAATTAAAAATAATTCTTTCTTTATTTACTACTAACAGTTTCACAGAGGAACCCACGTCTCAGAGGAACATCTTCCCCTACCCGGAGAAAATATATACTTGGGAAGAGTGTAGCTTTCCATTCCAACAATGAAGGATTTTTTCAAATCGGTGCAGTAATTTCACAGCATTTTGGTACAAACAAAGAAACTATTTGAGCTGGATGCGAGAAGCCGAAAATCGATCTCAGTGGCGTGCACTTGGAGAGGCCTATGTCCAGCAGTGGACTGCGTTAGGCTGATGATGATGATGATGATGATGAAACAAACTAAAAGAGATAATACAGCTTTCCACAAGAACAAACCGCTCTGATTAATAAATATAGTTCACTTCATTATTTGAAAAATAGATCTCAGTATGAACACGAACATGAAAAGCCTTTTACGTTTCATTGATATAAAATAATTGGGTCTCATAAAGTGGTACTTTTCGTTGAGTGGTACCTAACGAGCACTGAAGTTTTTATTAAGCCATCCTCAACCCTAATATGCTGCTGCTATAAAAGTGCCTACAATTGCATCAAAATAATTATTGCATTTTATTATGCAATACGAATTAAAACCTACGAGTATAATAATTTTATGTTTCACAGCAATTTGACCTGCTTGTAAGTACATAACACTAAATATTTTATCACCCAACCCTCTTCCGATAAAATCTATAATCACATAAACACATTTTTATTTCATACCCTCGAACCTAATCCCACATCTAACCCTTAAAACATAAATAACAGTTTTCACCGAATTGCCAACTTTATATTCACCAAACTACCCGCGGGGTACTTTATAGCGATTTACTGATGTTTGGGCCACATCGACCGGCTGTCTAGAAAAATGGACGGCCATGCATTAGCAGGGCAGGGTTAAAACGCTTAGTTGCTCGTATCGTCGGGTAAGGGTGATTTTATTTGACGGTATATCGGTAAGTAGTGCCAGTTCAGGTTTGGTATAGCTATAAATTGAAAATTTGCTGGTGTAGGGATAGTATTTTTAAGTGTTGGTCTAAAATAATGCACTCCTTCTTCATTCTATTGGGTCGGGTTTGAAGTTTTTAGCTTTATTTAGATCCGAGTTGACTTTATTGTACATAAAATGATTTCAGAAAATAAAGGTTGATAAAACGATGGGATTAGTGAAACTGCTTCTATATAAATGTAAGTCTATTAGTTATCACTTATTCACGGTGTCTAAGCAACGATGAAAACGATATTTTATACGTTGAGAACACTTCTAAAATCCCCCGTAATCCTATCGAAAAAGAAGAAAGTATATCCTTCATACACAACACTTTTCCCTATCATCTTTTTGTGAATAGAAAAAAGCTATTCAGTACAGGCCGCGAATGGCTACACCTATTTTTCGCTGATGGCAATACCGACCAACAATTGCTTTGTGTTGCCATCAAAAGAAAAATAGTAGGCCCCTAGATTGCTTTCAGGCCCTTGAGGTTGTCAGATAGGACGGTTATTTACATCCCATTGGCAAAAAACTTTCGTCTTTTTATTTAACTAGCTCCGGGACCGTGAAAGAATTGTGTTTATTTATTTCTTTCACAATAGTTTTTGTATATCTACGGAAGAAAATTTATGCGGTTCTTGGAATCGTTGTATTGTTTACTGAGATACCTTTTAGTATTGTATGAGAAGAAATAAATAGTGTGGGTATTGAAAGAGGTTGCCGCTTGATGTTGGTACTGCGAAAGTGTTTTGTATTTACTTTGGAGTGAAGTATTTTTATGCTCTTTAGTAAGTATAATATTGTTTCCAAGATTTTCATTGAATGAATTTTACCTCGAAATACTGAAACGTTACTTACTGTCGAGTCTTTCAGCTGCAGACATTTACGTTGGTATGACAGTGACAGTGCTTTCACACTGGCGGATTTCCCACTCCTCTGTACCCGCTATTTCATGTGTACGATCCGAGCAGCGGCACTTGGATAAACCAAGCGAAACATCCGCTAGTGTGAAAACGCTCCAATAGAATCATCTTAAAACAGCATTTCAAATTGAATGACGTTTATATATTCGGCCATAAGATCCATTATGTGGTAGATGGAAATTTTTTCATACCATACCACACAAAAATGATAATAAAAAATATTTCTGGATGAAATCTTATCATCAAATTATTTCAGCAAATCCACCTTTTCCACCTCAATTGATAAAGACTTCACTTTTTATACCCCAAGTCCATCATTCCATAATGTCAATGCAGCATAAAAAGTACAGAACCTACTAATAAAAAGGTACACAAAATAAATTCCGTAGTAAAACCTAAATAAGCCAATAAAGTGGTTTAATAAGCACGCATTTACGTCGAGAACATCTTTTTCGGACGACATCAGTGATATTTACTTTACGAGTGGGTCGTAAAAGGCAAATTTCATCGGGATCTGTCCTTTGCGAGGTTTATGGTGACGTATGGGGGGTCACGTGCCATGAAACAAATGCACGGAACCGTCTTGTTGATTCCGTGGAATTGCCAGATAGGCCTGGTCTCATGTCTACTGCGTTGCGTGAAGCAGTAATGAAGACGGTGAATGTGGCATACGTCGTAAAAGACGTGGTACACTGTCTTTTCAATAAAATAATTCAATACTTAAATCATTTTTCAAGTTCTAAAATTACAATTAGTTAGGTACATAAAAATACGCACTACGTTTGAAAACTTTTAGCTTTTGACATTTATATTCACCCTTAGCTACCTTTTTTTGGAATTGGACATCTATTTCCTCATACTTACCCATTTCCATCCACATCTCTTGCTTCAAAAATCTCTATAGACATTTTCTCTTTTGTCACAATCTTTCACAAGCACATACAACAGATGATATCCTCTTCTCGAATTTAATACGTATTATCTATAACGCTCCCCCTAAAATTGTATCAGCCTTAATCCAACCCTGAAGTGCGTATTACGGGGTATTCAAGACCCCTACACATTGAAGGGGTTCAGTATTGAAAAATGCCATGCAAAGAGGGGGCGAAACAATTGGAACCACAATTTGCAGGCTTACAGTTACCGGCACGGATATTGAGCTCTCGGCGGAAGAGTGGGGATCGCTTTGCGCACCCGTACGCATAAGGCAATAAGGCAGTAAATCGCTTTTGCGCAGGTGAAGGTCAGGGCTCAATATCCGTGCCGATAACTGTACCTGCACTTGAATGTGATATCTTGTCAAAGTTAAGGTTGCTTTCAAACAAGAAAGTATCGCACTTGAAACTGATATATTATCATCATATGGTCCAGAATATGGGCAATATTTTTTCAAACTAAGATTTATTTTCCATTTGTTTAAATTTTTTTTTACTATTGCTCTTTTTATCTCTATGAAAAAAGAGACAACATCAACTAAAAATTAACTCAAATTAATATTGGCATTGCATGCTTTATTATACTATTTACACACATTTGCAAAGTAATAGGGACAGACCGTACTGTTGAAATACAAGCTATGATGACGGTTTGCACTGATTAGGTACTTTTTATTAGTTTCAATAATTCCATCTTAAAATAGGATAACATTGAAATACATACTTACCTTGATTTTTTTATTATAAGTGAATAAACATTAACTAAAATGTTAATTCAACTTAAATGAACTAAAACAGTTTAGCTAAATAAACTTAAACCAAGCACTTTTGAAAATTTTCCCGCCACATCTGCGTACATTTTTTTGCCCTAAAGTTACCTGTCCCTTTTGGGAAAATGGAGATAATAATTTCAAGCACCGCGAAGTAGTTTTAGGGGCTTTTAAAGGTATAAAAACAGTTTGGATTTTTCCACGATTTTTGAAGCAGAAAATGGGTTAAAATAATATACCTTGCTGAAATGTTTTACACGCAGCATTTTAATGTATTCGCCATTTTAATGTAGCATCATAATATTTGTTTTTTGTTGGAAAGGCTTCTTCATAATTTTTTTTTTATTACAAGCGTTGTCGACAAGTTACAGAGGACCTATATTCATATTTTAGTTGCTTGTTTAAGTGAAAATATCTTATAAAGTAAGAAGGGATTCAACAGAAGACTCCAAGTATAGATACATAAACATCTCATATATTCTTTAGTTTCAATATAATTCCTGTGCCTAAAACATTGAATAGATTAAAATTTGGTTTAAAAAAATTTAATTCGTTAAAAAATACCTAAAAGTTTATGTCATAGGATTTAATGTGATTAGGTATGACACACCCGATTTACGAGTATACATATGTATAGGCAGGGACGGAACTGACTACTGTTTGTTAAATTATATAATTTAAATACAAGCTGTAAGAATAATATATATACCTTGATATGCTGACACTAACATACTAGTAATAGAAGGTTTATGCTTTGCTTTTCAATAGTTGCTGTGAAAGTCCTGTTATAAACTCCACACAAACTTCCGTTCCTATCCACGCAAGCTACAGATACAATCCTTCACACTTCACTTAAAATTCCTACAGTAGACGTGTACGTATAAAGGGACGTATTGCACGGTTGTCATGGCAACAGTAGGCACTTAGACAGGGGGAGGCTCAATATGAACTGCACCATTTGAATTTCAAGTGCTATGCAAAGCGAATCCGATCTGAGGATCCGTCGAGATCGCTTTAATGTGCTTTAGTAAACACGGATATTATTGTCTCACTGGAATACCAATTGTTTTTGAGGCTCCCACCGTAGTTTATAGAAAGTAAAGCAACCTCTGTCATAGGCTATACAACTGCTGCGGAATTGTCCGAAAGAGTTACCGCCGCCCTGGTACATAAAATGCCTACGACGGAACACGACGGTCTTTAGGTAGTCAGTAAAAGTCTGACACTCCCTCACCGCTGCTAATCCACAGCAGGAGGGGTCATTTGATGATTTTTGACGTCGATATAAAAGGCTATACCTACAACTGAACATCCTACTATCGAACTAATGTTATAAATCCGAAAGTTTGTAAGGCTGTATGTGGGTAATTGGGTATGTAGGTATATGTGCATGCGAGTATGTTTGAAACTCTCACGGCAAAACGTTAATTTTAAATGGGGCTAATACGGACGAAATAGGGAATATATAGGTATTATTTTATTTTATAAAACCTGTGCATGCTCAGTATGCTCATTCTTTTTACAATTGTTACACTATTGCTATAAGTGAAGACTTGTCATTGGCTCCCTGTTAACTAATCTTGTGTTATTCCTAGTTATTTTAGCTGTAAGTCTTCCATGTTACATAAATAAATAAATAAATATTTTATAATAATCAGAGTGGTATGTATATTCAACCTTTAGGAAAAAGCAAAAATAGTTTAGTTTTTTATTTATTTCACCAGTTTGTTAAAGAAATACCAACAAATCTAATTCCCAAGTACCAGAATTACTGTGTAAACAATGTGAAGTAAAACTACCTTCACAATGCAAATTCCCTCTGTAATTGATCATTACGTCGCGAACGCTTCGCAAACAATTGCACGCGGATCCGTTTCAGTCATTTCAGTACTGCAGGCGCAACGGAAACAAATAGATAGCAGAATTGTATCTCAACGCTTTATGATGTTAATTATTTCTTTTTTTTTTGTTATTAAAATTCTCGTACATTGTTATACGAGAAAAGTTTCTGTTCCAGCATAATATATTTTTTTTTTTATTTATGGGTCATTGAAAATGAAAACAAAAATAGAAATGTATTGTTGCATGTTGTAAAAAAGAATGTGATTCTGAATTCGTATCTAGCTTACTTACCCTATTGAGGCTTTAAATTCGTTTTTTAGAAATATTCGGTTTTCACTAGGTATGTATATGTTTTGTTTTTATTACTGTCAATGTCATTGGAATTGAATACTTAGCTCATTAATTTATCCAGTAAGACATTTTCTATTGCTGAAAAAGTTCATACACACAAATCCTGGCCAATGGCAAAAAGTAGCCACCTAAGCTCGTACTCGTAGAACAAATGTTTGATTTTATTCACGAACGAGAGCAAACTCCATGGCCGGTTGAAGACACTATTAATATTTAAACGGACAGAGCTTATTTCATACGTCAACGAGTCAGAAAATTAGAAAAAGAAAGCATTCGCTACTTTTATTCTACGTTTGATAGAAGTTACGTTTGTCGTAATTTTGGTAACACATGGTTCCAAGTTACTTACTTATTGTCTCACATATTTGTTTAGGTCCAAATATTTTCCGTTGTTTTCTTAGACCTAAAGCTTTATTATATTTTTCTTCTTCATTTTAGTACAATGTATTTCTTTCCTATGATATCTTTAGACAAATAAAATTAATATGAACACGTTTAATGAGTCTGAATTATGTATGATTTTATGGACTAATATGGCGCTAAGGAGACCTACCAGTAGCTTTTAGTTGAGAAATCCAACTATTGCATACTTTCGAGATTAACAATAGACAGCAATATTATCTTCAACATCTATTAGAAACACTACAATATGCAAATGACCAGCGACTTGACAATAGCACATTAATAGACTAAGCTCTGCGCGACACGAAGCGACAAAGCGACAAATTCAATGTCGAATCCAAATCAATTAACTAGAACCAATTTGGGCGAAGTTGGACGATGCAATTAGGGATGTCGGGCTATCTGACCGAGCTAAGACTGGTCCAATGTTAACGACGTACGGGCTATCCGTAATGATTTCCATTTGTTACCCGTCTACAGTTTACTCAATGTAGTCTAAGTGATATTACATGGAGCAATGTTTAGGACATAAGGACATGTTTTTCAACAAAAGAACGTCAGTCTAATTATAATGTTTTGTGTCTCGCAGGCTTAAATTAGAACAATGCATGTCAAAAATTGTCTTACTTCCTTAATTTAATCTATTCTTTTTGCAACCCCTTCACAAAAGTTTGTGACCCCTCTCTCTGAAAATGGTTTCCCATTGAAAAGACAATCCGTCAAAGAAAAGGTGGCGACTACGGTAAAGCCTAAAGATCTTACAATTTTCTGGGTGCCAATCGCCGAACATAATGCAGTACAAATCTTTGGTACCCTCGTAACTGGTTTCCTCGGCTTCATGAATGAGTATTTCGGTCCTAAATCTTGGATAGTCAATGGAGTTACTGGAACGTCGTTTACTTTCCTTGCTTGCTCTACTGCTGTTCGGCATAGTAATTCTCCGAGGTGTTTTTGTCTATGATGGCGATGGGTACCCAGAAACATGAATTCACAGCCACAGTTAACGTTGTACCTATAAAAATGACAAATCATATCAAAATCATTATTATTAAACATATGTTAATATATATGTAAATAGATAATATCCTAAGTATTTAAACATATTCAATATCATCGTTGGTGGATAATTAGATTTAGAAATTGATAAGATTAAAGTAGTATTTTTTTTAATTAATACGTTTTATATTTCTAAGTCCTATAGTAACGAATCATATACTAATATGGCATGGTATTTTACAGTAAATATTAAAGTTTGTTTTAGTCGGCGAAATTATAATTACCTCTCATAAAAGTTGCATTTGGTATCAAATTCAACCATAAGGTCAACCAGGGCACGAGATGATGCTTGTTTACAGCGTTCTTCAGCAAATGTTTCAAAAAACGTCTTCTCTGATCCTTTTGTGGGTACTTCCTGAAAGATTAAGAAGTAATTTGATTCGGTATAGCTCACTGTGTTCATTTACATTTGGACATTCTGTCCCTGAATGTTACATTGACTAGGTAAGTTAACGTACTTTAAATAACGTTGGCTACATTTAGATTCTATTCTATAATAAATGGTTATCTGTAGCCATCACATCTAAAAGTCATTCAATGTATTGTACCGACAGAAGATTAATATTATTGCAGTCAATACATTTTATGACTAAAATAACTATTTTTTTTATTGTTTTAATTTTATTACAAGTCACTATCATAACCATTCACCTGCAACTTATTGAACATTGCCGAAACCACTTCATCGCTATCATTAGAAACGGCAACTAATGACATGCCGTCCAGTGCTGCGTCTGCGCACAGTTCTAACAACTCTTCCATAGCTAAAGGATTCTTGTTGACCTCTGTGCCAATGCATACGGCCTCATCTTGGAAGAAATGATCGTTTATTATCTGAAACACCCAATAATAGCACGTAAGTAGTATTCGTCAGGGCTTCGAGATTGTTCGAAAGATTTACCGCCCTGGTAGATAAAAGGCCTACGAAGGAACATGATGTGTTTTAGTGAGTAAGAGTCTAACACCCTAACGCTGGTAACCCACAGCGGGAGGAGTCATTTGATGATTTCCTATAAAAATGTAGTATTCGTAAACCTTAACGAATTTGCCAAATGCTCATAGCGCGTCTTCTCACGGGTAATTGTTTAGCAACATACGAGCACCTATTTTATAAGCATAAGTTTTTTGTAAGATAAGTGTATTTATGGAGATTATAAAACCAATGGAAGTTGGTACCAACTTACTTTTAGAGCACCGGGTAAAGTTGCTGCTGACAGAGATTCAATTCTGTATTTTCCTGAAAAATAGCAATCCAATGGATCACGCCGATATTTCTTAACATTTATTAATAATTGTAAGAGACATGACATAAAAATCTATAAAATGTATATTGTTTTTAAATAATTTACACTTACCATCATCTGTAGTAACCTTCTCCATTGATTTTCAAATAATCAAAATTTGTTTTTTTTATATAGAAGGAGGATCTACCTTCCAAAATACGCAACTGCCAAATACGAGCTTACCCTTATGTGTCGGTATTTAAATGCAACAGCTGCATTATCTGCACAAATATTATATGGCAGCGGGCTAAATTAACCGACATTGTTATTTAGGGTTTTTTGACTTCCCAAATTTGTGGAGCCAATGAGGAAAAATGTATATACTGGGCTATAAAAATGAAATGAAATTATAATAAAAAAAATATGAATCAGGGATGGCCAAATATTTTTTATTTCTATTTGGCAATAAATTATTTTTACTTAATTAAATGATATTTTTCATGAATAGGTACAAAAGGAAACTACCTTTAGAATAACATTTTATTCATATATTTCTAGACATTTTTTAGATTTACAAACTAGATAAACCAATAATACAGTATAACATTATGCAAATAACTGAAACATACTACTCCGCTACTTATCAATCCTTATTGCAGCTCCTTCACAAGTGGTTTCAGCACCAATTCTCTCCGAATAAGGTTTTCCATCAAATACGAACTCTTTTAATGGGACATCTATGATAACTTCGAAGCCCAAATCTTGGCCGACCTTCTTAGATCCAACAGCTGACCATAATGCATGGCACAGTTGCGGTGGTCTCTTCACAGGTTTCCTTGGCTTCATAAACGAGTACTTTGGTCCTAGATCTTCAATTGTCATCGGAGCTACTGGTCCGTCTTTTAGTTTCTTAGCCAGGTCCATCGAGGTTTTGCAGACCAATTTCGCCAGGCCTTTCTGGCGATGTGCACGGTGGGTCCCTAAGAACATCAGCTCGGAACAACAATCGACGCCGTACCTGAGAAAAAAATATTTTCCTTATAAACAAAATAATTATATCTTGCAGCTGCTTAATTTTGGAGGTTTTTAAAGGTCACTTACCTCTCAAAAAAGTTACATCTTGCATCAAGATCTACCATGAAATCCATCATTTCGCGAGACGATGGTCGTTTGCATCGTTCCTCGGTGAATATCTCGAAAAATGTCTTCCCAGATGTTTCCGAAGGTCTTTCCTGAAATTATCGTTTGACTGTTCAAAAACAATAAGCCTTATTTTCAACTCATCCCTAGTATTTTTTCCTTTTTTCAAAAATTATACGTAGAAAACCTGTACCTCACTATGAAAAAATAATTATGAGAAACTAGCTTCTGCCAGAGGTTTCACCCGCATCCCCCGGGGAACTACTTCCCGTACCGGAATAAAAAGTAGCCTATAGCCTTCCTCGACAAATGGGCTATCTAACACTGAAAGAAATTTTCAAATCGGAACATTAGTTCCTGAGGTTAGCGCGTTCAAACAAACAAACTCTTCAGCTTTATAATATTAGTATAGATGAGTAAAATGCCATGTGTTCGAGAGCTCATCAACGCTATCAATAATACAGACAGCCTTATCTATAATTAGCTTAGAAACAATTTCCGTTCTTATAATAATGTTATCTTTTTAAAACAGACAATCATTATAGAGTTGTTTCTATTATAAACATTAATCACTTATCGGCTATTGTTATTGTTTGTTTAAATTATCACATCCAGGTCAAAGTTGAATTATTTTATCTAATTTCTAAGTTAACATTTTTAATATATTTACGTAACTATTAAAATTTTTCTATGTGCAAAAAACATATTTAAACAATCTTAGAAATTTCGAAATATTGGATGATAAAAATTACATTCTTAATTCTTGCATTTCAGATCGACAGGCCGACCGATATGAAAACTTATTTCACTGTTTAATAGACCATTAATCCAGGAAGGCTACGTGTTTTATGCTAGTATAGAAATATAAACATACCAACCTGTAATTTATTAAAAACCACAGAGACCACTTCACCGCTGTCATTATCAACGGCTACAACTGATAAGCCGTCCAACGCTGCGTCTGCGCATAGTTCTAACAACTCTTCTTGAGCTAGAGGATCCTTATCTACAGCTGTACCGATACAAACTGCTTCATCTTTCAAGAAGTAGTCTTTAAGTACCTGAAACATTAAAGTTATGGGTAAATAAATGATGTGAATGGCTGATGGAGTAGGTAATAATATTTTTTTATTCACATCAAAAATCACTGTTTACAATAATCAGAATTCAAAAAATATTTTAACTGTACTTGGATTAAAATAAAAACATAATTTAATAGTCAAAAGAATTACAATATTTTTATTAGCAGTAAACCTCAAACTAGGCTACATCCTGTTTCTTGAGGATCTGTCTGAACATCTGGAGGAGGATAGCTCAAGTATTCGTATATGTACAGTCAACTTCAGGTCAGTGGTAACAGTTTTATAGGTAAATCGAACTTTTTACTATTGAGTTATGGTGCATGACAGTTACCACTGATGTGCAGTCTACTGTAAAGGTAGATAATATAGTACTTACTTTTAATGCACCAGGAAACGTTGCAGCTGACAGAGATTCTATTCTGTATTTACCTGATACGTCACAAAATAAACCTCATTAATCATTAAGAAGCCAATCATAATTAAAATGCATAAGTACCTAAGTGAGGGTGCACCGCAATTATCTAAACAGGTTTCAATTTACATGCACAAGGAAAATGTGATACGCGATCACTTCAGTTATTTTTTTTCTCATCAAACCACAATAAATCAGTTTACTTAGAAACACCAGATAAATAACTATCATACTTAACTATTTAACGTGCCATCCGAAATAAATCCGAAAATCCATACGTTAAATTGTAGGTCCCGGCTGTCATTGAACATCCTTGGCAGTCGTTACGGGTAGTCAGAAGCCAGTAAGTCTGACACAGTCTAACCAAGGGGTATCGGTTTGCCAGGTAACTGGGTTGAGGAGGTCAGATAGGCAGTCGCTTCTTGTAAAGCACGGGTCCTCAGCTGAATCCGGTTAGACTGGAAGTCAACCCTAACATGGTTGGGAAAAAGGCTCGGAGGATGATGACTTATAAAAACCTTCTTCTTTCTCCTGCCCTGTTCCCACCTAAATAAACAACTATCATACATAACTTCTAAAATCATCATGATCGTCCTGTCTTTATCCCAATTTTATTTGGAGTCGGTGCAGCATGTTTTCTTCTTCCATAGTAGATAGAAAAGATTTACCCTCATCTCACAAATTATTATCTTCCTAGCCATATCTTGGTCAAAATTCATTATTCACAATTTGCTATCCATTTACCTACATTATATCATTATTATTAATAGATAGGTACTTACCATCTTCAGTAGTATGCCACTGCATTTTGATAAAATTACACAATTAACACAGATTAATACTTATTAGAAATAAAGGTTGCGAGAAGTGTGTTGATTGCTTTTAAATACCGCGATAACTGACGCGCTTAGAAGTATAGATATAGATTCTAACAAGGAAACGCGTGTAATACACAAATGAATAGGGCATCCACGCGACTTCTATCGATATCGATAGAAATTTTCATGACTTGTGAGCGCTGCATAGTAAATTGTACTGTGCAGTTTTCAACTAAGTACCTAATTTTATCCGCACTGAGTCACTGCAGATTACCGTACCGATCCATCCGCTGTTTTTCGGTTAGATATTGAAATTTGACGTAATTTAGGTAAGTTAATGTCAAAATTGAATCTCTAATCGCAAAACACCAGATAGATATTTTTATTGTAACCCGCAGTTATAATATATTTATCTATGGTCATGTATCGGTTTTATTTTTGAGTGTAATACTTAAGTAGAATTTATTTCACTAATGAAGACACGAAAATACTAACTATCGATAGTAAGTTCAAAATAAAGTTACTTTTTCTTACAGGTGAGATATTTTGATTTTAACAAATTAACTTCAGATTTGTTCTGCTATAATAGATTGTTGAGGAGAAAGGTGTTTAGGAGGGATTCCGTCCCTTTTTTTCTTTACCAACATGCCTAGCCCATCTGACATTTCTATCGATAAATTGTTATATTTAACCAGTTGTGTTCAAGGCCGTATTTGTGTTATGGTCGTAAAACCATGGCCATACCTTATATGCTAATTATGTTCATTTAGATTTTGGAATAATGAAGGAAAACAAAGTTGTTCAAATTATGTCTAATACATTGTTACTTTAAAGATTTTTCTGACATGGGATTATTGTTATAGCTTCCTTTGTGATATTTTTGTTACTAATGTCATTGCCAAATGAGCATGTTTAACATTCTGTAACGATTTTGCTATCCATATAATATGTTACGTTGTATTAGTGGCAGTTGAAATAATTTGTAAAAAAAAGTGTTGTTAAAATCTCTGAAATAGTCCCATTACATTGTAAAGCTCAGTCCAGATTTATTTAAAAATTCTTGGCGTTTTTCCTCAAGAAAATTTCGACACCTCCATTTTTACCCTACGGGTCTTAGACCAAGACATGTAGCTCGAAGGAATAAGAAATAAAAACTGTGTCTTATTAATATTGCGTATAAACATATATTTATTAATATGTACGTACATTATATTATTCAATTAATTTTAGTCATGTGTGATGCGCCTATCTTATCTATGTGATTAAATATTGCCTACAATTTTAAATGCATTTTCTACTTTTCTAATGATCACTAGTTTAGGTTTGGCAACATTTGTTGCAGGACACTTTAGGTTTAAACCCTCAATGCAGCAGCTTCAGCAAACACCTCTTTGCCCAATCTTTCCGAATAGGATTTTCCGTCATAGTAGAAGTCGTTGAAAGACACACGTATACCGACTTCAAAATTAAGGACTTTCCCAATCTTTTGAGTCGGTTCAGCCGTCCACAAGGCTTGACAGATCTTCGGTATCTTAGCCACTGGCTTTCTAGCAACCATATTCGAATAATTAGGTCCCAAATCTTGCACGGTCATTTGAGAAACGGGACCATTCTTCAACTTCTTCGCTAATTCTATAGAGATTCTGCATAGAACTGTGCCGAGTTTGTGGTATCTGTGCTCGCGAAGTGTTGCTAGGAACATTATTTCGAGACTGCAATCCACATTGTATCTGAAAAAGAAAATAGGACATTTTTTAAAGTATTCAAAAATAATAGCCAGTTTTGGACAGCAAAATTATTTGACGAGACCCTGCGCTATGAAATTAATACACTAAACTATTCATCAAAACGTAAAAAATCCTATATATTCTTGAAGTAAATCCATAATTCATCCGTAATCCATCGTAATTCTCCTTGAGTTTATGTTTCAGCGACTTCCATATAAACTACTGGTAGGTCGTATTACAAATGCCAAATTCCTAGAGAATTTCCGAGATAGTTCCAGAAAGACAATAGCAAGATCTTAATGGATCTCAACTGGCAATCAGCTAGGATGTTCTTTGTTAACGTTATATATATACTGGAGCTTTACTAAGCAGCTGGCTATACTAGAAAACAATTAATGTTGCCATTTGAACTTTAAAATAGAGGATGGTAGCTTTAAGGAGTTATTTAGTGAGTTCGTAATTATTGTCGTGTTGATCGTAATTATTATGTTGATTTTTTTGGAATATGTATGTATTTATGGAGATTTATGTGTAAATATTTAAAAACTTATTTCTTTCTATTACAAAAAATCTACAATTTACTTTATTAGGATTAATTGTAAAATTCTTTTGTTTTATGCTGTGTTCACTTATTAAAACAATAAAAAAAAAACATTTCAGTATTAAAAAACAATTAAAAATATAAACATCAAATAAAAGAGCCATATCTGTATCGGGAACATGTAATAGCATTTTATTGTTTAACTAATTTGTATTTCTTATTGCTTCATAACATTCTAATTTTTCAGGTGGTTATAACATATCTCAATAATGATTTTAAAGACTTTTTCAAGTAGTTCATAATCTTTTTCTACGTGATTAAGAGAAAAACATTTTGCACCTTTAAGTTCAGACTATAGAGTTCACTATCATCTAACAGCCATCCATTATCTATTAGTATGTCAACATTGTGCTTCTCTACCTCGTGATCATTTATAGCTTCACGTGATCTACGGCGTGGTAAGTACATACTTGTATGCTATTAACTTGGCAATGACAATGACAGACAACACTTACTGGTTTGTATTGGAATTTAGTTCAGTAACTTGATATATTCTAGAGCTAAAGACTTGGCATTATGTTCTACTAGCCCCCCCTAGTTACAGCCACGTATTATTTTTGCAGATATGTAAATGAAAAGTAGCCTATGTCCGTTTTCAAATTTTAGACCATGTGTGTCCCTACTTTTGTCAATTATTTCAGCGGAGTAAATATTGCGATGTGAGGAAAGTTAGTTAGTCTTTAAACTTGCTAACATAGGTCTAAAACTCGATCGGATCTATAGATGTTTTCACTTAACACAAAATTCTGGGATTAAAAAGGTCCTAAGGACAGCGCCACGAAATCTGTGTACATGTTTTGACACTAAAATATAAAACCTAGTCCCCACGGAGGCATATAACCACAATATGCATAAGACGTACCCATTATTTTGGCAGTTTCATTATGTCAAACGAGATTACCAGAATTAATGAAATTCTTGCATTATGGGAGCTGTATGGAGATGAATTTGACGAGTACATGTACAGTTTACTGTTTGTTACCTTTCACAAAATAAATAAATCATCTGCCTAACTTTATTTCTTCTAATTGGGAGTCGGTTTCCAGTCTAAACAGAGGTAAGTACGAGTGTTTTTAAAGTTGGTGACTGATACACCCGTGCAGAGCACGTAAATGTCGGTCCTGAGCCTAATCTCTCTCCGGTGGAGTCGGAGTTTTCTTCCCATCGGGCTATGAGAGTGAAGGAATAGAGAATGCACCCGTATCTGCGCAAATGCTTGTGCATTATAATATGTCCTATGCAGATAACTGATTTCCTTATATGAGAACATCCGCTGTGGCCGATATCGACCTTGGACGCCATTCTTACTCAAATGGAATATAGTTTATGAGTCTAGTGGGACTAAAAGATGCATAGGTATTATTATGTTCATGCATATTGTAGACCTTGCCTGGTGCATACAATTGCACCCATTCGATTAGTTGATTCTAGTTGATTTGAAAATTGCTCGAGCGTTTAGAGGTGCTACTATAGAATTCTGCTTTTGATTTGTACATCCTATTTAAAAGTCAAAGTCAAATCAAAGTCAAACGCATGCTTGGATGTTTAGTAATCTATACATATACCTATGATATTGTTCTTCAATAGGGCTTAATTGATGATGCCAATTTACACACTCCATAAGCTGACTGAAAGAGTGCTCATGCAGTTTCTTGCTGATCCTTCGACTTTTTTGAACCGCTTCAGAATCTCCGGAGCAAAGCCAACCAACATACAACTTTTGGAAATCAATGGGCAGACCTTTGTTCACCAGTGGACGTCCTATGACTGAAATGATGATGATAATAATTTGTCCTTACTTTTCAAAGAAATTACATCTGCCGTCTACTTCTGCCATCCACTCGATGAGCGCCCGTGAAGATGCTTGTGTGCAACGTTCTTCCGCGAAAACTTCGAAAAAAGGCTTCTCCGAAGAATCTGATGTAGCTACCTGAAATTTAATTATACAATATATTGAAGACTAACTGTTTACCACGTTCCGATAGAACTACTTCCCGCACCTGGATAAAAAGAAGCCTCTGTCTTTTTTTAGGCGCTAGACTATCTATGAACTTATTTTATTTATCGTAATATTATGCAGTGAATGCTTTCAAGTACGAGTCTCAAAACCGAACTAAGATAACAAAGTACTCGTTTAGCATTTATTACTTGTTCTGATTAGTTACGAGGTCCAGAGTTTTCCTCGAAGAAAAATTATAGTAAAAGTACGGACGGACACGATTTAATAATTCATTAGTTTCAATCTCGAAACATATTTTACCGCAGTCTTTCGAGTCCTTATTTTTTACAGACAAAGAGGGCTTTATGATATCAAGTAGGTAGTTCAAAAAAGTGGTTAAAACGGTGCAGAAAATGCAGGACTTTATACATAGATGCTATCTTGGTGTTAGAAGAAATTAATTTACGAAAAAGTTAAGCAGCAAACTTTGGGAAACAGATGTTATGTCCCACAGTTTTATTCGTGTTCTTCCAGAAGTACCTACCTGTAATTTATTAAAAGCAGCCGAAGCAACTTCTCCAGTATCAGTAGCGACTGCTACCAATGAGACACCGTCCAAAGCTGCGTCTGCGCATAGTTCCAACAGTTCTTCGGCTGCTACTGGGTTTTTGTTCACCTCAGTGCCGATGCAGACTGACTCATCTTGACAAAAGGCTTCTCTAATTACCTGGAATATTTTGGAATCACTACTATATACTTGGAGTAACTTGGATATCATGTTAACTATTTAAATTATTATTTTTTTAGATAATAAAAACTCATGCGCATTTTTTCAACCAGGTATTAATTCTTATACAATTGAATTATTTTAACAGTCATCGAACAGTCGCAGGTTTACTGCGAATATTAGAATAAATTAGGAACCTACTTCATAATAAACTGCTATAAACAAATGCTGAGATTCTTAAAAATATCCCACTGTAATACTTCCTTTTATGAACCTATCTGATAAAGGCCGATTTATAAGCATTTCATAATTGAATATAAAATAGAATTCTCTACACAGGTAAAGAAATATTGCATTCAATACCGAAATGGAGCATTTAAATTAAACTACGGAACAAGACTGAAAGTCTTTTTGTATTTACTGAAAATACTCACTCTTAATGCACCAGGGAAAGTAGCAGCTGATAGAGATTCTATTCTGTATTTTCCTGAAAGGAAAAATAAATGAAGACTGTTAAAATAGCAGCTTTTTATCTTGTAATGTCTCTGGAGTTTATTTCAGATATTTTTTTAAATAGTGAATCCAAGAAACACGTAGGTAAGTAGGTACACAATATTTTATTTATTTTTCTTACAAGGTATTGAGCATTGACTTGGAAACTTAAAGGGAAGATGGAGACGAACAAAGAAACAATTGATGGTAGCTTTGAAAGATGATATGAAAGGAATGCTACTAGTGAAATGATGTCAAGTGAGCAGATATGGAAGAAAACATGCTGCACTGACTACAAATAAAATTGGGTTAAGGGCAGAAGGATGATGTTCATGATTTTCATTTGTAAAATTTAGTATCTACAACTTATTAAAAATAGCTATAACTTAACTAGGTATATCAGTAATTTTAAAACAGTTTCGCTCCAGAGGAAGGTAAGCACTGGTATTGGATTTTTCGGTATGTAAAAGGAATTTTAAATTGAAAGCCGATAAGCCTCGGTCTTGGCTTATCACATGAGACTATCTGGAACGAAAGAGGTCGGTGGCTAAACAGTCTTTAAATAGATAATTTAGTCCTAGGTAAACTTTAATCTATCCCATTGAGTCCAGGTTTATTCCTATATAAGTACTCATGTTTTGTGTAATGAGAAAAATAGATGTTTGAATTATAATAGAATCATGTTCATGTTTAGGTATACGAAAATGTTTGTAAACCCAAAATAGTGTATAACCTTGCCACTTCATAAAAATAAGACCCATCCCTTTCAGTTTCGTGATCTAAGTCAAAATCCATCAGTTTGAAATGAACCAAACCATCTTTGGAATAAAAATGTAGTGACTAGTCGTTAACACGATTTTACGTTATCAATGATAAATTAGACCTTATCAGTCCCTTTATAGTTGTAATCTGTTTAAAACTACAATCTGACTATTATATTTTTTTATAATCTTGTTTATTTTGACAGTTTCTATGTATGATTAGCAACCGGTATCACATAATTGCTATGTAGTTATACATGTTTATTTGATGTAATAAAGTACCATGTACAATAGTGATTTTTTCAGGAAGGTACATAACTTGGTAATATTCACTCAATTAGCACTTTTTTTAAACATTCAATAATATACTTCTTCTTTTCTGAATATTTATATTGTCTTATTTTCTGATCAGACTTTTACAATGAAACTTGTAAAAACTAAAATCAATTAATTTAAACAGATACAAACATAAATCAAACCACTGATTTATACATAGGTCTCGTACCTACACAATTATTACCAACCAAGTTGTTTTTATTCAGTACCAAAACCGGTCCCGTTATCGTATAAACCTACTGAAGTCCTCAATTTGATGATTCTTTGAAAAAAATACTACATTAATAAATATAAGCGTGAACTAACCATCCTCTGTAGTAAACCACTCCATTTGAAATCAGAAAACTAATACACAACACAACAAAAACAAAAGAATTTAAATATTTAAATATGGAACGTGCGCTCGCGCCGTTCACAGCAATCAACTGACAACAGCTGTCAACTATGTATGTAATCGCTCGAATAGTGTCAATTGCGTTTGTGTGCTAAGTAAGGCCACACGTCCCTGTCAATGAACTTGTTTGTACTAAATAACCTTTACCTACTGTTAATACACTGTTTATTAGTTTTCTTTAATTATTCGATATAGTTTTATTCATGTTCTTTTAACTTAAGGTTTTTTTTCTTACTTGTGAATGTCTATCTGTGTTTGAAGAAGCTTTGTAGTCAGAAACAGAATTTAGTGCAGTAGTGATTAAATAGCAAAGAATATTTTATAAAAAAAAAAACATGCGACTTTTTAAAACACGACCTTCATCAGTATAATAGGAAAGTAGTTTAAACACGGTGTTCCTGTACCTAAACGTACCTTAGCTACTATTAACAATATTTATTTAATACACTTCCTAAAATATGACGTCATTAAGTTCTCAAAAGAGATATTTATCTTAGAGCTCCGAGAAAATTCTTAAGCATAATTTTGATCCATTTTATGAATTTATCTTTAGCATGAATAAATTAAATTTTGTCTCGTTTAATCATAATCTGTGTTTTTGACAACTTATTTAGTAAGCGGCCGATTAATTTTCTTGAACACAAAAGAAAATATTAAACAGAAAAAAATTAAGAAGAAACTCTTTTATAATAATGTGATCTCAATTCAAGACACCGCAGGCTACTCTTTTAAACCTAAACAAACAATCAACTTTCTACTTGTCATAATTATTATTTTTAATATTGTCTTTGGGTTCTGTTATTTTCTTCTCTGAAGTTTCAATAAATAAAGTAGGTAACTCAATTATTTTTTAACAATATTACCGTTTGTATTCTATCTGATAGGTATTTTATTGCATTCCAATTAAAAATGAAAGCATTGAACATAGCCACAATTTTCTTTGAATATCGGCAAATGTTTTACAATGCAAAAAAATAACAGTTTTCAATAAAATATTTTCTTGTATATATCGGGTGTGTCGTTCACAATCACATTTAATCATATCACATATACATTATGATATTCTATGGCGAATTGTAAAAAAAATAACCTAATCCATTTAGTGGTTTAGCCAAAGGAGTCATTTTTCGTTTTTATAATTTACAACATCATGTGTAAAGCAGAGATAAAGTTAGGAGTATCGTATGTTTTGATCAGTTGACAGCTGTCAGTTTTCAAGGGAGAATTTCAGTTGTTTGTAATGACTGACTTTTATATGGTGTTCTAATTTTTGCACTATTTTATTCCATTTACTTTGTTCGAAAAAAACATTTTTTTATTTTTACGTATTTTTCTTTTATTTTTGTGTTAATCGACATATATTAACCAGTATATTAACGCATTTAATTTAATGTGATTATGAACGACACACCCGATATAGTGTTTTTTTTATTGTTTTACTAGGACAGTTTTTTTTTGTGTTGTAAATATCTATGTTAATAAAGAAAATTTTCTTCACATATAAAATAACTTCGTAAGACAGCAGCATTTTTCATTTAGACATGTTCATTCGGTAGCCATCCTTTAGCTAGATACTTTCGACCTTCAAAGGGTAAAGTCTACCCCATTTTGTATTCAGAAAACCGTCACGTGTACGACCTAGCTACTACACATTTTATCTTGGCGGCCAAGTTGAAATATTTCCCTGTAGCAGTCAGAGAGACCAAATTTCTCGTATTCCGTGAAATATTGAGTAGGACTGTTCTACTAAATCACAAAGGACGAATAGCATGAATCTCTATTTTAGGAATATAATTTATATTTTGGGTACATAGTCATTCATCATGACTTTAAAACGGCAATTTCGTCACCACCAGCCATTTTATTATCTTACAGCACAGTACTAAACTCTTTTTATACAGAGAGAGTTAATCACCAAGTCGGCTCAATGCGGGTTGGCGATTTGGGACCTTTCCTCAAGATGTTTTCCTTCACCGTTTAAAGAAAAACCCTTAAATAAAAATAATAAAAAAAAAGCTAAGAATGTAGCTGCAACTGCTTTAATTACCTCTAATTAATTATTTAATATATTTGCCTCGTCCAGACTTAAAATAACTTGCTTCTTCGTAGCTTTACTTTTATGGGCGCCAATCTAACGTATGCTGTATGATTTCCAAAGTAGCTATGAAGGCTTTTTGATATAAAATTAATCCATCACTAACTTACACAGACCGACTATACATAGCTTAACTTTGATCGATCGTATTGTATGACTAGGAGCTGAGATGCGGTTCCACCTGTTTCTATAAGTATTCACGTGTTATAAAGTAAATGTTTTCATATTGCCATCTTTGTATTAAGTTTCGTTTAAATTGGATTCACCATTCGCCAAAACAGACACTCCCACTTAGTTCACTATTTACGTTAAACCAAATATTATTTACAGAAGGTAAAGTTAACACTTCTTGAAGTTTCCTCCAAAATAATTCCATTGCAATAATACTAAAAGCTGCAACACGAAGTTTCACTGATATGACAAGTCAGGTTCAAGCGATATAGCCGATTCAGTTGAGAGCAATCAGCAGCCGAGCCACGCCGACGAAATTCAATTTCTCAAGTTCTAACAGCTATCCTACCTCTAAAGTGTTCTCACATTTTAACTAGAAGGATTCCTTAGCCCTCTCACAATAGTTTTAAGAGCTTTTTACATTTCACACCGATGTAATAAAGGGTAATAGATTCTGAATGTTCTTGTCGACGAGATTCGGAATTTTCATATCGGCGGGTTCCTTGATCTTGATACGATTGTACGTGCTAAGAACACTGAACAAGGTAATATTGAAAAAAGTACGAAATTCGAAAAGTTTTGACAAGGATAGCAAGTCTTGGGTTTACATGACTGGATAACAATTTTATGGCATAGCTATTTGCCTTGTCAGCATATTTTTGGGAGGCGTTTAAGATGTTGCCTGAAGTTCTTTCAGAGACTTCACATTAGTGTTATCAACTTAATTATGTTGACAACGCTATAATAAACACTTTAGCTTTTTATTGCTTCTTCAATTAAAAGGTTCAGTAATTACTACACATAAGTTATGTCAATGAAGGTCTTGCTACCAAATAATAATAAAAATTAAAGCTGGAAATTGCCCAGACATGGCACCCAAGTATTAAAAGCAACATAAAAACAAAACACAACGCGTTCCTTTTTTAAAATTAACTGCCAAAATAAAAACATACATACAACCTTCATGGCAGTAAAAACGTCTGCAAAATCATTGTGTTGCTCGTCATGAACTAAACTTAATGAAACACATCGCAGGGAGAGCCATCACGAATTCTAAACACGAACCAACCTTGTTAACTGTACGACTGTCAGCCCACTTCATTTCCCAAAGAAAATTGCCTAGATAATGTACGTTTTACGATAGATAAATAAATATGTATAACAACTTTGTGGTGCTTTTCGTTTTTTTTGTTGGAAGAGTTTTGTGGCAATATTCTTATTGTGTGACTAGGAATAAAATACAATGTTTTTTAGCCAAACATTAATTACCACTTTTATACTATTTAAAACATAATTTGTTCTCAAGCATTGTATAAAATATAAGGTAAAAACTATAGTATCAGATATCCTGAACTCTCAACGTTCTAAGAAATATTCCTAGCAAAAATAAATTATCCCCCCAAACTTCCAAAGAGTTCACCAATCCTTGAAACTAATTATTTCTGTCAACCAAACAGAATATTCTAGAAAGAACCTTCTGAAAAGTTTTCCCCTGAAAAGCTTCCATTCGGACGGGATTCGTTTCGCGAGACTAAAGGAATCGAATTGATCCGAGTAATTGATTTAGTTAGCTATGTCCTTCTCGATATTCTATCGTGGCGGTCCTTGTTCGATATGTTTGCTTTGGTCATCCAATTTGTTTTATACTTAGATAAATCAGACGATTTTTTTTCAACCTTATTTACCTCTACCACTTTAAATAATTATTGTATATAGTGTTTTTATCTTGGATGGTCGAAAGATGGTGGCAGATTAAAACATTTCACAAGTTAAATCCACAGCCGTTATTGTAAATCCTGAAATTGAATTAAGATAAAACGACACCGCCAGTCCCGATCATATTTCATATTCTCACCATAAAAGTATAAGACGCTATCAGCCTCCAAATTGATTTCTTACAAGACCAACTCATGTTAACCACCCGTGGCTCATACATTTTAATCGAGACGACAACGTGCCAAACTATCACAGAATATTAACACTTACTCACTATTCAATAACGCTCATTTTGCCATACCAAAACAACATTAAGCGAAATAGTCCAAACACAGCTTTCGACGCAGTAAAATTTTATGCAAATACTGTGCAGAATTTATACGGTTGATATGCCCAATTACTCTCTTAGGCACTTTAAAGTACCGTGGAATCGTCGCTTTTAAGGTTATTTCGTAAATGGCGTTTTATCCGTCAAAATAAGTAAAAAAGTAGCAGACGTGAGAACTCGCAGTGTTTAGAAGTGACTCGGGGCTAATTTCGCTGACTTCCTTTTGTATTCGTGTTTCCATTTTCTGCGTCGTGTACCTAACACTCGGCTCGTTTAAGCAGCGTCGTTGCTTATTAACTTTGTCGAGTTTTATTATAAAAGCCTTCTATTTTTTTTCGCTGTCTTAAAATATAAATGTATTTTTATAGCTTTTTCGGTGTTCTCTTTTTGGTGTAAGTGTAGAACATGGTCTAACACTTATGTTTTTGACATAATAATATCCCCTATACAGTCACGTGTATTCACTTTGCAAAATATTAGCGCCTGATAAAAATACATTGCAAATTGTATTTCAACCTCTTTTGTGCTCGTGAATCATACAGACATCACTTATTTTGTCAGTAATGAAACTTGTGAAAACTCAGGTCAAAATTAGTTTTTTTAATTGCGTACGTGAAACTTGATAATTTTTATATTTGTCGGAGATGGTCAATAGTACGGACACTAAACGAGACGCAAGCGCGCCATCTGGTGGCGCTTTTGGTGAAACAACATTTTGGCGCGCTCGGCAGAGTCGTGGTGGTCGGCGTGGCGTCGACGGAGCTCTGTCTTCGTTGAGTCGTCGTGCGGCACACATCTCGAAACTGCCCTACGTCACGTCTAGTGTACCTAGTGTTATTGCATATTGTAAAGTGTGTAAAGTGTCTTTTGAAATTAAAGTGTAAAGGTTCTTCTAACCTAACAGACAGACATGTGTTGCTGGGGAGTTTGTTCCGCCACTTCTTCTCCCCAGCCAAAACACATAGGAAGTGGCGAAGGGCGGGCGTTTTGGGGGCTGTCTTTTGTTCTGACTAATTTGAATAAACGTTTTTGAGATTAGAGTGTTTTTAGTTATCTCTTTGTGCGATTACCCTAACTGATGTCGGACGATTGTGCCATCCTGATGTTTCGCCCCCCGCCATATCCGACATATTTATGAAACAACTTATTTTTCCTTTGTACCAAAAATGCTATTGAATATATTACATTAACTGTCAGTTATGACCAGTCAGGGATATCATCTTATCTCGAAAGAAGTAAGCTGCCTGCCCACGTCCGATAAAATCGTTGATCAACATTTTATATGAGAAAAATAGAAGTCACTGACAGCACATACATCGTACAAAAAATCCTCCTTCTAGAAATTAGACTTATATGATAAACTAGGTATGTACTGGTAAATAATTTCGAGCGTTCAGTCTCCCATTTTTACGGGAGTAGGTGCTACATTGACCTTCGTCTATTCCATGTTCATTTTAAGTGAGTATTTTACTCGAATCCTCCAGCATCTCAGCCATATCATATATTATGATTATGAGATACCTTGTCATCTGCAAATTGAAGGTGCGTTAGGTCAAAATACACAACATTAATATTCAAATTTTCACTTCTGCTGGCGCACTTCGGGAGGAAGTGCATCTATGTAGTTGTTTTTAACACCGGCAGAACACCATCTGGTTGGTCTTGTTCAGCTACCGGTACAACAGCAGTACTGACGTCATCCTCGCTAAAGCTAGTTGCCCAGTTAAGTGTTACCGTCAACCATACAGTCCTTACTATCACTTATAAAATCGACCACTGTTTTCGTGTCTGATGATGATAAATGTGAGATAATATCTTAATGATGGTTATATCTGCACAAAGATAATATAAAAATAATATTTAAAGGTAAATGCATGCGGAGCAGTTACAGCGGAATATTCATTCTTTGATAAGCAATGGAGTGGTTTACGACAAATGATGGTAAGTCTCTTTCATTATAACATGACATACTAAATAGTTTTTAAGAAATACTCTATTTCACCGTTTCCATTTCTTCTCCTAAAATTGTCTGTACGAGAATCACTACCCACAACACGTTTGCCAAAAGCTTATGTATATCTAATGTTCAAAATCCCGAACTTTTGTTTAACATCTTTGGTTCTAAATCAAGAGTTTTAAAATATAAATATATCGTCTTTTTGTACGTATATTTATGAACAAATAATAAAAAAAAACTTAATATGTACTTTATTGTTTCCGTTTTTTAGGAAAATATAGAATTGAATCTCTGTCAGCTGCGACTTTGTCTGGGGCTTTAAAAGTAAGTCAATTTCTGTAAAGATGTAATTATTTATAAAAATAAATAAATATATATTTTTGAAAATAAATTATTGTATTTTAACACCCTTTCCGCTTGGTACTTTTCTGAAAATTATAAAAAGAAAAAGAAAAGAAATATAATTGAGAAAAAAAATATAATTAACGATATAATTTCTTCGGGATTTCAGTTAATGGATGAACATTTTTTCAAAGATGAACCCGTGTGTATCGGAACTGAAATGAACATTAATCCTTTAGCAAGGGAAGATATGTTAGAACTGTGCGCAGACGCAGCATTGGACGGCATGTCATTGGTAGCTATTTCTAATGACAGCGAGGAAGTCGTTTCGGCCCTTTTCAATAAGTTGCAGGTGGGGTTTATGATAATTATATAGTAATTAAGTATAGTATATAAACAATTAATTAAATCGTGTTATTGATATCTCGGCGAAATAATTTTAAAAAGGTGCATGATGAAAACAGATAAGATAAAATTTCTTTAATTTTACACATCAATATTCCAAACTTGCTTAACCAAGACTAAAGTATATTATAGGCTTAACATATGCTTCATGAAATTAAAGGAATAAATTAATGTGTTTATCATGTACATTCAGAAAAATTAGAAACAATTTTTCTTAAATTTCAACAATACAAAAACATAATTATTTGAAACCTAACCACAAGCGAAAGTATTTCAAAACAGTTAGCAATGTTACATCCGTAAATTCATTTATTGAATATCTGTAAAATTAGTAATCGATTACTCTCACCAATTTCAAATGTCTATCATGAGACCAGTTCCAATTTAAACCATTGAAGTAGAGTCGTACCTACGCCATTTCTGTACGTTTCCATAATCAGATTCGGACTACGTGGCATCGGGACCACTTCATTTGTAATTAGGTACAAAGCATCAAAAATAACACACTATATCAACAATTATGTAAAAGTTTATTCATTATCTATAAAAATCTTGTAGGAAGTACCCACAAATACATCAGAGAAGACATTTTTTGAAACATTTTCTGAAGAACGCTGCAAACATGGACCGTCTCGTGCTGTGGTCAACGTGATGGTTGAGTTAGATGCCAAGTGCAATTTTTATGAGAAGTATGTCTTTTATAATCTGATTTAAGCAGAAACTTATAGTAGGTAATATCATTAAATAATTCTAAATTTTGTTTTTACAGATACAATGCTGATTGCGCCTGTGAATTTATGTTTTTGGGAACCCACCGTGAACATAGAAGGAAAAACCTCGGAATGTTACTGTGTCGAACAGCAGTGGAACAAATAAGAAAATTAAAGTACGCTCCGGCCACTCCTTTGACTATCCAGGACCTAGGACCAAAGTACTCGTTTATGAAGCCAAGGGCACCAATTACGAAAGTGCCTCAAATATGTCATGCATTGTGTACAGCGGTTGCGACTCAAAAAATTTTCAAGTCTTTGGGGTTTGACGAAGTCGCCACATTCCCTTTGGCAGATTTCACCTTTAATGGAAAACCTTATTCGACGAGAGGAGTGACAGGCTTCTGTATAGCCTATGCAATGAGAATCAATTATAGTGGGAAAGAAAGCGATTTCAGACCACAAGAGATCACAAATGAATTTCCCAAAAACACTTTTTATAATAATAGCCCTATGACTGCATTGAGTAAACTGTAGCCAAAATTAGAGTTGAGCCTCGGAACGAATTTTTACCTATATAATTTTACCTTGACGTGTTAAACGTTTTCTCATAAGATATTGTCATGTCCGCGTGATGAGATAATATAATGATAACGGGGTCCGAAGCCGATTTTGGCTACGGTGTCTGTTCTAATTTCAGAAAAGCAGCCAGCTCTGCAGGTTGAATTACATATACTTAGTGCACAAGGGTTGCGCAGACACAGGTGCACTCAATATTCTTTCACTCTCATAGTCCGATGACATGGCAAACTAACATGACAGTCAGACATGAGTGAACATGAGTTTAGAGAGATCGAAGGCGCAGAATTGATATTTACGTGTTCTCCAATGCACGGGTCATTTTCGTTGTTTAATAAATAAATAATAGGTGTGTCAAGTCTATATATAATTATTTATCCTTTTCTGTACCAAGATAACCCACAGACATCCCAACAGCAATAGCCAAAACGCATCGATCAAAAACTTTACGTACCACAGACAGACCGACAGGGTGTTCATTCGTAATAATTCATAAATAATAATGGTCAACCGATTAGCGCTGCGGTAAGCCTTTTACGGCATGGGGCCTGCATTGCCATGGGACATTAATTCCTGGGCACCGTAGAGTGACGTATGTGTCTAGCCGCTTCGATCCTTCTGCGTAACACGATACGACTGTTCGTCGACACGTAGGCTTAATTTAGCTTTATAATGATATCACATGTGGACTAAAGGTGGTATTATGTCCTTTGTAAGTATTGCAAGTCGGCAAGTAATCCTTTGGTTAGGTTTGTGATAGAATCATACCATAATATGTTGCTGCCTGATCTATAAAAAAAATTTTGGTACATCCTGTATGACCAAAAATAGATAAAGTATCCACTGAAGTGTAGCCAGAGTACTACCATCTAAGACCGTAACGATACTTAATTAATTTGGCATCAGGAAGATGAGGCTTGAACCATTCTCAGATTTAAATTAAACCGTATATTTTGTAAAACTAAACTGGAGATCTGCTCGGAATCATGAACAATCTTAATTACTTAAGCTCTAAATAGAATAGGGGAAACCATAATAACTGGATACTTAATTAAAACAACAAGTAAAAAAACAAATTAAGATCGCGAACAAGGGATGGGAATAAAAAATCGTCCTTCATTACTGTTACATACGTTTTCTTTTAGGACTCACTCGAAGGCACTCTCAATTTTCTAGTCTAAAAAGCAACAAATGAGTCCTACAAAGTTACATCCTTGGTACACTCTCCACCAAATTCCAACTTTATTTGAAGAGCGCCAAAAATGAATTTTGCTTGTCATTTTTGGCGAAGTTGTGCCGTTTCATCAGTGAGCATAGTACTCGAGACAGTAGGCTCTCAGGCAGAGTTGCGGTCTAGGAATTAATGTGGCGTGTCTAAAACGTAGCACGCACCTCTACCGTGCATGTTTTTCCCTTTGTCTTATAGAAAACAATGTCTGTGGCTGTGAAGAGACGGGACTTGCTTTGTAGGCGACGAGGCAAATAGCTCATGATATGGTTTCAGAACTAAAAGGCTTCGGCTTCTTGTTTTCGCCAGCTTTACGTTTTGTTTTTCAAGACGTTCTTGCAGCTAGCTTTGATATTGCATTTCTATACTTACATGCACCGATATCATGAACACAAGAATAAGAATTCTTTACCTAGAAAAAGTATCTCTCCAGTTCACATTGAGCAATCCTGAGTCGGGTTTGTGTGAGGGCTCAACTTCAACTCAATAGAGGTTTTGTACGCTGGTGAAATGTATGTGGATGAGTTACATTAGTTTAGCCAAACCATTGTCAGTTCACTATATGATACCATGTAAAATTATAAAACAAAACAACCCACTAAAACAAAACAACCCACTAAAAAAGCCATCAAAAATTGCCAATGTTGATAGAAATAAGTCAGCGTAAAAATACGACCTAAAATGAGAAATGATTATACCCGGCAATAATAAGCAGCATTAGGCAATGATATTATATATATGCATTAGGTACGAGTATTTAATAAAGAATTCACATTGACATAATGACATCCAACTATGTCATCGTAATATCATGAATAATGGGAGGCACTGGCAAAAATTCGCCGAGAGCAGTCGACCGTGAAATCGCATTCACACTTCCACCATTAATCGAACGTGTCTCGAATGGTTTCGGGGAATCCAAGGGTTTTATACCAATTGTTACCATTAGGCCTTTGATATTTCTCGTTACAATTATTTATTCGACAAATCAGTATATGGCTTTATTTGGTTTCTTGGAATTTCGGAGTAGTTCAGTCACCTTCGGATGTAAAAATGTTGTAGAAGGATTTTTTTTTCAAGTGAAAAGGTTTTCTTTTGTGTGAACATCAAAAGCATTGAAATTATGAATACATATTAGAGGTTTCTATCGGTTTTCTTTACACACCGAACTACATACTTCACGCACACAAAAATGGTAATCAATAAAGTGCGAAAATTAGAGGGTACAGTCAGTAAGCGAGAAGCGAGTAGTACGAGATAGAAGTACGGAATCATAGGAACTTTTCCTCGAACATACTTGGGTACTACCTACAAAATACACACAAACATATACAAAAAGTTCAAACATTTTATTCATCGATCAATAACCTCCTTCAAATGTTTCAGGGCCTCGTCCAAAGCTACGTAAACTTCTTGCGTATTCGGCCGTGCCTCCAGCGAGGCCGTCGGACTTCTAATCATGGACTTGTGAAGAATGCTCTGTGTTAACGGACAGAACACATCGGGATTCATTGAATCAGACTTGGATTTCCCCGTGAGATAACTCATTAGTACTCCAATCAGGATTACGGAGACGGCGCCCGCAAACGGACAGTAGGTGAACGAAATTCGGAAGAGAGATTGCAGTGGCTTCTTTGGGAACTGGTTTCTGAAAAGAGAGTATTTAAATTAAAGATTATAAACATGGTAAATATAGTTCTAAAATCTTTCTTTACTAAGAAATCACACAAGTAGGTGAATAACTAAGTAATCCTATATATATACCAATTTTCCCTTTTAATAAATGAGGTAGGGTATCGCAGAAACTTTGGGTCTACTGCCGGTGGACTGAGAAGAAGTGGTAGTCCCTCAAACTGAAGGTTAAAAACAAATCACTAATCTTTTAGAAGAACTCAAAACTAACATGACCCTTAGAAACTGGCAGGTATCCTATTAAAGCGTAAACGTAACCTATCAAAAAAGT
Organism: Helicoverpa armigera; assembly: GCF_030705265.1. Classification (NCBI taxonomy): domain Eukaryota; kingdom Metazoa; phylum Arthropoda; class Insecta; order Lepidoptera; family Noctuidae; genus Helicoverpa; species Helicoverpa armigera. The sequence goes on along the minus strand of NC_087130.1, from coordinate 5,377,664 downwards.
TATTTAAATCATGACCACCACTAACCGCAATTTAAATGTATTTTGCTTTAATTACTAGTTATAATTAAGTGTGTAGAATGCAATCCAAAACAATTTTCAAAGCTATGTGCAAGTTAATGAATTGTATTTGTGTATACAGAAATAGCAGTGAGTGATACCATTGGAATGGAAATAATTGTGGTCGATTATAGGCAAATTGATGTTTACTAATTATTCGCTGTTTGATTATAAGCTGCAAAGTTATTATGTATTGTTCATATAATTATTTTAATATATACGTTTGTCCTATAGAATTTCTCAAGCAGAAGTTTCTGTGCCGTTTTTTACTATCCACAATATATTTTAATCATGGCCACAAACAAGTACCTCGTATGATTAAAAACTTTCTCCAAGGAACTTCAAGTTAAAGTTAAAATAATAGTTCAAGGACCGTTTAAAAAAAGACCGCCAAGAAAAGTCGTAAAAGTAAGGGGGATCTGGTAGTAGTAATATGGGTAAAGTTTTAATAAGGGGGAAATAAAACTGAGCCAGTTCGCATCCAACTTACGACGGAAGATTAAAACTTCCACTTAGCCACCTCTAACCAAGTGTGAAGACTTGGGGGCTGTAAAAATGTACGTCATAAAGTCCCTGATAAGGTTTTATTTCAGTGCCTAATTGAGTTGGGGAGTTAGTTTTGTTCGTATAAGGTCGTATGTGGGTCGTTGGACAAACTATAATCTTTGATAGATCCTTAGAGATTTGAGAGTGTATTGGATGAAGATTTGGCGTTGTCAGATATTTGAAACGATACTGTCTAAATGCTTTGTGTGCGTATTTTGGACATATTTTATCCTTTGGTACGGAATGTTATCATCATCGTCATCAGCTTTTTTGCTGTACCTCTACGATACACCGGACTAGCCTCACAGAGCGCTTCCTAAAAGCGGATTAGCAATTTTATTTTTTTATTTATTTATAACAGTTATTTTTCTGACATACTGGCTTTGTCTGACATGGAATAAACTTAAAGTTAGCTGGACCTAATTTACGCTCTAAGCAATTAAAATCTTGAGGACATGCTAGTACCATAAAATGAAGTGCACTAAATATAAGCTGTATTAGCTAATACAAAGCAACCCATCCTAGTAATTTCTCATGCACAAACTCCACACTAATAGCCGAGTCATAGAGGGAATAGTTTATTAAACCTAAGTAATCCATTACTTGGATTACAGATTTATAGCCCCATAGGAGAAATTATTAGAAAGACTTATAAGGCTCATTACGGAATGAAAATTTATACAGAAAAGCACTTAAAAAAAATACTATTGGTTAAAAAGCAGCTGTTCAGATTCTAAGTTAAGTAGGTATACGATTACGCACATCACATAAGCTTTCAAGTAGTCTGAAACTACAGGTATCCAGGATCCACGGACCAGACTCGGTAAGGAAAGTACAACTTCATCTAGATAAATGAATGTCGAGAACCCATTTAGTACACTAAATAAATACCTATTTCCATTAGTGTGTGTAGATAACAAAAATGTAGGTATATAAAAAACTCATTTAAAATACTTACGCAGGATTAGGCACTACGGTGGTTATATTTGCCAGTACGTGCGTGTAATTAGCTTTCCCGCAACCAGAAGTGGCTAGTGGTTTGCCCTGGAAGGTCAACGCACCAGTGGCGAGTGCATTTTCTGCCCCGATGAGCAGCCAACCGCAGAGTATCAGGCTTAATAAACAGCCACTTAATGCACCCTAAAAATATAAGAGAAATCAGAAAATATTGTTCTAAAAAGGTTAAAAAATAAAAGGAATAATAAATTATATTTTTTATATTTTCGCAGGGACAGCGCCATCTTTATTTTTATACGAAAACTATCTTATACGGCGCCATCTGTGTAACAATTCTGTAACTAACATGAGTTAAAGGCTACGATGGCGTAGGGGCATCGAATCAAATATCACGCAAACAGTTGGAAATCGTTTCGAATTCAATCAATAGATGGCATGTATCCATAATTGTTTTGAAAATACATAATTAAGTAGGTATTCCTTTTAAATTAAGTTCAAATAATAGTTTCTGCTGCGCAATTGATATTACTTAGGTAATAAAAATCACAACATACAGAACAATTAGCTCTAGAGAAGACAATGCCTAGAGTAAACAGTCCCAGTAAGGTTCCAGCTGTGACTCCAGTGACCCCTGAAGCGACATGCTGCAGTCGATCCAGTTCCTTCGCAAACCAGACCACTGACCCACAGTATATGCCCACTAGCACGCAGAGACACTGTAAATAGGAATAATTATAATGTACCTAGATCTGGATTGCACTTGGTAATCTTCAGATAAATAAATATTTTCTGTCATAGGGAAAAAAGCTTCAATACTACTTATATCCATAACAATTTTGATTTCAGAAAATTCAAGTTAAATCCTAAAGTGAATTGTTCAAGGCTGATACTATTTTTCGGATAAGTAAACAAAGATAAACTCAAAGATAAGTTATGAAAAATAAACTGAAACTTACTTTCATAATCTTGCAACAAGCAATCTCATTAGTACTTTGAGGCATCCATGGCCGTATAAATTCTTCAAACAGCACCCCCGATATTGAATTTATTAGAGACGCTATGCATCTGTAACAAGTCACATCTGAACGGTAAATTAATATAAACTTTATGCTGAGCAAAATAAGGATCATAATGGAACAAATTATATTCGTAAGTCTCACCCAGTCGTGGCGCTGAATATTGAAATAATGAAAATTCCGCATATTCCAGGAAACATCAAAGATAAATTGTTGAGAAAATGAGGGACAAGCTGAAATTAAACGATACAAAAATTGCTTATAATACTTTCATCATGTCTATACAGGAAAAAATTCTAATATATCTATAGTTAATTAATTACCTGTTCATGTTTCTTTATCTGCCCAGTCAGCAAAGGATCACAACCAGCATACCACGCATACAATGCCAGTCCAAGGACACAGGACAGAAGCTTCATCAGTATTACGCCAACACAAGAAATGCTTAAACATATTCTAGCCTGACTGATTGTTGGCACAGCTAAGAGTTTCTGCAGAGTAGACTGGCTTAGAGCTATCTTCCATAGCCAATTTGTTGATAGAGCTAGGGTTACTGCGAAAAATGACGTGTGGTGAGCCAATTCGGGATCTGGACTGCAAAGAAAGTACGAATTTTATTGGGTTTGATCTGTATGGTTTATTCAATACTAGCTGTTTTCTGCGTTCTGCTGTCTTGGGTGAAGTTCACCAGTGATCATATAGCTATAGCAAAAGTGAAATAATTTTTCAAATCGGTCAAATACTCTCGGTACCTGTTCATGTCAATCCAACAATCATACTTATCTGTCCTCATTGTAATATTAGACCAGAAAAAAGAATCACTCACTCATAAAGAACTAATCTTCCTCCGTGACTGGCGATTTCCCACATTTTCTTGAATCCCATTGGTATGAGAGCTAACCCACTTGGCAAGGCTGTACCAGCCAAAGCCAGGAAAGTCGTCATGATACCAATAGCAACTATTGCTCGTAATCCACCAACTGCACTGAAAGTAGCACAGGCTACGCATAATACGGCTGTTATTCGCCCCGTTAGAGGATTTGTCACTGAAAATAATAGAAGCACAAACAATTAACATTTTAATTTCAATTTTAAACAGTTTAATCAAAAGAGTAAACTAAGACATCGATACCAGAGCACAAAAAGAGTATTTTGGTATGTTTATCTTTAATACAGCAGATAGGTACTTACTTTATTTATCTTCAAGTCGAATCAGATTTAAATCACTGAGTTCATAAATTATTTCTAGTGATATGCTAAATATTCATCTTATGCTTACCTAATCTGAACGCCAACAGTGGCACATAGGGCACGATAGGTAATAACATCAGTTTGCTAACCACGAATAATACTGCAGCTATCGTTCTAGTGTGTGTTGAGAACCTTATCTCCAGATATTCAAAACTTGATGACAGTTGCAGCTTGTGGAACACTGAAAACAAGTAGTCATGGTCACTTAATGAGCCGAGCCAAATACCTAAGCTAAACTGTTGAATTATTCCTTAAAATAATAAGGACCAGATTTTGGCAGTATCCGTTCGATGGATTAATCTAATTACACAATAAGACATAATACAAGATTTCCCTAATTAAAATATAACTAGTAATACTTACAACCTTTTTACCCTTCATACCATCTTCAAGCCTAAACATGTCCTTTGTAAGAATGTCAATAACATAGTCAATAGGTAAATACAGTAGTTACATAGATAAGTACGTACCAGGTAAATAAATGACAGCAGTAAGGAAAGTAACGATGATGAGCGAGAGAGCTGAAGCCCAGTATTGTGTGCCTCTGAGGTATATTTCCACAGGAACGCCAAGTAGAGTAATGCTGGTTAGGTGACTGAAATAAAATCCAGACAAACTTGTACACAGAGGAAAACAATTAAACTTCCTATTAAGGAGACGCCAAAACGATAGGCACACATCGATAAGATCAATAATATATCGATTAAGAAAAGTAGATGAGTTAAGTAAATTATAAAACTAACAATATTAGTTTTTACAAAAAACTAAAAGAAGAAACACGAGGTGATAACACTGTTTGTAACGTGTTATGGTACTGCTCATCAGCAACTGTAGTGTTTTATAGCACTTTATTACGAGATCTATTTTCAGCAATAAAGCAGACCGATTTGTGATATTTTGGGATACATGTTATATTCGTAAATTATATTCCTGCAGATAATAAAATAGTTAGTAAAATAGTAGTAGCCCCAGCATCATTTTTAACAATCACATAAATAGATAAAATATCTAGTCAGTACATCTATCTACGACACTATCTACTCCTACCTATAGTTTTTGGAACTTACTTTAATCCAACTTCTAGCCCAACATAAACAATTTACAAAAGTCCAACTTACCTCGAAATAAGGGCCAATGTGATCGATATAACCGACATATTCTTCCCACCAAACAGAAAGCCAGCCACCGTGTTATACTTCCTATTAATCACATTGTAATACACAATAATTCCTATGATCACACCTAATATGATCCCGAACAAGCAATATTCGGCCACATTGAAGTAAATTGGCGAAACGGGAATAATCGTTCGTACTCTTATCATGTTTGAAAACTTAAATACGTGTGGTAAAGGCAAGTGTTTTCATCAGAGTGTATGTTCTAACATCAATGAGAGATATTATAGATAAACGTGGATTTGTATTCAATCTTTGGGCAAATAAGCGAACTGTGTGACTGTTTGCAGTTGTGAGAACGTGAAGTTCTATTTTCTGTGTGGATGTTTGAGTTAGTGCTTAGATGTGTGTAAATGCGTTTGATAGGACTTGAGTTGCACTGGTTAATGCATTGTTAGATGGTATTCTTCAAGCAAAGAGACTCACAGTCTTCGTCCATAAGTATCAACTTTCTTGTGACTATTTTTAGATAGCACATTGTTTAGCTTAATAATTTTTTTCGGGGTGTCAATTTTAGCCCATTAGTCAGGACCAGTTTGCTCCGACTTCCGGTACCTTGGTTCACTCGTCCAAAGTGACGGTGAGGTGAACAGGGACGTTACGCATCGGATCAATACTGGATGGATGAAGTGGCGACAGGTAACTAGCGCTATTTGTGACCCGCGGATGCCCCTCAAACTGAAGGGCAAAATTTACAAATCCGTCATTAGACCTGTCGTCCTGTATGGATCGGAGTGTTGGGCATTGAAAAAGAGGGACGAGAAGAGAGTGCATGTAACAGAAATGAGAATGCTGAGATGGATGTGTGGTGTTACAAGAATGGATAAAGTGAGGAATGATTACATTAGAGGAAGTCTGAAAGTAGCGCCAGTTACAGAAAAGATGAGAAGTAGAAGATTGTCGTGGTATGGACATGTAATGAGGAGGGATGATACGCATGCAACAAAGTGTGTGCTAAGTATGAGTGTAGATGGATGGAGAGGAAGAGGAAGACCTAAGAAAAGATGGATGGATTGCCTGAAAGATGATATGAATAGGAAGGGAGTGAGTGTCAGTATGACGAGTGACAGGGGAAAATGGAAGAAAATGACATATTGCGCCGACCCCAAGTAATATTTGGGAACAGGGCAGGAGAAAGAAAGAAGTCAGGAAAGCCTCAAGATATACCGAAAATACCTTTATTTCTTACTTTGTCAAAGATTCAACTATCGACACAAGGTTGATAATGACAATAGCTATTGGTACTGCTTACATATGCTAACAATAAAATTAAATTATTGCAGGTATTATGAAATCATCTTACTCACGTACCGTCAAGAAAAAAGATTATACAGATTCAGTTCTTTAGGGCACGATGAAAAATCGGAGGGGAAATGTAACGGGTACCTGCAGCAGCAACACTTTAAAACTTAGATGAAAATTGTGTCCGTAAAGTGGGCCACAATCGTGTCTTTAAGCTAATTAATTGTGACAACTCACTCTATTTCCCAATATAGTCAAGTAGCTAGATATCAGAATAAAATAAATGTTACTATTTCTACCTAGCTACAGGTAGCTTGGATCACATTCCCAATCACTCATCATCATTTCATGAACGAGATTCGATAAACTTACAATTATGTAGAGTGGCATCTTATTTTTTGTCAGTACCTGACTAAGCATGTGTTGATGCACTATCTATGTACTCGGCAATGTTAGTACTACATACTGGCGTTCAATTACCCGCAGACGTTATATCTCTCAGTAAATAATAAGCGCAAATAAAGCGTAAACTAGTACAAATACTAAACGAACAATAACTCAATAACGGTTGATAAAAGTCATATTTTTGATATGGTTAATTGAGTCACAAGACTAAAGACACTAATTTGCTATCTTCAAGACAAGGCGATTATCACACTGCCCCGCATGATGCAGCGTAGTGCGTGGATGCGTTTTTTTCCGTTGTATGGAAATATCTCCGTTTGTATGGAAAACACGCATAGTCCAACACACTGAAAATGCATCCACGCGCGTTCATGCGGATCACGCACATACATGCGGAGAAACACGCACCCCCGCGCGTAGGTGCGGGGCGAGACGCAAGGTATGGCACACTGAATCCCGCATTGCCGCGCGTGATTTTGAATGGGCGTTAGGCGATTATCACACTGCCCCGCATGATGCAGCGTAGTGCGTGGATGCGTTTTTTTCCGTTGTATGGAAATATCTCCGTTTGTATGGAAAACACGCATAGTCCAACACACTGAAAATGCATCCACGCGCGTTCATGCGGATCACGCACATACATGCGGAGAAACACGCACCCCCGCGCGTAGTTGCGGGGCGAGACGCAAGGTATGGCACACTAAACCCCGCAGTGACACGCGTGATTTTGAATGGGCCTGACGTGTATATTTGAAAATGGAAGCCGCCGTGCGTGAATCTACAAAACGCACCTACGCGCGTGAGTGCGCGAAAAACCCGCACGATGATGCAGATCTGCACTCCCGCAAGAACGCGCGTAAGTGCGTCGACACGCAAGATGCAGCGTGATGCGGGGCAGTGTGAATATCACCTGACGTGTATATTTGAAAATGGAAGCCGCCGTGCGTGAATCTACTAAACGCACCTACGCGCGTGAGTGCGTGAAAAACCCGCACGATGATGCAGATCTGCACTCCCGCAAGAACGCGCGTAGGTGCGTCGACACGCAAGATGCAGCGTGATGCGGGGCAGTGTGAAGATCACCTGAAGGTGCGGGTTTTTCACGCACTCACGCGCGTAGGTGCGTTTTGTAAATTCACGCACAGCGGCTCTCATCGAGTTCCATTTTCAAATATACACGTCACGCCCATTCAAAATCACGCGCGTCACTGCGGGATCAGTGTGCCATACCTTGCGTTTCGCCCCGCACCTACGCGCGGGGGTGCGTGTTTCTCCGCATGTATGTGCGTGATCCGCATGAACGCGCGTGGATGCATTTTCAGTGTGTTGGACTACGCGTGTTTTCCATACAAACGGAGATATTTCCATACAATGGAAAAAAACGCATCCACGCACTACGCTGCATCATGCGGGGCAGTGTGATAATCGCCTAATAGTTTTTCTAGAATACGCAATACTCCTTATTTGAAAAAGGCGACATCTAGTGGGCAACGAATACACAACAAAGTTTGCTTCGCCCGTGACACGGAGCTACGATGACTACGCTGAATGAAATATTTATATCCCTGGAGAACTAAGTACCAAACCAAAAACTGCCCGATGTACTAACTAGATGGCGCTTTATTAAGTCTCGCATTAATTGTAATTAAAAAGGGATTTTTTAAAACTCTTAATTGAAGAATGTTTTAATAAGTTTACCTTAGCTTATCTTATACAGTCATATGTTGTAAAACACCGAGATTACTCATCAGTTATCACAATTTCTACCTTATTGCAGGTACAAGGTAGTCCGGGATACCGTTGATTTATTTAAATTCAACAAACTTCTTTTAACATTTTCCATACTTTTTTTTAATATTTCAAAACGTCTATTTTTGTTATGTTATATGTCCATTGGTCTGTAAAAAAGCGTAGTAGCGTTTATCGTTTATTTTCGGACTCAAAATCAAGGCTTTGTAGCAATTTTAGTTTGGTTTCCAAGAATCCACAAAATTGTTATTTATAATGAAATCAACTATTTACCGGAATAGAATTCCGAGTATCCTATCTAATAATATATCCTCAGTGACCGTTCCATCTTGGTTATTAAAAATTTGTTAGTTGTTAGTAGTCTGTTCGGTAGGTTCTGTGCTCATTCTGTAAATAATTTCCTTTATTTACATGTTGTAGTAGTTAGATATCATTTTGTGTTCTTTCATTAACTCATATAATTTATATACAATACTCCGGTACTTACCAAAACAGTACGATAAATTCAGCTGCTACAAACTGGTAAGCTAGTAGGTACCTAATGGTCGAAGGTACGAGAAAATATATGATGCCATTATTAATGCGATTTGTTGGCATCATTTAAGTTAAAAAAGGACAACTTATTCATAAAAACTGAACATTCACAACACTGCCTAGCCTCAAGACTTCTTACTGGTCACAAGATTAACCAAGTTAACAGTCAAATAGGACTTCTTATCATGTTTCGTTTCTAAATCAGTTGGTTCTACAATAGAAGCCATGTCTAATTTTCAAGAATTCCAAAAATTCATCCATACTCACTACGTACTTCTACTTCCACGTACCTATGCACATTAAACACTAGCCGTTCCACTAATTCTATCTCAAGGAACCTCATAATCCATTGAGTACCTATTAACGTGCAGAAAACTCCAACATTCAAACTTTTACGTTTGAGTTAATATACTTAAGTGTGATGTGATTAATAGGATAATCCAGAAGAATTTACCTGTCTAGGTATCAGGATTAGCTTTCAATAATCTAACTCAATTTAAAGATCTACCAACTTATCTACATCTACACATGAGCTACGTAGTATATCATGTAGTTTTATGTAAAAAGGCGTGGGAGGGGGTTATATTATTATGGATGGAGGGCTTCTACCGACATTAGAATATTGCTCTCACACCTGTCCCCTAGGCTGAGCCCGTAAATACAGTTTTTCCATAGTTTTATAGCCATCAGGAGGTTTGCTTGCTGATTTTCGGAAGTAATTTATGGTAATGCGTGAACTATGTGTCATAATTTGCTTTTGTAATGGTGAATAGTATGGTTTTATGAGGTAGCTATACTTTAAGGTAAGACGGGAAATGGAAAGTCAACTTCATTGCTTCATTTTAAAAATTCATTGCTAAAGAGGAATCTGTAAGAGTGTTACTAATAATAAAATCATGCATTGCTAATTAATAATTATTTCTTTGAAACAATATACTCTTTATTCCAAACGAGTATGAAAGCAAAATAAATTCCCTTTGTATGTATCTCAAACTTATACTAATAACGTGGAATACATCAGAGGCAGAATAAACAGACAACATCGCTCTGGAGCTTGTTAAAAACTTTTGATGAGAGGACCATTAACATCGAGTAACCATCGAACAATTTCTACGCGACTGTACGTCCTATAAATTCCCACCACGTACATACGAATACACAAATCATCTAATACACAATATCGCAAATATTTCTTGTCCAGAACACTGGGTGACACGGGGCGCCCGAACAAACGGAAGTTTGAGGGGGCGGGCGCGAGGGGGACACAACCGAGGAAACGCTAGACAGGGACAGAAATACACATTTGAATTACGAACGAACAGTACGGCGCTAAAGAAAAATTAAATTATATTTCCCAATGGTGTCAGCCAGTTATTAAGTGGCCAGACGCCATTTTGAATTATTATATTTTTTATTTCTTTTTCCCAGGTTTCCCTTTTGTACGAGGAATTCCTTTTATTTGGAATAGTTGTGGGAGCGGATTGCAAATGGATTCAGTTGAAATGTGTTGGCGCTGTAAATCAATGGCTGTACTTTATGAGACGTTTGGGATCATTATACCTTAATAAACCTTAGTTTTATAAATAAATCTTTTTCTTTGGTAAATACTTGGGTGTAAAACACATATTATGGGAGGATTTATGACCTATTTAGTAATCATTACAATAAGAATATATTATATTGATAGCATCATATATTTTTCAGCTTTTCTTTATCAGTTTGTCGATTTGGCGAGTCATGAGGCTACGAAAGCAGCTTTTTAAGTATCCAAAAAACAAAATATACTCATTGCACCCCTAAACACAAAGCTCTTAAAACCCACTTCACGTATTTCAAACTAAGGGGAGGTACACATTTATCTCACGACACCCAAATTGCAACATAGTAGGTAAAAAACCTTTGCATTTTTTCCGCGGTCCGAGTCTGTGCCTGAGGCGAGAAAATTATAAAAGAAAAGGGGAGAATGGGACAAAGCGACGCAGCCTCCACACGCGTGATTGCACTTCCCAAAGGGCAGACGTGAGATGCTATTAATTTTACCCGGCCCGTATTTAAAATAGGATATTTTTTCTTGTACAATTTTCTATTTCAGGGCCTTTGATGTTGAACAGATTGGTCTGTTTAAGTTAAGTTATGGTTATCGGGGGTATTTTCTATTTTGACAAATTGCGGATTTGTTAATTATATTTTTATTCAAAATCTAATTCATTCACCTTCAAATAAAAATAATAAAATAATATTAAAACAAGCTTTTTGCAATTACTTAACTTGCAGAAGAGTTGAACAATATATTGAGAAGAGTTTCTTATTTTGAACTAACCTCAGTTTTACATACAATTCAAGATCGATATAGTACAAAACCAGCAATGTATGCTGAATTTAATGCCCTTAACATAATGACATTGACAATAACGTCTCGAATCCCAACCTAACAGCGACTAGAAAGGGGGCAATTCCAGCAAAGAATGGTACTTTAATCAAACATTTAGGGTTGAAGCTTAAAATAATCTCGGGAGGAGTTACACTAGGCCCCGGGCGTATGATAAACCGGCGATAACCGGATATGAGAACGAATGAACGAATGAATTGCTCGCTCCCAGCTACGTTTTTTGCGTACTTCTGTAGTTTTTAGGATCCCATCTTTGTGGTAGTCGCAATGAGGGTGGAGACTGGCGTTAGATGACGATTATCATGTTTTGGTTAACGCGATAAGATGTTGAAACTCAATAATAAAATTGTTGGTGGCCCATAATACAATTAGTTAGTTGCAGTGCTAGCTGTGTTCAGGGCTTAGTTAGGCAGCAGGAAAGACAGATTTTTTTATTGCAAAAAAAACCAAGGATGCAATAAGCAATAGTGCTAATCTTCAGAAGCTTCACATTTATTTACTTAATGAGCAATTGATTAGAGTAACTTCCTCTTGAATTATCAAAAATTATGCCCTTAACAGTACCAGCCAACATTTGCCATAACCTAATCGCGGCCCTGGTACTCTACGGTTTTTAGTCAGTAAGAGTCTGACACTCCCTCACCGCTGCTAACCCACAGCGGGTGGGGTCATTTGATGATTTTTTACGTCGTTAAAAAAAAAGTCCCAAGACAATACAAAGCTCCCAATAACGTATCGGATGCAAATCGAACGCCACACCAATAGCCCCCTCGTTCATTTAAAGACACGTTATCATACAGTTTCTTTTACTAACGTTACTTCCCTTCCTAAGGGGTGTCATTAACATAAATTTTACGCTTTCCAAGATAAGCTTGGACTGTTGCCCGGCCCTCCTATTAGATTCTTTCCTTCGACGAAATTTACGCGATATTATTACGTATGTTATGAGGAAGTACTATAGTTTTTTGGTGTTATTACTTATTGTAAGTTAGTGCTGTCGCAGATAGATGGTACCTACTGAAATTATATGGATAGTTTTGATGGGTTTGGGTGACGTTGCTTTTTATCTGTGAATTAGAAACTATTGAAGTTTTCTTCTGAACATGTTATGAGAAAGTATACAATTTACCTAAAGGAACTTATGTGATTATGTTACCTAGGTATACATCTTTATTTTGACATTGATATCTACATAGATTGAGCTATCATATATAATGCAACTCGAAAAATACCTCATATGTATTTGGTTGGCTAAATCACAGTTGTGTTATTTTAGCAGCGTCCACTGCAGCTAGAAGAAACTAAGCACTAGCAGAAACTAAAACTAAAAATTGAATTAAAGTTCTTTCCATCCTTTAAAGCTTTCACATAAAGTCATCAACTTATGCTAACAGTCACGCCCGTCAAAACCTAAACAATTCTCATTTCAAACACACCGTTTGAATTAGGCATCGTAATTTCTCGTCTCTTGCACGCCTTCAAAAGTCGAGAACGAATAGAAAAATGGCTAGAGGCACACGACACCGGAATATATTACGTAATCCCACTCTAGTTTTGTATGTGAGGTAACGTATAAATGTGTTGGTACAGCTACGTCTCCCGAACTCTGATAAATAGGTGCCCCAAAATATTTTTGTTCTGAAAATCGCTAAATAAATTGAATTGGGCACGACTCTGGGTGCCGCGTGTCGAGGTGTTAACTTACAATGAGCTTATGAAGTGGGAGGTAAGGTAACTAGTTTCATGGAAATTGTTGGTGATGGCTATGAAATTCGATTGGTGTGTGTAGTGTGAAGGATAAAATCCTTTGCGTAGGCAGTCCAAAACCATAATTCAAAAAGTCACCTAAAATATGGAGCAGTCTGCTACAATACCTATTTGGAATCCAATAACAATATTTGTGCTGTCTAGAAATTAAAGGTAGGTAGATAATGTTAAACGACCTGTTCCATACTAGATTTACATGTGGCAGTATTATTACTTAGTAGCAATATTATTGATAAAATAAATGAATAAGTATTAAAATATCCACAATGTACACAAGCCCTAAGCATCTTACTAACTAACCATCATAAAAGTCCCCAAACACACTTTACCGAATACAGTCACACACACAAGCAAACAAAAACAATAGCGACACACGCACACACAAACACGCCCGCTATACCTTTTAGTGTCAAAAGTGTGAGAATATGGGTAAACAAATCCTCCAATTTCCATCACATTTATTCGAGGCGTTGCTCTGACGTCATCCCCCCCACCCCCCACCTGATAGAGAGGAACATGTAATTTCTTTTGTAGATAGTGTGAACCGACACTCCCTATTGGCTCTGATGCGGTGTAGTGATAGCAAAATTTCGTCAACAGAAGGGACGTGGAGCCAATATTCCTAATATAGGTACTACCTACTATTGGAGTTTGTATGGCAGTGGAAACGAAATAAAAGATAAGACAAAACTTAGGTTTTCTTTGTCGGTATTTATTTATAACTATTATTTAAGAGTAGCTTATCTAGTTTTCTACACATTTATCATTTTCTTTTTTGGATGCAGTGGTAGATTTTCTTGCACTGCACTGAGTATCCAATCCTTCAGTATATAAAATAAGAATAGTTTCTTCCCTAGACGCTTGTGGTGTGGTCACCCTTCAGCTTCTTGTCAATATTGTTATCAAATGTCATGATAGTAATGTCATCTAGGTAAAGGAGACAAACCAGTGCCGTCCTACTAACACGTTAAGTTACACAAGTTTGACTTCAAGATCAATTTAATTTTATCCTTTGCCAATCACAAGCACTACTTGCTTCTCATCCCACTTGTCATTGGCAGAATCGTCGACGTATGCATCGACATGGATTGCCATAAATAAAAATAGAATAGAATAGAGGTATTATTATGTTATTCTCATTGTAAGTAATCTCAATATGATAATCATCTTAATACAATCATATATTTTAGCTTCCGAGGTTCCAAAGTGAAGCAACTAAGGTTAAGATTTTTATTTTTAGGAGCAATATTGATTCGGAATCAAATTCAAAATGTCTCCGATAGTCACTGTAACCTATTAAGCCAATACTTAGCGCTCTAGAAATCTGAGTCTCGAGATTTCTACGGAGTAAATCCGATGTAAATGTGGTAAATTTGGTTTTGATTTTCAGTGCATTTGAAATCTGTTTTAATTTTTCCAAAACACATCAGGTACTAATTCCAAACTTACTTAACTACTTAAAAAAAATCTTCAAAGGTAAAATGTACAATTGTAACCAGACCAGCAGAACCTTTATCACAGATACTGCAGACAAATAGATTGTGACCAACAGCCGAGTAAATACAAGACCACGTATCTCTTTCACTACAAAGTTTGAAGTATTGCTGTAAAAGCTTCCTGTAATATAACATGTTTATTTTTGTATTGGTAGCTACAAGGAGTAGGTACTAATGGTTGTTATGTACTATATATTTTAATATTATTTTGCCGATCTATCTGGACAGAATGAACTGTTTCTATATAATTCTTCAATTGAAACCAAATCCATTGTATCATTTCTCATGTTTAGACTGTCCCTATCTAAATGTAAGCGTTCTTTTGTATCCTGAGTTTGATAAGATTCAGTGGAAGACCTGTGTAACTTTTTTTGTGAGGAAACCATCAAAGTACAATAATCATAGTTGGAATTAAAACACTATCAAATAGAACTGTTACTGTTACAGCCTTTTTTATAGTCCCACTGCTGGGCACAGGCCTCCTCTCACACTAGGGTACCACGACTTCTACTCAAATAGAACTATTGAACATAATCGCTAAAATACCATTGTCTCATCCCCAACAAATATTTCAAAGGCATTTCACTTTGTACACGTGTCACATTCATTTTCGATTTGTTACCCAAACCCAATATCCTGAACGTCGATATTTATTTAACATATCATATCAGCATTAGCTTGATATATAGGCGTTGATCCTCCGTTGGACTCAAGGCAGCCCTGCGTGATTTATGCCTACATTAGCACATTGCCAAGGAATTGTGACGTCATAATACTAGAAAATACTGGTTATTTTTGTTAGGATGACGGGTAAGAAGTATGGATGGGAGTTGTAAGTGGTTGTTGTATTATTGGGTACTGGAAATTAAAATAAGTAATTTGTACATAATTTGCAACTAACAGTAACTCTGCTTGTCATCGTTATCTTCCTACCACTTATCCCCTTGTAAGTAGAACATTATTTTTTTGTGTCATATTTTCTTATTCTTGAGCCACCAAAACTGCGCCTTACCTATTCAAGATTTCATTAGAACTAACAGTTTTTCATGACATTTCAAAAATAACAATGTCTTCCGCATCCCCATGCAGAAAACTGAACATAACACCGAAACAAATACATATACAACCTTCTTCGCAAAGGCAAAACACGAAAGTAATATTCAAATGAAACAACCTACATAAGAAAACTATCAACGTAGTGTTGAGTGCCTACGACGCATCGCGACGAATTTTCTAATCGTGTCCACACGGGACGGGAAAACATCATATTTCACCGGGCCCGGGGGTGGAGGGGAGGAAAGGGGGGTGTAGGGTGACGGAGATGAGTTTTTTACGCATTATTGCTACACACGGAACCAAAATTGAACCCCTACGCAACACTAATAAATTCTAATTTCGATTATTTGTGACACTTTACGTTGATGACTGTTTGTGATGAAAATTGGGTTTTCTCGTGTTGGGCAGTTTTGCTGTTTATAGTTTATTTTGGGTTTCGAAGATTTTCAATGAGCATTATGATATTCATTTGACAAGGTAAGGTAAAATAGTTTTTTCTGAGTCATTGTTGGGTTCTTCTTGCTCTTTGCGAGTTCCGCGTTAGTTAAATGTATGCGTTTCTTATGGACGATACTATTAATACTCGTTTTCATGATTGCAGACTGCTGGTTTTCAAACACGATCTAGATATGTGACATGAGGTCAATAGCATAATTCACTTTTGAAGTTCAAGTTAATTGAGTAAAGAAATAATCAAAATTGCACCACATCCATAATGCTGCATCCCCACCAAATTCCGGAACACTCGACGAACTAACTGTAACTACACTGAAAACTTGTAGTATGCGCACCGGAGGAAATGTTAACAAACAAATTGGAAATAGTCCGGGAGATAGCAACGTTCCTAATACCCAACTTCATTTCAGAGGCACGAGCTTCTGATCGAACGAAAACATTGTTGTGTGCCCTTATCGTGGCTCGTTACGTGTGCTGGAAAAGACTCGGGGCAATTCTTCTCCGCTTGTCTTAAATGAGGATAGTCGTGACTTCAAAATCATATGTTAGTGTTAAGAAAACATGGCACTTGCACGTTGCATTAAATGCCTAACTTAACGATGGCAAAGTTATTAGACTGAAGCTGTAGAATTTTTTCATACATTTTGACAATCGTGAAGTGACTTGCAGCATCATCGAAGTAGCAAATAGCAGTTAATCGACGATACTGTAGAGTATGAAGACTTAGATATTATTTTCTGGAACTCGAAACTTTGATAGCAATCTTCTTAATTAAGCATTGATTCCAAACTAGTTCCTAACCAGTGTACAATGTTATCCTCTTTGCAATTTCAATTCGCGTAAAGACGTCTTGGTCACCTTATGTCATCATAAAAAAACTTAGAGCTACCACGACGATATTTTTGTCTTTTCCATCTCCCCTACATCTGTGTCCCTCGCGATTTTCTAACATGCAGGCTGGAGGTGTATTTTTATTAATAAAGAGCTTATACCGAACGCCTCTTCAGCGAAAGCTTTTAAGCGCTCCAGCGTTCAGAGAACGTTTTCAGCGTGTTTTTGATAAACAGATGCTACTTGCACCGATATACTTGTAAGAAAATTATTACGCCGTCCAAATATTTTGAGGCTGCATGAGGTTCTTCGGTGAAAAGATTTAAGAGGAGTCTTTGGGATACGGGAACTGAGAAGGCAAAGCCTTGTAAATTTAATGTACCTACTTCTAACGACATTAATTATTCTGTGTTATGAAATAAGAACATTGAATTAAGGATCGCTGTTCTCCTTTGAAAAATCACGAAGTTGCAAAACCGGTAGTCACCAATCGTCACTACTTTCGGTCTGTGACCAAACCTCCTAATGGTCACAAGAAATGTTCACGTTGTTTGTATCTTAGTACAACAATATGAAAATAAGCTTCTTGAAATTTTTCAAAAAGTTTCACCTTTCCACTTAAAATAAAGACCTACCTACTACATAGGTATTATAAATACATTTAATAACTTCAACAGATCCTCCCTTACATCATCACAAAGTCTAAAATATGACGCACTTCTAATCTCTGACGTCAGTTCAACACGTCAGCATTCGCATAATGACCGGGTCCGTCACTAATCATCTGGTCAACGCTAATTCCTCGGTTAACAAGCGCGCAGTATGCAAAGCTGACGGACAAACATCTAGTTTGCTATTAGTCTTGTACGTGAAGCTGTGGGTGGTTGGATGCGGTATGTTGTGGTAGTAGTGTGTTCGGATTTTGAACACTGTAGGTATGGTAATAATATTGTATGGAGTGTTAAGTCTAATATTTGCTGAATTTTCTATTCCTTTAAGGCTAATTAAAAGCTCCAGGAGCGGATCCAGGCCTCAAAAAAGGTTGAGATATTTAGAGGTATGATTGAAAATTCACATTGATTTACATGCAATAAATTCAGGGACATCAGTGGGTGCATAATGGAGTATGTATGGGAAATACACAAAAGAGTACATAGAGGTAGTTCATACGGAAGTATATGTATGTATATGAGTATATAAAGGAATGCACAAGAAAGTAAGGTACAAAACTAAAACACAATATTTCCCATTTCACAAAACACCCATTGCCATATCCACATTTTCCCACTTCACGTTCCTCATCCAACGTAAGGGGGAGTGTCCACTGTCCACTGCGACGTTGATGTATCATGTCGGATCAACGGACGAGCAAGCGCGTCTGTCCTCCACCTAATCTCCATACATTATGGCCGTGGATATTGTTCAAATAAATGGTACTTGAGACTTAAGTTTTGACAGTAGCTGGTAGGGTTGTCTGTGTAGATTTTATCAGGTTTTTTTAGAGTTTTTTAGGTTCGAATAGAGCTTTGTTTTCAATGCTATTACCAATAATTAGCTCTATGTTAGTTGAACATAATTATTCCATCAATACCCCCATTGGTAAGGTGTGTAGTTGAGAAGTTAATCATGAACTTTACGCTACTACGAGTATGAGGTTTGGTTACTTGTTGTACCAACCAATTTCATATTCCCGAATGTGTCCTATGCCTTATACTATAAATCCTAACGTGTGAATATTTTAACTCATTACAAAAATCCGAAAATCGCTCAGTGGCGTGCACTTGGAGAGTAAAAGTCAAAGTAATGTCTAAAGTAAAAGTAAAGGTCAAATTCGTTTTTTCAAGGCTAAAGTGACAGCAAAACTAATAGAAAAAATGAATTTGACCGCTGCTTTTACTTTAGACATTACTTTGACTTTTACTTTGGCTTTTACTTTTGATGAAGAAACTGGCTGTTAAAAATGCAATAATATTGATTTATTTTCTTTACTAAAGTGTACCTAAGTTTGTTAAAAGCACAATTAAAATCGTAATAATTATCACGTCTAATAAACAAGATTTCAACAATAGAATTGCAAAAATGATTCAAATAGCAGTTGTAATACAAAAGTAACGAGCGTCGGACGGCGCGGGCGCAACGTATGGAGATTAATTTGCGCTCGACGCCCCCACTGACCGCGCCTCAGCCTCCCACCACGGTAGCTTAGCGAGGATATGCCCTCCATGGCTGAATCTGATTATTTTGACAAGACTTATTCTGAACAGTGACGTGTTTCATTACATGTGACATGTGCTTGACAACAACTGATTTAATAGGTAGGTATACGAACTCATTACACAAAATCTCCCCTTTTAAGAACAACACATACTTCCCCACCATTGAGTACCTATACAATTTACATAAGATAAGGCTTTTGCAAAACGAAAGTCTGAAGTAGGTTAATTAATTACAAAAAGTTATCTCTGCATAGCATTTTGTAATCTGCATTTTCTTTTAATATGCGTAACCTAAGAAGCCAGTACTGCAAATGCACAATAGAGCCTGCGATATAACTTCTGAAATCAATATAATAAACAATAACGCGACATTTTTTATACTTTCGTAGCTACTAATGTCTACACAAATGTAAGTACTTACTGTGTATGCGTAAGATTAAAATTCTCCATAGCAAACTCAAATACAATCAAATAATAAGGTCGGCAGGTCCTCTCTAATATAACGTAGTTGGTTAACAAACGAACAACCCCATCCCTCGCTACCCTTGTAGCAGTCTTGCTAGGTATATAAGGTAAGGAACGGAGTAATTTACTACGATTCAGCCTTTTTGATACTTGCAAGTTTGTGTTATTAAATTATATTTTTGTATTGTTTTTTTTTTGTTTAGTCTTCAATTCAACCATTCCTAATAAGACAATAGAAAATTAACAGTGCCTCTCGGGTCAATTGTACAAAGGATAAATACGTACTTACACAGTGTAGTGTACCTAAACACTCTTAACTATATTATTATGGGATAGAGTAATTACTGGATGAATGTTGTCTGATGTCTGTGATGAATGACAAAAAATCCTACATATAAAATTCCTAGTCTTACATCTTTAACTAAAGACCATTCTATCATATAAATGATCTTTACACTACATAAAATTATCTTTTATGGTCAAATTAACACCAAAAACAGTGCACCCAAGTATCAAGACTGCACAATCGCACTGCAGTCTGAGTGTCGAAGATAAGGCAGGCTGGGCGAACTATTAACAACTACGTCTGCTGAATATGAACCCGGTACCACAGCCAACAGAGGCCATTTAATGAATATTTGATCCCATTGCACTGTCGTATGGCTGGACACATTCGAATCAATTGTACTGTGTTCATACAACAAACTGGAGGAATAATAAAGATGGCGGCGTATTTTTTTTTTTTTTTGATGTTTTCCTTTTTGTGAATATTTTTGTTTGTTTTTGGATTTATTATGTAATAGATATATCAAGCTTGTATAAATAGTTAAGTCTGTCTGTTATTTTTCGTCAAATGAAAAATGCTAAAATATGTAATTGAAATATTTATCTAATGTCTATATTTTACAATCAGATTTTCATTAATGTTGAGTTGGCGTTTTTTGTTACATTCCTACCAATAAATAGCTCTCAGTCATAGAAAATGTAGGTAGGTATTTTTCTATCTTTTAGTATTTTATTTCATTATTCATGGAAACAGCTCATTTTATTTTCTTTCCCTATTTGATTCCCACTGGTAAATATTTTATTATAACGAAATACTCATAGGTAGCTACGTCATTTCATTCACAGATACAATAAAAGTACGTATACGTAAAAGCAACTAAACAAACTGAAGATCAAATTATAACGTCGTATCTTTCTATCTATGCACTTATTCAGCTTCCTCTTTTCCACAAATACGAAGTTATGTCTGCATACGTCTCTTCTCCCCGCAGACACGACAAAGAAAGCAAAAAAGCATAAAAACCCCATCGCAAATGAGAAAACCTCTCGAGACGAGCACGACTCGCTGAAACTTTCAGTCGATATCAACCAGCACATAATTAGCTATTTAACTTTTCTATTCATAATAAAAAACTTAGTAAAAAAAGTAAATGAACATAAAATTCAAACACAACAACTCATTACATTACAATAATAAGTTTACGCAAAAAAATAGGTAAAATAAAAACTTTCATTATAAAGCGAAATGCTCGTACCTTCAAAGACTAACCTATTTGAAGCGAATTACGCGCCTAATCCAATATTTGTTCAAGAAGAAAGCAGGAGAAAAAAAAATTCGCCCCAATTAGCGTGCGACCCGGTTCTAAGAGAAAAACGAAATTGCTACGTAAAAAGTCGTAACTCAATTACTTCGATGAACCGCTGTCGCAATAAGGCCTTCGTTAGCAGGGTTGAGACTAAAGTTGGAGCATGCGCCGTGACCCGAGGTCGATAATGAGGGAGACCTCTCGCTCTGGAGCCTCAACATCACACATCCTCACAATTTAACGTTTACGTATTTACATACTCTCCCACATATGCATATTCACCCTATAACTAGGGTTGTCCGTTCTCAGTTTGAGTTTTCGCGGTTGGTTGTTGTACAATCGTATACAGAATTCAATTTCTAAACCACAGTGGATGCAGTTAGTCATAGAAATTGTAAATAAGAAGGATATTAAAAAGAAAATACTAACATCATGACTCAATTTCATATAAACTTTGCGACAAAAATGGTTGCACCAAGGCTGTTTGAGGTAACTGTTTGAGGTATGTCATATTAAGGTGCAACGACCGAAAAGGAAATTATTTGTATAGTCTACAGGGCAGCTCCAAATTATGCTTATTACAGAAAGTAACAGTGATTAGGTAGTTAATTGTTGTAATCAGTAATATTTAATATAAATTGTAATAAGAATTATCCACTCAAATGCAGACATGCATTTTACCTTCACATTTAACGGTACCAAAACACATTACACTACAAAACAAAAATACGGCGCTCTATATCATTTAGCTGTCAACCCTACGTACACCACTATGACGTATATGCACCTTACAGCACACATACGCAATCCTACACATTCGCACACATACACACAGATCTTGGAATTTGTTTAACTCAAGTAATAGCGTTCTTACATTGACATTAGTTTGTCGAAAGATATTTATGTGAGTTGAATGTTTAGTTGAATAAGGGGTTAACTTTATGGGCCCCCATTGTTGTAACTTTTCTAGTTTTTTCGTTGCTTATCTACCTATTTTATGAGATAAATCGCGTGATGTATTGAATGTTCAGGATTGATGGCATATCGAATAAAGGCATTGTCATAAATACATTCGATGTTAAGAAGAGTATTTGGTTACTTTTATCGCTATTTTCCTGTTACAGATTATGCCTTCAAATGCTTTAACTTGACGGTAAACAGTTTCAATCAATTTATTATTATTTTTATGTTACCAGCTCGCAAATGTTATTTTTTTATCAATTTCTATAAAACTGACACCACTATGAGTAAGTTATCAATTTTCGATCTTATGCCTAATAGATACTTAGGAACTATTTTACATACTGATTGTATGGTCACCTACTACTTAAATATACCTCATGTATTACATTACGACACAATAAATAATATAAAGAATTGCAATCACAGTCGCAAATATTCATAAAACTTGATCTACATAGAACTCCTCTAAAATATCTTCCAAAATGCAAAAACCTAATTCCCAATCGCATTAATTATAACGAAAGAAAACGAGACACCATCCACTCAAATAACAGTCGCATAAACATAACATCTAAAATTGGTAAGTTCTGTAGGAGCCATAACTCTCGTCTCACGTCGCAATATAATTAAAATCACGACTGTCCCGTGGTCCTTCGTGGAAGAAAGTGCCCCCCTCCCATCCCACAAACTCCCCAAGAAAAAGGGGGGAGGGAGTTGGGGCGATTCACATTAATATTCTCCACTTTTATCTCTATATGCAAACTGGCAGCTAAAAGTTGGTCCGTTCATTGTGACCGGTTGATTCTTCCTAGTTGAATGATTGTGCTGTTTCAATGGTCTGCGGAATGAGAAAGTTTTTGTTCAGCTACAGCTCCGGACGCTTTTGTACGTTTGATTTTCTTGTTTCATTATGAGCTGAGGGAAGACTTTGGTTTTTATTGTATCTAGAGATGTTTTAATATTGTATGTCTCAATGGTTGGATGAAGTATGATTATAAAGGCAACGGTTACATAGAATGCTAACAATATCTGTTTGATTATAAAGATACTCAAAGTTTTTTATCTATAGAAAACCTCATCTAAACAAAAACAAGATTTCAAATCACCTTTTTAAATGACTGTACCAACATCAATTAAAGAAAACAGCGGAGGCGCGGATCGTAAAAAGTAATTCATTCCAATCTAAAAACATAACGCCCATTTCGCAACACTGATTGCTCTCAGCAAATGAGAACGTTTCACAATCGTGGAAAATTTTAATTAAATTACTAACAGAAATTCCTTTTGACGACAGAATAATGCCGCTAAATACAAAATCCCATTGGTCATCTTGGCAAAAGGAAGAGCGGGTCGTTCTAATTACAAATAATCAAGCTTTCCGATTGGCGGGTGCGATCCCCTCTTCTGTTTGTTCTCAGTGGTGGGCGTGGCATCTCGCTCGCTCTTTTAATTAGTGTAAGGAGTAAATTGCTTGCGAGAGAGAGTACTGGCGCTAGTTTTGTTCGGGCGCCATCTCTTATTGGATGCTGTAACTAGTGGGGGGTAGGGAGAAAGGGGGAATAGTGTTACGTAGTTAATATAAGGAAAACACGTACGGCAAGCTTTGTAAGGGAAATGGCTCGGTTGACATTTTCAGAGTTGATAGTTGCACGCTTCTGAGTTAAATCGTTTGTTGGTATGTGACATGAGAATAACGATATAAAACACGGGGATGGAAGATAAATGGATGCTTGAATCAGTTTTTTCCGGTACTTGAAAAACAACATTATACTCAAATGCATTTGTAAGGTGTTACACAGGAATCGTATAAAGCAAACAAAAAAGCAAGTCTTCATTTAATAAGCTTCGACATTTTCCTCATAAAATGTTTCCTTATTTTAATTACCCTCGTCTCTGTAGCAGGCTATCGAACCATCCTTATTTCCGATCATTAATGAGTGAGGAAGCTCAGAATCTGCATCGGAACAATAAGAAGCAACTGAGTCTCAAACCACCTTCGGTGTATCATCGACGCCCGTTTGCTTTTTTATTGCAGCCACCTCCCCCCCTCCTCCCCTCCTCCACGACGCAGCATTTCCAAGCCATTTAATATTAATGTGCATTTTCGTGGAGAGGAGAGATTCGTATAAAGCCCCAGTCTGCGATACACTACTATGGGGAAGTCGGGCTACAATGGACAATACGTTTAAATTTTAATTATGCAAGCACTTGGAGGAAACAATTTTCCGTTTATGGTCGAAATAAGGATTAGCTGCCAAGCTTAATTTTATGATGTTTTAAGTTTGTTTGCTTCAATTTAAATGACTTTCTTGTCTGGTCTGTAATATCGCTGATGTTTTGAAAGCAGTAAGCATCAACACACATAATTCGATCACTGTTACCCCTACACTATTCTTAACTGAAATTATGATTACCTGCTGACAGATGAAGTTATTCTGTCTCCGTGGAATGAATTGTTTTAGCTTCAAAAATAACCGAACAAATCCAACGTTGTCCACTCAAACACAATAAAGAACAATATCACAAAAATACTGCAAAAATAACAGTAACTATTTGACACCTTTCTCCCCACTATGCAGAGTTGCAGACCCGGTAGCCAGCCTTACACTGGATTTATTACTCGTAGTTAAAAGTAGTTCGTAAGGCCAACAGTAGTTCGAAACAGCCATTTCCAATAGATAAAGCTTCGAGACAGATTCCAAATACATTAGGCAGTGACGCAAGAAGGGGTGAGACTATTAAAAATTCCGCCGAACCGACGTATCGTCGTGTATTTTCGGTCCCAGCTCGTGAGTTGAGTGCAAGACTCGTTTATTAGAAAATTTCCTCTCCCCTGACAAGATTTTGTGAAGGTTTTATGTAAGTAGGTATCAGCATAAAGCTTGCATGTTAGTAAAATGAAGGCGTTGTGTATAGTTTTGAATTTTCAGGACATGGTGTGGGTTAAAATGTCAGTAGAACATGATACCCCGAATGGTATAACCAGTGCTTAAATCGGGTTTTGCTCCAAATTATTTGGTTACATGGTTTGACGGTCAACAAGAATATAGGTACTAGGAGTTGAAATTAACGTAGGTACTATACATAGATTAGATTAGGATCAATGCAACTTTATCAAGTGGTTTTCAAGAAACCAGGGTCTGAGCACCTGAGATTTGACCATCTAAAGTTAAGCAGTCTTGTTAAAAGGTTGCTTCATGTTTTTATTTCTTACCTTAGGTACCTTTAGTACTAAAGCTATGGGTGTCAGAATAACCAAATTTTTACAAGTACCTACTTCAAAAAATAGCCAAATCGATCCCTCCACGCAATATCCATGTCTAACTACCCGGCTTCCGCAACATATACTAAAGTACTTATCTACAGCGGACAGAGAGGGGTGACAATGGTCTCGAAGGCGAATCGTAATTCCTATTTTACAAATGGTCCACGATTTATACGACACCTCCGTGATTATTCGCAGTACCACAATAAATTACCTGAGTTTGGTCCAAAGAGGATTTTATTTTTGGATTTATACCCGCCATTTTGTAATTCGCCACTGATGAGGGTTGCAGCAGATGGTTATTGTAATTTTAATTAGATTTGAATTATGAGAACATTTTTGTCTCTGTTTTTTGGAGACGGGGATTATAGGAATTGATTTATGGTTGAAATTAATTTTGCGTAAGTAGAGGAAGGTAAAAATGCCTGAAATTAAGATTAAGAAGTTATTAGTTACTTGTCTTGCAGTAGATACTTTGTGGTAAATTTTATCAACTAAAGGGTCTCTCGAATTGACATACACAATTGTTTGTATAAAGTTGAGTTATTAGTTGACTCATGGATTACGGTATTTATACAATGTAGTGCGATGACATAAAGATAAAATGTTTACAAAGTTATCACTCCCAGAAAGCATTTTTTTCCTTAGCATGGTAGGCTAAGTAGGTATAAGGCATGGTACCTAAGTATTACCTACTTGTCGACGATGTGGTAGTTATATGATAGTAAAGATCAAATTAACAAACCATCTTATTCTACATTTTTAACTTAAAAATAAAACCCCATAAATCAAATAATCAACAGTCAATAAATTCTCTTTAAATATTTCGATCAAACTAATTCTCTTATCTAATCATCAAGCGTGCTTAAGCTATCGATTCCAATATCTTAACTATTCAAAATATTTACTATGTTAATGTTAATAAAATTAATTACCTGACTAGCGACAAAATATGCGAGCAATGGCCGCCATTTATGCCATGTGGTCAAGCCGAAAAGCAACTTTATTGCTTCCTGTCAACGTTGAATAAATTTACCTTTTGATTAAATTAATTCCTTTTTTGTTACTCACTTTCCTTTTTTCTTCGTTTATGTCAGCTGTTGCAGCGCGTGGTAAAATAGGTATGTGCTTAGGTACAGGTAAATATGTAGGTGGAAAGTTAGTTTCACTGGCCTTGGATACTAAGGGATGGGTGACGTGAATCAAGGTCCAGCATTGTTTACCATTGTTACTTGATGAAGCTGTTATCTTTGGCCTGAAATAATTATTTAGATATGTAGGTATGTGAAATACATATGTCCAAAAATCTGCATGTGTTAAATGGCTATGTATGGCTATGTTGGAAGCTGAACCACACTGATTTTGACACCAACAAAAATGCAAGTAAAATCTAACTATGTATAATATACTGACCTTTGAAAGTAGGTACACAAACAGATTTTAACTGGAATCAAGAAACGCTATACATCGATCACACAATCAATGAAGCTACAAATCACCATCTAATTACAAAACAAAAGCGCTTCCGAAAATTCTATCGCGATAACAAAAAAATGCACACTGTACAAGGCGCGCCCGTCACGGTAGACTACATCGTTAATTTATAGACCCAAGTGTTAATTACAGTAATGAATAGCTTACATTACGTGACTATCGAGCTTATCGGTACATCTATTTGTTCATGTTAAACGCTTATGTTAATTTGAGGATGTTTGCTCCAATGAGCTCGGAATGTCGATTGGGACTCGAATTTGGTTTGTGTTGGATTAAAAGTATGGGAATTTGTATTTATTTACTAATATGTAGTTTATAACTTTAAAGAAAATTTTCTAAATATTTATGTAGATGTGAACAAAACGGTAATTTGCTAGGATATGATCACTTTTTTTTTCAAAGTTTAAAGATATGAACTAACTTGGGCTTACGTCCCAGTCTAAGATTGCATTACTAGCCCATCTGTCGCCTATAACCTATTAAGCTATAAGTATAGCACTCTTGTATTTCTTATCAAACAGTTTGGCCTAAGATGTCCAGCGGTATACTAAAAATAAAACAAATGACTGTAAAATATTCATAGACTTTTTCAATATATCGTGTGCTGAGATACAATTAACACTTTTTATCATAAAGAGCGATCTTTTAACAGCAATAACTATTAAAGCCATTTAAAAAAAGCGATGTAAATGAATCATGTTTTTAACTGCAGTGATGAAACTTATCTATTCAGATGTTTATCTAACTGAGTTATAGTTAACTAAACGGTAATTACACGCCAATTAACCGCTTATGTTTTATGTTAATTAAATGCACCCTCATGTTGGCTGTTACTATCATTTTAAACCTTCTCGTTAACCATTAAGTATCGTTTAAAGTCAATGAATAATTATCACTTAAGTTTTAAATATTTTTACATAAAAATGACTTGTTAAAAGGTTTAAGCGTGAGATGAATATTAAATGAAAACTTGTTTTTAATAAACTTTGAGATGTTTTATTAATTTTAAAATCACATTCGATTTCCGGAGTAATAACATTTGTAATTAATGTTTTGACTTTTAATCTGTTTAGGTGGGATGTGATATGAGATTTAAAGAAAGTTAATAACATTTTTAACACTTTTACTGTTAAAATATATTTTTTAATTAAGCACCTAACTGTTTATTTACTGCCCAGCTGAATTATAAATGTCGACATATAACACAAATACTTAATGTATTTTCTTCTATTTTTTTTTGTCAAGGTACAGCCAGGGGCTTTTGTAAGTATCACAAATAAAAGTCCGATACTTTATTAAAACGATTTGTCATCTACTCGGCAGTGCCTAACAGAACCGATATTGATGAAACTGCACAGTTTTTTATTACGAGCGAAGGATTAATAGTTGACAGGAAGACTCGGATCGCATAAATATCTCATTAGGCAAAGATTTATTGCTCAACCAGTCACGAAACTGTAAAAAAAGTTTGGAAGAAAACGATTTTGATAATTACTTGTCAACATGCGATTGTCTATTTGGAGCTCGATGTTGGTTAATTCGGTATATTTTTTTTTATATTTACGGTAATATATCATTTTGTTAATGACACCTAAATGAAGAGTGATCACGAACGCAATCCACAAATTTTACTAACAAACTTGGTGTAATAAATATGAAAATTAAGTATTTTTTACAGCTTGTGTAAACGAGTTTGGGAAACAAAATTATCTGTATTTGTGTTGGAGTTACAGAGTATTGGGTTTACTTGTTAGACGCTTATATTTTTGTTTTACTGTTATAATTATTCTAATCTTAACAAATAAATCTATTAGTCAATAAATATTTTAAGTGTTCAAATATTTACAGCATTGGCATAACCCCATAAGCATATTTTTAACTCCCGTAAAATTGCACAATTTAAAAATTATCGCTATTTACGGTAATAAAATTTTAACGTCACTTTTACTCACAGAAATAGAAATCAACAGCTGTTTGATATGATCACAAATAAAAGAATAAAATAAAAAAAACTCGATGCTATTAAAATTCGTTCCCTGATTATACAGATAAGCAAACACTGCGCTAAGGAAAGGTGACATTCGGTAAGCATAAACGTCTAAAGGAATCGGTGTGCGTCCCAATAATTTATCGACAGTTTGACCTCGCTTCATTTACATTAAACAAATTGTTAATTTTTTGATAGTTATCATCCGGAACAGATGGTCGGAACCAAGGAACGAAGCCACAGCCAAAAATCAACTCTATATCCACAAAATTAAGGTTGTGTTTTGTGTGTGGGTGGGTGAAATTCTTTAAAGTGTTTTTTATGTTTACGCAGTAATAATTGTGGAAGGTAAGCATGGCATGTGCCGTGGTTATGAGACAGGTTGACCACATGTGGCGCAATCTGCTAAGTATTTTATCGTACATTTTAGATTATAATTTGACGCGTATCGTTTAACTTAATGAAATTTGTTTTGTGGCCATACGATTTTCTGAACTGGCAACTCTGGTAACGTAACTTAGGATCGGATGTATTAAAAATATGAAGTTTGATATGAATTCAAGTTATTAGGTTTTATTAAACAAGTTTTATGTATGTACCCTGTACTTGTAGACCATAAAAATAATCTCTAAGTATTTGAATGTTGTCCTTATAAATAGGTTTAGGGCTTACACGAACCTTTTTATGTTTCACGATTTGGACTAAACGAGACAGCGATCGAAAGGAAAACTTGATAGGCAGTAAATTATGAAATGAGTTCGGCTTTCTGCGGAAAGATTCTAGTGATCTTTATTCATATTGGATGTTTATATCAATCGCTGAAAGTTACAGATCTACGTAAACGGTTGGATGAACATGATTTTAGCACTTTATCTACATTAGATACCTACGAATGGATGCTCTTCTTTTTATAATCTTTTGAAAAGAAAAATGTTTTTAGAATGGAACTGAAATGATTGGCGCTGAATTCTTAACATTCCGCGATCTTTTTAGACTGGATCGTCTGATTGTCTTACTTCTTTCGCTGAAACACTCTGAAATCGACATTATTTATGAAATGATTAAACATTAAAACGCACACGTGCGTCATAAACAACAGCAATGTGTAAAGCGTCCCATGTGTCCGCGACTAAAGTGCGACATTTATTCGCACAAACCATTACCGAGCGCCACCGAAAGTGCCATTAACATAAAAGAACGAAAAGAGAAACTACTTTCAAACTCAATATCAGAATCTTTTGTGTAGCAAATCTACTCTCCAAGCCCTCAGTTGGCGGCCATCCGTTAACACATTGATTATACATCAAGGAAAATAAAAAGGAAATAGCACCACGAAAAAAGCCGCCGTAACGATTTCAATCAGACAAAACGTTTTGCGTTTTTATGGTGGCACGCCATCGGCGACTATCTCGTTCCGAAACAGATTATTTCTCATTTGATTTATGGCGGTTGAATCTTCCAACGATATTATGTTTTGGTCATCCATTCGATTCCTATTTGAATGCTGAACGCCGAATGGGGTGGTATGAGACGGGGGTGGCACTCGTACTATATTAATCTCAAATCCATTTGTTGTAATCTGCATTCGATAGTGGTGCTCTATCCTGTGGCTGTAAGGTCGAAAGTCGCGTTTATTGTTCGCATGAGTTAGGACAGTTCAGAGATCGCCAGCCGATAGAGGTGAGAGATGAAACAGTAGCATCGAATTCATTTCGCCGATGTATAATACCGTCTCTTTCTTACGCCCTGCGGGAGACTGGGCCCTAGTATGTATCAGATTTGGGTTTTATCGTTTTATTGCTTATTCTTTTTAGATTTTCAGCGGCGAAGGCATATCATTTTGTTTTTAATGCGAGGCATAAATAACCGCACAACCAGCCAGTGACTTAAAGTAATGGTGCGTTTAGGAAAATATGCGGAAGTGAGCACTATTTCTTATGCTGCTATAAAGAAGATTTGATGCACGTTTTATTGTAATTGGGAGTTAATAACACTGAACACTGTTTTTATTGCAAAAATATTCACTTTATAATTCATTTAATTAGAAAGGAATTAATTGCTATGTAAATCTTAGGGTAAATCTGTATTCATAAGAAGTCTTTCAGCCTTGTAGCTTCGATATTCAGAAACAACATTCAATTCACAAAGTTGGCCGCAGTAACGTCAATCATAGATTAAACTTCTTATGAATTGCCGCTCAATTTCTCCGGAGTGATTTTAAAGAGCAGAGGGGTGATTTGGTTGAGTAAGTATTTTGCAGCGAAATATTTTGTCGTCGGTTTGCCGCATCTGGCGAAGGTCCAGTAGTCTGATGACAGCTTATGAATATTTTTGGCAAAATTCTTTGCTTTTCCATTGAATTTATTTTTCTTGTTTAACTTTTTGTTCCAAATTAAACTTTTCACATAGCAAGCAATACTTTATAGTCTTGACCGTCGATAAATGTATTTATCTGACATAAATGTGCTGCATTGTAGGCAGGACACTATTTGCGCTTATAAAATGTCTAAATCTTTATGTCATCTTAAGAAAGCGATAAAATACCTCCATTTATTTGCAGGTAACCTTTCTCACCCCGAGCTTACGTTTCCTAACAATAGGCAATAGTTCGCACTACTCAGTAATAGATGCCGCTAGGTGGCAGCGGGCCACCGTTCCGTAGTGCCACCGCTCGCCGCATGGGGCGCCACGATCGCCCATTGTTCGGACCCTAGCATCAAACAGAGTTCGATAACGCATAAATTCAACGGGTCTCGAATCTTTTGTTTTATCTCAGTAACGTATGGACACTGCGAAGTGAGTCCGTATGATGTTTTGTTATTTGTTTTGGCTTTATTAATGAAATATGTCGCTTGGTGCACACAGCCGCGGGTTTATTTTATTATTTTAGTTACCATTTGTTATCACGACTTTATCTGCCGTATAGAACAGGGTTGCATCGAAAAGTAAATTATGAAGGTATTGTTCGGGTCAGATGTCTTTAGTGAGGAACAATAGGAACGTATAATTTTTGCTTTCGGTAATAAATTTTATATTAACAAACACTGTTACATCCGAAATCGTATTGAAATTCTCCGACAGCGATCTCCTGTCAATAATTTTATTGTTTCTTTTACATAGATTGCTGCTAGTCGGCAGACGATGATAATTAATAGATACATAAAATATAATGATGATGGCTATGAACAGAGTACAAGAGGAATCGCTAAGAGCTTATTGTTTTGTTTTGATGAAGAAAGTTCTAAATCTTGAAGTGAAGAAATTAAAATTGCATAGAAATAATATATTCTACTATGAACATCAAGAAACTCTTATTGTTTTGTTTGTAGAAGTTCAATAAAATAAATAAAATCAATTTATTGAACCTTCTCATTCTATATTTTTATAACATCAAGCTGGTGACACATTTTCATAACTGTGACACGAACTTTTGAGCGTTTTCGTTTTTCCTTTTTAATTTTCTAGGGTGTCGTTAATCCATCGATATTAGGAACAGTGCAAACATAGCAATCTTCCTGAAGTGACTCTTCACTCTAGAGGGGACGAACTAATGAACCGGTGAAAACTTTTGCTAGGTACCTATTTATAAAGAAAACTTCGTCATTCAGAGCCTTGAGCTGTTCGTGTATTAAAAATTAATCCTTTGAGTTTTTGGGAAAATATTGGTTTAAAATATCAGCTGGGTTTTTTTTTTGAGATTCTGATGGTTAGTGTCTAAAGGTTGGTGTGTTGATTTTCTATGGATTTAGATCGACAAATAATTTTTATACTATTGCTATTTAAAGTCAGTTCAGTGTTTGCAAATATTCTAGCCGATGACAAGTCCTAATTTTGTTTTATTTAGTAAATAAAGTGGTTTATATTCCCCTAGTGTTGAAGATGTACTAACACCAATGAAAGTTTTAAACATTACTAACGTTATTTTGTAAACTCTAGAAAAAACCAGGTGGAAATCCTCCATTCATTAGTCTTCGCAACACAATTCATGAATGCTAACAACTTTTAAAACAAATTCATTATAATACTAACAAATGTATTGCCAGTGGACGTTCGTCACGGGCCCCAACCCTTTCCCTGCGGGAGTGGGTCGAAAAGGCCCGCTGTGCCAAATCTAAATGAACGCAATAATTGACGCTGCCCACTCAACTACGACCTTTGGTCATGTTTGACACGGGGTGGGATAGAATAGTGTGAGATTTGTTTTTATTTTCATTAGGGGCTGTTTTGTACCTTGGTTATTATGTGCCTATTAAAGAAATAGATTAAAAATTGTATTATGAAAAAATATTTTAAACCATACGTGCAGTCATTTTCAATGACATAAAACTGTTAAATGTCTCGTTTGTTCATCATATCCGCTCAAAAGAACAATATGCAATTAACAAAGGTGCTAAATGATCCAAAAATTAATTACCATAACCATAAATCATAACCAAATACACAACCCTACCATAAGATCTTAATACCCAACAATGATTAAGACTCGTAAAATACTAAAACACGTCCTCTAAAATCTGTTGTAACCCGCCCCTATACTAACAAGCGAGGGTGGCATAATCGGAGAAACAAATCTGGCTACTGGTGCTGCATATAAATGATGATGATTAATTTGTTCTTCGCAAATGACAAGAAGGGTTAAAAGGCAAGGGTTGGGCGTAATTTTGCCACTTGTACCAAATATCCCCGGTATGCAGGAGTGGGGTTAGAATTTGCACAGTTTAATTTCCAGTACGGTACTTTTGTACTTTCTGATTGCCTTTGTGGATCCTTCGAGTTTGATGGAGAGATATTTCCGACTCTGAGCTGTATTAATTACAATTGTGATAGAATTCGGGATGGCAGCCGAAACAATGGTAATACAAAGTTACGTTGTCTTTGATCCCGACAATGGGGTTGGTTATTGTGATTTAAGAATTTGTTAATTTGATGATTGATGTAATTTGTAACGAAGTTTCAGAATCAATGCCAACGTTAAATAAAATATTATTCGAATGAGGAAAAAAAGTTCTAGAAAGTTTCTAGATAAAACTAAGAAGAATTAAGAAAAAAAACTTTAAGTAAACGATAAAAATCTCAAAGGGAATCACCGATAAACCACTCCATACCTATATATATTTACTTAGCCCATTACGTCGGATTTACACGTGGCGATCAGTTGACACTTGCCCTTTCTACCCACAATACATTATAGCAAAACAAATAAATTGAAGATTGAATCCACCACGCCCATCACGGTCTAAAAGCGTAGGCAATCCTTTAACATCGATCGTCCCAAGTCAGCGGTTCGCGAGACATTTGCAATATTCTTAAAAACATTTGGGTCCCGTCGGCTATCGAGTCGCACCCGACATCATATAGGAAAAGAATTTGCAATTCGCATAATAAGTTTCACTGTATACCGCTTGGAGACCCCGTTCAGCTTTTTAGGGTTAAGTAGGGAGTATGAATTAGGTAATTGTCAATTGAGATGTTTATTTTTTGATATTTTCTTAGATTTCGTTGAGGAGTTAGAAGTTTTCATAGCTTTGGATTTTTTTTATGATATATTTGAAGGAAGAAGAAGTTTTATAAAGGTATCTAGATTTTATAGAGCTTAGGGTCATTTGCAGATTAATTATTATGTTGCTAATTAAAATTAAAATGTTAAAAGAAAATATATACCTAAATTGTAGAGTGCCTAAAACCAATATAAAAGTACTCCAGTATTTTCCACGCTATCTCGCATATCCAATGTTGTTTTCAATAGGAATTCCTTACAGTTGTATTTAAGGTTGAATCTGATATCACCCACACACTAGGAGCTATGCGATATTAACGATAGACAGACCGTCTTGTCTGCTTTGACTGATTTTGATAGTATTGAAGTTTTTTATTTTGTTATAGAGGAAGTAGTGTGAGTGTTTATGTGTTTTCATAGCCCTGCAGGGGTTATTGTTGTGCATATGTAAAAAATCTTAAAATTTTAAAGCTACAATGCGGTCGTCATTTCAGCTTACAAGCTTATAACAACTACAACATTTAAAAGAAATGCTTTAGAAGCAGTTACTTAGTAAACATAATTTGGTTGGGACTGTTAACGACTTTAATTTTTGTGCAATTAAATAGAAATGTGCTCTAAAAATATAAGTTACTGCCAATCCAACACAAAATCTCACCTTTGTTTCCCTCCGCCAAATAATGTTATCATCCGAAAAAATCAGGAAAGTACAGAAAGACAGGAAGTGTGACCTCTCGAAAATAGTCAAAAATA
Organism: Helicoverpa armigera; assembly: GCF_030705265.1. Lineage (NCBI taxonomy): Eukaryota > Metazoa > Arthropoda > Insecta > Lepidoptera > Noctuidae > Helicoverpa > Helicoverpa armigera. The sequence goes on along the minus strand of NC_087130.1, from coordinate 5,342,505 downwards.
TGAAGCGCATTCTACGTTTCAAAGGTGGGTAGACGAGACAAGATCGTTTGGCCTTACTACTGAGAACTGCGAGTCTGCCCACACACGGCAATTAAGATAAAACGGTGCAACGAACATCTTCATACAATAATGTTTATGAAACTACTATTTTTTTTCGCTATTGTTAGATAATGACTTGTTTATGTACTTGTTTGGGAAAGTTACTGTAATGGTAAGGAGTGTCAGTAAAAAGCATTATTCTGAAGCCTTATTTTCAGCGTTCATTCATGAAATTATACTTTTACAATTGCTATCTATACACATTTGGAAGCAGACTTTACAAAATATTTACATCACGCTCTCCTAGACAGCTGCTGAAAAATATCAACTGAAATTCATGATTTCAATATAGATTTATTTCCGCAGACAAAGATGAACTTTACCACCTATATAATAGCAAAATATGAATAACTAGCCTACTAAAAGATTAATGTACAACATAAAAGAGCTACTAACCCATCAACATTATCATAGCTTGAAGATTTCGATCTAAACGAACCCACTCATCATAACATATGCCTTTAAACTACCGTCACCTCAACCGATGATTATCTTTCTCATCCAAAAAACCTTCGTTAAAACTAGTGCACGTGCTCACTACAGAACGAACTTATTACTGCATAGATAAGGATCGCCTTAATTTTACAAGAAACGTGTAAACCTTTGTTTAAGTTTAACCGGGCACTGTTGTAACTACCTCTTTAGTATTAGTGGCACGCCCGCTACCGGTTATACTGGCGTTTTTTGTTCTAAACCGTACCTAGTTCGTAGGGTTGGTACATGAGGATAAGGGAGAATTTTGGCTAGTATATTTTTGTTTTATGTGCATCGGAAAATGGGTGATATCATATCTGATAGGTATGATTTATTATTTGCGGTCATTTAACAAACTCTTTATTACTATGTAATTCTCCATCCGATCGCCAGATTGTCTCTTATTGCCATTTTCTTCTTCTTATTCATTCTATTATAATTCATTGATCAATGATACACATTCTTAAGCAAAATGTTCAGTATAAATATGGTAAATCTGCTCGTTTGATAAAATAACCAGCAAAACGCCTGCCTTGCACCACTTCCTATGTGTTTTCGCTAATATGGAGGAGTAGCGCATCAAACTCAATAGCAACAGATTACTTTAATATTGCAAATGTCCTAAAAAAAATTACCCAACTCAGTCCTTTCTTGTTTACTCAAAAAATAGAATGTCAAGCTTGCCATCCCTAATTCTTCGTTTAATTGTTACGACTCAGCTATCATGAATATCATCTTAGACTTCATGGGAACTCCGTTCCGCCATTTTTCGACTTTTGTCGGTACTATACACACCGAGTGACATCGTGATTTCTTAGTAATGAATGAGATAATATGTAGCACGCACACTCCCCTCGTTTTTGTTGCATTTTACATCATTATAGTGTTTATTGTTAACTTTAATGTTAACACGAATGTTCTTAATGATTTTTATTGTCTTAAAACGGTAATTTCTTGAGAAATGTTCTGTTGTTTTTGTTTGTTTGTTCATTTTGTTTGACGTCGGTTAAGTAAACGTTATATGTTTCACGTGGACTTTGGGTTACAGTTCAACTTTGTTAGAAAGTTAACCTGTTAAGTGCCTAGAGACTTTTACTACACGTGTATTTTTTTAATTAACCTAGTATATTTTTCAGAAGGTAATAAAGTAAACTGCATTTTAACATCATTATACATATACCTATAAATATCTCTATGTATGACTTATTTAATTGAGACTAAACTAAAGCTGTCCACTAAACCATTCCTCATTAGAAGAATTTCAATATCCAATACATACTAAAAAGTTTCCTCACTATTCAATACCTACACATTTAAGTCCAAAGACCAACCAGCTATCGCATTCTTAACAAAACCTGGAACCAGTCCCCAATACAAACTCTTACAAAATGTTAATTAAACCCTTAGAATTAGTAATAGGACTATCACAAATTTGTTCAGATCGCCAGCAAATGAACAGACGCGGTACTAACGTGAAACAGAAGTTGAATTTGCGTATTCATAACTGTAAGATGGCCGTGTGTTACACCGATAACGTACTGGCAAAATTGAGAGGCAATTAGAAAATCGATTTTAAAATGTTTAGTTCTTTTTGATAACGTATGAAAACAGCGTTTTAGTCAATTGTATATACCTAGTACTCATTGAACTTTTTATTTCATTCATTATTTTAAAGTTATCTATTTTCCTTATTTCAAGACATATTATTTCAATTTAAAAGTCCTACTTAGCAATTAAAATTAAACGTGTAGTTGATATTTTTTATTTTTTTACTAGTACTCAAAAGCACAGGTTAGTATGTTTTTACATTTTTGTATTGCCAAAGTATACAGTTTGATATCGATAAGCAATAAGATTTCCATACTAAATTAGGCAGGAAACTATATTTCTTTTCCATTATGTTTTGAGTGCATTAAAATAATGTCCTTAACCATCCTACACATTACGCATCTATGTAACAGGCGGCCTACATAATGAGTTGCGTCGACGTGCTCAGCCGGGTTCCACCATTCGCAGCGTATTCACCCGTATTCATATTCATTAGGGCGCGAAGGGCTCGCTTGATTGCACAAAGAGCCAACTAATTCGCTCCCGCGACTCTGTCCGCACTAGGCTTAATTCAGTTACGGGTTGTTAGCCGATATGGAAGCCATTTGAATATTGTTTTGTTTTAGATGTTTTAGGCTGTAGATTGGACGTAAAAGCCTCACTTTTGAATAGTGAAAGGGACCTAGAAGTACCAAAATGGACCTCAAACAACCATACACGGTTTTTTTTCTTTTAATAATTTCAATTTGGACATAGGTATTTTTTCTACCAACTAATTAACCATGACATAATTTCCTTTATTATCGTTTAGTACGATTTTATTTTGTCACACAATTATACCACGGTCTCTCACAAACCTCAAAATGACACAATTACAACACACTTCAAACCTTCAACCAGCATCATGCGAGTAGAATTCCCACATAACTTTACCTATTAACATGATAGTACTATCAACGATTGTGTGTATGCAAATATCGAATACGCAACTACATATAGTTCACTATAGTTAGGTACCTACCTATAGCTACACCCAACCAATAGTTGGTACCAACGCATTGTCGAATCAATAGCCATTTTGAAGCACGCTCAGTTACGGGTGGATCGACTTAATTATTGAATTAGCATTTAAATTATTTCGGTAACCGTTCATTTGTAACTAATACAAATAGCGAGCCGCATGAATAATGTTGGGGGCAAGGAGGTATGAAGAGAGTGGGTTAGTTTAAATTTGGAGTGCCTCGCTTCTGTTGTTAAAAAGTTTAAGCTCATGTGTAGGTATGGTATCCATACTGTCGGAGTGCTGGATTGTTCTAAAGAGCTGCCGAGACCGTTGTTCACAAAGCGCTCCAGGAGGAAATTAGGTGGCTTTCATTCAATAAAAGTCTGATACTCTGACGGCTACCTGAAGATCTCACACCTCAAAAAAATACCTGTGTATTTTTGAAGTTACTGCTTTCCAAAATAAGGCGCATCCAAAATTTACTAATTCTCTGTCTAAGCCTATGACGCACGAATACGTGCCGCCTTGCTGACGCGAATATTAAGTGCTATGTACTACTTTTATGTAAAAATAGGCTTAATAAGCTACTCAATTTCGTCCGAATAAATGTTTAAAGTATTTTATATTCCTCTGGCCACTGATATTTACATAGGACGCGTGGCACTGAAGCTTAATCGTTCTTAATCCGCTGATTAGGATTTAAACTATATTTTAAATTTACATTAAACAGCCTGTTATGTATCAATTTAGTTGCTAAAGTTATGGATGTATATATCTTTGGGTGTGGAAATAATTGTCACTTAAGCTAGGTGTTCTCTTAAAAAAGACGCAAAATGAATACCTACCTGTCTTAACAATGTTAGACGGGACGTGCGTGAATTTATTTTTATTGCATCAGATATTTTTATTCTAACTTGCGAGCTATACCTACTTTCATCGAAATCTTTCACATTTTAACAAGAATAATACTATATACGTACGGTCGTACGTACTTACCAAAATAACAATCATATTGACAAACAAATTAATATAAAAACTAACCTGAGTAAAACCTGAGTTTATCAACCACTCAAATAGTCTCATTTTTAACCTAAACATTTTTTCATACCCTTCCTCTCCCCTAAAAACCAATAACAAAACAGAATTTACGCACAAAAATCACCGACACGCGAATATGCACTACCCAAAAAACCTTCAGAAGTTCCCCTACATCATCTACTGCATCGTTTTCCTCCACTCCAAAGACAGTTACACGAACAATCGTATTTCAATCCCTACTAATATTATAAATGCGAAAGTAACTCTGTCTGTCTGTCTATTTGTTACGCTTTCACGTCTAAACCACTGAAATTATTTTAATAAAATTTGGTACAGAGATAGAGTTGACCTTCAGAAAGAATATAGGATAGTTTTTATTCCGGACTTTTGAAGAGTTCCCTTAGAAACGCGATATAACCGGACTATACCACCTTTTGTGTAAACCATATCTCGGCGAATAAATATTTTCATTTAATTTATACGCGGGCGAAGCCGCAGGCGGAAGCTAGTAGCTAAATAAACAGATGGGTTGTCACAGGTCGTCACGAAGCATTAAAATCGGTGTTTCGACGGCATGACTCATTAATTCCTATGTTTATTAGGCTAGGATGCACGAACTGTAAGTGGCGTTCGGTTTGTTGTTCGGATGTAGTCAGGTTTAGTTTTTGATATGAAATTAACAATGAATAAAAGACTGGTACTTAGCTGCATCAGTTGAGACTGGAAGCTGATCCCAACAAAGTTGGGGAAAGGCTTGAGAGATAAAGACTGAAAATTAGTGTATAATATAGAAATTAACTGTTGATACTGACTATAATGTAACTTTTATTTAGGTTTTCTTTAATATTTAAAAAGTGTAGGTACCTATTTCAAATTTCGGTAGAAGCTAAGTAGAACTCGAATTTTCTGGAAATAAGCTTAGGTACCATTCTTTTAGATGTTAAAATCGCATAAGATAATATATTTGAATTAACATGGTGATAGTTAGGTATACTTATATATGTCCTTTACATAATACACAATAAACTCAACAGCATAAAACACCAACAAAATTCAAGTGAACATACTAGCATCACAAGTCTTCCAATAAAGGGCTACTTCAAACGGGTCTTCACACCAATACCGATGTTCGGCTCGCGTGGCTTACATTACAACTTTAAACTTGTGTTTAAACCGAGATTAACGTAACCGCTCGCCTTAATTGAAACGCTAGGAATCCTTTGTACACGCCTGAGTTATAACGAAGAATGAGAGGGGTTAACTTTTTTAATTAGATCAGGGTATCGGAATTGGAGCATGTGTGGTGATGGTATTTGAATAATTGGTCCAAAACTAGATTAAAGAGTTCATTGATGTAACCACATCAACGTCAAGTTTCCAGTGATTTAGCTTTGCTATTTAATTGTTTAGCAATCGATTTTCCAGAAATGTGGAGGTTCTCAATTCGTCCTCATCTTCTTTGGGAAAAACATTATTCGTTTTTGCTTTCGAACAGAAATTATCCTATTTTTAATTTGAAAACTGACTGTGACCTTTCGACCTTTAAAATGTGTGCATTTTACAATCAATTAGGTGACCCATAAAATTCATCAAAAATTAAACCAAACCCTACGGAATACAGCTATGCTATAAAAAGCTGAAAATCAAACTATCTCCACCTACTCACCAACAGATGGCGCTGCCAACAACTTTCAACGGAACGAAATTCAAACACAATATGACGTCACAATTTTGCAATCTCGTTACGAGTACAAACAACAATTATTTAAGCACACAATAATATTTCCCATGCGAAAAAAGGCTTGCAGCTATATTTTTAATGCATTCTTGGAGGTAAGGCGAGGTCGCGTGGGCCGCATCACAATTAGGTATCAGGCTAAAACCACGGTAATCTGATGTTGGTACACAGATATAAAAGTGTTTTTTTTTTGTGAGAGGTGTTGTTTGGTAGATTTGAGGTTGTAATGAGATTGAGATGACAGATATTATGTTTTTAATACATCTCTAGAAGAAATATTCAAGTACTCACAAGTTACTACATAGATCCTTAGGTAGGCTGACAGCTAAAATATAGAATTTGGGAAGCCTACACTTTATGTGTTGAAATATCAACTAAATTAAATGTATTGCCTAATTTTGATGTTTGGCAGAAATAATTGGCATTTACCTCATACCTTATTATTTAAAGCTATCTTTAGGTTACAAGACAATATAACCACGACAGTCTAAAGCCGCTTCCCTAAAAGTAAAAAAGATATTCTGTTTCCTTTAAACGCGTTATTACAAAAGATGCGCACACGCATAACAGCAGTACAGCTTGTAACTGTTACGGCCCATAAATCATATGTATGTACCTACATAAGTATTAAAGTTAAAAGGACCCGAATTCTGAGATGACGCAGGTGTAGTACCCAGTCACGTGTTCATTGTTCAAACGCCGCCTGTAATGAAATAATTCGTGGGGATGCGCCTGCGCCGATCGGACGGATAAGGCTCCGTGTGTTGATGTGACGCGAGATGGCTTGTTTTCGGTGTCGAATGATTTATTTACGTAGTTTTCTTTTTTTAATTTTGTTACTTACAGGTTTTTAAATGTAGCATTTTTTTCTTGTAGTTAAGTGGGTGGCATTTTGAATTTGCAAATGAAATTACTTAAGAAAAATAAATATCAAACTAAAATTGCTTCCAAATAAAAACCTTTAATCGCTAAATTGGATTCTTAGAAACGTAGGTAATAACTCTTTCAATATTACTTCTATTATAAATAAGTATTAAAATTTCTAGTTTATAAATAGTCCTACACTAACCATATAAGCTGTGTTACCAAGTAAAAAGTGGTTAAACGCCTCGACCACGCATATAATTTTAATGAATGAACGAGTAGGCTAAGGCAACGCCCCAACCTTAATAAAATTGTCATAAAGGTATGATAAATAAAAAAAAAGAAAAACAATAAAAAGTGAAACCGGCCAGTAAAAAAAGTCCAAGAAAAAGTCAACGCACCTCTTTGTTAGGAAGCTGGTGTAAAATGAGAAGTAAACTCATATTTTTTTCTTGTTTACGACATGTAAAAAGGGATCTGACTACTGTATAAAGTAAAAGATCTATGATATATTTTTAACTCTTTCTGATAACGGTTTCGAATATCAATGTTTGTTTGATATTCTTTATTTTGAAGGTTACGTTCGTTTGTTTGATTAACTGCCTGGTATCACGGAAATTTTGTTTAAATTATGAGAAAATTATTTATTTGGACGATGTTACAAATGTAGGCTTTGATTTCGTATAGTTCTTTCTAAATATGAAAAATTAATTGAGTAGGCATCTAATATAGAAGAAATTACACTAATAGTGGGTTGTTTAAGAGTATACGAAGAAGGAGAGATAATATAATGGTATGGAACAGGTGACACCCACAAACCATATTTCAATTGAGAGCAACTCGATGTTTCAGTACACAAGTTGCCTGTACATCGTGCCTGCAAAAAGCACACAATAAATTCAAACCCTTGAAAACAAAACTGAAAACTCAGAAAACACATAACTAATCTATAAGCTCAGCACTTAGTCTTCCACTAAACACGAGCCAAGATCCAATCTACAAACATTACAAGGGAATGAAACCTCAAAACTAAATTACAGAAACTCAATAATGGACTGTACAAGCAATAATCTTTGAAATCACAAATCAAGTTGTAAGCCGAACGCTTTCACGAGCACTGTAGGCGGTTTCCTAGTCGCTTCCAGCCATTACTAATGACATACGGACCGGTAGAATGGACAACCGAACGGCTCGTTCGTCACGAATGCCTAGAGCTTGGAGTAGAGGTAGCTGTTAGGTGTATGGTTCGTTAAGTCATGATGAAAAGCGTGGGTAATGTAGTGATTTATCTGTGCTTGTATTGTTGGTGGGTTATGAAGGTCGTATGTCGTGTTGATGATTATTTTTGTGAAAATGACTTTGTTAATTGTATAGAAATCTTGTTTAGAAGCATTATTTTAACGTTTCTAAAAATGGTCTTGAGAAATGAGAAGTTAAAAATTGCTTTGCTAATAAATTATTTCACTCAATGCAATACATACCTTCTCATTTAAGTTAATAGTCAGTTGCGGTCTCATAATGTTATAATTATGTCTCCACTATACATTCCCCTGGAAAAATAAATAACAATCAAGTATGATACTTTTACAGCATCATAAATTTTCTCCTATTAGCAAAGTACTTAACATTTAATCAACACGTTTATAGCCAGTTGGGATTTGTTGAATGACAGAGTCCTTTGCTCATTATTATCAGATTATTGTATAGGGAATTCAATTGGTTATAGTTTTATCGAAAACGATGAGATGGTATGTCCTGAAATATCAACGTTGCAATGGTGTCTAATATTATGTGACGACTATAATATCCTATGCTTTTTTCATTTAGGGCAACAAGGTCGATAGCGATGTCGACAATTTTAAGAACTACTAGTAAAATGAGAATCATATAGTGGATTGATTATGAAGTTAATGTACAAAAGTTGTAAAACTTCTTCCAGTAGCAGGACGAAACTGTTTACAATTATAGAAATTACAACTTTTCACTCATGTCATGTCATACCTACTTACAATCACAAGATGTGTCTCCAACTTTACGTTGTTAGCCATCCACTCCAACCGTATGCACCAAACATTACGAACAGCTTGGAACTGTCAAAATAGCTAAAATATACGCCGTTTTATTAACACCGGACACAACAATTGCTGGGCAAAGTGTGGGATTCCTTACTTCTCTAGTTTATTGGACGGGAGACGGTGCGTAGGCTTGACGTAGACTCGCGGTGGTCCAATATTTCCATACTAATTATTATTGCGCTTGAACACAGTAGTTGGCCTTTTGGATTGTTTTGTGTAGGGCTGTAGTAAAATGTGTTTATGACAAATGGAAGGAGTCAAAATTATAGCTGGAGTGTTGAGTTCAATGACCTGCTGAAACCTGCTTTATTTACATGGCGCATTTACAGTCTCATAGCTCATATCATCTAGCTAGATGAATATCAATAAATAATTTACCACGGTAATATTTAAATCTAAATTGAAACAATATCGGCATTAGAATGTGAAAAATATTTAATTAAACTATGTAAAGTCTAAATGATTAAGAATTAAATTTTTTGCTACCCAAAAATATCCATAACCAAATTAAACAAAGTTCCTAAAATACATGAATCTAAAACCTAATTTCGTTGTTCACTCATTACAAAACTCGTCATAGGTATCCTTCCCCGCATTTAGCAGTTCATACAACTCCCTTTTTTGTGTTTCACGTAATTTCTCATAAACATCCTGGGTGGGCGTTTTCTCGCTTATTTCTGCTTCTGGAGTCAGACCCAGGGTTGTGAAGGCTCTTCTAACTTGACCGGCGCTCATCCAGCCTCGGTTACCAGGGTCGAAGCTCTTGACAACTGCTTCCAGGTGCCTGAAGAAGAAAATGGCTTTGAGAATAACATCAGTCTGTAGGTACCTATTGGTAATTGCTTTGGGTGGTAAGAAAATACTTGAGGGCATGACGATGTTGTACTTTGTTGAACGAAAAGGATTATGCAATGTCATTAGAGTGATCACCAAAAGGCTGTACCTATTTTCAAAAAAAGTTATTTAATCAGTTTCTTATGAAACTGATTAAGCGCGTGCATGTAGCGTACTACGTGGAACATTCGACTGTCTCAAGACTCAATAAGCATGAACATTGAACAATTAAAAGTATATAAAAATGACCTGTCTTCGAACAGTACGGGTGCTTTGCCGAGACCAGAACGGCATATCATGCATTCGTTTATAAGCTGTTCAACGTACATCGCTGGGTTTTGTGGAGCATCAGCGATTATCTTTACGAAAATGAACCTTATCAGCTCAGGAATACGGCGATCTCGTAAGTACTTTTCAGTTCTTGAAACCGTACTAAATATTCTGCGTTTTCTTTTGCTTTCGCGTACTTTTACTTCTTCAGTTGAGCTTTCACCACTAATGAGGCATTTGCAGACTGAAATAACTTCAGGATTGGTAGAGGAATCGGTTAGCTGGCCTATTGTAAAACCACTATGCTGTGGATCCATAATAAGAATAAATAATTCTAATACAAAATCTAAGTAAAACTAGCGTAACAAACAATTCCTTTTCTGATCTGTTAAAAAAATTATTTACTTTCAAAATTTTGACGTCAGATTTTTTTACTTCTCGAATTTATAAGGCATAATTAATTTGAGCCAAAAGAGTTTTATTGCGTTCAGAAAAAAAATTAGATTCAGTTCATCAAAATTAGTGTTTGAAAAAAAAAATACTGAAAATCCTAAAAAAATATTTATTCGTTTAGGATAATAAAATATGCATCGAGCATTTAACAAACTGTACATAAAAGGAGAAACAAATTATACACAGCTCTCACGGAAACAAAACACGCCTAGAAACAGGCCCGTCATAATTAGCAAAACCAAGAACGAATACCAATAAGGAATAACACCAATAAAAATATATCAATCAATTGTTACTAACATGGCTAGATCGGTTTAATTATTCCAATTATTGTCGGGAGCGATACCAATTATTATCAGTAGATACCAATTATTGTCAGTGACAACTGGCAGGCATCCTTGGCTAGTCATTAGGCCTGCCAATAGATTATTGATTGGTGCTGATTGTTTGTCCGTATGTGCGTATGTAGCTGGGGTCGTTTGCATGAATCTCTGCCGGTTTTAATGGACAATCTCGACTAATTGTACAGAGTAGTGTGGCTATTCTTTCTATTGTTTTATTTCGTTTTTTGTTTTAAATTTTTTGTACCTTGCATTTGGATACTGACTGAAGTCTTTTGCAGCCCTCTAAGAATGCGGTAGATTTTTATCCTTGGAAAACATATTCTGTTTCACCATTTGCCTTGGTTTTTCCAACTACTTATGGTGGGGTTTGTTTCTCGTTTATCTCACCTCATGTATACTCATGGTATCTGAGGAATGTTTTATCAATATGTTTTAATATTGATTACTTTTAAACGTGTTTAAAGACTACATTGTCTGTCAGTCAGCCATGTTCAGATGAGATCAGATAAGAGCTACAAGCGTTCCTTCACATTATTTAGTGTCAATTACTGTTAATACAAATGGCTAACTATTTTTAACCGACTTCCCAAAAAGGAGGAGGTATATCAATTCGGCCGGTATGTTTTTTTTTAAAATTGTACTAACATGAGTTATTACAATACAAAATTATACTGAAGCGGCTCTTATCAAAGCTATCTAGTTATTGTCACCAAATACGGCCGTAGTTTCGCATTAATATTCGTAATTCACGCTTCCATCCAGCTTCAGAAAAACATATAATTTTAATTTGTTCTCAACACACCTTTTAACACTAAAACGTCCATTAAATGTGGCACAACATTTACAAAAGTCAAGAATAAAATGTCACCGAATTAATTATCTTGTACGTGCTAAAATCCAAAATGGCCGCCCGTGAAAGTTTGGCTACTCTGTGCAATTAGTGTTCGCTTACAAATTGTCCGTTCGGTCGTCATGGCAAGTGATTCAAATTACGGATAATTGATCGCCAATGAGTCCAGTAACTCACATGACTGTGGCAAATAATGAGCAATGTCATCTGTGCAATTGACTACCTCTGTGTGACGTATTCACCTATGTATTGTAACGTGTTAATGAACGGATGAAAAAGGAAATTGATGTCAAAACTAGTTAATAGTGGGTTGGTCAACGGTAGTGGGTAATACAATGGAATAACAAAGACTGGAAATGCAGTGATGATAATGATTTTGAAATGGGAATTTAAGCTAATTTAAGCTAAAGCTTCATTATTGTTATAAAATTGAGTTTTTTGCGATACTTGTATACAGCGTAACATTAGATCCCTCATTTGAATGAAGCCTTTTTTAAAATCATTCTACTTTTTAATTACTTGATCGTCCCCTATTGTAATTTTCAGTGCAACCCTCGCCAAAAACGTCAATATTGCATAGCAGAAGTCGTATATCTTAAAAGTTTAAACAAAATGTGGGATATTAATATTAGATAGACTTACGTCATAGCTAAGGTTGAGATCACAGCAAGTTACAATAGAAAATTACGAAACGGGGTAAAAACATAATGGTTTAGTTAAAATAAAAGCTCACAATACTTACAAACTTCCTTATACATGTTTAGCAGTTTTTAGGGGTAGTCAGAAGTCAGAAAGTCTGACAACCAGTTCTAAAAAGGCTTCGGGTTGTCCGGACAGCTGGGTTGAGGAGACCCAGTTGAATGCAGTTAGACTTAAGGTGACCCTAACATATTTGGGAAAGACCAGGCAGATCACAATAAAAAAAGCAATTAATACAGGTTGGTATTTAATAACGACTACACATGATATTTTTTTTTTGGTTTCAGTCTATTTTCCTCAAGAAGCCGCGTCTGGTGTAACACCAGCCTTACGTTTGACGTCAGGACCTAAATTGACTGTTACAAGACTTAACCCTTTTAATGTTCGTTTGATTAAACTAAGTATAATACAACATAATAATGTTTCTTATTATCTTATTCTAGGTCGTAGTAATGACCTAGTATTTGTCTTCTACCAATTTTCCTAAATACATATTTGTCCAAGATTTTTTTCAGAACTCACTAATAACCGTAAAAGGCTATCAAACAAATTATATTATAATTCGGTAAATGTCTAGACTATATTGATTGACAAAGAAATTAGAATATGTAAGTGGATATTCTACGTAAATGTCATCGACCTTAAGTAAATATGCAAGTTCATTGACACAATACCTACTTGCTATGATAGATGAAGCATTGTTTTAGTACCAGTTTTTTTATATTATATTATAATAACTATCTTATATTTATTTAGCTATTATTTTTAACTAGATTTTCATTACAATTAGGTGTGATGTTTCTATTGAATAAAAAGTACTTATTAAAACTTGATCTAGTATTTGGTGCCGATTAATTTTATTGGTTCTATATCTCTAGCTAGAGACTGCATGAATTTGGGATAAAGTATGACATATTACAAATATGCAGTAGATTTCAACACTTTAAAAGTAGGTAACAAAAAATAATTATCCAAAAAATATACAAATCATAAACCTAGAAATCTAATTTCAACAAAATGAAGTTATAAAGGCGAATAATCGTTCCATAACGTCCGGCATTCAATACTAACGCCTTAAGTAATGAAACTGGGGCTTATGTTTATTATATTATTTTACGCCCAAAAAATTACTAATGTTATGAAAAAATACCCGGTTTCTGGACGCCCCATCAATTTAGATTAGTGAGGTAATAGCCCAGTGTAGTCACTTAGCTCGGTAGCCACCCCCGTACCAAGGAAATCTATGTAAAAGTTGAGCTATAAGAAAATTTCAAGCCTATTATGAGTTGCCGTGGCCTACGTCTTTGGGAGACTACACAATCTTGATACTTGGTATTTTTTTTTGATTTCCGCATGTTTTGGAGTCTTTCACTACAAGGCCTTTTCTCATTTAAAATTACTACCTGCTCAATATTAATATTTCACATTTTACGCTTTGGGTTTCCTCGTGATTATTACCTTGTAAAATACATGTAACTTAGAAAAGATACATTGATACTTGCTTGACCCGAAACCAAACCTGTGGTCGAACTTGAGATTGAGTGCCTCTCAACCTGCTTTTGTTTCTAACCACCAGGTAGTCTGATGATAGGATACACCAAAGTTGAGAAAATATTAACTTCTAACAAAACAAATCATGAACTGTTTGTGTAAGAGATGAACAGACTTTTGGCCAGTAACACGATTTTTTTACGAATCAACAAAAAGATGTATCTCTCCGCAGTTTTCTCAAAGTATCAAAACTATAAATCCTCATACACTAATATGCACAACGAAGCTAATACGGCAGAGGTTAATTTCTATACGGTGGGCCTTCGATAGCCTTGGTTAATAAATTAGTAAGCCCCTCGCTCCCTCGTTACTTACCTTGCATTATAACTTGGACGTTTTCTCATTACTCCTAATGTACCACTTATGAATTAGAAACAATCACGTACTAGAAAATATAAAAGCCTTGAGTTTCGTATGTTCATAACTGCGCTATATTTTGAAACTTGAAGAGTAAGTACTATTTGTGTAAAAGAATTTAAAGACCATAAGGTCTGTTGGTGAGTTTGTTCTACTACTTCTTCTTACCAGCAAAAATATATAGAAAGCTAGGAAGGGCGGGTGTTTTTGGAGTCTGTTTTCTGTAAACTTGACCTTTGAAAAGTGCAATTTGAATTAATGACTTTTGATTTTGACTCTGTATTTAAATAGCCATTTAAGAAAATAGATGCGTTCAAAGTATCATAATTTGATAACAATGTTGTTAATTTCTAGTAAGATTTGATTTTCTAACTATGTTTGTATTAGTACGTCGGGCCGGATGACCTAATAAGCCAAATAATTCACAGCAATATGTCGATACTCAGACAGGAGTCAAAGTGAAACATGAACTTTATTGCCCGTTGTCTTTCTACTCAGTCGTTAGGCTACCGAGATTTATTAGGCAATACTAAAGCGCCTACAGACGTCTGCACCCCTTCACTATTATCCGCAATTACAATAAATTGCATCACATTTGAGTGCAGTTGTGACTTCATTATGTGTTGATTTACTGTGATTGCTTTGCATGTAGATGATACTGTCGAATTTGTCAGTATCATATTTAACGTCGCATGACGACTGTTTACAGAACCCAAATGTTTTTGGGGGTGAATCATCAGACTATAGAGATGGCCTGTAGTAATTTTAAACTGACTTTTCATAAAGGGAGGTTCTAAATTCCGATGGACTGTATGTGATGTCTTCCGATGAACTATAAAACATACATGTTTCATAGTCCTATAACATTAAGGGTTTATTTACTAGTAATTTGACTATTTAGCTCATCGCGATTAATTTCATCAATGCAAAAACTGAAATAAAAGAAGACTGTGCTTAAGTACTGGAACAAGTTTCGTAATGAAATGCAATAAGCGAGCATTAAGCATCCATTTTGCGTAACAATCAAATCAAACCCCATAAAAACGAATATGACAAAGGTCGGCAATTACATCAAAGAACAAACAACCGTTTAGTTGCATTAAGTAAAGAAAAAAATTGCCATAAGTAGGTAGCAATTACAAATTGGTCGTAACGACTCTGGTTAGACGTCAGAAACAACTTAGGGTATAATAATTCTTAATACGACATTGATTAGCTTGTAGTCAGGAAAATCGAGCTTTACAGACATAATGACAATTTAAAGACTTAAAGGTCCATTTTATTATCATATTGTATGATTCTTGTGGAACTATTAGCCCTTATGACAATGGCATAATGATACGGTGACACGCGAGCCATTTTTCTTATCGAAACGCGCGGCAAATATTAGTTTTTACAACACTGAATATTTTTAAGATGGCAACATTAAAACGAATGAGGATTTATGCAATATTTTGTTAGACTTTTATTTATGATTATTAGATATTATGGATATTATTTAGTACTGTATTAAGAGGAAATATTTTTCACACTTATATTTAAAAAACGCATCAATGTACCGTTACTTTTTGAGAGATCTAAGTATTTTGAAATATTTAAAGCGAAACCAACGACATCATAAAAAAAATTCTGCTACCGTCACAAAGTGATTTCTTTTATAAAGTGGTTAATGCTTAATGTAATGTAAGAAGTGTGTGTTAGTGGGTGTGAGTGTAGTGTCTAAAAATCTTAAAAATGCAGAAAGAAAGAAACGTGGACGTTATATGGCAGAAGAGGTAAGTTGCACATTTTCCCATGACTGTGTTTGGTGCAGTAGCAGAGAATTATTTTAGTTTGACCTTAAAACTCGCAATACATGATGACACAAATATAAATTAAAAATTCTGTTACATCACCAAACTTTTATCAGAAACATTCACATTCAACAGAACTCATTTAAAGGCCAAAAAGAAACTGAACTATGAAATAATAAGAGTAACATAATGTACCACCTAAATACTTGTACTAAGAATGTTCAATTTCACGTTGAATTAACGGAAAGCGTCACAAAAACGGTGTCATAAAAATAAATATATATCGCCATGTCTGTCGCAAGAACTTTGTCAATCAAAACTAACGTTACGCTTAGGGCTTTTACTCACCAGCGTTTTCAATGAATCGTTCATAGTATTGTGTAGGTGTTGTGATACTGGGATCAAATAAACTACACTAAGTGAGGAGACATTTAATTTTCCTGCAGATAATTACTTCTTTGCTTATATCCATTTAGACTATAAACTAATCCTATGTAGTTTTCCAAAGATACTCGTGCTTTAATTATCTCATATTTATAAAATGTTCTAATAGATTCATTCTTTTAAACTAAACAGCCGCTAAGTCATTCGCTTCCAGGCCGGAAGGTAGTACAAACTATTCGTGAGATAATTAAGACAGTTAAACGTTTACTACATAGTTGATATTCAAACAATGATAAACCCTAAGCAATTCACTTAGGTATATCAAAATCCCGTTGATACGTGATAGCCGCGAGAGTAGTTAAATCGTCAGTGTGCTGAAACCCTAAGAATTTAACACATCAATACAATACGAACCTACAATCCCTAAACTAAACTTCTTGTACGATAGTTGGATCATTACAAAAACTCGTATCAAATGAAGAAACAGCCTATTCGGCATTTTTTATTGTTTATTACCAACAACTTTTAATTCGGCCAAGTTTCTGATGCGTGATTCGGGGTCGTTAGATTTTTCAACTTTTTTTTATATATTGGAGTCGAGTTTCGTGTCTCTTACTTAATGTGCCCTATTAGGTAAACGGACATAAGTCGTGTGACACGGTCTTTATAGTTAATCAGTTATATTGTAGTGGAAAAGTAAATAAAGGGGTTGTGTGTTAATTTTATGATGGCAATGGGTGCTACTGTTTTGACTTCAGAATGATGACAAACAAAATGCTTTACATTTTATGTTCAGTTTTGTGAGTAAATAATTGCCCAAATAGGTATTTACAGTTATCAAATGTTGCTAAGGAGAAATTCCTAGTAAGAAATCTTCTAACATTAACCCAGTAAGGGTTTCACAGCTCTCAGACTTTCAGATTTTATGCATAATCGCATATTTTTTGGTAATTATATATAATATTAATGAACAAATACTATACTGTCAGATATAAT
This sequence comes from Helicoverpa armigera, assembly GCF_030705265.1. Classification (NCBI taxonomy): domain Eukaryota; kingdom Metazoa; phylum Arthropoda; class Insecta; order Lepidoptera; family Noctuidae; genus Helicoverpa; species Helicoverpa armigera. Next base: position 5,325,135 of record NC_087130.1, on the reverse strand, counting down.
ATACTTTTAATGAATGATAATAAAATATCTTCATAGTTAAAAAATAAGTGGACATTAAACTGAATCCAATATTTTATGAGCAATTGCAAAATCAAAGAAATCCATCGTTATGATCTTTTATTAACTTTTCCTTCATCTATTTTAATTTGATTCTCAACCGTTCCAGTTATAAATCGTTTTTACGACAAAAAATCTTTCTAGGTTTCATTTAAACAATAAAAATCGTAGTATCGTTTAATGGGACGTTGGTAGCTAAATGATCACTAAATACTTAGCCTTGAATGGAAATTGAGTTTTCCTTTTCTTTTTTAAATAAATTATGATCGATACAGTTCGAACGTAATGACTTGGATAAACTTTGATTTGAGGTCATTGAACAGACGTCTTTAAGTAGGTTTTAGCTCTATAAGAAATCTTTACTGTGTACCACACCAAAAAAATTGCGTGTCTTCGAAGCTATAAGAAGTCGTTCTACTCGCTTTTCTTCTTAGTTCCACTGATGAATATAAGCCTATAAAATGGGGAAGTTTTTTACGAAGGTGGATACTTGAATTACTCAGACGGAAACCTATAGAAAATACTTAACAAACATTAGAAAGAGCTGGAATTTCCTTTGGAATTTTTCAAATTGCATGTTGTTGAATAATCAGGTGAACATTTTTGTCAGTATATAACAAGTATCTTAGAAAAAACAACTTTATTAAAAACTCAGATTACATAGGTAAGGCAATAAATCAATGGTTCTAACCAAGAAAACGAGCCCCCGCAATTATTTTTCACATTCACCATATTCCACGTAGGCCATGTTCAATAGAACAAATAAACGGAAATTTGTACTAAGCAGTGGGTAAGCAATTTCATTGTGTGCACAAGAATTATGATGTATGAGAAATCGGCATTTGCAAATCGTTTAACTGATACTAAGGAAATTGCGGACAATTTTACGTAATAGGCTCCGATGCGAACAACGATTCACTAAGTGTATGGATTTTGTTTAAATTATTAGTTGCATAAAGATAGCTATTAGGTGGGTTATTGAAATGAAAGTTTGTTTTTGGGGTTTCACTTTTGAGGGGAAGACCAATTTTAAGAAGGTATTTAGGTACAAACCGCGGACTGCTTTTGAGACAATAGGTATGACTTTAAAATGCTATACGGATAAAAGGAACAGAAAGCTACATACACGAGTAGGAAAAATGTGCCAAGAGTTCTAGCAATCTACTTACACTACCTACAATAAGATCGAAGTAGCACACTGTTAATTAAACATCAAACATATTTCCACCAAGCAAAAAGATCCATAAACGTCAAAATCCAAATTACAATACAAATGGTAGTCTAACTAAATATCCATCTAAATAACAATTTTCATAACGGCCCATTTAGTGGTATTTCATAGTTAACTAACTCAAACAGTAATAAAACCGTAAGCAAACGTCAAGTAGTCGTCGACAAAACGACAGTGTAAAAGCAAATTGATTTGGCATTCGAATGATAATTCGACACAACTGGCGAATTTCTAAGCTCTAGGAGAAACGCTCTTTTATCTAGGAAATGTTCGGTTGTCAGTTTATTTGCACTTTGTTGTAATTGTAAAGTAGGTTTGTGTATTTTAGTGTGTCTGTGTGGGTATTTTGTGCTGGAGCGCAGGAAAAATGAACACTTTATTTGTTCATAAAGCAAATTTATTCATTCTTTCATTCATTATGATAGACTTATGATGAGCATAAAGTGTAGAAAATATATAATGCGGTAATCAGTCACAAAATAAACAAATAACGAATCCAATTGGTTCTATGATGACGATTAGGTTTGTTAAGGACAACTTGATGCAAAAAAACTATTGGAAGTTGATTGATTTCCAATGGAAAGGTTACAAATTTTTAGGGGCCCTTCTCTGAAACAAGATATATCAACATATATATTTATTTAGTTGAAGGAGATCCTCAAATTGAGTGCATCGAAAAAGAATAGGTAGTAGAAGTATGGACTAAGTACTAGCTTTCATAATTTTTATCTGCATGATTGAAAAGATGATTTGGTAAGTTTTTGTCAAATAAACGAGTATTTTACGTTCCGGAGCTGGTTGTTAGTGCCTTGAGGTTAATTCAGATGTATGATCAAAACACGAAGCAAATGACTAACTTCGTAGCGGCAAACTTCTCTGACGACAACTGCCACAACGAGGCGAAGGATTTGGCTCACATTTTAAAAATTAAGTTAAATATTTCTTCTCCTTAATTAATACATAAGGCTCCTCAGCAGGTACCATAATTAAAAATAAATCTTAGCGCAGAAATGAGTATTGAAAGCAAACCCCGGTCGACAGCTGAGTATTATAATGTATTTAAACGAAACTAATGTAAGCAGCTTTGCGGGAAGGAAAGGCCTACTTGTTATTAACAGTTAGAAAATTATTACTGCATATAACATTACTAAGGATATAATTTCTAGTCTAGTTTGCGTTGCCAATGATCATTGTAAGGCAATAGTTTAGATTTATTTTGTCATTGATTTTGCTCTAATTTCCTGCTATAGGTACTACTACTACTGGTAGATACAGAATGCATTTGGATTTTACTTTTATGTAATCATGTGGGGTAGGTATACAAAAAAATTGTAAATAGGTTTTAATTATTGCTCAAGCACAATTAGCTGCTAATTCGTTCATTGTTGAGAAACTGCACTATACCCAGGTGACATAAGTAGAAGTAAGCCAGTAATGTTATCCATGTTATCTCTGCATGACCTTAAGGTTGACTGGAGAGAATGCCCATGGCATTAAGTCCGCCTTTGTAATTGTTTGATTGCATAAAGTTAAATAAATAAATACGTCTGCCACCAGTCTAAGGGGTATCGGGTTGCCCGGGTAACTGGGTCGAGGAGGTCAGACAGGCAGTCGCTTCTTGTAAAGCACTGGTACTCAGTTGAATCCGGTTAGACTGGAAGCCGACACCAACATGGTTGGTAAAAAGGCTCGGAGGATGATGACTCAGGTGACATAAGTCACATTTTATCCGGGTACGAGAAGGACTTTCCAAGGGAGGGTGAGACCGAGTGAAATTGCTAGTACTATACAAAATGCTGATCCTGATTTGAATAACTTCAGAATCAAAAAATATATCGTACACGTTGTCAACCTCGAAAGGATCTTGAATGCCTCATGAATCGTGCAACATATTACTTAAGTATGTTAAGTACATTAAAAATACACCAACTATACCACATATAAGTTTCTCACGCTATCTCGGAAGCGGTGACGTCACACAAAATCAATGCCTAATGATTAATGTTTCCACGTTAACGCGTTAAGCGCCATCTAATGCAAATACAGAACCAGCCATTGCTTAATCCAGTTCAAGTCAGGATTTATAGGAACTCGGCTAAGCTAGATTAAAGTCTAGCCTACAACCAGTATAAAGGTGATACCTTATCGTGAACTGAGCTAAATGAGTTTTCGACACAGTTTTCTATAATGTTACTAAATTACAGCAGGATTGTGCTGATTAGAAGACCTTTTAGGACTGTTTAGATATGTACAAAATGTCTGGTATGGGAAGAAAAAATAGAACAATTTTCACTTTTGTATTAGGTAGTAAATATTTTTATTTATCACATGTAAGTCACGTCGTTAAAGAAGATGAAATTCATGTTTCTCACCATCCGTTAACAAGAAAAATCCTGTAATGGACCGACCCTTGTGAGAGCAAATCTTGTACTTCTTAATGACAGATTTTTTTCAAATCATCAAAATCATCAGCTTGTTTAATTAGTATAGTCGAAAGCCCAGCGCACTTTTATTAAAGTGTGCCATATCGACTGCTCCTTATTATCCTGAATAAAAAGAACTTATCATACATATTTTCTTTTAAAGAAGAACAAGTATAGATACTCGAACAAACTCACATACAATTCATATAGATACCATAACGTTTTGAGTGACTCCATATTACCTAATGGTTAAGATAACACTCGCAGAAAATAGCCTACAAATGCGTTGCTTATTAAAATCGATTGATATTTAACTGCCTATTACGATTACACGGACAATTTGCATGATGGTAATAGGCCAAAGGTTTTAGACAGAAGTGCAAACATTTCTAATTGTGGTGGTTAATAACAGTTTGTGTTATTTTAAGCTGAAATGGTCGCCGTTATCGGATATTGTAGTATCTACTTTGATGTAATAGGCTTAATGGGATTCGTGAGGTTGGGTCCGGTTTTAACACTGTTTCAATGTGTTGAGGTAATACTTAGATCTTTTACCTTTTAGAGACAAAAAAGAATAAAGCTAGGGCAATTTTTAGGGTTCCGTACCTCGAAAGGAAAAAACGGAACCCTTATAGGATCACTTTGTTGTCCGTCTGTCTGTCTGTCTGTCTGTCTGTCTGTCAAGACCCTTTATCTTAAGAACACGTGGACGTATCAAGCTGAAATTCACATGAAATACTCGAGTCTATTGCCCCTTTATGCTGTGAAAATATCAAACTTCTAAGCCAAGCCAATCAAAAGATACAACCGATTATGTCGATATTTTCAACAAATTTTCGACACTCGCAAAGGAATCAAAACCTACAGGGTACTTCCCGTAAATTCAGAATCTTGAAATTTGGCATGAAGCATTGTCATATAATGCAAATATAGGAAAAATTACGAAAATCTCATTTTTTTAGTTATATAATGTAAAAAAAATATTTTAATAAAATGAAACTTACTACCTTATTTCTCACGAACGAATAAAGGTATCAAATTGAAATTTATACCAAATACCTAGGTCTATTGTCCCTTTAGGCAGTGAAAAAATCAACTTCTAAGTTAACGCGATCAAAAGATACAGCAGTTATACCGACACCTTAGACGAATTTCCGTCACACGCTAGGGAATCAAAACCTACAAGGTACTTCCCGAGAACTCAGAATCTTGAAATTCGGCACGAAGCAACGTTATGTAGTACAGATAAAGGAAAAATTGCGAAAATGATAAATTTGAAGTTTCATAAAATATAAAAATATTATTTTTGCTTACATGACATAAAATATTTTATTAATTATTATAAACTTACTACCTACCATTTTCACATGAACGCGTAGAGATATTAAAGTTTTGAATAAAAAGTGAAATTCATATCAAACACTTCTTAAATATAATTGCCTCTAAACTGTGAAAAAAATTTAAATCATTCAAAGGTCATTGGGCACCTTAGTATGGAAACCATACCCACGGCGGATACGAAATATAGCACAGTATAATGATAAAGGCTCTGATTTACTATGGCATTAGTCGCATCAATGTGAACCATGGGAATCTAGAGAAAATCAGGTGTAAACATAAAATATTTTCCTCATTTCAATGGGGAATTTAAACGACCACGTTTGACGGATTTGAGAAATCATTTCTTTGTAGTGAAAGAGTATACTCACCGTTTATTTCCATTGTCATCAGGTCAGGGTCTGATGCTGGAAATCCTGAGAAATCGAGGGCAACTATCAGAAATTGTAGGCATGCATAGGATTAAAACTTGATTCTCAGATGTATGTCTGGTGATTCTATCAAACAGTGAAGGTTTAGAGCTTACCTGATGATGGAGACGTGAGAAAGTCGAGAGAACTCCCTAACGGTATGTTTTAGTTACGTCGTGTTTGGGCTTATATTATTCGTATTGACGAGAACTTTTCACTTCACACTTCTAAAAACAACAAGAAAACTGTTTATATGCATCGGTCTAGATCTCGGTGGTTACATAAATAATTATGCATCCTCTAGACACCGACTTCTAGACTGATGCACCTAACATCTTTTTAATTTATTTCTTGCTTTTGTTTTCTTGTTGCTTTTTATATGTTTGAAGTTAGATTTGTGTACAAAATGCTACAAAATAAAATAAAGCCGATTTTATAAAACCAAGAAAGGGACAGAATTACACTTGTGTCAAGGCTCTAGAAACGTAAAGCCAGCAGACCCGAATCCTACTCTCTAGAAGTCGTTATTACAATTCGACAGCTACAAGTCGTCAGGCGGTTTCGAAAAAAACCTGAAACTGGAGCTCGTTAGGTGATTAATCCCTCAAAAATAAAAGATCCCATTCCTGCAATGGCTGCTTTAACCCAAGTTAGTAGTGAATTCTCATCACCTAAAATAAGCTCCAACACAAGGTAACGTTATAAATTGTAAAGCAGTTCCCATAACTATATCTGATCTTTGCTATCGATCCCACAATGGTAGTCAAACCTATCTATGTGGAAAGTCTTCGCCAATACGAATAAAATAAGCCCAAGCACATGGTAGTTGTAACATACCGTTCAGGAGTTCCCTCGACTCTTTGTAGTCTCCATAATCAAATCAGCTCCAAACCTTCACTGTTTACCAGTACCCTCAAAAATACACTCACATGTCTGGTTGTGACTCGATGTGTGCCTACAATATTCAAGAGTTACCCTCGATTTCTCAGGGTTTCCAGATCCTCATCAGATCCTGGTCATCCGAAATTGGCATCTTCCTTCTTTATGAAAAGTCTTTAACAATAAAAACTAGCATTGCAACCTGTACACGTTTGTGTCTTTTATATTTTTCAAACAATCCTGGACATTCGTCTCCATGGAATTTTAATAAAATATTTATATTCAAAGAAACGTCATACCATTCTCCACAATTTAAAACTACTTTGATTCATGTCCGCCACTTTTTACAAAGCGGGTCAGATATGCCCAATGACCTTTAAGACATAGTTAGTTATTTTCAATCAAATTTCTGAATGATGACTATAAAATGTTGTATATAAATAACTTTAATAAAATAACTTTTACAAGGTACTGGCCTACTATTTTTGTTATATTATAAAATAAAAAATATTAACTACTTTGACTCTCACGAAATTACCATAACTATGATTGTTCTAAACTGAACGGTTGGCCCGAGACTCACTTTATCTATTATGTCTTTATTTATACAGGATTTGTACGGAACCCTCGGTGCGCGAGTCCGACTCGCACTTGGCCGGTTTATTAAAATAAAGTGCTGAATTCCGTAAAGATATATAGAAATATGTTCGTAAAGAGACAAATTGTGATTTTTAAATTAACATCTGTTGATTAAGACGTTTTAGATTTAGCAGTAGATTTATTTTTCGTTAAAATAATTTTACTCATTATACAGACTTTTACAAAAGTACCTACCTGTAAAACCGAAAGGGTAATAAATGGCTTAGGTATTAAGAGTCAATTAACCATATTTTTACATTGTAATACTTTTGTAACTCGGTATACTTTGTATGTATTTACAATTTAAGAACAAAAGCCTAGTTTTACTTATAAAGCAATCTAAATCAATTTTCGCATACGGAACCGCGTACCAATAAAATTGGAATCACATATCGTGATTGCTACTTAAAAATGAAATGTCGACGGTTGCAGGAAATCAAATTGAAATTGTATATATGTGACGAAAATGTCGCTTGGAACGGCTACATGATTCTCAACACATTTTTATTACGAATACGATTCTAGATTAAATTCGTATGCTTTATAATGTAAATCGAAGATCTATCCTTGGTTGAGTTAGAGAGAAAAAAGCGATATACCTATCTTTGTATGGTGAATACATAATTAGAATGAAATGATTTCATTCTAAAGTCTATTTTAACTTAACTTGTTTTATGTCAAATGCTTTCTGTCATAATAGGTACCTTTATCTTTAACTATACTGCACCTTACTCAAAGCAATTGTTCGTCTAGCGTTTTCCTAACTATGTTGGGGTCAGCAGAGAAAATGTTCTTATGGATACTTACAGTTAGGTATATCTATCGACATATTGACATATCGATAGTATAAACAAAACACTACACAACCGATATAAAGATACCTCATTTACCCAAAAAGCTTTCACTACACCCGAACTCAAAACACCTACCTAATCCCATTCAGTAGGTACAGTCATACAAACATAAGTGCATACGTCGTCACATCGCCGTAGACCTCTGAAATTACCCCGCCGATTGGCTTCGAAATATGAATGGTAAATTGGATGGCACCGTGGCCCCCACATGCCAGCTTTATGCTTGTATGTACTGAACAATGCTTAAGAATATTCCATGAATGCAAAATAAGCAGCTAACAACGAAAACGTATTGTCTTTGTTCGTGTTTTCTATGATTATGTCATAGGTACTTTTTATTGTTGAGTTAGGTTCGCTGGATTTCTGCGGATGACTGTACTTTTTGGTGGGAATTATTTTGTGGAATGTGGGTCATACATTTGTAATTGTAACCTTCTGCATACATCATTTGAGGAAAATATTTAATTAATCAATGTTTAAAATAGATTAACATTACCAACCCCTTTAATATTGCCGTAAACTGCGTTTATAATATAATAACAGTACAGCAATAAAACTATAAACAAAAATGCGTAACCTTTTATAACTGTCGCCAAAGATACATATCACACCTATTTTTGTTTACCCACTTCGAAAACTTACATAATAATCCAAAACAAAGTCCTTCAAAAAGTTATAAAGTCCCAATAAAAGCATTATAAAGGCAGTTATCAAACTACAATAATAATTACGAACAAAAAGTGACAAGAACACTACACTGAATACGGCAGGCGAAGGCCGCGTGGCAAAACTGGCTAACTTTTAAAACGTTATATGGCCGGTAATAAAACGTTCGTTCCGTACAAGCACAATACTTGCAGAAATATTTTTGAATACGGAATTAGGTTTGCCAAAAGCGCGGGGAGCAGATAAGGCAGAAAAAAAAAACAAATTTGTAACGGGTAAAGTTTTTGGAGGCGGAATGTCTCCCTTGGGTGCTGAATCTTCGTCGGCGTGGCTCGTAAAACGCGGGACGTGGGCAAGCGGGCAAATTTGTCCTGAGAGCGACCTATGACGTTTTGATGGAACGCTCCCCGACTGATTTCCCACACCCTAGATTCATATTCATAACGATACCTCCGCCAACAGTGACATATTTGACCCGAAATCTATCTAGGTCAATCTATCGATACGTGACGAATCACGCGAAATTGATTCCTTAATAAGTAATCTACTAACATAAACAAAACAGCTTGTTTAAATATCATTAAAACTAAAACTCTATTTCGAACTCATATCCGCCACGAATGTCCTTTGCATGATGATCGCCTCTTCAAAAGAATGGCACCCGTGTCTAAGCTATCTTGTAGGAATTTTAAATTGGACGAATCGCTCAAATGTAAATGGTTTTCCTTTATACCCCATCCTCTCGGGCTGCCCACCCCCGTCTATTGCGCGCCTAGAGGCGACTGGCATACCAACATACACGCACACACCTATGTGAAAGCCTACGCCGTATATCACCAATGGATTTGGATCTCCTTGTTTGCATACGTCATCCGCGCAGCCGCCTCATTTGCATAGCCGAGGGGGAGGCGGAGTGGGCCAACTTATGCTGGTATCGTTAAGCTGACACTAACACACACAAATCTCACACACGCTCACATCTCATCTCGACATACAACTAGGAGTAATGCGAGTGTGAATACGTAAATACGCGTCGGAATCGCGAGTTCAAAAACGCGAAACGCAATATGTCTTCATAGTAAAGAGGTGTAGGGAATCTTTTTAAGGGACTCTCTAACAAAAGGGCGGGAGACGTTATCAGGGAAGGAGATCTCATGTTTTTGATGTGTTCTCTAAATATATGTGGGATATTCTGTAACTACATAAATGTTATTTTTAGTGTCTACGTGCCTACGCTGTCCGGAAATATCATAACAGCTTAGTGAATTCGTTTTTCTTATCTTATTTGAGCTTAACGGACTGAGTAAATAAACATTTTTACATTAAAATTATAACTACATCCGAAGCTAGATCAAACCAATTAAAACCTCGTCAATGGCCAACCTACCGCTAGACACGGCCCATCGTGTGGGTATGCCATAAAACATGGTCTAAGCTTCATTCACCTTACATTTTCCAATCACCGGCCATCGAGTTGAATGGTCAGGGATCGTAAACAGTTTAATGTGTGGGAGAGGTTAGTTAATTAATTAAAGAAGCCATCGTATTATCGTTACCCACCCTGCTTGATAAGCGGACGATATATCGGGGATAGGCTTGTCTGTAGGTAACTAGTCTGAAATTTATAATGGTAATATGAAAACTTGAAGAGAGTCTTGTTTGCAAATCGCCTAATTGCTCTTGTATTTGGTTTAATCCGATTAGTACTGTTTAAATAGTTGAATAAATAAAACGTTTCAACTCATAAAATATACCTATCATACTTACGTATTTTACTATTTTGTATGCATAAATTATAAAATATATTTTTTATAAATGTAAAATGAAGAAATTAATAACTTAAACCTTCAAAAGACGGTACAAAATTAATTCGTAATTTACATGCCTTCAACTTTTCAAATTCGTCACCGCTATTCACCGCTAGATGGCGCTGCGCGCTCTCACAACGTTCATTCTATGAAATTATTTAATTTTGTAACACCGTTCACAGTTTTCTCATTACACTTATAAATATAGAAAATGTTATTTTCTTTTCCTCTCCCGGAGCGAACTCTTCAGTTTAATGAACAAAGTTGTATGCTCCGCACTTTTCCATTTAAAACTTTTCATATTGATTTCAAAGTTTATTTTTTATAACAATGAACTTGATTCTAGAATAATGAGTTCGATCGAACTGTTTAATTGAATCAGTTGCCAATCAGACTTGCTTTTTTGTACTTAGTTGTTTTGAAAGTCAAAAAAATCATGTTTCTTTATACTTATAGCAAAATGTTTATTATCTACCAAGAGTTAGGTATTAGACCACATACCTGTCTATTATGCAATCACAAATAGGTAGTTTTATTTTGTTTATATTTCGTAGATAAATAGCAAAGAAAGAGTTAACATATCATCCATAATAATTCTAAGTACCAGGAGCCCATAACAGGCTAAGAGAAAACAAAAGAAGCCGTTCCACAATCCTCAAGTTTCCCTTAACGGCCAACAGTACCCCAAGAGGAAGTGGCAGGAGCGCATTAATTTAATTTTATCGTTTTTGTGTCTGTCACATAACTAGCTGGTTGTGATTTGTGACCTCTCTAACGAGGAGGGCTTAATAAGTGGGTAGAAGGTTTAATTCTGGTTAGATACCATTGTTGTACAACTCTACTAACGATACTTTTTTCTATTGTATTTGTACTAAATAAAATTGTAAGTATTATAACTAAGACTTGTGTTGTTATTGTAACTAAAACTGACTTTAAGTCATGTATTAATAACATGGAGCGCTTAGTTTGAGCATATACTGTTACAGCCTTTTTATCGTCCCACTGCTGGGCACAGTTCAATAAAATTTATAGTTTTTATATAATTACTCTGCAGCCTCCATTCCTGTTTAAATTAACAGAATAAACTTTTACTTTTCTAGCTTTTGTATTAATTTAAATTGAACATAACGCTACAAAACGACACAATTTTTAACAAATTCAGTGTTAAACGATATTTCAACACTAGATGGCGTTACTAGTAAGTGTAATATTCGAAGGAGGAAAAGTTGGTATCAGCTGCCGGTGTCTTCTGCCCAAATCATGCAATAGGGTGCAATATAGATAGACATGACGATAAAAAATGAATAAAGATCAGCTATGTATTTAGTAACTTAAATTCTTATAGGCTTATAGGTAAATAAAGGTTCGCGTTAGATAATACTGAAACCCCTGATAGAACTGAAAATTATGTGATTTTTGTGACGACCGAGACAACTACATAAGCTACTACTATTTTGTATATCATCATCAGAATTTGGGCATTTAACATAAAAATTTTAGGTCATCACAGACTACTGTTAAAAAAATACAGCAAAAGATCTATGACTATTTGAACATTATATTTCCTTGTACTAGTAACACCCACGTATATCTATAATTCCCAGAACACTACCAATCACAATAAAACGTATAATATGTATATTAAAATTATAATAATATTCATTAAAACGTCAAAACAAAAATTAATCGGAACTCGATCAGCCAATCTCCTCATCACAGATGCCGTGAACATTGACACTGAATCATTCCTTTGAGCATTCCTACAGAGCATTAAACATAGAGAACGAAATGATTAGCAGAGGTGCCATAAGGGGAAAATTCTCCTAAGAAAGTAGCGCGCCAAAATGCTGGTGGTCTTCGCCTTTATACGCCTTCTTTGCACCCATTTTTGTAATACCAAAAATCGTTGACATTATACGCCTCAAAGAACCCGAACGCCTCGTTAGTTCACTCGTTACTGTTCATTTTGGTCATGCTCTCTGTACGTATTTGACCTAAAAGAATGCCTGACCTACCGGCATTATGGCATCACAACTCATCTTTGCTTACTCCATGGCATTAAACAACACAAGAGATAAAAGTATACTTATCCCTTTCACACCTCTTGTTTCATACAACACCCATTTATCACTATTTGAATAAATTCAATATGTACATTGAATTGCGTGTAATTAATGGTTTTATTCGTTTAGCACTTAAAACGTTTTAAGGGCGAGGTGTCCAAACATTTGGTATCCCTTTCTTGTTGGGCCGGGGAAGAGGGACGGACGATCGCGCAAGAACACCCGCTGTTTTAGATCATTAATATTGATTTGTGGTCAATCAAAGCTCTGGAGGATTTCACTTTTAATGTTATTATTTTTTGTCCTTCGCGTTCCAGGGTATGGATTTAAGTATCCTTCGTTAGTTGGAGGTAGTTTTTGTAGGTCTCAAGTTTTGTCGCTAAAATTATTATAAGTATTTCACATGTCAATTGGCTCAATCGCATGCTTCGTGATTAGACTTTTATGATGCAACGACGGAATTAATATGTTTGTTTTTGCGGTTCATATAACGGTTACTTTTGATGACAGTTTCAATTCAAGGACAATAAAAGGATTGAATTGTTTTTTGCAGTTCATCTCCATTAGATCCACTCTTACAGATTCAAGGCCTGATGCTTTCAGGTGATAATCCAAACGACGCAAAAACATAAAATGATTCGTCATACATATAATATTTAATTGATTCAATTAATTAATTATTAATACTTGCGGTCAATGACAGTATATAAACCTAGTTATCTATTCATAACTCATTAAATTAAATAAGCACACTAATACATCACAATTGCAAATTAGCTTAACAATTAATCATAGCATAAACAACTTGTACAAGTGTACATTCAAGTTCGAAAATTAAAAACAATTGTACAATCGAAAACAAAAGTGATTCAAGTACTGCTCAGTACAATATTAAGTATGGAGTTCTTATACCCACTTAAACTACAAAGCATAATGATTCCACTCGACAAATAAAGGAGAATGCAGTCACACTAGTGATGTCTGCTTATTTATGCATTTAGATTTAAGTTGGGACAAAGTAAAATGGAGAAATTATGGGTTCATACTTTTGCATTGAACTAAAGTAAGGTGTGGTAACGAAATTGGCAAAATGTAATCAAGGGGAAATATTAATAGTAAAACATTTTTGATACAATAACGTAAAATTAAGATTAGAGAGCAGAAAACAAAATGGTAAATTAAAGTCTTCTTAAAAGCAATGTAGATTAAAGCAAACATAGATATAAAGAAAAAAATAATCGCATATCCTAATATTTTTCTAAGCTTATGTACTAAGATTGTCCCAGTCCCGGGATGTCCAACATAAATCCAAACTATAGCAACACTAGTCATACAGCGGTGAGCAATGACCGCGTCCGACAATCATTAACAATGCAGTGTCTTATCTAACTGAGAATAATTAATGAAACCACCACTCGCTGTGAAGAACCATACACTTATTGGCACGTAGGTCCTTTTGTGATCGGTGGTAACAATTATGGTGATTTGGATTAATGGTTAATTGGTGATGATGTGCTTTTTGACTTACGTCGTTTACACCAGATTGTTGTAAAACTTGACATTGATGTAGTTTTAAATAATGGATATATTGACAAAGGGTTGACAGCTGTTGGTATAGATGATGTTATTGCAACAGATGCAGTAACTAATATTTCGAAAACAAATACTTAATTAAAGTTTACTCCAAATCAATTGCGAGAGGGCAAAGAAATATGAGACCCACAAATCCATTCACCTTTACTTCTAAAACTAACACAAACATTAAGACAATTCATTACTAAAATTAATAACTAACTAGGATCCGACTCACGACTGCCTTCATTTAATACATTGCCCTTTATAGACTTAAAACCTTGAGCTATGGGGTGCTAACTATTATTTGAAGATGAATAATGAAGGAGAATCATTGGAATTATGAGGTTGCACATTCCTTTGACCTTACTGATGGCGATTCGTTGTGTTTACTTACATATACACGTTGATGGATGGTCCTAGTTTTGCACATTTGCGTTTTGAGCAATGGACTCGTGTAGATCTTAATAATGTTTGTTTGTGGGAATGGAAAGGGATAAAAATAGTCGTGATATTGATGATGGTGTGAATTTCTTCGGGATTGATAATGTAGGATTGTGAACAATAAAATTACTTGATGGTTAAGATCATAGTGCTGAATAAGAAGGATAAGATGCTGATCATAATTTAGATTCACGCTTTCTTATTAAACGAACATGTCGTCTATTTAAAAATCAATAATATTTAAATAGAACACTATTATTACAGATAAATTAAATATCAAGGCCCTCTGAAACATGAAACTTAAGAAAGGCCAAACTTAAAAATAAAACGAAATTAAAATCAAGTGTTCCTATCACAGGACATTGAAAAAGCAAAAAGTCAAGTCAAGTCAGCGAGCTATAAACACAACAAAGATTTAGTTAGCACGAATATTTCACGGCTTAAATCAATTAAAGCGACATTTTAGAAGTTTGCTCGAACAATGGACATGAATCTGGTTCCTTATCACGTTCAGATATAATTAATGGAGCTTAGAACATTACACAATTAGAAACTATAAACTTTGATGTATTGTTGCATTATTTAACATAAATTAATACGTTTAGTTGTTGAAAATCGTTGCAACAGTAGTTATTTATTGGCGTGACGTAATTTTGTATGCATTAGCACCTTTGAAAGTAATATTTATGGTTCAGTTTTGGTATTATGTTCAGTAGTCAAAGATTCATGGTACTTAACCATTGTTTCACGATTTTGATTATAATTTGATAAAAGGTCAGCTATTGTTTAATCTCGCAATAGAATCGTCTTTTTATCCCTTGTCTTTGTAATTTTTCTTCAAGAGTAATTGCGGCTATGTCATGTTGGCTTAAGTCTCTTCTTCCTTATACTCAATATATTTTTATTTATGTACAATCTCTCTTTCGTTTGATAATAAATCAGTCAAGTATCTGTCATTAATATTACATACCAATTGAAAAGATTGTCATTGAATCTGTAATTATTATTTACTTGCCTTTGATCTTAAGATAGCTTTAATTGGTATCGATGTTCGATGTAAATCATTCCATTTGTTTCAATGACTTAAAGTTATTCGTAACATTATGAACCACTTGATTGCGAAGAATCGAAATTATTCTTCATTCGATGTCTGATGTTCTCATTAATGTTATTGAGCATCGATTCTCGATTCGCTTCAACGTTGTCTATAATCGCACCTCTTTCTTTACAGTGTGTTTCTTTAATGATTTCAGTAATGTAGGCTATACTTTACTGGTGCTCTTTATCCTTCTAAATAAGTTGCTCATTATTACCTCTATTCATATTCTTTATCTTTCTTGGATGCTAAAAAAGGGACGCTTATAATATTTTAATTTGGACAAAAATACGAAAGTTGAAACTACCATTGCATCGTTGGCTATCACCTGTGGCACTAAAAAAGGTATTTAAGATTCGCTGCAATTACTTTACATATTTTAATGTAACCAGGTATCCCTTTTATCTGACCATACTCAATTGAATAAAAAACGCTAACGTGCTTTAATAAAAGCTTATCTTTCAATTTGGGACTATTCACACTACAACCGTACGAGCAGACAATTCAGGCTTGAGTACAATAACTCGAATATTCTAGATCTCTATCTATATAAAATTCACTTTTTGCCTTAACAATAACACGTTGATAAATTCCCGCATCTGCACATAAGGCCAGGTACCCACATTTAAAAACACAATTAATCATTATATTTTGTTTGACTACAGTTGACAGCAAAAATTAATTAACATTCCATGTAAAAAACACAAAAAGACCAATCAGGTGTCTCCATGAAGGTACGCCTACATTCATTCAATTTATTTTGTGCACGATCAAAGATTATTAAGTAGAAAGGAAAAGTTGTCCCTCAAATATTTTCAATTTTTCCTTAGGCTTTGTAATTTTTATTGAAAGAAGATTAAATTACTTATCAAGAGTACTCATCCAAAGAAGACTATTTTACTAACATAATATAAAAAAGAACTTATAATTATGTGGCATATCATTCAACCAATTAATAAATTAATAAGCAAGGACATCGAAACAAAAGCCACTGATTTAAATCACAAAATCAATTACCAAACACCAGCACATAAAACTACGAGTACTCACGAAGGCAATAGGCAAAAAAGCCAAACCAATCTAAAAACAGGTGTCATATCTGAAGTAAAAATCTGTGTCCACTTGCATCTGTTATCTACAACAAGTTCAGTAGCCGATCGGTCGTCGGGCCGTTAGTAATTTGACAGTTCAGATGACAGATTACAACAAGCTTCGGAGACCACCAGGGTTTTGTCGCTTCACTCCATCAAGTATCGTTTTTGTTTATGAGACAACACTGTCTCCTAATTGGGTCTTCTTGGCTACCAAGTTGATTATTTTTGGATTACTGAATTATTTTAATGAATGAGGTGCATTTTAATTAGTGTTTTTAAAATTTGGGGGCGATCTTCGATCATTTGTGACGTTTTGGGTTTTTAGTGGAGTTTATCTTTTGCTTGAAATTTATCTGTAAGTGGTTTCATAAAATCATTATTATTACTCTAATTTTATAGGATTCATTAACGTGGGTTGCATTTGTTTAGATTATGATAGAATACCAATTCTTCTTCTTCATCTTATATCTGTCAAGAAGACTTACGGAAAAATACAGCTCTTATTTATATTATTGATAATTTTTGTATCATCATGACTATCTTTAGATACTAATCAATCGAGTGGGAACTCGACCTACTCAACCCGTTACCAGGAAACTGATATCCAGTCGTAAGTCTTGTCTTAGCAAAATTAGCCTGAGTAATTCAATACAAACTGAATGTACCAATAAGACGTAACAATATAACTGAAATCTTGATCTTATCTATTACATGAGTACTTAATTGATGAATGACTAACTTGACACGCCTACATCAAACATTCTACAGACTAGGACACATAATGGGTATTTTCGTAATCATTGTCATTCGCCATTTTATTATGATTAATAATATTATTGTTCGTAACTATAGCATTGTTTGTTGGTTTATCTTTGCCATCAACAGATTTTATTTCAAAGATTAATAGATCGAACTTGTTGAAGAGATTTTGATGACCTGGACAAGAGACTTCTCTGTTACAGCCTTTTTATTGTCCCACTGCTGGGCTGCGGCCTCCTCTCACGCTGAGAAGGATTGAGCATTCACTTCTCTAATGAGAGATAATTTTTGAAAGAAATAATGGAGCAAGTACCTATACCAATACGATAGGTACAAAAAGAGCTTTCATACATACATCAGTCATCAAGCAAACAATAGCAAAATTTTGCAAAGATGATACTTTCGATGAGTCAGCCTACAACTCACAGTTCAGCCGGCATAACCTTGCTGTCGGTCAAATCTTCGTGGGAAGTAGAACAAATATCAGGAACTACATCTAAAGTATAACCTCAATCAACAAAACTTCGAGGTACCTTAGAGGTACTCAAAACTTTCAAATATTTAATAACAAGAGTAGACGCGGGCGGTCTTTCGTCAAATATAACAAAAGTACTTGTCTTTCACAATACATTTCTAGTAAACGCCTGGTATTTAAATATAAATCGAAAGAGCGGAACACAATGGTGTAATCGATAATTGAATTCAGCATTGATGAACTTTACACCGCTCGACCTTAAACGTGACAGATTAGAATGGAATCCATGCTGGGATCTATGAGGAGTTGATACAACGCCATATTTCGTTGAGCCGACATGGTCGAAATTATTTGAATTACTGATGGACTTAACTAAAACCCCCACTCAGAGTCATTTAATGGTTGCTTAAGCCGTTCCTTAGTGCAGAATTTCTATCAGAATCTGTCACTAAGGAGTGACTTAAGTCTCTGAGTGTGTCCAATAAAGTTATTATAATTTGATCGATTCGGTATGTTTGTCGTAATTTTCATCCTCATCCTTAGGCTAGCCTGTGCTCAATCCTTAAGTTTTCGAAATCATCCAGATACAAAACATTAAGAAATCCTTATTTCAGAATAAACCTTTGTAAGTTGCGCTACAAAACTATCGGTAGACACATTAAACATTGACACACACATATTAACAGCTCTTCATACATATTATTACATGTCAGATTAGGCAAGTCACCGTCTGTCGTCATACTTAATGCCAATTAAAAGATTTAGAATTGTGGATCTTTGTTTGACTCTCACTAATATCGTAGTATGAAAGGCTTTGCTAACGATTTTTTGTTTTTTGTTTCTTCTTAGGCTCACAATAATGAGGCGAGCTTTTATATGGACGACTTAGATTTGAAATTGTCATGCGATGTTACTCTGTCTTTTACATGGTTGGCTCTATATTTGGTTATATTTACTGGTGTGTCTTCACCATTTCTTGGAATAGACTCACGTGTGTACAATAGCCACATTCATTACATGATGATCCTGACACTTCATAGTGAATCATTGACCTGAAACATAATGATGCAGTCTATAAACAAAATATGGTCAACTTTTAAACCGGCTTGGTACTTCTGCGCCTTATTTCCATAAGCCCAATCAGCTCATTGTTGTGCACTAAGCCTTAAGTGGTCGCAGCATTAATTTAATGTCAATTGTTTTTTTATAACTCGTCTTATACATTGTTTGTTAATTATTCGTTTTTTGTCATTATCGCGGAGGCATGACAGATCGATTTTACCTTGATCATTAAGTGCTATGTAAACTATAGCTTTGCATGTGATTAAACAATTGAAGTGTTGGTGACACGGATATGAATTTTGTTTTGATATTGTTCGTCTTTTGTTTTTGTTTAACCCGTAACTAGCAACTGTTTTGATGAACACGCTGCGCAATAAGGTTCTATACAATAGAACTAGAAGAAGCGGATTGCACCGTTGCAGAACTCTTAGCTCTTAGAAATAGTAAAAATTGTTGCAAATCATGAGTTCAATGTATAGATACCTACTTAATAAATAGAGAATAATAGGCCTTTATAATAGAGTTTACAGTTACTGAAACCAATTACAAAAACATGAACTAACCTAACATCGTAGAGGTAAAAAATTCAATAATTGTCTTATTCACAGTACCAATACTTAACATAAAGAATATGTTACCGATATAAGTAATAGAAACAGATAAATCAAGTGATCTACTCTTCAATATTGATAATGGTGAGGTCGTTAACCCATTGAATACAAGTGTTGTAGAACCGTATGCATCGAACGACTTGCGTTACGATTTTGCACTGCCAAATGAGTATTTGAAACAGCCTATGGTATATAAGGTTCGATATTTATAAGACCCTCCTTGGAAAATTTTCGTTGATTGATCATCAGTGTATTCTTTGCAGTTAAGGGAAGTATGCTTTTAGGTTAGACGTAGGAAGGAACGTTTAGACTGTCAAGTAAGTACTAGATTTATGGGTAGATGTTAGATGTAATTTTTGCTGACACTTCAAGTGCCCAAAGGCTGGATTTTATTTTGGTCAAAAATTAAGCATTGCCATCCAACGTGGCAATGCTGCCAGCCTCTTGGGTACACTCCCGGTGGGCAGCAATGAGGAGTTTTTTGATGCCATTTTACAATTGTTTTAGTTGTGAAAAAAAAAATGTGCCCTATATTATGTTTTGTAGCTTTTTTTTAAGTCATAGAAATAGTGTATTTCCTACTCGATTTCTTCACAAATTTTTCAACAAAGAGTCAAACCGTCTGTTTTTCTATTCCTTTTTCAACTTTCCATTAAATCATCCACTCGTATGAAATTATGCACCAAATAGAATTTATCCGAAACAAATAGCAACAAATAAATTTTCTGAATGACTCAAATATACCTCAATGTCATATTTAGCAAATGATTATACCTAAACATAAACGAAAATGTTCATCAATCTGTTCCTTTATGCAATTAATATAACACACACAATGGGAACGGAACATAATATCTTTGGCACGAACTGAAAGGATTAATTGGTACTCAGTTGAATCAGAAATACGTAAAGATGTGTCATTCATTACCTACTATTCATATTCTGTTTAGTTTATAATGCTCATTTTAGATTGAGAACATTGCTGCGTTCAAAGAGGAAGTTTGAAAGTGGCGCCGGTAACAGAAAAAATGCGTGGAAACCGGCTGACATGGTATGGGCATGTGATGCGGAGGAATGAGAGTCATGTTGTGAGGAAGGTGATGAGTATGAACGTGGACAGTTATAGTGGAAGAGGAAGACCAAAGAGACGATGGATGGATTGTGTGAAAGTAGATATGGTAACAAAGAATGTTACTTGTGAGATGACGGCAGATAGAAGAGTATGGAAGAAGAAAACATGCGGCGCCGACCCCAAATAAAATTGGGATAAGGGCAGGAGGATGATGAATATTGCTGCATTCAGCAATTCTTGTGGGTCCATTACCCACAAGAATTAAAAGTCATTATAGATCAGAAGCATCAGTTGCATCAAGAGCTAATTAAGCATGCATGGATAAGAGAGAGTAAACGCAAAATTTGAAACATCGTATGAAAGATGATTAAGGCTAAGGAATGTATAGAAGAATAGAATATGCTGCGCCGATCCCAAATAAAAATCGGGATAGGCTGCAGGAGGATGAATATATTGTAGGAAATAGTTAGCTCATTTTAAACACAAATGGATGAAACTAGATTTAAAAAGATTAAGAGCAGCAAACAACATTTCTTTCTTACATCCATTGAAATATAAAAACCAGAAAGACTCGTTTTTGTTATGCAACTCGTTTCAAAGAGACAAAAACAAAATAAAAAGATTAAAAGACAAACTGCAATAGAAATTAATGTGAAAAAAATGTTTCGTAGATCACACAAAAATATCTAGGTAATTGCATTCACATTGAAATATTTATAAGACGAGATGTAGTTTTTTAATTATATTTACTCATATTGACGTAAATCGCTCTTTGATGACGCAAGTAATGCGTTAGGCAATGTGCAAATATCAGATTGATACAATGTATTGAAGAATACATCTATCGTAGATCTTTTATCTGATATCTATACTAATATTATAAAGAGGAAAACTTTGTTTGTTTGGTTGTAATTGATAAACTCAAAAACCACTGGACCAATTTTAAATATTCTTTCACCATTAGAAAGCTATATTATCAGCGAGTAACATAGGCTATATTTTATCCCGGTGCGGGCAGTAGCTCCCACGGGACGCGGGTGAAACCGCGGGAAAACGGCTAGTAACAAATATAGCAGTTTTCTGAGTGTAGATCTCGTCGCATCTTCTCAGAAAACTTTGGCCCTTGGAAATGTTTCCAGCAAAGAATAACCTTTGAAGCTGAGCTCCAATTGCGTAAATGCAAAAATGCTAGATTAAATATAAGGTGATTATAAAGTGTGAGAAAAAATTAGGAACTATCAGTTCATCCGGCTCTACTCATTAATTTATTATAAGAGAATATTTCTGGCTTCCTGCCTGAATTACGTAAGTATCCGTGTGATTAGCAGTTTTACGTATTTTTATACAAACATTAATAAGTACGGCACGGCTGTTATTTCTCATCCTGTATTTTTCTGTGTAAATAATCTTGTAATGAGTTGGGTGATATATTGAGTTATTTATACTTTCGTGTATTAAAATTTATTGTCAAGCCTAGGATAAAATCCAATGAGCTCATTTGCAGACGTTGGTGAATTAATCATGTTCTAAAGTGATTCATTGTTAATGTTTCTTAACACAGTTTTCAGGAAAATTAAACATGAAATAAAAATTAGAGCAGAATGTTTTACTAGTATTCATTATTGTAAGTAGGAAGTCTCCAACGTTAGTGGAAACAAATTCATTACAAAGTATTTTTAACCCCCGACGCAAAAACGACGGGGTGTTATAAGTTTGACGTGTCTGTGTGTGTGTGTGTGTGTGTGTGTGTGTGTATGTGGCATCGTAGCTCCCAAACGGATGATCCGATTGTAATGCGGTTTTTTTTGTTTAAAAGGTATGTCAGTCGGGAGTGTTCTTAGCTATGTTTGGTGGAAATCGGTTCAGGTCTTCAAGGTCATCAGCTCGTTTGCTAGATGTGATAGGAATGTTACACGCTCAGTTTACTTGCAAGTATATGTGGGATCTGAAATTTGAAACACTAATGTCTTTTGGAACCACTGAGCTGGTCTGCTGTTAGGGCACGAAGGTAGGAGACGTAACCCTGAACTGCCTTTTAGTAAACCCATCGAGTTTGGGCTCGTTGAATTTGTCTTCACGAGTTCTCTTCATGTTTCTGATTGACGAGAACCTGATGCTGGAAAGGGGATGTGGCGGATGAAACCCTGGAATACCGGAATGAAACGGATAAACCGATTCATATTTTTGCTGAAAATCTAGAATGTCCAAAGGTTTATTGTTTCTCAATCTGTGCAATTCTCCCAGAGCCAGTTTGTCATGAGGATTATTAAACAGCTTCCTTTGGCAGAGATCGCATATAGCGACCCCATCTTAAGATAAAATAAATTAAATGAAAGAAGGAAAAATTAAGGAGCTCCTTTAAAAAGCATGAAATAAAATTAAATTATAAATTTAAAAAAACCCCCGACCCAAAAAAAGTACGCAATAATTATGACAAAAGGTTAAAAACGCTAAACCCTATAAAAAGCAAAAAATAACTTTTAACACTACGTAAACTAAATTTTGACGTGTCGGGGGACCGCTTTTTACCTTCATAAATACTTACATAAATCAAATGATACCTACCTAATTACAACATTCGTTTAAAATTAAACCACGTATCTAAAGTAATGAATTAGAGCGGTCCCCCGACACGACAAAATTTAGTTTACGTAGTGTTAAAAGTTATTTTTTGCTTTTTATAGGGTTTAGCGTTTTTAACCTTTTGTCATAATTATTGCGTACTTTTTTTGGGTCGGGGGTTTTTTTAAATTTATAATTTAATTTTTTTGTAATGTGAAAAGTTGCATTGAATACAAATATCAATTAATAACAGACGCACAATACATTCCCTAGTAAAACAAATGTAAAGGAACAAGTAATACTTTGCATATAGTACACTAATATTAAATAATTAACAGTGAACTGCCATGTTAAAAACATATATGTACCTATCATCTTTACAGAAGGACATCATGGAAGGACTATCCAAGGACAATTCTTTCGAGCCACAAAGACTACTCTTCATTCACTCAGGTATGTATAAACTCACACATCACAACTATCTTAGAACAATTTCTTTATTAGCCACGAAGACTACCTTAACAGGTACAAAAATACTACCTATTCTTTCACAACTGACTGTTCCAACTCCGGACGTACTTAAAGACCTACGTCACTTACGAGTAGCATTATAAGGTTCCCAAAAAAAAACCATCAGATCCAACAAAGAACATCACTACATTGTCCACGATTCGTGTAACCTTAAAAGAACGCACACTGTAAACTTTTAGTCGGCCGATAGTTTGTTTGGACTTATAACTCAGTGTAGAGATGAATGGAATTACACAGGTCACGACGATCAGGTATTTTTCCAGTCCCCAGCGGAGCCCACCAGGGCCAAGGCTTGCCAGGGCTTTGGGATTGTTCGAAAGAATTACCGCGGTCCTCATACATAAAAATCTTAAGAAGGAACATGATGGGGTTTAGTCAGTCAGAATCTGACACTTCATCACGCTGCTGAACCACAGCGGGAGAGGGCATTTGATGATTTCCCATAAAAAAGGTATTTTTCCGAACCTACTAAAAACTGATTGAATTTTAAATTTTCTTAAAAAAAAAACTAATTAAAACCACCAACAGTCGGCCGATTAAAAGTTTGTAGTATGCGCGTACCCTAAAGAATTGTCCGGCCGATCGATTGCGCCGCCAATTAATAAGTCGTGATCATAAATTGATATTAAGATTCCTTGAATTAGTCACTGCCATCTTGATTGTTGATCTGTGTGTTGTATTGTGTGTTCGTGTTGTTATTGAGTTTATGGTTCATTAGAGTTTCGTGTACATAGAGGATTTTAAATTAAATTATTAACTTAGTGATAATAAAAAAATATCAAGGTATGATCACAGAGAGTAATAACTGTAACTGAATAGTTTTATTTAATTAAATAAATAATACAAACTATATTTTCAAACTTAAAAATGCGTTCTATTACTAAATGTCTGCGAACTAAATTAAAAGTGAGTTAAATTAGCTAATAAATAGCAAGGGTTTTTATGTAGGCAAATTGACTGAAAGCAGAAGCGTCTTTAGCGCTAAAGAAAAACCTTGCGTGAGAATTCCACACATGGAAATAATTAAATAGAATAATTTAAAGCTAAACATTTAACACTAGATGTTCAATTATCAACACTACACAAATGACTCTATTCATTAATTTGGAAGCGCAAACTTAAATATTTCCCACGATCAACGACGAAAGGTGAACATTAGTCAATTGTTGGAATACAGAAAAGTTACAGAAGTTCTGATATAGTACTTAATGCACAGGTATTGGAATTATGAAAACAAACGCTAAATCCAAAAATATCAAATATGAAGTATTTATGTTTTATCAACAAGTTACAGTAAATAAATCACATAAAATTAATTCCCTAGTGTCATGATGACTAAACAAAGAAATAGATGACCAATGCAATTCTTCTCTTGAAAGAAAATATTTTATTACTACTTTCATTTGTAATCATGGGTCTCAATTTCAACGATGCTTCAATAAGTAAGGTTTAATTAATTGTTTAAGAAGGTTAGGTAAGGTTAGGTTACGTGGCCTTCCTATTAAATCAAAACAAAAAAAATCTATTTGAAACTGAACTTCTGTCCCAAAAACTGTATTCTGTAGTTTCACTCTATTTAGATATTTAGCTACCGTTTTGAGATAATAAATCATTTTGCCGGTACAGAGGTAATTATCGCAATTAAGGCTAAGCAACGATTAGCTTTGTTCTTCTTTAAGAGGAAACGTGGGACCAAAGTGTACAGTAAACTGCACATTAATGGTAACTGTCATGCACCTTAACTCAATAGTAATAAGTACGATTTCCCTATAAAACTATTACCACTGACCTGAAGTTGACTGTACCAGTGAATCATTGTACTCAGAATTTTGTATTGAATGAAGTATTTGAAGACCATTGTTACTTTGTGTTTGGCATTCGTCCTGATATATTGGGCTCCAGATCAGTTTAAAAGACGTTAATGTCAGGTATCGCTAACAAGCAATTGATAAATCATCCTTACATTACCAGCAAAATATTTCTTTGTACGTATTTGCTTAGGTCGGAGAAATTGTTGTTAGTCATTGAAAGCTGTAAAAAGTAACCTTTACAACAATTTATTTTTATAATTATGTCTTATAAAGTGTCATGTTTATTTATGTAACAAAATCTTACTAGCTATTTGAGTAACTCCGAAATTCAAGGACACATTACAAAACGCCTTCAGCTATACATAAAAATATACGTAAATAGAACATAATGTAGGTTACAATAAATAATTCGGTATTTATTTTTGCCATATTGTGTCTAAGAAGTAAAACACGAAACCATGATATAAGTTAGCTTGATCAATTAGATAATATCTACGCCGTATCATATGACTTTAATAATTTCTACATGCTAATGAGAAAATAAAATATTTGATATTACGTAGACACATCAATATTGATTAATGTTGAAGGATCAATACTTTTTGCGCAAATTAGTCATCAGCTTTTGCAGTAAATACTCATATTTTACCTATTTATATTGACACTTTGCATATTATTACAATTGTTCAAATATTCTCATCAAAAGGCACTAAAAAATAACTATTCAATTCTGAATAATATTCTTCAAGAATACAAAGAAATAAAAAACAAAACATTAGGCTCTTTCATTTGTCAATCGATAAACTAATAAAAACTAATTTATTTAACGATAATTTTAATATTGTTGAAAATTCCCAAGTCATATTTCAAATTGTTAATAATGAGCCTGGTACCTGACGGTTAGAGATCGCGCTAAGACTTCGATCTAAAGAGGCTGCATTTGCATAAAATCATTAGTAAGCACAATGGTGTGCGGGCAGGGACACGGCCCGAGAGACACCTCACAGTTGCTCTTAAATATCCCACCAACATCCACAATCGTAAATCATACAGCACTCATTACTTGTTTACATCGCCTCATCAAATGTACGGCAGAGCAAATACAGTAATGTACGGGCAACAACAGAAAGTTGACGTGTATCGGCGTGCCGTAAGAATAGCATGGCACGGGCTACGAGCCGCCTCTCGAATATGATTTATCATCGTTCATTAGGCGAGTTTGTCCGCAGCGACAACAGATGGAGCTGATAGCACTTGGCAGGGTGGCCGGCTTGTTATTATTTTTATTACCAGTTTTCAAAGAATAATACTTGAGGAATGCATCTCTTAATGAACTTCCACCCTTTTTAGGATCGACATGATGGATAGAATTAATGTCGCCTCCCATTGTTGATTGGAGACACTTTCAATGGTTTGGGACACGTCTACTTTGATTATGTCGCATTGATTTCGGGATTGATACCTAAAATGGTTTCTGAGAAGGGCTTAATGGTTGTTTTTGCTACTGTGATGTGATGTATGGCTCGATGTGAAATCTCACACAGGTAAACGTGACTAATGGTGTGCATAACGGTGTTTATTTATTGAATGTTTCATTATACAAAATAAAGTCTAGCTCTTTACCGAACCAATTCATAAAAATCTTTCACAATAAAACACAAGCAATAATATGAGCTGCGACAGCCCTAAACAGCAGTAAACATTTTCATAGTCACTCACAATGCTCTCACTAAATCCTCTTACCATTTAAATCTCTCCGCGCACGCGCAGTGCAAACACTGACAATTCTTAAAACTGCATCTTTAACACCGTCGTCAGTCGTGTTCGAAACGTAATTAAAGGTCCGAAGGGAATTTGCATTCGTTTCTGAGAGCTCGTAGGGCAGAAAAAAGTTGTTAATTAGCATATTGTATTTTGAAATGTGACGGTTTGCATGCGGAGTTTCATGCCCCTCAGCGGTGGGTCAGTGTCGGATTTTTATGAGTCTTAACATGTGTGGACGTGTCTTGATTCAGCTTGTCATGAATAAAATCATGAGTATTGGTTTTAATTACTTTGTTAATGCCTTTGTTCACAAGTACTATATTAATCATCGGGTTTTTTGCAGGTATTCTCGAAGCGATGTTATTTTTATGCAAATTGGTCTGGGTATATTACAAAAATATTTTATGTTGATATTGCAGAATTCTTTTCATACCTTGCATCTTAATTCTTAGTCATTGTCACAACTAATTATGTCAAAAGCTCATACAACATCATCCAGTAGACCACAAATCGCTAACCAGTCATATCCACACTAACCTACCACCTAAGTCAATCGTGATAGCTTTAGTTTTGTGTCTCCGTTTTAATTAATTTGGTTCACGAAGTCGCCACTTCGGGCGTCACGACAAGATGGTTCGAGAGTACTGACTGACATACTTCAAAATGTCACCAAATCATTGGGATTATCTGAGATCGCTACCGGTAGCCTACCCTTTTGACCGTCATTGTTTCGAGTATTGTGTGTCTAATTCCACATGAGGAATTAGGTCCTGATGCGAAAGATAAACTTAACGAGAAACGTGTTGGAGGTATTAAGTAATGTTTTTAGATGGTTCTTAGTAATGTGTGTAGAAGATTGTTCATTGGAATACATGATTCCATTTAGGCTTACAAGGATGTTTTTTCGTCATGTTTTAAGCATCTAATAGTATTTTTTTCACGAGTGATTTCCTCGTCTTCTCTAAAGCTTCATATGATACTGCAATTACAAACACACGTCGAATTCATGTTTATTAAGGTATCACTCCCCTTCGGTAGGACCAATGCATAATAAAGCGGGTTTCAATTGCAAATTACTAGACATGGATTAGGCGGTGTCAGAGCAGTTAGTGCCAAGTCACACATACGCCCATAGCTTTGTGACTAAGTCTTTGAATCTATACTGTCAATAAGTCTAGGTATAGGCGTCTTTTCTTTCTTTTAATGACGGTGTTAGGTTGGCTTCAATTGTATGGTTTTTCCCTCAGCTTCTATCAACAAGCAGGATTTTTCAACAGCTAGTTTAATTATAATAGGTACCATATTATTTTACTAAAGTCCTTCGACTTCATCTATTTCATCTTTTTCTGCATCATTAGGTAAATCTATTTTATTCGCTGCATCCATAAGCATGACTTCAGCCATTATTACAATGAAAATCGTCGTGTACACGTAATAAGTATTGCAGCACAAATTAAATGGTATCCGAGTGTGAGAACGTGGACTACCTCGATAGCACGGATTCGGTGATGTCGCCATGTTCCAATTAGGTGCTCATTTGTGTCAGTCGTGCTTTGTTGCCATTCATTGGCGGCGAACAATTGACTCATTGTGAATGTGTTTACCTATTAGTTTTCAAAATCACCTGGTTTTGTAGGTAAAGTTTTATGCCTATTCATTTTATTTCGTGGTATTGGTTGCGACGTGACTTTATAATGCCAAAAAGTTCATCAAAACGATGACGGGTGACAGTTTTATGTTTGGAGGAATAAAGAATACAAACAAGATCTCATGGTATTCTAAAATTAATGAATAGCCTATTATTAAATTCAATTGTAATTCTAAATATGAAAGGTCACCTTGATAACCCGATAGAGAATACCCATATGGCTCTTCTCACTGTCCCAAATATGTATAGAACCATTTAACGAGAGTGCCTCATAAAGCACGAGTATTATTTAACTACAGATTCAATAGATTCAATCAGTGATACAACGATTAACATAGTACACACCCATCGTACTAAGCCAGGCGGGGTAGTGACACAATGGACCAAACGCCATAACATCATCAAACAATTTCAAAATCTGATCCTATGCATAACGAATGGAGTTGATAAATAGTTTGAATTAACCGATCTAATACGGGTCACCCACAACACAGTGACTCGACGGATTCTCGACTAGTAATGATAATTGAACTGGCAAACACCCAGTCTGGACTATCAGAACCATCTATTGAGAAACGACGCTGGAAACTATATGACTTGCGCTATTGTATTTATGATTGTTTTTTTATTTTAATTCTTGTCTTCCGACACAATCTTTAGCGTTCTGATTAGCTCGAGCTTTACCGCTGTGAATTGTTTCAAACAGCCCGTTAGAATATTGAATTATGTGCATCTATGAGCGAGCCGTTCGGAAATCAATGGTCATTTCACGTATAATTGTTGCTCAATGTTTTAAAGGAGATGGCCAAAAAAAAACCCAGAGTCGACAGAAACTTCGTATGTATGGTTGAATTCAGTATAATGTGTAGATTCCAAAAAGTATTTCATATCATCTAAAAACCATGGGGTTCTCTTTTTACAAGGTTTTTTCGATGACGTTTTTAGTACATAAAAAGCTTAACTTTTCTGATTGCTGTTCATTAGAAGTTGTGCATAGGGTAAAAACTTAACACTCAGGTGTATGTCTGTTAGCACAATACACGAGTGAAGGTTTAGAGCTGACCTGATGATGGAGAAGAGAGAAGGTCAAGGGAACTCGGCGATGGTAAATATCAACTACCTCGTGTTTGGGCTTATATTATTCGTATTGAGGAGAACTTTTCACTAATGCGAATAGTGACTAAAAAGCTAAAAAAAAAAATGACAATTTTTTTATTTATTTTTTATTAACCTTTGCCAGTTCAGAATGTTACATATAATAGGGAAACCTCTTCAAGTAGGTAAGGTCGGTACTTAATCGTATCTGGAGTGGTTCATGTCAATAGTGCAATGGGTGGGGGTCAAACTCAAGACCTTTTAATAACCAGGCAAACTCTGTAACTATGGTGATATGACTATTGGCATGTATAATGTTAATATACTTTATTTTTTATGGTCCTTTATGTAAATAATCTCTAAAATCAACATAAATTCAACATAACCTATTTTTGCGAAAATATGATATAGCTCCTATACCCCATGGATTTCGGGCTGGAATTTTTGGCACCATCAAAGGTCTATCATAATGAACCCATTGGTACCCATTTCGTTGCTGTCGATTCTGGGTTTTTTTACTATGAAAATTTGGCCATCTCCTTTGGATATTACTATCATTGATTCTGTGAAAATGACGGGAATTTTCCGTACACTATACTTGATAGGAATATCAATGATGCAGGAAGTCTAGTTTAGAAACAGTGATCCATTAAAGACGCATACTTTTAAACAACATAGACTACTTGAAAAACTTTAGGGACAAATATTGTTGAATCGTAGTACTGAATTGATTGGAAGTTTCCTATCGTTAAAATGTATGAGATAGTCTGGTCATGCTTCGTAACATCACGTGTGTGAATTTATTAAATTACAGCATCAATGAATTTCTCTATAGTTCTGATTTACAAACAGCATTCTTTAGCATTTTATCTGTTTACGAATGACGATTGTGTTTCTTCACTCAACTGTTAAAACAATTACTTATAGGCCTATTTATAAACTATATTATCTATAGTTTTTCAATATCTCTCACCACAATGCTATGTTGTCCGAATCACCATTCGTGTCAGTTCGATTAAACAATTCAGGCTCGTTAATCAAATACCTGGCATAAATATTAATCGATTAGCTCATAATATCGATTTAGAATGTGTGATTGTTTATTACATTCATATACAAATATACTGGGATATATAAAACTTATATGTAGAGTCATATTTAATGCGACTTAAACACTGCAATTGCAAATGCTTATTATACGAGCTATGCTTAGTTTGGGGCTTACAGAATTTATTAAAACTTACTTTTCGATTTTTTTATTATTGATATAAGTAGGTACATATAAAATAGTGATTTTATTTCGATCCATTCCTATATTTTAAAATTTATTCATGAGATAATGTGCTTAAGTATTTAGTTTTATCTGTAGTTTCGATCAGAACTTTAAACTGGTTAAACTTGACCGACATGTTTGTTGCATTGTCATAAAGGGTTTCTCTAATTGAATTTTGGTAATAAGTGAAACAATGCAGTTTATTTTAATATAGATTAACGACCGATGACTTGACACCTCCGACCAAATCTGAAGCCGGTTCTACACTTACAACATTACCATTGCCGTTCGAAAAATTGAAGTTACAGAGAAATTGAACCTTATGTCTTAGAGTTTCAGATTCATTGATGGAAAAGATATCTTTGTAAAAATTATAGATGTGTTTCTCTGAATTAAAATTAGTTCGAAATATATTAATATGTATTAGTGTCAACCTTTTTACGTTATTGGTTATTGGTTCATTGTTGGGTTATGTAAATTTTTCTAGTGATATATTTGTTTTGTTAGATAGATATCAGGTTTACAGTATAACCAATAATAGATATATATATAGTGTTTTGTGATTTGTGTTGCCATGAGAATATTTTTGATCAAATATTTTATTTTATAAAATGAAAAAAACTATGTTCTCAAAAATATATATTAAATTAATCTTCTATTAATCCGATGGTATTACACGTTTTTGTTGTTAACAAACTCATAGTAGCATTTCTAATACATTTAGTTGGTGTAGGAATATTTATTTCTTTAGCAATGCAGACCAATGAATTAAAGGGGCATTCCTACTAAAATTATTATCATTCCTCTGACATTTTCTTTTGAATATCCTTAGGTATTTTATATTACACACAAAATCTTAAAGCAATTATTGTATCAAGATTGTTCCATCGCTCACGTTGATTTACGACCGCATTGAATACTTTCAAGTGACCAATAAAATCCTCCAATAAATACATCTGGTCTCATTGTTCGAGATGTTTCGGCACGTTTACGAGATGTTCACCGAAATACGACTGCTTGACATGTGAGTCTTGTAAGGTATTTTCATATAGAAAGCCTTTAATTACACGTCTTTTGAAGTAGCATTGGCATCATGTTTTTTTGAAAATAAACGTAATTTTTACCACAGTTTTTAACAGTCTTTCACTCCTAGATATTTTTTTATATTATACATAGTTGTAAAAAATATTATGTCGTTGTGTACCTATAACCAACAGACAGGCACAAATTAAAACTGCTTTTCAGGTAGAACCTTTATAGCCTGCAAACTTTGAAAGCAGTTTTTTTAAGCAAAATCCTAAGTATCCTAAGTAGGTACCTAAGTTAAAGTTGTACTTGAACCTTGTCTTCGTGCAGACTATATTATATCGCAACTATTTAATAATTTCCAGGAAGCATCAACAGTTTTAAATTAAGAAATTATTTCTGGTCCCCTACAATCACAACATATAAAATCTTCATTCAAAATTGAACCGCCTAAAGAAAGGTCAATTTACCAATCTGGCTGTCACTCAAATGTAGTCGCTTTAATAAAAACAATGCCTTATTTATTTTTGTTTTAATCCCATCAGCTCTAAAGGGTTATTAAGTTATGACTTATTGCATTTAAGTGTTATGTATTAAACTGTGCCGTTAAAAAAGACTGTAGTGTATTCATAATAATATGTGAATCACAAACCAAAAAAAAAACATACAATAAGTAGGTATACCTCCTAGGTCGTGTTAGGGAAAATTAATTGTAAAATACTAACTTATATTACTAAATCTACGTAACCAGGATGAGATCAACTCTTATCTCGGTAAAAAACACCATATAAAACTGATATTTGATGTAAAAAGATAAAAACAAGGAAACGGAATCGTAAATAAATCGAAAACAAGATTCCAATTTGCTTACACAGCCAATTGCCTTCAATTTTATTGCACAGAAAAGCCAATCGACACACAAGTGCGTACACTTAACCTCACTTACATTGTAAGTTGCTTTCTTATTAAAATAATCATAAAACACTAAGAGAGACTTTCTCAAAACCTACGCAGTGTGAGGTCGATGCCTCAGTGAGGGGAATGCGGATCTCATCGGTCCATCGATGTAGATTGTTTTAATTGTTTCAAGATGAGACCGGGGAGCGGCCGTGTCAATGAGAGGTCAACTAACGACGTGATTAGTATTTCAAATCGAGAACTCGATTCTGCTTAATTTGAATCGATGTTTTATCGATACGTCGCCAGTCACGAGTTTTGTTTGTGCTAATTATGTAAATGTTCGTTTTAATTGCCATAAACTATGAAGAGAAAATGTTTTATGTTCGTAGTGAAATAGGTTTATTATGATGCTCTATGTTAACGGGTAGTAAGTTCTTGATGTTAGCAGATAACCTTTGGCTCTCTCACATTAGCAAAACAATGTATTTTGTCCAATAAAAAGGTTATTTTGCTCACCTTTGAGTAGTAATGAACTTATCTGAGTTGAAACCATTCCGAAATTTTATGCGTTATTAACATTTTAACTGTTTCATAAAATACAAAGTAAAAAGACTTTAAAACTTCGTAAAATTCGAGCCTTTTCATTCACAAAACGAAATTGAATTAAGAATGTATTTACATACGGCGCAGTGACATTAACAGAAATCCAATACTTTTTTGGTATAAATACAAAATAATTGCTGACTGCGTTAAAATGTACTTACGTCCTGTGTTTATATAAAACCTCAGACTTTTTTGAGTTTGATAAAATTAAAAGTCCGTCCAAAAAATAAACACTTGTAGGTACATTCGATATCGCACAATAAGGATAGGGTTGGCACTAATCGTCATAAATAAATTGACGAAAAAAATTATAGCCTTCAAATGAAATCCATTTTAGGAACAAAAGAGAAAAATATTGAAATTAAGCATTTTTACATTATTATCAATTTAATGAAGATTAATGTTTATCGATCAAAAAAGAACACAAAACTAAAAAAAACATTTAAATTTTAACTTATTCTTAATTTTCATTTTTTTTTTATTTATTTAAACTCCTTTTTCACTTCAAACCAGGTGTCAACCTTAATAAATCTTAACTTTAATTCCCGCCTACATTTTTAATAAGTGGCGTTTGAGTGTTTAATAAAAACGGATTGTCCTCCCAATGGTGGGGTGTAAATAAAAACACGTTCACATGCTCGCCACAACTTGCTTAGCCGACATTACGTTTTGGAAAATCGTTAGCGACGCCTACGAACACATTTTGTTGGACCTTCGGAACTTTTAGAAAGGATCTTTTGATAATTTCTTGAATGCATCTGAAAATTATAGGACGTATGAGCAGTAGGTACCTACATATTTTTGTAGCCGTTTTCGCTAGTCCTCGTTTCAGTCAAAAATATAAAATAATATTTTTGTGTTTCAAAGGGTAAAAACTATGCATCGAGAAATGCGTTTCATTCAAAAACACACTGACATTATTTTGTCTAGAACTAGTATACTTATGTAAAGGAAGCAACATACAAGATTTTTGGTAAATTATTCATATGTTAACAGTTCCAGGAACTACAATAATTTTACAATATATTAATTCAAGTGACGCCATTAAAGAAAGATGCCACCTCTATAACTTCTAAAAGCTACAACTTCGTATCACAACGCATAAGCCGTCCTCTCACTTATCCGTAACACCACACCCCGAATGCACTTAATGTACAAAATATTGTAATGTTATTATTATTTCATATGATAACCCGAAGCTTCGCCTTTTCAATACCGGATAAAATAATTTCAATAGCAATGTGTGACTGGCCGAGGATAATCTCTGAAGGAAGATAGGACAGGTATGCACTATGATTATTATCATGAATTTATCTAAGAGGTGGCATTCGATGATATGGAGCGTATTAATTGGGTAAGGAGAGCTCGTGATAATTTAACACAATATAATGGGTTGGTATGAATGTGGTTGCTTTTCAAAAGGTTAGCAGACTGAAGAACTTATAGAAAGACTTGTAGAAGTTTGTAGCATCATGAAGGTGGGTCTTATGAAAACTCAGCAATTTAGGGTGTTTTAAAAGTCAATAACTGAAATGAATATTGAAATCCATAGGAAGAATGTAGCAACCCTTTATTGTAATACACTAAGCTAGAAATTAAAATCCAATACTTGCGAGGTCCTCAACGCATTCAGGATTAAAATTTTACAACGCAGACATGCAATTGAAAGCAAATTAATGCAGAATATAATCTGTGTATTAAATATCCAATAAGTGTGATCGCAAAAAGAAAGCAAACATTTATCACGAACATGAACATAACATTACAGAGGCATCTCAGGTGGGGCATAAAACTGGCTGAGATCACAACCCACCTAAACTAAACGTAGGCAGACCCAATAAAAAGCCCTAAGCCATTTAAATCTCT
The DNA here is from genome assembly GCF_030705265.1 of Helicoverpa armigera. Taxonomy (NCBI): domain Eukaryota; kingdom Metazoa; phylum Arthropoda; class Insecta; order Lepidoptera; family Noctuidae; genus Helicoverpa; species Helicoverpa armigera. The sequence continues at coordinate 5,289,503 of NC_087130.1, read as the reverse complement.
CTAAACGACAGGGTTATAGTTTAATTTTACTGCAGAAAGCATTTCCATCACAATTGGAAGTGACTCCTTGTCATTTATTTTAAAGTGTTTGCGGGGTTCGTCCTGACCGTGCGTTATCATAAATCTTTTTTAAGATCGTACTTTAAAGCCAGATAAGGTCGAACCCAATCGACTAAAGATTGCCCTTTACCGAATTTACAATGCTGACGAATTGTCAGAGCAACGGGAAGGATTAGTTGACAGCGCGATGGGACGCTTGGTAGCGATTTTTGGATGGCAATGAAAATGCAATTATTATGTTTTGAAAAAGTTAAGAGTACTATACTTTATAAATTTAAAAAATGTTGACCAATTAATTAAATGAAAATAAAAATAAGAACAAATGTGACCATTAAATAAAAATAATACATAGTCGAGCAGAATAAAAGTGTTTTCGTAGTCAATATTAAATAGTCTACGCTGCGGACGGAATTGCTGGGATAATTATACCTACAAAATGTCATCATAATAAAAACATTTATTAATGAACTTGATCAAAATGGCCAGGGACCACACGAAAGAGACATCGATACTTTTAAAACAAATACTATAACTTTTACGACTTCCATCATTTAAATTTGCCCAAAAACACTAAAAAAAATAATATTAATTTTATCATAATCACGGTAAACATGGGTACCACATAATTTTGTATGGGAATTGATTCAGATGTACTCGTTAGGCATAAAAGTGTCGTAAAATTCTTACGACCTTTCTGTAACTGTTTTAATCTAAGGCAAAAAACGAAATGATTGAGTGGTGGCTGCGATCTCAGTAAATTGATTAAGTGTCTGATTTTTTAAATATTTCCCGTTTAGCGCGGACCATGTTGAATGATCAATTAAGTTGATCGACGTTTGACTGCGGTGATTTAGGAATCATATGGATCGGAACCTTAATCTGAATGATACTCATATTTTGGCAGCAGGCTTGTAAGATCTCGGACTGTATTACAATGATAATTTATTCAAACAGTTGATTAATATCAGGAACGAGCAAACGAGTGTCAATTTATGTTGCTGTTTATTTTTCTAATTAACCATTCTCGAAATAACTACTCATAAAGTATAATCTATCTAAACCTTAGTTCTTAAAAAAGTCGCCATCTAAAACTGCTAATTACAAATCCTCACAATAGAATTCAACACATGACTAATTTACCCACCACCTAAAAAACATTGCGCAAACCATCAATACAGCTATCTAACAACTCCCAAATCAAAATAAGTACTAAAAATCAGACACAACACAACAATACGACAACAGTCACAACAATAGACACCAAACTTTAAGTCCAACGACGCATTTAATTTCATAACTAAACGTATGTTCGTTTTTGTGCTTGAACCACAAAAGATCTAATTGAACTGAAAAAAAGGAATGATTCTCAAATGATTCGTGTTTGTTTGTGTGATTGATGTATCGACGGCTCGAGTCGGCTATTTAACAGTCGGTTAGACAAAATAGTCGAGGTATGCGAGACGTCGGGGTGCCATACCAGTACAGCTTCGATGTACGTAGCGTATAATGTGCTAGTGGTGCTCAAAGTTTGTGGCTAATTATTAAATGTAAGATAAGATGGTTAAGACTAAAAGGAGAAATAGATATAGGATGCCATGGAGTTATATAGAAACAGCAGCAGAGGGTCATTCAGATAAATGAGGAGGGTTTCTCAGGAAACGACAGTTTGTGACAGAAGTGTAAATGCACGATTCAATTTCCCAATTGGCCTATGTAAGCCACAAACTTTATTATGAGACTATAAGACATGTAATGAAAAAGGCAAACATGACAAAAATTACATGATTTTCATGCTAGTGCGTTATTACAATGTTGCAAACAAATATTCCGTTAGTTACAATAATCTCATATGAAAACATTGAGCACCACTGTCTCAACAAACACAAAAGCGTGCGTGTGTGCGTGTCGTGATCACAATCAGGTTATTTCACTGGTAATTATGATACGACGGGCGAGAGCCCGACCCCGGGTCATACAGTCCGAATGTAGCACATATGACGAATAGTGCTGACCATACCTCGGCTTTCGACAATTTTCGGCAACGGAATTTTGCAATGCGTTTGGCCGAATTCCGAAAGCAAAATGTATAAATTAATTTAAATTAAATACATTCTTATAATTTTGATTTAATTGTAGGAATACCTTAATTAACTTTATTAGTCAGATAATATACTTACAAACAAACTGAAATAACTGACCACTTACATAAAAAAAGAGAAGTTTAAAGAATTAATTACTGAAAAATTCATCCGCATTTATGGGGCTTCAGTTAAAATGAATCAGACATGGAGTAGGCATAGGCGTATCGGTAGTTTGCGTAGATGCAAATCTATAGGTTAATGGGTTTAATTGACTTGATTGTATGCACGTTTGATTTATGAAAGCTTTTTCCTTTTAGTCTTTTACTCGTTGTTTAATCAAGACTGGTATCGTTTCCATTAAATTGTTTAATTCATATTTGATTTCTTTCGGCCAAGATGTTGAGTTAATTTAATTATTAACGAGTTAATTTTGACAAAAAAATGCGTAAAACCGCATGGTGCAGTTTTTTTTGGATTGCCGAAATTTATTTATTTTCGGCTTCGGCTTTGCAATATTGCACGACACTATTTATAGACACTAGTCACTAAATGTATGAACACTTACATTCTGATTATAACTCATTACTTCTCGATATGTTTGTTTATAATTTTGAAAAACGATTTCAAATGTGAAAGCATGTTAGAATCGATTGTTGAAATGTTAATCGAATGATTATTTTTATTGTTCTGGAATTGATGAAGATTATAACCTTAGTATCATTAAAATAATTTGTGCATCACCTTTCTTGCAGTAATAATAACTTTATGACTGTTTCTTTCTATACATATGAACAAATCTGTGGTATCAATGGCTTTCAATACTATACCTATAATCATTCATACAATTTCGAAGCAAACACGAGTATGATTAAATTCAAATTCCCAAGTTATGTGGCTGCAAGGTAGCCAGAAAATAGCTACTAACATACACGTTTTTCATAAACCAAAGCTTATCTATCATATTTATTAATTAAACAAACACACATTTTTCCACAGCTTAATTTTCTACCAAACCAATAAGGGCTATTCCCACCTATACACCGTGTAATCATATTAAACACCGTCAAGCATCGTGGGCGGGAGACCCCGGGTCAAACGAATTCATAGATAAAAAACCTGTCTCAATGACGTCACGAGATCGAACACTCGAGTTCTAAGAGTCATAATCTCTGATCTCAGACCATATAAACAACTGGATCCACCATGACCACAAAACTGTACGCAAAAAGTCTGTTAATTTACGTCTGGGACACGATGCAACGCAGCAAATGAACGCACTCCGTGCACGCAAAGGACAGTTTTCTCAAACACAAGGGGAAACTTGACGCACGGATGAATACTGCAATGGCGTCTCCGGTTGGTTCAATTATCCATGTTTTGAACACAAGCATACCATGATCCAAACCGTAATGATTCGACGTTAATTTAACACGCATGTTAATTCATACATCAGACAAACGTATGACAACGCAAATGATTTATGATGCTCTTAGATTAGATAATTGTTGCTTTTTAAGCTTCTTTATTTTATTATGGACGTTGTGGAGTGATTTGTGTTTGTAATTAGACTTTTTTGTTGATTTCAGAGCTATGAATGTGAGGAATGTTAGTCTTAAATCGGGGGTTTTCTGTAATCATACCTACTAATTATCATCATTGTGGGTAATACAAACGCCTGTCTTAATCTGACTGATTCCTGTTAATAGCTGTCAATTTGACTAGGTATTGATTAGCAGCTGCAAGAAATTCGAAGACACACTCCACTGCCACATTAACGAATTGTTTCTGTACCACGGAGGACAGAAGACTAGTCTTCTGTCCTCCGTGTTTCTGTACATAAATGCGCTAATGGTCGCATAATTTCTTTCAGCTTAAACGAGATGCACAATGATAGACATCACCATTCAACCATATCCAAAACTGTAATCATCATCAAAGTCAACGTCAAAGTCAAAGTCAAAAACGTTTATTGAAAGTAGGCTAGTTTTTAGCACTTTTTCACGTCAAATTTACAAAAGGACAGTACCCCCAAAACCCCTTACACCACTTCCAAGTGTTCTGGCTAGGAAGAAGAAGTGGTGAAGAACAAACTTCCACGCAACACAGCTGTCTATTACAATTTAATTATAATTAAATTACATCATCATCTTCCCAGCCTTTTTCCAACTATGTTAAGATCTGCTTCCAGTCTAACTTTATGCAGCTGAGAACCAGTATTTTTTTATGTTTTTTTTTTTCTAATATCTTTTCCAATTCCGATCGAGCAACTTAGAGCCATCGGAACAGTGCGTATAGACAATATTGTTCAAGTATAAACCTATCAGACAAATATTTGTGGTTGCGCAATAGATGCGGCCCACAAGGTGGTGCCCCCGCGCAGTATTTCACGCTGCCCCTGCGTCGACAGTGTTTTGCACTTCGCTCGGGAGAGGGACGGACTTGGGTAGATGGGAGAAATTGGAAACTGAAAAATAGAGAAAATTACTAAAATATACGGATATAGACTAATGTAGTGGAGGAAATTGATATGAAGGGAAATTGCTTGGGAAATGTTTTTTAAATATCTTGATTGCGTATTTTACAAACACAATACATGTATTAGGAAGTATTGAATTATAACAGCAATAAGAAACAAAAACATAGGTATTCGACAGAAAGGTAATTAATTTTATTAAATCATAGTTTTCCTTGTCAAGGCGTCATTTTAAGTTGTCGGCGGATTTTGGAAATTTTGCCATTTATAGCAAAAAAAAATATCGTCACTATTTATTGTTATTCTTTTGCTGATATACAGAGTTTAGTTCCAAATATGTCCCTGTAGAAATGTAGCAGAGCAGAGAGTTAGGCGGTGCGGCCGCAGCGTGTTACCGGCGGCCCACACTCCGATACCGTGTCATCTGTTTATTATAGATCACCACGAATTAAACTTGGATATCTGGAAGAGATAGAAAAGAAAAATTTGTAGGCCTGAAAAAAATGGAAATCATTTTGCATACTAAATTAAACATGGATCAGCATTTAGGTAGCATACAATAAGTAGATTTACCAGATTAAATTCAGAAGAAAGAAAATAAACGTTCTTTCAGAGAAGAGGATGCATATTTAGTGAAATACTTATGTCGGTTTTGTTCTCATCTTTAGACTATTTCGATTTTTGTGTCATAATACAAACACAACTAACACAACCTATTACAAACCTTCACGTTGTAGGATACTTATGTGACATAAGTTTTACTCAGTTTTTTTATCTCCACCGCGGCACAGTCCACTGTCTAAAGTGACTTCAAAATAAAGTGCGCTCAGCCAAAACTACAGATTAATCGAAGGCTCATCTAGAAAATCTATGAACTATCTTCGCATTGTTTCATTTTACGACGTGTCCACACTATTGTTCCCTTTACAATAGATTTGGTCTACATCGCTCTTATTTCAGAACCAGTTTGTTGCTATGTATAAAAATTACCATTTGTTATCTTTGTTAACAAGACAGGCCACATACAGGTCCTATTTAGACGATTGCAATCGTGTACGTGGAAAGTTTTAATAGTACATTATGCTTGGTTTTAGAATAAAAATGGGAATTAGAGAACTGGTCTCTAGTTGTGTTTTGGTGTTTCTTAGAATTTTAGATTGAGCTGTTTAACTTTTTTATGGGGTAAAAAAATGTCGTGGTTGCATATTTATTTACTGGTGCATTATGTATACAAAAAGAGTAATTTAGAAATAATATTTTAATTATACACCCAGGAGTTTTCTTTATTACAATGTGTAATAAAAAAAAATAAGTAGGTAAGCATTTACTAAAAGAATAAAAATGTTGAAACGTACCTCTTGAAGAGTTTCAATTAAATGGATCGCTAAAATTATTATAACAAACAATAAAAATTATAATCAAAGGAAACATATTCGTAATAAACAAAACGTCCCATTGAAAGCTACAGACGCTTAGTTAACATACAGCAAGCAGTTAAATAGAGCTATTAATTTATAAAGGTTATTTAGGAATCCGTAGAACGTTCTAGAACGAGCATCAGGAATGCAATGAACAGTTTACGCGCATACCGGACTCCACGACATTTATTTTGTACTAAACAATGCAGTTGCGAATGATTTGAATAAAGATGTTTACTTGTTTTGTAGATAGGCATTTGTTTTAGATTTGTTTTAGAATATAGTTTTATTTAAGCTTTGCAAAAATAAGTAGGTATGCGATATTTTGTAGTTTGGTTATCAACATTTGAAGGGTCATAGAGGTTAAACGGGAACAGTCATTTCAAACGTAAAAGTCCGAATTATAATCCGAGCCTCTAAACATAATAATATACAACTGCTTGCAAAAATGTAACTTTAATCCGCTAAATTAAGTTTATTTGAAAAAGGGCTCGTTTAGCAGCTGCTGTGTATAAAAGTGTTATTATAAATTTAAAACTAAGTATATTTCATTCTGATGAACGTTTTAATTTCGAAAAACCATTCGAAAGCATTACCAAATATGTAAATTTTCAAAGTAAAAATTTCATTTTATCGCCGCGCACGCACCGAACCGTGACACAGTTATTAAAAAACAACAGTATAAACAATTGGGTATCAATGTCGTCCCTTTTATATTATTTTAAAAACCCCAAAGTAATCGCATCGTATCGTAACAATAAAATTTTTATATGTCACAGCACATGCTCTTAAAAAAATCCGTATTATTTAATCCTAAGTGAAGTGTCGTCTTCATTTTATCAAGTTTCAAGTGTCGATATATTGTTATAACGGCGATGCCTGGGTACTAAAGAGTGCGGTCCAGATAACCATGTGGATGTACTCCCCTTGTTAACGATCCCACAACCAAATAAATTTGTAACCAAATTAGTCCCGAGCGATAAAATTTATTCGAAATCCACTGAGGAGAGTAAAAATAACACATTCTCTGTCGGATTAAAGAAGAGATACGACCAAGATACGAGGCTCGAACGCCTCTTCCGCCCGTTTTTAACACTTCCAATTAATAAAATTGATTTTGTTTTTTAATTAAGCCTGTAACGAAGGCTCGGGGCTTGTTTAGGGACCCAGATCGGGTATACCTCTTAAAACAAGATTTATTTTATTGCTCAAAGCATAGCATTTGGATCTTGGACTGCGATCGTACCCACATGAGGACGAAAAACCGATCGCCTACATTTATAGCGCCATCGATGCATAAAATTCGTTTTTTATAAAACGTAATCGAACTCGTAACAATTATGCTGGTGTAGAATTACCAAGCGGAAATTAGGCTCGTATAAATATTTCCATAGCATTAAAAACTGCGTTTTGGCGTCCTTTTTAACGGACGTCACATTAAGAGGTTTTTTTTTTATCAATTTCAACGGTTGATAGCGCTTCATTCATGTTTTATCAAGGACTGGAAATAAACCGATATAGGTACAGTCAGCCAAAGTCATATACGACCTGTGAAAAAAATAACGAATTTTGTTTAAAAAATTCCATACAATTAGTCCCTCGCTATAAAGAGTTGTATAGAAACGACTGCTAATTACAGTGCCAGTATGTTCAGAAGCACGCATGAATGATGCCAGTGAATGTACGCGAATGTATGGACGAATCTTAACGGCGTTCCCTCCTCATTTGCATATGAATGTGTAATTAAACTACGGCATGAATGCTAAATACTTAGATCCCTTTTTAAATCTGCAGGTACATTTTGATCCCTATGTCTACTGCTTAAAAGTTTTTGTCGATAGTTTTTTTGTCACTGTTTATTCCGTACCTATTTTTGTTATAAAAAAAACCGGCCAAGTGCGAGTCGGACTCGCGCACGAAGGGTTCCATACCGATTTATAAAACGGACAAAAAATCACGTTTGTTGTATGGGAGCCCCCCAAAATACTTGTTTATTGTTATAGCGGCAACAATAATACATCATCTGTGAAAATTTCAGCTCTCTAACTATCACGGTTCGTGAGATACAGCCTGGTGACAGACGGACGGACGGACGGACGGACGGACAGAGGAGTGAAAACAATAGGGTCCCGTTTTACCCTTTGGGTACGGAACCCTAAAAAGCATTACGATTTCGGCTTCCTATAGCCTATCAGATATTACATTTTTAGGTCCTGCAACTATTACAATCGTCTAAAAGTTTATGAATATGAATACTGAGATTTTATAGTTACCATACTCGTCCACTTCCACTTATTTAAAACTATGCCTCCATATTTAATTACGATCATCGATATTTTTAAAATTCAATAAGTGTAGGAGTACGTGAGTGTAAAGGTAAACACACACTGTTTGTTTTCAAGCCTTTATGTTAATGATTAGGCATAAAACGCCGATGACTAATAATAAGGGACTTTTAATAACAACAAATATGCTATTAGCACGTACAATATTATAAAACGAAGGTATAAAACTATAAGGAAAAATTCCAATTGATTGTGATCAGGATAATAAGGAGATATACTGGTAAAGTTTGTACAAAAAGTTGCGCAAGAGTTTTCATCTTTAAGACTAAACAAAGATTGTACTGAACCGCGATTTTTTGGGAAGAGTAACAAATTCGCATGCATTGTTTCAAATATTCTCTATCCGAAATGTGTCAGCCATTATTTAGCTAGTCTTTTTTCAAATTACTGGTTACCTTATTTATCTACTTGATGCAACTGGCTTCTTACCTCAGTTACCTTCTTGGTCACCTAGTCGGTCTCCATGTCTCAGGTTTTGTATTCGGCTGATGCTGTTGTTATAATTAATGCCTATCAGGTAATATTTATTTTTCAGAAATATTTGGACATATTTTACACAATTCCACGTAAAGAATTTGCAATAATCAAATATTCAGTCTTCATCGGTCGTAAAGAAGATGGGGTCTTTTCTGATAAATATTACGTACACATGCTTACAACACAATGTAGCGATAAACCTAAAACTGAGGTTAATGACGTTGAAGCACTCAATTTACATAAAGATGTTAACATAGCCTTGATATTTCATACTCATAGCAGATTAACAGAAGCTTTCAATACAAATGATAGAAACAAAGTAATAAAAACGAATGCCTACAATTTCAAAAATCACACAGTCAAGTTTTTTTAAAAGCATTCATCAACAAGATGAAAATCATGGTCTGTTAGTTCGCATAGAATTCCAAATTCACGCTAAAAATATATTCCTGCCAAATAAAAAGCATAAAAAATAGCTTTTGAAATCAATATTGGAACCTATGTGTCACGCTTTAAAGTCGAAAATTGAAAAGCAGCCTATTTTATCAGATGCAATAAAAATGTCTGTATAAAGCAAACGTTACAAAGAACACTTCAATTTCAATATGGCATGCGAAAACACGGTCAAAGCGAGATTGCACTCAGAAACAAAAGCACTCGTCGTAACAATTAACCGAATCACAGTAATTACACTGCATTGGAAACGATACCATCATTTTGGCATTAATTCTTTTTATTTGGTTCAAAAGAAACAAAGGGTTAAACCCTTTGGCGCGTGGCATGCCATATGCCACTAAGGCTAGGGTGCTTGAATCTCGCTACAGTAAAACGGTTTACGCGAATTTAAAGGCAACAGAGATCGCTGGATGTAAGGTCTTACGTAGTTCCTTTATTCAAATTGAATGATTTTACTTTTATACTTTGTAAACAATTTTATTGTAACTACTGCGTTGGAGTGATGTTTCAGTTCTATTCTTGTAATATTGTGAAGGTTATGAATGTGAAGTGCAGTGGGATAATAGAATAAGTGTTAGAACGTCTTTAAAGGAAGATTTTGCCATTACTTTCGTGCTCTTTTAATTTTAACCTTAAATTACGCAGGTACCTATATATTTATCTATTTGTCTTAATTCTTTTGAAATCTTCTTCTAGTCTTATCATGCTCTTACAAAGATAAAATCTCTAAAATAATCCTAGCTTCATAAATACCTAATATCTTTTCAATACCACCCACTCCAAAATTCATAACACGCAAATCCTCAAAATCGACATCTGCCTAAGCGCCAACACAACAAATCCAATAATTATGACTGCAGAATAATTATCACTTTTAATCCATTTGAACAGATGCGACATCGCGCACCGGGCCACTCTCGTAGCCACTGTATCGTTCATAATTGTTTTTTTTTTTTTATATCCTTTTCACTAGTTCCCCATTCAGTTCTTTGTAATTAGCCATCGGCGCTGACGTTGATTCTCTCAGTAATTATGGACCCGTTGGACTTTGGAGAACACTCGAGAACAATAGTAGTCTCTTTGTTTGTTTGATGTTAAATTTTTGTAATTATGCGTTTTGGTATTTTAATTATGTGTGCTGTGTCGTGTGTGGTGTGTGCATGTGTGTGGGTGGTGACTTGCAATATGATATTAGGTAGGATATAGCAAAAAATATATCGATAAAAGTAATGTTATAGTTGATATAAAAATTAACGCATATAAAAGACACCTGCATTCCATATTTTTGATAAGGTAAGCTGAAAAGGGGAGAAACGGAAGATTTTGCACTAGCAATTAGTAAAATAAATTTCCTGGTACATGTTGTTCCTATTGGTTTATTTCTGCTACGTCTTTTATTGACGACCATTAATCAAAATTACTATTTATAATCTTTAAATCATTATAGATAACTTTAAATCATACCCAAAATAGAGCACAGTATCAAAAATCCGAGGAACTATATCAAAAACATTGCAACACGACTTCATTAACAGTCGACCGTAAACTTCACAAAGGCAGCTCACAACTGTCAATTAACCCTTTGCAAATTGTACCGACGCATATTCAAATATTTTGACCCTCGCCAAAGGAGCATAATCCACGATGTTCAACATTCATATTTATTACATCGCGCGTGTAAGCGACTCGTAATAGAATAAAGCTATTGTACCCGAAGAGCCGATTTAACCCTTTCATACCACGCTAAGAGAAACGGCTGCTAATGGTCTTATTTTGCCTAATGATGCCCCTGAGTTAGGGTTGTTACTGTTCGAGATGAAATGATAAGTTTATGTATGAATTTATATTTGTTCTTCGGCCATTGTGGGAACTGCGCACGCAATTAATAATGATTGTTCTAACTTTTGAATAAAAGGGCGTCAGTGAGAGTTATGAATATGGTGATATTAATGACTCTATTATACAGGACAGCCAAATTAATTCAGAAGAAATATTATAAATAATGAGGCGTACATGCTAATGAATGATCGGAACACTTATTACCCAAAAAATCGTGAGCTCTAATCAGTATTCCTCGTTTGTTCAGCTGTAGGATTTGAATAATGAATTTCCAATTTTTTTGGCAGAAAAAAAAGTAATTGCATTACATTATCGCCCCTAACCTAATAACAAACAAGCACCCCATTGTTTGCCGTCTGAAAAAATAGCTTAAGGGCTGAAGTATGATAATGATCATTCTTTTTCGCCCGCCTGATTGCACCTAAATGATGAAGACAAAAAATATTATAGGAATTAATCTTGTTTCCCAATCAGCGACTATGCAAATATGCGGCAGATGCGCCCGCGCCGCCCGTGCCGTACCGTAATCACGCGCATACTACCATAATGATGTTTATAATAATAACCTGTTATTTTTAACAGTTAATTTATAATGTAAGTAGGTATTTTATTATGATTCCGTTGTGGCCATTATTTCGTTTCGCATCTTGAATAATTATCGCCTAGGGCGCTGTGTGTTATTGAGAGGTAATTTCGTGTCGTTTATTTGAGAAGCTTATTTTAATTATTACTAATTTGTTTGGCTTATGAGGACGTGATTTTAGTATTGTGCAAAATCATGATTTGTTATTCACAAAAAGAGAAATCAAAGGAATTAACGAAAAAATCTTCTTAAATTAAATGGCCTGCGGGCTTAGTATGAGCTTCAAATTAGCTGTATTGCAGACTTGACTGGAGAATAATTTAAGTAGGTATCTACAATTGAACGGTATTGAGAAATAGTGCTTCTTCAAATAGAATGACTAAATACAGCAATAACAAATCATTTTCACCATCATAAGTATTGTTAATTACGTACTGTTTTTAGAAGAAAATATAAAAGCCAAAACATTCTAGTCGAGTTCTTATTTTTGACCACCAAGCTCGAAGTTATAAGAGGCCTCGATTACTGTATTGACAATTACAAGTGCTCAGCTCATCTAAAAATAAGTTGCGTCGCGTACAAAATAATGATAAGCAAACATTTAATATTTTTGTACACAGAGCACCACATACCACTAACAATTCAATTGTTAGACTGTAGTTATAGTATTTTTATGAAAGGTATTTTGTTACGCTGTGTCTTGCAAGAATAACGTAAATGAACGTAGGCCGACAGGCGCCGAATTGATGTCTCAAGTAGTGTCAATAAAAAAAATATCAAAATGTTCAGAAAGTTCAGTTAGTACTGTTTTTAAAAAAACAAGTGTAATTGTCTTTGTTTCATTAGCTTCAACATGAAGTAATATAATTGTAAGAATTTCACATTGACCGGATCCGTGCATTAGTATTCATTTACCTTGAATGGGTTATTTTAATTGTCACCCAATAGATGCTATTTGACCATAATGTAGACATACTGCATTCTTGTTAGAATAAAATCAAAGAAATTCAAAGACTTATTGCATTTTTAATAAAAGTTATTTTTCACGTCATAATGTGGGGTAAAATTGTTTCCTAAATGCTAAGCAAATTATTAATGTATCTTCAGTTACCTTACCTTAGTTACCTTAAACTTTGGTTACCTTATTCTTACTTGTATTTCTGCGTCATATTTTACCATTGTACGGTCACCTACGTCAATCATACATACATTAATTATTTATGTAGAGGTTGGTAGTCGAAAGTCGAGAGGCTAGTAATAATGTGTGCGCTATCGAAAACAATCGTCCGATAAGTGGACGCCAAGGGCGACTCATTCATATTGCTGTGTTCCTTATACGTCTTCTGGGGACTCCACTTCTGACTCTCGTCGTGTACGGACGTGTCGCTCTGCGCTCGCCCGTTTACGACTTTTGTCTTTGTTACGCCCGACGTAACGCTCACCGTAGTCGCTCTGCCGACTACAAATATATCAATCTAAAGCTGCTTTTTTCAAAGCGGCGGACGATTATCCTGTTTCTAAAACGTTTGTGTCAAGTAAATTCAGTTGACCCCTTCTGGGTAAAAGCCACAGTTTCGTGGTTCTCGGTTGAAACCATACGGTGACAACGAAGCCGAGAGGGTGTTGACCCAATCACACCCGCCGAACCCCTTCAGGGCAAGGCAGTCAATTGGACGGGAGCTCGGATTTCGGCCTTGGGGGATCTCCTAGTCGTGCCTTGCATCTGGTTTGCTTTCACAGCTACACACCTGGTGTCGGTTGGGTATCTCTATACTCTTCGCACTAGACTGGCTAGGGCCCGTTCGCACAATAAGACTGGCGAACGGTTTACAAGCTTAGGGCTCACCAATAGGTACTCACCTCCTGCCTATACCCGGCAGGGAGGGTTACATCCCCGGCCCATCCACCCGGGGAGATAGGAGATAGGTTGTTAGGTTTTATAATTAGGCCCCACCCTTTTAGCTCGGTAGCCCTCTTCCCTCACGGGAAAATGACTACCGAAGTAATTAAGTTCTTCTTTGAGGTCCTCCTCAAGGACCAAGACATCGTCGCCAAATATGGCGACATTATTAGTAACCTTGATATCAAGGACCCGCGCCTAGCGCGCTATTGTGTTATAGATAACGGCTCAACAAAGGAGGCCGGCGCAGCTGTGCCGCGCCCCATTGTCGAGCCTATAATTGTCTCTTCGGGGAAACCGCCGCATTAGCGGAAACGGTAATCCCAATACAATGGTCGATGCCCAGCTGCACTCGACCATTGTTTTAATCCCATTGTCTCACAGACAATGGAAATAACTCAGGCGAGTGCACCTGCGTCAAACGTCGACGCCGAATGCATGGACACTTCGTCCTCCCGCTCTGCCTCACCCGTCCCAGAGGATGCTCAACCCGCCGAGCCCTCCGATTCCTCTTCCTCCGACGAAGACTTCACCGTCGTACTGGGAGGTAAGAGGAAAAAGAACAAAAACAACGACAAGGCGCGCAAGACCATCGCCCTTGCCGCATCTCCTCTCCCTAGCCCGCCCGCTGTGTCTACAGCATCCCCCGCCCCGTCACCCTCGACCTCGCAGGTCGCTTCCTCCCAAGGTGCCGCTAAGCCCAAAAGCGCACCTAAGCAAACCTCCGCCGCCTGTATACTTACAGGACAAGGCGAAATGGACCGAAGTGTCCAAGCTGTGTGTTGATCGTAAGATCAACTACAGATCGGCCTCCATACCGGCAACGGTATCAAATCGTCCTCCCTACGTCAGACGACTATAGGGAAATAACTAAAGCGCTAAGAGCGAGGAACATTTCGTTACATACGTACTCCTCCTGAGGAAAAACCTCTCCGGGTCGTCATTACCCGTATTCCGAAGGAAATCCCTTCGGATGACATTTTAAGTGACCTTAAGTCACAAAACATCCCTGCGACGCAAGTCCATAGGATGCACCGCGCCCGCAGCGGCCACGCCTTCGACATGGTGCTCGTAGTATGCGAGCCGTGTCCTTCCAAAATCCACCCGATTTTTAACATCAAATCGGTGTGTAATTTAACCGGCATCTCAATCGAGAAGCCAAATAGATCTGGCATTGTATCCCAATGCCACCGTTGCCAACTGTGGGGTCACTCACAGCGCAACTGTTTCGCCCAGCCTAGGTGCGTGAAATGCCTAGGCCAACACGGCACCTCCGACTGCCCGCGACCCAAGGACCGCACTCTGTGCACCGAGCCTCCGAGCTGTGTACTCTGCGGCGCCTCAGGCCATCCCGCCAACTACCGCGGCTGCCCAAAGGCCCCAAAAACGTCTCCCAAGCTGGCCAAGCGTGCAAACGCCCGCCAGCTAAGGGAAAGCCCATCAGCGAGGCTACCTACCGCTCAACTTCCCGAGCGTCTCAGCCCACAACGGCCCTCCCCATGGAACCCTCTCAACCATCAGAGAGCCTTTCCAACCCCGAGGCCAACTCAGCCCCAGCCAACTCCCGCCCCGGTGAATAATTCCTCGCGTCCCTCCCGTCCTTCCCTCCGCGCCCTCCGCGCCCTCCGCGGCTCCTATAGCCGCCAAGCCCGCGCAAGCGCAAGCGCCATCCAAATCCGTCGCGCCCTCTTCTAGCCCAGTATCAGCGCTCAGTTCTATGAACGTTATACTGAGCACGTTCAGTGTATTCACGAGCGACAGAGCTCAACAACTTTCGAGGGAGATAGTCGCCAGCAATGGCGACCTTATCAAACTCTACTCCGTTATGCAGGAGTATTCAGACGTCGCCCAGGCAGTTCAAAACCTGCCTCACTTTAGGAAATAGAAATGGATAATACATCCAAAATTAAACCCCATTCCCTTAGGCTTGGCTATTATAATGCCAACGGTATTCTCGGCCAACGCGACGAGATTTCCGCCTTCCTACAATCCCATAAGATAGACATTCTTCTCGTACAAGAGACCTTCCTAAAGCCGCGTGTACGCGGCCCTAATATAGCTAACTACAAGTTAATTAGAAATGACAGGATCACACGCCACAAAGGCGGCACGCTTATCTATTATAAAGATCGCTACATTGTGTAGAGATCACTCCCCGACTTAAGCTGCATTGAAGCCTCGATCTGTCGACTAGCCATGTCCCAGCACCAGTCGATCACTCTCGTATCGGCCTACTGCCCTCCCACGTCCTCATCCTTTCAGTCCTACGACCCGATCCTTTTCACGAACGATCTCAGAGCCTTACTAGGCCTGAGCGACTCTGTAATAATAGCAGGCGATCTAAACGCCAAACATCCCGCCTGGAATAGCAACACTACTTCTCCAAGAGGCAGGTTGCTATTCAATCAGTGTGAATCCCTCAACTTCGATGTCATCGCTCCGATGCATCCCACTCACTTTCCTAGTATAGTCGACCACCTTCCCGACGTTCTCGATGTAGCGCTCCTCAAGAACGTAAACTTACGTTTACATTCGATCGAGGTACTACACGAGCTCACCTCCGACCACAGACCAGTTCTTGTGGAACTAGCCTCGCGCTCAGGCCCACTCGACCCGGATCGCCCTCCTCCCACCCAGATTGTCACGGACTGGAGAATGCTAAGCGAAAGCTTAAAATCCTCCTCCGCCCAGTTAGAATCAATTCCCGATGAAATCAACTCAGTCGCTGACATGACGGGCGCGATCGGCTCGTTCACCGAGCACGTACAATCCACCGTGGACAAGTGTTCACGTAGAGTTGAAGCGACGAGCTTTCATCGCTTCAAGCTCCCGGATGACGTGCGTGCTCTGGTGACCGAGAAGAACGCGGCTGTCCGTGCCTACAGTACTTTTCCTGCGACGCTAACAAGTCTCACATGCGTAACTTACAGCGTGCTGTAAAGGAACGCCTTGCTGAGATGCGTCAAACGCGCTGGGACAAGACGCTGAGCGAACTCGAGCCGACTCATCAAGCCTTCTGGCAGCTTCAAAGGAAACTCAAATCCGATGAAGTAGCTTCCACCCGCCGATCAAACGCCCCGACAATTCCATCGCCTTCGAGGACGATGAAAAGCGGAATGTCTGGCCGACAGCCTCGAGGCTCAATGCTCGCCTAGTACCCAACCGGTCGACCCGGCTCACCTACTAAAGGTCGAAGCCGAGGTCGAGCGCAGATCCTCCCTACCACCGCAAGAAGACCCCGACGATCCCTTGCCTCCCGTCACTCCAGACGAAGTGGCGGAGATCATCAAACGTCTCAAACCCCGTAAAGCTCCGGGCCCAGATGGAATAACCAATAAAGTGTTCAAAATCCTACCCGCTTCCCTCGTAATGCTCATGACCGCGATCTTCAATTGCGCCATGACCCATAACCTGTTCCCACAGGCATGGAAAGAGGCAACCGTAATCGGTATTCCCAAACCCGGTAAACCAAAATCAGACCCGTCCAGCTATCGCCCTATCAGTTTACTCAATGTGTTCGGCAAGATCTACGAGATACTTATCTATAAGCGTCTCAAAGATTACGTCGAAGCAAAGAGTCTTATTCCATTAGAACAGTTTGGTTTTCGAACCCATCACTCTTGTGTCCAACAAGTCCACCGCATCGTGGAAAGTGTGAGCCACGGATTCCAACGTGGCCAACTCACCGGTACGATTCTCTTCGATATAGCAAAAGCATTCGACAAAGTCTGGCACAAAGGCTTGATTTACAAGCTTTACCAACTCGGTGTCCCAGACCGTCTCGTCGTCATCTTACGAGACTTTTTGTCGAATCGCACCTTTCGCTATCGCATAGACGGCACTCTTTCTTCGGCCCACCCTATAAAAGCTGGCGTCCCACAAGGCTCGGTACTCTCTCCCATCCTCTTCACGCTATACACTAGCGATATTCCTAAGAACAAGCATGTTCAATTAGCTCTATTCGCAGACGACACGGCAATCTACTGCTCAGGCCGCAGCCCAGCCGCCATAGTAAGACATCTCCAAGCCTATTGCAACACCCTAGGTGTCTGGACTAGGCTATGGAGAATCGAACTCCACCCGACAAAAGCCAGGCCATACTCTTTTCGAGCCCTCGCCGTAGGCTTCCTCCCGCGCCCCCGTCAGTCACCATGTTTGGTAGGCCGATTCCTTGGAAGGAGCATGCCAAATATCTAGGTGTAATCTTAGACCAGCGCCTCTCTTTCGCCGAGCACATACGTAAGGTGCGCTCTAGAGCAGCCTTTGTGTACGGCAGATTGCACTTCTTGCTCAATTCCAAGAGCAAATTATCTCTTAAATGCAAGTTACGCATCTACGTATCGTGCATATGCCCCGTCATGACGTATGCCTGCATTGTGTTCGCACAGGCAAGCCATCGCCGCCTTCACAGAATGCAGGCCCTTCAAAACCGTGCTTTACGGAAAATCACAGGAGCTCCCTATTATGTTCGAAATGAGATTCTTCATGTCGACTTAAAAATCCCTACCATCCGCCAGTATATGAAGCGTGCCGCCATACGGTACTTCGAACGCGCTGAGAAACACGATAACTCACTTATCGTGTCAGCCAGTAATTATACTCCCTCCCGCATCAGTAGGATTCGCCGCCCTAGGCATGCCCTTCTAGAACCTGACGATGAGATAACTGTCCTCCAAGAGAGTAGTAAACTCACTAGCACCCTACAAAAACACAAACCGCGTTCGTACAAACCTCGCCGCCGAGGTCCGCCGCGACGTCCCGTTCTCTGTCCTCCCGACCCTTGCTCATCGAGCCAGCCCGCGAGCTGAGCCAGTAGCTTTAAATTCCCCATTTAATAATAATGATCATATGATCCAGCCTGTCCCTTTGCTGCCTCCCCAGCGACGCCCTAAGCCGAGGTCCGACCCCACAGGGGGTACCCTTAGCGCAGTCGCTTAGTTTATAAGTTGTTTACGCCCCTGGCTGGAGGCCTTAAATTCTAGGCATCCACAGGGAAAAGTCCGGTTAAGCAGTACACGGCCTCCTAGGCTGAACTGCGAGATGCCATACCAAAAAAAAAAAAAAAAATACGTCTTCTGGAATCGTCGGTTTAGGCCTATGAGCGCTGATTAAATTATTTCTTAATATAAATGAAAATATAATATGATGTTGATAAAATACTGTTTAAGCATTTACTCATTTTGTTTGTTGCGATCCTGAAAACAGTTCTTGCTGTAGGAGCGCCTGTTTCTTATAACACGTCATAAAACAAAGTAACTACTGATGTTATTTCTCATTACCATAGGTTGTATACTCTGTCTTTTATTTTTAATTACTCAGTATACTTTTCAATTTAGAAATCGATTCCGAACACCTCTCTGAATTGATTGTCTTTTGACATCAAAGTCCAACCAACAAGTCAAAATATTTCGCCTTTCAATATCACTGACTTTTGTTCTCCTGGTGACACTTTTATGGGCGATTATATTTTTTCTTGTAAGATGTGTGTTTTTCTAATAATTAATTTTATGCTCAAATACTTCAACTGATTAATATCACCTTGTCGTAAACTTGAAATGCCAAGCATAATAAGTCTTAAAAAAAAAGAGAATAGACGAAACATAATTCAAGTTATTTACGATCTTTTTATAATTGATCGTTAAAATCATTCGTTAATTAACAAAATCTAGACGCAATAAAAATGTTTGGCTGATTTTGCTGTTTCGAATAGAATTTAAAAGTTGTGGGTGCTAAGTGGAACATACTTTTCTATACTCAGTCGGTGGTCCGTAATACTTATGAAAGAAAGGCTTGGTACAATAAATAAGGTTGAAACAGAGGTGTCGGACCACTGTCCCGTATTATAATGCATCACTTGTGTATTAATTCCTAATGCTTGTTTTTAAAATAACGAATGAATTATGCGGAGTGAGGCGAGTATTCAAAGATTTAGAATTGATTAAGGGCTTGTATTGTTACTATTCTGTAGGCTATCTATCATGTTTCGAGCTGTGTGCCTATTGTTTAGATAGCTTTTGTATAATGACTGTGTATTAGTACTTATATCTGAAGGTTTATTGTTAGAACTAAAACTTGTTGTAGCTTATTTTGCTTTAAAAAATATAGTTTATAAAGTTTACCAATCAAAAATATTAGCAATAATTAATAAGCATGTAATAAAAATACCAATTTTAATATTCTAAACGACAATTTCAAATTAACAAAAATTAATAATGTAAATTAAAAATTATGAATAATCTATTAATCAAAAAATCCAAAGTTCAGCATTTAAATAAATTAGTTAACACGTTTTATTATTCGATGAATAAATTATACAAGTAATTATAAAAAATCTTTGCATTAATTAGAGGAGACTTAAAAGCATTCTTTATAAAGTGAGTCGTTTCTAAAACTTTAGCTAGTAAATTAATTGAACAAGCAACATATTATCTATACATATACACAGATGTATAATTTGTACCAATCAATAATAATATAAAAAATAGGAAACGTGTTTGTTTGAACCATAAAGGCTCTAAAAGTGCTGAACTGATTTGAAAAATTCTTTCACTTTTAGGCAGCTACACTTTCCCCGAGTAACATAGGCTATTTTTTATCCCGGTACGGGCAGTAGTTCTAACGGGGTGCGGGTAAACCCGTGGAAAGACGGTAGTATACCTATAGATATATTTAGCATATATTTTTGCCAAATACATCCTAATAAGCTTATCTTGTCATCGAATATTTCATCATCAGAATTTTAATTATAGTTTTTATATCTTTTCCAGGAATTATTTATAATTATCACTGGCAATTAATAATTCAAATCTTGTTTATTTTGGAAGGTGATTCAGTATGACATTAGAATGACAATTTATTATGATAAAAACGTGAATTTGATATTCGTTCCGAGACTTATTTTGCCTTCGTTTTTAATTTAATGGATTTATGTTACGACTGTACCTAATTTATCTTAAGCGTTTTGGATTTACTTTTGGTTTTTGCTGAAATGTCTCTTTTTAATTAATAAATAAGGATTAAAGCAGCATAATTAAAAATTAAATTACTTTGACACAGAATAAATAGTATTTCTATTTACTTTGAGGTTTCATGCAGATATAAAATTACATACTTAAATTTACCATTACCTACAGTTTTGATTTTGTATTTTTTTATTATAATTTTCTTTTTGTTTAAGAAATTATTCATTACTTCTACGCACTTTTGCAACAAAACCATGATATAGAATAACCCAAAAATTTTATATTTTCTTATAATTCGTAAAATTAAGATTCTTCTATCACAGTTTGATTCTAATCAAAATTTCCTCATCTTAAACAAACAGCCACACAGCATTAACAGGAACAGTGTCAACATTATTATTTATGTACGAACCTATTCCGGCTGAGCATTTGGCGATAAATTAAAATAGTTTATTGGCCAGTAAATCTGTTTAGTTCGCTGTTGATACAACAGTGTAGGATTACACGTTGATTTGTGTCCAGTTATAATTATTGCTTATACGGAGTTTGGTGACAATTATGTGATGGTACAGTTGTGTTGGGAAGAGCAAAAAATATTTGATTGGTCAATTAAGTCATGGGTCCTTTAGCTTTGATGTAGTCGATATAGATATATTATTGTTTTAGCAATGAGTATTTATATCATATTGATTTCGTCCATCCCAAGGGAACTATGTGACCCACTTGTAATAAAAGTATATTTATGCCGGTTTCCAGGGTAAACCTCTTTATGGCAAACCGGTTCAGCTATTTCAAACAAACGCATTAAAATATTAGTGATGATTTTCATGTTTTTTTTTTTCTATATTTTCTAAAGTTGACTATGATGGATTTAAAAGGATACTTTGAAATTCGTAATAAAACTGTTTATGGTCTTAAAAAAATATGTTCACACACCTCTTTCTACGCACATAGTACGTGTTAAACATCACGTAGATACTAGCCTTATAGCCTACTTGTACCACATTGGAATTCATAATTTTTGTACCTTGAGTAACTTCTAGAAAATAATTCGCAAATAGAAAGCTTGTTATTTTGAAAGCAATTTAATGTTGTTACATCACTAGTCTCTATCAATGAATGATTACCGTCAAATATTTCCGATATTTTTTCCAAGCTTTTCAAGCAGAGTTTTATCATTCGTTACTGATTAAAAAGTCCTACTTTATATGAATCATCATATTATAATAAAAAATATCGATAACCCAGTAGTAATTTCGACACGACAAATCTGTCTAATCGACAAAGTACCGTACATCAACCCAAGCCCTTAGGCTCGACACACCCGCGGCTTCGATTCAACGCCGTGCTTGACAAAACCGTTTAATTACAAAGATTAATCGATTTTCTGCACCTAAAACGAACAATAACACACAGCTGTGCTTGTTTATTATATTGAAATAACAATTTTATTACTTAAGAGTTGTTAAACTAATTTATAGGCTCGTGCATCTGCTGAAAGTTATTATATTTGCTGGCAATAAAATTATTTAAATAGACATGTTCCGTATAAACTCATTATAATTTACACAAATATGTGTATGTTATGAGTGTTTATTAATAGCTTCATGTAGCTTTGTGCAGTGTGTAGGTAGGTATCACTATAGATATTTCGTTTATGTTGTGAAAAGACACTTCCAATTCATTTCGTAGCGGTGTGATTCAATAATCCTTAGTGAATAGGGCCTTAGGAAAGTTGACCTTTATACTGGGTGAAAAAGTTGTAAAAATAAATTAAAGGAAAATAATTTACCTTTGCATTTTGTGACTTTTTTTGCAATTACGTCAGGCCTTAAAAATAATATAAGTATTTTAAAAACTAATTTATGAACAAAGCTTAAATAAATCAACGTTAACCCTGGCTACTTACCACAACTAGACTGTAATCACGAATAAATATCTTAGGGCCAGGACCTACAAATTTAATTTACATAAGGATTTTATTAAAGTTTTTATCTCATTTTGTGCCGTATGCGCAGACGCACCGCGGGGCGTCGATACTGGCGATCCGCAGCCATTGTTGTTCAAATTTCGAATACGAGCTCTTTACTCTTTGACATTCGCTTTCAAAATTATAAATTTAACTTTAAGTGAGTTTAGTAATTTTCGAAATGTCCTTTTTGGGCTTGGGTTAATTTATGTCCATGTTGTTTACTGTTATTGAATTTTATTGTATTAGTTCTGTTGGTTACGAAACATTTTTTGGTTATTTTTAGAACTTCATTCATGCCTTTTTTCATAATTTGGCTTATTTTGTACCCGATCAATTCCGTATCTCTTACCTTAGCAACAAGATCTATACCTAATCAGGGGTTAGAGTTGTAGAAGAAAAACAAATGAAGCTAGAAAGGTTAGATTCTCTTTTATCACAATTTAAATGACTGTTTCACAAATGTGCGTATAAAATAAATGCCTATCATATCAGAACTACTATTTGTATTACTTTATGCTACTTACTTCTACTTCTTTCGTGCGTGTTTACTGTGTAGGTACATAAATAGTTAAATAACATAGAAACAAAAGCATTATTTAACATTAAAAACAACTAACACAAAATTCCAGTACCACCTAACAATCAATACAATACATTGACACCCGAAATCAGGCACATTTTCATACAGCTTTCATAATAATCTTCGATCCTATCAGATCTCTCGGTTAAAAAATACACACAGCCGAACAATGACATTCCTTCATTCGATTAATGGGTCTCAAGTACCTACGTAGGTACGTAGGTAAGTATGGACCATGGAGAACAAAGTAACTAGTGGAAATGTCATAACGCAAAATCTCCTTAGTAGCGCACCAAAATGCAGGTGTTGGGAACCCGCCCATTATTTTAAAAATAAAATCACTAATCAGTCGTGACTAATGTTGATTTCTGACACTTATGCGAATATAAGACATTTAAATAAAACTACTTTTACTCGGCGTAGGTACGTTTTACACGATATCCGTGCTGTAAAGGATCCGAAACGTCGGAATTAAATAATATTAATATTAGTGCTATAAAATCCGTAAAAGTAGTTTTATTTACAGTCAAGACAAGATCTTTGACATCTTGTTTTTGTTTTGACAAGGAACCTGAACGTCTTAAGTTCTAGTAACTGACGTACGTTGCTTGACCTGCAAGAAGGGGCCTGACCTACCTTCCTTATGGCATCTCCGGTATCTTTCCTTCCTCGGTGGTATGGTCATATGTGACACTCCTACACCTACTTAGTTGACATTATGTAAATACGGTACCCACTTTACATTGTCGTACTCATTATGCCGTGGAAGATTCGTTAGGTGAAGAAACACATGTTGTTTTATCGTATCTTTTTCTTGTATGGGTAGTGGAAAGTACTGCGTCGTTTGTGGTTTGATAGCTTGGGTGAAATGAAGTAATATTTTAGCATTATTATTTATTTATTTGATTATTTATTAAATTGTGAGAGGTAAAATAATGTCGTCGGAAATAAAAGTTTTTGGAACAACAAATGATAATAAAACTTACGAGTTTTCGATGCGAATAAAGGCTAAAAATGTACCTAGTTTGTGATATATAAACATACCACTAATTACATTTAGAAATAATAACAAAAAATGCAGTAATAAATAAAATCTTAAATGAATTCTTCACCACCAAAACTTAATAAACAACAAAGAACTTACCCAAACCCACCAGTACTTTCTTGCTCCCATACAACCCATAGATACATCTTAGCTCACACAATGAGATGATTACAATCCGTTATATCTATCTATAATACTTTACACTATAAAAAAATAACAAGCCCCGCTCGTGGGCGAAAGAAAACAATTGATACTCTTTCCTGCTCTAATTTTAGATACACTCGCCTATAGATAAGATCGAGGAATGATTTGATTAATTTGAACAACGCTTTAATACAACGAATAGAGAGCACACGGCAAACTTTTAGTCGGCCGATAGTATGTTTCGGCTTATGAATCAGTTTGAATATGAATACGCTCATTACAAGGATTGGGTTTTAGCTGGTATCAGAACGATTGAAATCTTTCCTTGGAATCAAGTTTTTTTTACAAAAAAACCGGACTCGCGCACGGAGGGTACTGTAGCGCGTGGCGCGCTAGGAACCGGGGATCTTCAGGATATTTAATTAAAACATTCAATAATAACTTTAACTTTGCGTTTATTCGCTGACTGGGGGTGAAGTGACATACTTCAATATCAAAACTTATTCTATTTCTATTTATATCATTGTCCGGCCAGTATCTATTACAATTAATAAAACCTATTTCTAATCTACTTCAGTACTACATCTCTACAGTACCGTACCATATTCAATTCTAGTTTTCAGTATTTGTTGTTATAGCGGTAACAAAAATACATCATCTGTGAAAAATTCAGCTCTCTAACTATCACGGTTCATGAGATACAGTCTGGTGACAGACGGACGGACGGACGGACGGACATAGGAGCGAAAACAATATGGTCCTGTTTTACCCTTTGGGTACGGAACCCTAAAAAGCTTTGATAGGTCAACTGTCGTCCGACTGTTTAGTCGGCAGTCTGTGGGCGCTCTTAGGGTTAAGTATTTTTATTGTAGACGCGTGTCGATAATAATCTTTCGCGTTAAAAGTTATTAATAATCTTTGTAATGAAGTTTTAATGATTTGGAAGTGTATGTACAGCTGGTCAACTTGACCCCTAGGTAATTTTTAAGGGTTGTATAATTTGTTTACTTATTGATTTTTGGTAGGGTTTTAGCCCAAAATTATTACATTATAATTGCCATTTGAGTTAATCATCAAGTATTGTATATATGTATGGGTGATACAATGAAGTATGTAAGTAAGTATTATTTGCAAGATAACTAGAACTGACTGTTTAATGTGCTCTACAAAGCACGTACCTATGGGTTTCTCTATGGGAACTAAGATCCAATTATAGACATACCTACTTATGCCTAACAGGTTAATTAATCTAAACAGTTGGTTAGCCAGAAAGTCATATGAGTTTTTATAAGTAATGATAAATTATTTAACATACTGTATACAAAGGCTTTTACTTCTTTTTCGTATTCGCTAATTAAAAAACAACTAAAAGAAATCAACACCTGATTTCACCATAACATCAACACATTTTGCTTGCAGTTCTCAAATAACCCTTAACGTCAGCACTCAGCTGTTACATCCACTTAATTACGTATCATCCAATAAAAAACTAAAAAATACTACAGTATCTTTTTAATTTTTAGCAGCCAAGTATAAGCAACGAATTTTATTAACACCTTTTTAGTGTTGATAATTTTAGGAGTGTTCAATTTCAAAAAAGGAAAACCAAATTCGTAATGGAAAACGATACTTTTTTAAATTTAAGACGAAACTAGGTAGGTAGGTAATGGCTTTTTTATCATCCAATCTCATTGGGGATGTTCATTAAAAAATTGTAAAGGCATTTTCGCAAGACGCCTTTGCTTTGGTTCCACGGAGCGTTTGTGAGCCGATCAGTTTTCTGCACCAATTCACTCGAACCGTATCAATTATGGTAATTCCTGGTTTAATTTCCTGGCCCAGATTAACTATACCCCCTCTAGTAATAAACCTGATTTATTAGGCGAAGTTTTTTTTTTTATACATTCTCCCCTGAATCTTTCAAGTTTGATGGTGCCCAAGCTGTGATTAAAGCGATTTATGACAGTCAATTATGTTTAATCGTTTAAATTTTGGTCCTGTTGATCTATACAGATAATTTTGATCAACATTGAAAGTGTAAAATGCATTGAGTTAGAGAAAATATTTGCATACTTTAATCACTATCTTCTGATTCTTTAAGAAATCAGGTATTGAGTATGTGTTTCCTCCTTTTAAAGCAAAGAGGATTAACTATATTAGGTATCCACTCTATTAAAAAAAAAACACAAATTACTACGCCAGAATAAATCATGAGTTACTTTACTCTAACAGATTATTGTAAAGCACTGGTACCTACTCAGCTGAATCCGGTTAGACTGGAAGCCGACCCCAATATGGTTGGGAAAAAGGCTCGGAAGATGATGACTTTATTCTAAGACAGTCCAGACAAAGGCTGAGTAAAAGTACACCACCGTTACATAAACATTTATTTAACTAGTTCCAAAAGCGTTTCGTTACGATAACGTTATTTTCCAATTTTCAGCATTGCACATAGTTTCGTACAATAGTTTTACTTGTGCCGGAATTCGCGCTCTGTTAACACTTTACACAGGTTAGCAATTTTCTTTAACTAAATAATAATATGTGAAAGTTAAGGGGGAACATACTTTATGTAGGTGGGTTCCGTACTACGTTGTATGAAAATATGTACATACAGTTAGCTCGAAAAAGAGAAAAAGTTAACAGAAAATTCATCAGGTTTTTTTTTTATATACGTCTTGGCGTTTTTGTTGTTTAAAAATATTGAGCCTTATTAGGAACTTCTGAAAGTTTTGGTTTGTTTAGTTTAGCTTACGTCTCACCAACCACTTAAATGCAAGTTGCATTTAAAAAATATCTAATCGAAGGGTGACGTCACAAATATCATAAAAATAAATATTAATTGTATGCCTTTCTTTACTTTACTACATAGTTTTACTTGCAGTGTTTTCTTACCGCTTGACAAACAGGTACTTATGTGTCAACTCGAAGTCAAATGAAAATATTAAAGATTTTGATGAAGGTTAAGAAGCGAGCTTTGGCTAAAGTTACTACAGGAATAACTATTTATTTTAGGAATAGTGCTAGGCCATTCCTTCGTCCATTTATTGACGTAGAGTTAGTGTCGGTTCTAAAATGAATCCTATCAGTGATTTGTTTATCAGACGTGTACACAAATGAATTACTCTTAATAAATAGTAGCTACCCCATTGCATACCATTTAGTGTGCGAATTTATTTAACTTCCGTATTTTGATTTCGTTTGTTCGTCATTTCCCACTGAACCCTAAAAGCAACAAAAACGCAGTTCTAGAAAGCGTACAGCGTTGTTACACCGAATTAAACAGTCTTAAACACAATTGAATTACTTGAATTTCCTCGTCGAGAGAACAAAAGCATTATTAAATACGTAATTATTCACATTTACGTGGCGTGCAAGGTTTTAATTCAAAGTTTCGAGGGAACGTTCGATTTAATACTAGCTGAACTAATTGCCAACGTGGGCCGGAGTAATTTTGTTTACTACCTTTTAAACGACCCCACCCACTTGCATCTCATTAAGTGTTTTATTGTAATTACCGACTTCTCGGACTGTTGTAAGGAACATTTTGTTCGACACGAGCATTTTGTGAAATTATATGAGTCAGCCGTCACGGTGTGTGAGGCTCTTTAATTTCATGTTTATATTTTGCCTTTGTTAGCCTGGTGCGCGTCCTGCGTATGAGTCCTTTGACTTACTTTGTGGAAGATTTGTGGGTATTTTTGACATTTAAGGGATTTCTATTGGATTTTGTCTCCTGCTCTTATTATTATTATATAAAATAATGGCAGATGGCGGTAGTCTAAGCAATTCATCGCGCTACAGTCGCTTACAACAATCGCATTCATTGCGAGCTTTACAACTTCACGGAACGCTCGAACAACGCTCAAAATTCGCCAATTACGTCTTCTAAACTAAACGTACTCGACTGTACACTGAATTTTTACAGCCTGATTCACCTTAAGCACCTTATTCCTAGTAAACTACCTAATTCTTCACGAAAGTCCTACATACTGTCACATATTATCATAATTTTATATAACTGCTACTGTTAGATTTCGCCGATAAGTTTTCCAAGTCCTAATGATGCGTTTTGTTTGCAAAGTCAGTACGAGAAGCGACTGTTTAAATTTTTTTATTGCCAAATAACGGCTGTTAAAATGACTCATTGTATAATGCTGAGGTCACAAATTTCTTTATTCGACGCACAAGCGTTTAGAATACTAATCCGAAAAAACATGAGGAAAAAACAATTTGTTCCAAGTCCGTTCGTTAAAGTTGTGTATGTTTTTAACGCATTTTAATTATGTACTCCTTTCTAAAATACCTAAATGCTGGTATGCGGGTACTTAGCATATTTCTTGTGCGTACTTACATAAATGACGGTTGTGTCTGAAATGTTTTGTTCTTTTTTCGATTTTGTGTATGTATTCGGGGTAGGAGGCCGGGGCTTAAATTTTAACACATTTCATCACATACTTGTTAGGAGTCTGATCAGGAATGTATTTTATTATAGCTACTGTTTCGTTATTACACTGGCGAGCTGTAAATCAAAGTCAGTTCTGAAACTGTGAATGTTTTACATACCTTAGTATCATATTACATCTGTTAGCTTTTAGAATAAGTATCCATAAGGACATTGTATTTAATTGTTGTATGTATGTATATGTATCTATCTAAGTATTAAACGTTATGATTAAGCACTTAGAATATGTATCTAGCTATGTATACAGTAGTAGTAGTGTAGTATGCTATACAGTAAGATATGTTGGTTTACGAATAACAGTGAAAATAGCTTCAATAACAACATAGGTAATATTCAACTACTTATCCGCCAAACTATGATCGACTCATACAAGCCACGTTTTCGACCCAACACTAATTATCGCTGAACTCATAATTAGCTGCATACGCTGCAGCGCTGGCACACGGATTGTCCTAATTGCAAGGCAATTACTTATAATCGTTATACTGGGAACTTGCAGCGTAAAGCGCTTTATGCAATCGTATTCACTATTTCTTTGAACGGAATCAATCTTTATGCAAATGATTCGCAGGGCTCTATGATTTATAACTGAGTGAATGTGAGGTTGTCGTTTTAAGTGCAGCATCTTTAAATGATTTTGAAATTTTATTAACACACAAATAAGGAGGATTTATATAGAAGATAGCTTTTTGAAAGAGGTATTGGTAATTTGCTAGTAACTTATGTACATATTTTGCGGTTATAAGTTGTGTTGCTATTTTTTTTACTTTCTATACTTTTTCAGTTATATAATTAGATTACGAGTATAGTATGCTTAGGTTTAGAAGTTTCTTTCTTTGTCGTGTTTTTATTTCCTAATGCATTGATTTTGGAAAATCTTCTATCAGCAAGAGCACAACTATGTATTATGTGGTAGTTGCCGTGGTCAGACAGTTAACAAGAGTGCATAGTTCATTTACGGATAAGTATATTTTATGCAGAAATACACCTGTATTTAATTAAATTACCATAAAATAATCACACAAGCTTAGTTAATCCATAGATTAAAATTATCTTCTCGGTATTCAATAAATTGGTATCGCCTAAAGCGCTTATTTCTCAACAAATTATTAGCACAATCAATGCGAAAGGGTGTGGGAACTCGGAGCCTGAACTGAGATTTAATTGTTGGACTTATAGCCGTAACCTTTAATTATCAAACGTTTATAAATAATGAGTTACAGCTTATCGTGGATATTATTCCGTGCTAATGTTTTTAAATGCGATTAATTGCTGGGTTTTGTAAGCTTGGGGTGACTGTTGTTGATAGACTAGAGATTTGCGAAAACGTATTACAGTGGGTATGCTACCTATTGTGGATATTCCAGAAAATCGATTATGTAACCTATAAGTAACAAGGATTCTTGATTCTGACTGATTTTCAAGAATAACCGATTTGAAAAATTCTTTCAATATAAGCCTATTTATCGAGGAAGGCTATAGGTCACTTTTTATCCTGAAAAATCTGTCAGAAAGTAATGATGTTCAATATATGTACATTGGCCAGGTTACTTACTCAAGAATATCCATTAACTCTAGTGTTCCTTTTTGTTTGCATACTTTGCAAAATTAATGTTGTACTCCATAAAGTATGTTTTTCCATGTCTTCAAAGAAGTACCACAGATATAAAAGCTCTTCAAAACGTGCTCATACAGTCCATAATGACCACAAAGTCAGAATAACAATCAATGCACACGCATTGAAACAATAGCTACTGTTTTTTGTTAAACAGTAGTCACATGGAAATAACATTCGTTGTTTAAATGGTAATCCAAAACTTGAGATTCACAATTCTCACATACATTAAAAGCGGTTTGTTTTGAAGTCTCGGAACCTATGCAGGACCGCATCTGAGAACTGACAGCTGTCAAATAAAATGAAACTTTGTGTATTCAATATTACGGTTCATTATCCTGTATATGTCCTTTGATGTTGTTATGGGGTTGAATTTTCTTGCACCTCACGATTGAGGGAAAAAATTGTGTGGGATTCTTGAAGTCGATAACCTGAAAATGCATTACAAGCTTTACATTATCATGTCAATGATTGTTTGTTGAATAATAATAACTAGACTGTCATAGTACGATTGAAAAAAGATTTAAAATAAGGTTCAAATCTCCATTTGACGTCCTTAATAGTCATCAGAATTTTGCTAAACAGCTTGGAGCTTTTATGTAAGGAAGATCATACTTTAAAATAGTGCTATAATTATAACGTAAACGATCACTTACATTGGGACATTGGGGCAGTCAGCCTTTGTTTATTTTTGAGCTACATCTATAACACAGCAGCAAATAACTGAGTCACATGTTTTAGACTTGACCACATGACGTTGGCTTAAAGCTAAGGAAAAGCTGATGTCAGTCGCGTATCTTGCGCATACATTTAATAGTTATGTGTTCTTTATAATAACAATACGGGTAACTAATTACAATAATGACGAATAGGAAAATCAAAAAGTACTTGACGAAAATTCGGTTTTACCCCTTACGTCATCATTCACACAATTCATAAGCTCTACGTCATCTTCCTCATTAAAATTCTTGAATACGACAAATTGCGACATGTTTTAAATGGTTACATTGTAATAACAATTTACATTTTAAATAGACGAAACAATGACACGATTACACAGATACGTATCTAAAAATCTGATTAAACCCCCACAAAGTACGTGTCGAAAAAATAATCTCCTAACCGTTAATTCGGCCTAATCCATTCGGCTCATAATTATTATATTCGTTTGTTCCTCGCGACCGAGTACGTTTCGTCTGCGCCCCGAATTCATAATGAGCAAGGCTTTCCAAGTATCAGGTTGGCACTTATCGGGCGTGCCATCTGACTATTATATTACCAAAATACCACTTTAAATGCAACCCACTGTAATCCTATAATTAACTTAATATGTACCTTACGGAGTTACATGAACACTGCGGAAAATGCATTTTCGATGGCGAAAATCGTATGTCGATAGACCGCCCCGACAATTAGGGGCTTGATTTATTCAATGCTGGTTAAAGAATATTATATGAGGTTTGTTTATACTTGTAAACTAGTCTTTGAATCTAATAGGCTCTTCGGTTTTCGTGTTGGGGGAATCACTAATTTTATCGGAAAAGACGTCATTTGTTTAGAAGGAAATTAAAATGTACTTTTTTGTTTCTAGTGTTTTCCACAATGAATCAAGGCGTGCTTGTTCCACTAACTTATGTTAATTTTGTAATTTTGAAGCTGTTTTATCCTCATTTGAGTAGGTAAATGATAAACGTGGTTACCTACTACCGTCATAGAATATTAAGTTTTCTTAAAGCTTGTTAGTCATACTTTCGTGGTTAGCAAATTTTGACCTACGAAATAACAAAATACTTACAAAAAATAAATTGTTCTAGGTACTACCACGTATTATACCACCTTACCTACCTTCAATTTTCATACAGCAAAGTCCAAACGAAGTTATCATAATGAGACACATTCCACGCAATCGAATTAGAATGTGCATTTCTGCACGTACAGACTACAGATCCTTTAAAAACATCCAATACAAGCAAAACAAGCGAACATGTGATCCTTTTCCCAATGACTAATCAAAACGGTAATCTAATACCGAACCATCATTGCATTTTAATGCATACCTTTTAAGTGATTCTCAATTATAACACAGGATTTTAATTATTCATTACTAAAATGCTATCGGTATGGAAATCCAAAGAAGTGCCGACGTGACACCTAAGTATGTTGAACCAAGCGATTGTCATTTGCATACCTATATCGGACACCCACATCGCAATAACGACTGGTAGCCGGATCAAAATGTAATTAAATCGTCAATACACGAACTGTATATGAACGGCGTACCAATACTTACGTTGATCTAAAGAGGATAGAAGAGACACCGGGTCGAGCAGACGTGGTTAGTTATTTTCAGGAAAAGTACTGGCTATTTCGCTGGACTGTATTTTAGAAGATTTATGTATTTTATAAAAGTGCTAGAATAATACAATAAGCCTTAACTAAATATTTAATTTGAATACTAACCATGATAATGTAGTACCTAATCCTAGTTACGGTATAAGGACATAAATATCAGAATCAGGTTGCTATTTTGCATCTACAGTTCTAAGTAGGTATATCTGTTCCATGAAAGATTCAATTTCGGCCTGGCCACCTCATAAGTGACAACGAGCTGGCCAGGCTCTACTGATCAAAAACGAATAGATTTTTTTATATTCCATTTTCAAATAATAACTTCATAACTCCAAGGGCCACATCCAGCGCACTTTCATCCGCACACAGCTATGTGGCCCAGCGGTTTTGCCAAAGCAAGTCGCGATAAAACTACTAATGAACACTGTAAGACTTCCAAGTAACGGACTCAATGTGCATAACATCGTAACGCTATGAATTATTGATACGTACACTAACGAATCTGATAAAACATTTGTTTTACACTGTTTAAGGAACCGTTTAATGGCACCCGATTTTAATGGCCGACAGTTTTTGGATGGCATCCAACGTGTTCGAGGAATGTTGGTTTATGTGAGTTTGATAGATTTTTCGATGATATTTTTTATGATTAGGATTCAGTATTGATCTGATCCTTAAGATTAAAAAAAAAAATACTCACAAAATATGTCAGCTTAAAGAATAATCTCTTTTGAAGTGGATTGTGCTCTACAGGCCACTAAAAATACTTTTCAGCCGCAAGTAGAGCTTGACAACTCGTGGCAAAAGTATAAGTTCAATAAAAAGATAGTAAACTGAACAAGGATGATATTAGCAAATACGTCTCTCCTAGTATTTTAACTGTTAAGTAATACAGAATTTATTCACTAGCTGGTGCCAAACAATCAAGGATAAATAGGTAACATCTGATGTGTGTGCCAAGATTTCAACATTGTTTTAATAATTTCCCTCTTAATATGCATAAAGACTTAGAGTAAAATGAAACCTAGTAAAATCTCACATTATTATGGATTTACTTTCTAAAATACTGAACTTTTTCCGTGTTTATAAATTTTTGATTAACTCAAAGTCATCGATCAACATTTTAGAATTTCTGCCTACCTTTAGCCTTAAGTATATTGCTCTACCAAAGAAACGATTCTTCAAAATATTACCTAATTAACCCGACACGGTCAGAGTGTCATTGATATTCATTCCTATTCTCATGACAATCTATGGACAATATCTCCCATGTAATCCTTCTCAGAGCAAACAATAGTATCACTTCGAAATCCAACATTAATAAAAAGTACTGTCGAATGCAGCAGCTATCAAGTGTATCGTGATTAATGTTTTAACAACACACCTTACGTTGATAAGGATGTAGCCACTAATGATAGAAGAAACTTTTCTATGTGATGGTACTTTACCGTTGAAAAGATGAGGAAAAGTACCAACGTAGATACAACGCCTCATACAGTTCCTAAGAATTCAGAATTGGTGATTTGAATTTTCATTTCATATGATTATTTAAGGGCTCGTTTTACGTTTGCCAAATAACCACTTGTTTTTCTTCAATACGTATGAACGGACGTAGAAAAAATACGGACGCCATCGAGTCTACTTTAGAGACATAGGCGGTCCGAAAAATGTGTTGTGACGCTTTTTAGTTACTAGGCTCTAAGCTTCCTGCATTATTCAAATTAAGTAAAAAAACAGGATTTAAATTAAAACCCACATAGACGCAAACAATAAAGGACATACAAAAAAACAAACGACATTTTTAACGACTATATCGGAGCAAATGTGAACCGGAGTCATGACGACGATTAGACAAAAGCTTTTGACGGCACAAACACTCGTTTTGGAGACAATCATTATGAGAAAATCTTACAAATGACTAAAACACGGTAATAAAGACATTCATAGATGTACACATTGTACTTATGGACGACACTCACGTTTATGATGTATATCTTAGAATAAAAGTACCGCTTTACTGTGAGATGCCGCGGGAGAAACCTGATTGTTATAACTAGTGAAGTTGGGAACCAAAAAATCTGCAACACCCTTGGCTCTGGCCAAAAAAAAACAAGTTCCGAATGAAATATTAGAAATCTAATCAGCGTATAAAACCAATAACATTTACCAATTAGTGAGACACTAATGATGAAATCCAAAATTGATTATAAAAGTTAAAAAATGTTAATTTTCATTGACATCTAAAAGCAGACGAACTTGATTGTGAATTAGAAGAAATTCAAATGCAAATAGCTTTTAGCGTTAATTGCAAAATCAACTCAGAACGTCGCATTATTATTATTGCTGACATACTTACAAACAGGCTAAACAATAAGCACAAAACGCTTATCAAAAACGAAGCTAAAAAAGGACACACTTCTAATAAGACTAAATTAATTAACAAGATTAAAAACAGAAAAATGACCGCAGTAGGCGTATCGCAAATCGGGCTACATTAATAACGCGAACTTTACGATTTAGATATGCGTACGCGTCGAACTGAACAATGATACAACATAACTGTTGTCAAGAATTTTTTGCTAGGCCATTCGGTACTTTATGTTCCGTATATAGCCTGTAAATCGTTACTGCGTACATATTTGGCACTGGATCCCTCTTTAAGTTTACCGCTAAGCACATGTATTAGCGCTCCGATGTCTCCATGAGTTGAATTGTAAATCGTATCGCATAAGTAGATTACATTTTCTGCTATTTCTATAAGACCATTGTTGGTACTTGGAAGGCTGTGGAATGAGGCTACTGTGCGGACTAATTTATTGGTGTAGTAGGATGCGGTGATGTTGAGTTAAAGCGTTTGAACTCGTCACGTCCGTGGATGGAATGTGCGATGGATCTGAAAATTGATTAATAGCGGATGTGCTCCCTATAGGACACACACATATTTGTCTTTATAAGGTTCAAAAATAAATGAATTTACATTAAAAACATTTATTTAAACAGCATTATTATAGACAGACTAAAATATATCAAAACCTTATTAATAGGTTAATTCGCCGTCATAATACCGTTGAAAGGAAAATACTGTTGCAGGACATCTTATTGCCTTTTAAATATTAACTGTTCCTTGTTCGGTACATTTTTCTCTTTAGCCGTCTCGATCACGTGCCTGAAAATAAAAGAGCATCGGATTAAATTACAAATACTTGTT
Organism: Helicoverpa armigera; assembly: GCF_030705265.1. Lineage (NCBI taxonomy): Eukaryota > Metazoa > Arthropoda > Insecta > Lepidoptera > Noctuidae > Helicoverpa > Helicoverpa armigera. The sequence goes on along the minus strand of NC_087130.1, from coordinate 5,253,531 downwards.
CAGTACAAAGTGAATGCGAAGAATGTGCAGATTGCATAAAGTCCCCATGCAATTGTAACGTTCTTGCTCAAACATTCCTGATTAAAATATTAATGTTGTACAAGTAATATCTAAATATAGAATGAAAATTCAATTGCTTATATCAATCACGCGTCGACACCAGTCGAGCACCTGTTTGTAGATCGCGACCGAGAAATCTTGATCGTGGCTGTTGGCTGGTCGCTCAGAATGCGCGTCGCATCGTGCACAGGACATTCGCGCGACTGGACCAAAGAATGATTGCTATTCCACGTATGTTCCCGTATAATTATAAAATATGCTACGCCCCGTGCGCTGACAGATGGCCCACTATACGGTGGTGCCAGCTTAAAGGATTAGTCAGCTTATTTATGAAAAAAAAATGTTTTGGTAGAATTTTGAACACAGTATAATGGAGGATTGTATAGTTGTGTATTAGTAGCACAGAACTAGTAAATTGTAGTAAAAAAATATGTTTTACAAAAACACTTCATTTTTTTCATGAAATCTTATATTTGATTATACAGACATAGATATTCTGTACCTATATTTTTGCCGACCGCAAAATTCCATACAGTTCGGGAGCTTTAATAAAACTGGCTACCCCTAACCACCTACTTTATCCAAGACACAATTATTTATATGACAGCTAAGCTATTGTCTCTTTTTGTACATTTACGAATTTTTAAGCATTCTTTGTACTTACAATACGTACGTGTAATTGCGAATTCTGACAGCGCATTCGCTTTTTGTTATTTTATTTGCAGAATCACTCAGTTTACTTGGAAAAGATGTTTTTGGAATTAGTCACCCTTCATTTTCATGGGTAAGTTTTGATTATAATCTGAATTTATTCTAAAGGGTCAACATTCTTTGAGTGCGCTATATTTCTTTGTGTGCGGATTGGTGCTCAGAAACTTAAGCAGGAAAATTAAGGAAAACACTTATTAACGGGCTTTCGACTGATTGCGGTTTTTTTGTATTGCAAAATCTACCACCTACGGAATAAATTAGCAATAAATAGTTTTAACTACATTGAAAAGTAGGTCCTATATAAAACTGTATATGTCACTAGTGGTTTGTTTCAGTTTTCAGAAACAGTATTGAGTAGGTGACTTCAATAATCATTTTCTCCTCTCCTCAGATTAAATCATGTCATCCCAGAATCTACAATATAAGTAAACCTGGCGTTTCCAATTGAGTTTTAATGAGGAATTTAGATCAAAATCACGGTGAAGAAGCATGGAAGAAAACATGCTGAAAAATTCTGTTGTTAAACAAAGATATCTTTAAATAAAGATAAAGTAAATAATCATTAGATGACTTACAATCAATATGACCGTTTATTTGACAAAAACATGCTTTTTAAATAAATAAGTAGGTGTATTATAAGCAAATGAATTCAAAATAGAATATGTTCTGTTTTGGCATAAAACCAAGAAAGCTTTCTACGAAAAGAAACTTCACAGGATAATGAGCCAAAACGCAATATCTATGCTAAATATTTTTTGCAAAATTTGTATGCAGAACACGTGTGCGCTAACATTTAATATCAACCTAAACTATTTTTGTATTTGTTTTATTTCTACTCAGAGTGCGTTTTTTGGCAGTTTTACATCCTTCTTCCAAAAAAAATCATTCATCATTCGCAAACGAAATTATTCGTAATTTTATATCAATTTTGAGAAGCCTTCCAACTGTTGAGATGCATAGTAAGTTTATGTTAAAATTATAATACCAAAAGCTAGGTCAGTATAATTAAGAAATGAAAATTAAATTAGTACCTAAAGGAATTCTTATTATATTTCTAAATTCGTGCTAATATTCCAAACAGCAAACCAAAAATGCAAAAATGATATTGCTCAAGTCAAACTACGCTAGAAATGGACTGTTTCATTCGAAACACAGTCACGGTTCTAAAATTATGTTCAGCTGTAAAAGGCAATCCTTAACAGCTCGGTAACGTGTTAGTACTTATTAAATCATGAATCAGTTTTGTATTGCAACAGCGTGAAGTGCATCGAGCCCACAATTAGCTAAACTCTCATCACTGATTCCTTGCCGAACGCCAGTAATCGACATTTTGCCATTCAGACTATGATCACGTATAAATACAACATACCACTAGCCTATTTAACGGCTTACATATGAATACAAAAGCGATTAATATCTCAGCTCCCACACTAAGGGCTCTAATATAAAATTCTGCATCCGATGCGCACAGTTACGCACACAACAAAATCCATTTCGCGCATCCGGCTGTGCGTTTGCGCATTCAACACGCAAGCGCCATCTGTGACAAGAAAGCGCATAACCTCATTAGAAACCTAACACACAAATTGAGCTCAGCTCATCTAATAATTTTATTATACATATTCAAAAGGGCTCCGTTCGTAATGGTCGAAATGACCCGCATTCGGCTTTTAATAGTCCAATTAACATTTGGAGTCACGTTTTGAAAAGACAATAGCCATCTTCGTGGGGGCAGCGTTGGCTGGCACATTGGCAGAGGCGAGCTTTCCATATTAATGTATGTTTGTTAGCGGTAAAACACGTACTGATGACGTAAACCCCCAAGCATGTGCGGGTTGGCTCATACTTTCTGTTGAGGTGGGTTTCATTAGGTGGTTTTATAGGATTAATATAGCCTTGTGCCTGACATAAACCTTTGGTTACACCTTGATAGAATTTGAATAAGTTTGCCAATTCCGCAGATTTTTTATGTATCAAGTTCCAAGAATGTTGCCTATGACTGTTACTTTGAAGGTGTCAGGTTACATATGTGGTCACTCACTAAACTCTATTTTAGACAACGAAGAGTTAAATTCCCACCACTGCTAACTATTCATGTGATCTTGACCTTATGTTCAAGTCCTTTATAGGGCGTCTCACATTTTCTATTCTGGTCATCTACAATCAATATATTAAGTAAGACTAATGAGTACCCCGTATCCATTGCCTAACGAATCATCAAGTAGTGTATTGACGGGTAGACTACACCTTGCGCCATATTGCGATTCATTAGTAGTTTCCAATTGTATTGTTCTCGGAATATCAGAACCGTTGTTTACAGTAACAGTCTATACTGTTCGGTTAACGACACTTCGAAATAATTAATGATGCGTCAATTTGATGGTGGAACTTACTGTGAATTGTGATTGAATGCTCGTAACTACTGAGTTTTTTTTTTGCATTGAATTGCTTTCATAAAGTACAGCGTTTATTACGTCATAAAGCTGCACTATATTAACCATACTTACTCGATATCGACTCGAGTCTGTACCATTTTCGATATCGAGATGATTGAGATTCGAGTCCTTCGAAGTTAGAACACTCTTCTGGATACAGGCATCTCTAATGGTATTTAAGTCATCGAATCGGTCATCAGTTAATCCATTCTGCGAATATCATTGTTCCACTTTATTAATAGACTACAGATCACTAATATTGTGTTCATATTATTACGTCTATCTAAAACAATGTGACTTGTTTCAAAGTCCTTGATGTTAATTGCCTCAGCTTTACCGTCACACAATTATACAAATAAACATGTTTAATTAATCCTAGTCTTGTTTATAAATTAGTTCGTTTACGACAACATTAGTCGATTATCTAAAAGCGATTAATTTAACACTCGAATTATCGATATAAATAAACATAAGGCTCGCTAATAAGCAAATTCTTAGCCTATTGACCTTTTGCTATGTGAATGGGTTTCTAATTAAATTGGCTTTTTCTTATATGGTAAAACAGGGATATTATAAATGTATCGAACCTAGTCTACTAAGTTCGTATGAAGTGGGATGACATTATTGAATGTTAATTAGAACTTCTAGACTTCATTTAACTTGAAACTATGTATGTTACTCTTTCTTCATAAGGATTGCGTCAAGTCATCAAAAAACTGCACACACATTTCTAATATATAGTATGGAGTAAAAGTATAAGAACAATAGGTAAGTACATATTTTTGTTGAAAAAGAAATACGACCTAAATTGTTAATTGTTCACTAAAGACTGATATTGACCAAGTATGTTTAGTTTCAACAAACTTGCTTGTTCTAATTTCAACAAACAGGGAGTCTTAATTTCTACTACCAACACAACTGTGACTTTGTAAGTACAAGCTAATGTATGCAACATTAGACATCGATCGTCAGATCCGATCATTGTTGTAATTCATCTTGATTTATGATCGCGTGTAGTGCTCGCCAACTGTCGTAAATTAACGACTTTACTACTAAAATTGGCTCCCACTATGCACTTTGACGTATACTGTTCGAACGGATTTAATTGGTGATAGTCATTCTGTAATGTAACCAAAGAAACGATGGATGGATTGTGTGAAAGACGATATGGGTGGACAGACTGTCACTTGTTTGATGACTTTAGACGAAGTATGGAAGAAGAATACAAATTATGGAGATATTTGATTATAATTAGACAAGGGTACTTTTAATTTAAAATAAATAAAGGTACCTAATTATTATAAGTAAGGTAAGTAAGTATTGGGTCACCTGGGTAACTGGATTGAGGAGGTCAGATAGGCAGTCGCTCCTTGTAAAACACTGGTGCTCAGCTGCATCCGTTAGACTGGACGCTGACTCCGATATAGTAGGGAAAAGGCTAGGCAAATGAATTTAAAAGCCATCACAGGTACAAACAAACTTTTAAAGACACCACTTAATTTATTGGGTCATCGCACCACAATCCAACTCTATGACATTTCCGTTCACGTCTGCACCCTAATTAAATAACATGTTAAACAATAAAATGCCTTATTTTAGTATCGAACAATTACCAGATGGACTCTTTTATATTTTTCACCATCTGACTTGAATCGGAATAGTATGTTTATTACTATAAACAGTTTTTATTGGCAACAAAAGTTGAAGCAAACGGATAGAGAGGTGTCATTGCGCATACTGAATAGATTTTTAATTGTTTCAAGCAAGCTTGGAATAACGAAAGGATATTGGTATTCTCAGAATTGTCGTGATGGTTGTAAAATGATCAGCTTAGCTTTTGTTTTAAAGACAAAAGAATATGTTTAGGAATCGTTGATTTTTTTTCGCTGTGATTTTTCAATCAACGCCATTGTTTTGAGGCTTGATGAGAAGAATGCTAAAGAATCAGGTGTTGTTCCACTTAGTTTTTTTTTTTATATGACGATGCTTATTTCCTCTGTAAACTAAATTTTATGTCACTGAACTGTACTCGTATCTGTTAGGTATTCTTTGAAACCAAAAGCTTGCCTATTCATAAACGAATTAATGAATGATACGGCAATGCATTAAATAGACACGTGGATCCTTAAAATCAAAATCAAACTTCGAAGAAATTGACTGAAAATAGTCAACACTAATTTAAAACAACAATGAAATGAATTCCGAGCACTTACACGACTTAACGAGAATCTAACAAGGAATGACAATTGACAATCGGCAGCTGATAGAAACCGTTTAATTACACTGAACAAGTCTCAGCAAATTAAAGCACTGTTAAGGAGATTGGACTTAAAACGAAACACGAACTTTTTTACACCATAAACTAGAGTGTTAGTCATTACTTCTTGGATTTCGCTTCGAACTGACTTATAGTGCTTGTATCTTATGGCATTTAATTGATCCCAAGCTTATATCCCTATTCATAAACTCGCGACAACGTTCTATCGCTAAAAACGAGTCCATTGCGCTATATCTTAGGCGTCTTAAAAATACACGCTTTAGAAACGAGCATTGGATGTCGTCACAAGTGGGATTATAATATAAATTGAAGGTTGCTCGTCGTGAATAAGGTTGACGGTCGAGATTTCTCGTTTTCTTTAATTTATTTTCCTCCGGGAGGTGTCTAATGACCTGCTGTGTGTGGCCCGACATTTTTATCGACCAGTGAGGCGCTTTGACAATATTTTTCGAATATTAATGTCGATACCGTATCTGTAACCAATAGGTATATCTAAATAACGGCTTCGAGTTCTCGGATATGCATTTTATACTAATTGAGTTGCATGTATTTGCAAGTTTAAGAGAATATTACATAGTCTTGTTATATTTTTAGTTGAGATAACGCTAGATGGGGTTCGTGGCCAAATGAATATGTATGCTTGAGTCTAAAGCTATAAGTTAGACTATAATACGATATCCAGAATGTTCGATGAATAAAATTGATTGTTTATGTTGTATAGATGTTTTACAAAAAAATATATGTTAAAATTCAAATTTCGAAAGTAGTGCTGGTCTCGACTTACTTTTATGCTTATTCCTGTTCGTTATGTTGACCAAGAGACCACATGTCTGATGTCCTGAATCATCAGCTGATAACCAAAACAAAGTTACCTAATTTCAAAATGTAAATGTTTTACCCACCCAGCTAAATGAAAAACTACTACAACTCTTATATTTTTATGATAATTAAAATGTCTAGTTAAAAATAGTGCACAACTAAATAAACGAATAATCAGACTAGAACGGCACGATCACACTAATTTTCAAAAAAGCATTTACCTTCCACTTAACCCTTAACCCAAAATCAATTAACAATTCCACAAAAATCCTAGAACTCCATCCAACCTCTTACATGCAAAGGCGCTAAAAGCCGAATGCTGGCCCAGAGTGTGACCAATAAAAAAAAACATTAAAAAGAACCTGGCATGGCCCGCGAGGTGTAAAATAAACAGTCGAGCTCGCCATTAAGGTCCGGTCCTGCGCTTGTATTAATTTGTATTTAAGTGTATTGTACAAGATAAAGTAAATATATGGGCACAAGTCTGATGGTCGGCTCTTGTTACGTGTACGATTGCTATGCTGTTGCGATGTTCTTTCTTTTTGTTTGTCACTCTGTGGTATTAATTAGGAGTGTCAGGAATTTCTGTTTCCAATGAACCTTGAGTCAGTATGTGTTGGTGGGTTGTCGTTAATTATTTTTTGGTTTTGGTCCTTTTATCTGTAACGTAAAATATCTTATCTCGTCTTTTCTTTCACGTGTATCACCTACATGATGTTTGATCCACATGCTTGCTGAATATGTTTCAGTTTTTAATCCATATTTTTCCGATTGCTTTAAATGGATTGCCAATAGGTGAGGGACAACAACATTCACTATGCCTAGCAACAGATTAAAGTAAATGTAATTCTATTTAAACTTTAAATCTCTACGCGTTCTCAAAAATATGGGTTTAAAAAGGCAAGATCAAGACGCACAACCAAGTGATTCTATACAAAAATATTTATCCCTTTTAAATATCTTGAGCCTTATAAAGCGATGGCAAGTAATTCCTATCGGCTATCGTCACAAATACACGTAATAACGTTTGACATCGGATGACTTCGGTGACACCTCGACCGTGCTCATTAAGGGTGAAAGTTTACACAAAGAAACGAATATTTCCTTGACGCCCATACAAATACTTGTAATTGTAAACTTCTTATATGTAATAAACGGTATTGTCATATGTATTTAAGACGTTTAAAAAATGAAAAAAGAATTGAGGAAAAAGTATTAATTTCTACTTCTATCTTTTCGATAAGCATTATTTTTATTTGGTCCATTCTGGTATTTCTGTACTCTAATTAAAACGATGTATTAGGTATTAGCCATGGTATCTTACACCTGCTACTGTATATTTTACCTGAAACTTAGCTCGCCTTTACATTCTTTTACAATAATTAAATACTTTAACAAAATAATGTAACCTTTGCTCATCAGACAGAGAATTTACTAGAAAACAATATCCTTATTTGGTATCGAAATATAGGTATCAATTATTTAAGTATATAATTTAAATAATTTAAACTTAAAAACATGTTGCGTGTGGGCGTTAAAGAATGCAACTATGAAAAAAAGATTATGGGTTCTGTTCATTATAATTGTAATATGTCTTCATAGAGCGTTTATCGTTCGATCGAGCGATCGTTGATCCAAAATGAGGAGATTCGTAGACGAACTATAGTCACCGATATAGTCCACCGGATTAGCAAGTTGAAGTGGCAATGGGCAGGCCATATTGCTCGCAGAGCAGATGGCCGATGAAAAGAACTACAGAAAGAATTTTCTGTGTCTATGAATTGATGCTATTTTTCTAACTGTAGTCCTTGTAGCCAGATTCAAAACAGCCTTTCTCAAATGTTTAATATCTTGATTACGGATTTAAATAACTATTTGCTTTTGATCAGTTTTAAGGAACCCTGAGTCGCTTTTGGTATTTATTTGTACAAAAATAGATTTAAGCATCAATTAACTAATCTGTTTTAATTGCCATGCAAATCCCGTCAACAACAACAAGCTATATTATTGAATTTCATTTAAGTGGGAAATACCTCGTTTTTATAAAATATATACTTTTAGATATAACAAAACAATTTTCCTTCGGTTACCCTCACTTTTATAAATGACACCTATAGTTTCTCAATGCGTAACTCTACCTATCTTTAAAAAAAGTCCTTTATTCAAAGTAGGCTGAAAATTAGCACTTTTTGAAGGCTTACAAAGGACAGTCCTCAAAACCACTTCACCACTTCCTATGTTTTTGCTGGGAAGAAGAAGTGGTGGAACAAACTCCCCAGCAACACAATTTTGTCTGTATGGTTTGAAGAACCGTATACAAAATGATATTCCACAACTGAAAAAATACAATAGGCTTCAAAGCAAATATATTATGAGTAACACTGAAAAACCTACATTAAAAAATATCAGGGCCTCTTTAGTAAATGAATGTAGCTAACCTAACCTAAAAAAGTCATGTCCGTCTGTCCAACACACTCCCTAATGAACTTCATTCCGTATATTTTTCTTAAAAGCGACCAATTTGTCACTAATTAAGGTCTGGAGGTTTATCTTTATTAGGGCATTTATTTCGTAAACATTGAGATAATGGTTTTGTATATCGCTTTAGAGTGTGACAAATAATGTTTTTTGAAGATAAAGTAAAATGCACCTTATGCTTTATGACATAGGGGTAGAATTTCTTTAAAAGTCACGGTTTTCAAAATCTCTATAGTATTGAAATAACTGATGTGAGTGTGTTAATCTAAGAGCGCCTTTTTAATGCAATTGAAATAAAAGATGTTTAAGACTTAGATATTCAGAAAGTTGTGTGAAGTAAAAGTAATGAACAACTTTTAGTCTACTATTAAATCCTCCTTTTAAAGTAGATACATTAAAAGACAATTGAAAAACTAAATTGGATGTGAGTAATTTGTATTCTCAGAAGATACCAACTGTTAATTTTATTATAAATTGTGTTAATTGCTAAATATCAATCAATTCTATTGGTGTGAAAGTGTTAATTATTATGAATCAATAGATCGGTTACAACCAGTATTTCTATAACAGTTGTATCCAACGACTTGCGTGGGATGAATCCACGAAACCGCTTTTCTCACACTCCTAGAAACATCAAAAATTCTCGTACAAATCATTCACCTAATTCTAATACAATACACACTTAATATTCAAAGTAAAAGTTATAAGTCCTCAAAGTTTTAAATCCAAGAAATCCTGTGACAACATTTTAAAAGGGGTACCGAGTTCAATTTTACGACGAACATAAATGCCACATAAAAAAGGATAAAAAGTTTTAATTTCCCTCGTCTTAAATGAGCCGGTGTTAATTTTAACTCTCGTATAGAAATTATGTATATGGCATACACTAATTCTTTGTCATTATATGGTCGTTTTTTTTCCTCCGCATAGCTTTTGGCCGTAAATAATGTCCGGTTATGTTTGTTGGTTTAGCTTTACGGTGTTTCATTTAGATTAAATTCTAATTTATTTTATGGAATCTTTGAATTTCTCGAGCGGAGATCATAATTTTGTTTCGATGCGTTGTGGGGTCAAATGGTGCTTATTTATTGTGTTTAAGTTGGATTGTGTGTGGATGATGAACGAAAGCGTCTTTGTGATATTGTTTACATAATAAGTACCTATGCCGTCTGCATCTACTTATATCTATTGTAGATTGAATTAAAACAGCACAGAATGGTCACTCTCGCATTGTCATAGTTATCAAAGTCAGTAAGTAAATGATTTCGACATTTGAATAACATAAATATTGCGAATTATTCTCCTGATTAAACAATAAAAAAACTTGAGATTATTAAAACATCTCATAAGAACATTTGATAAGAAAGTTACTTAGTTGGTCTTACTGTCTTTGTTTGCCATTTAATTTACCTATTTAATCAGGAACTGCAGTTACCCCGGTATAATAAATATATAGGTATACCGTACATAATATAGGTAGGTATGTTGTGCTTATTCGATAGCCACACGTGATTTTAAGGAATTAATTAATCATTGATAACATCAGAGGTTTGGTATCCCACTGCGCTACTATTTTAATGGAGAAATACACATACATATTAACATTTTATTAATTATAAAGTTAACATTTTGGAAGACGCGTTAATCGGGTAACTGTCTTCGAATAGTAATAAAACAGTAGGTGTTGCCTTAATGTCTTCATATGGGTAATATTTTAAAAGTTCATAATTTTCATTTTTAATTATTTTTAACAATTAAATTAAGTGAATACAAAACGATAAGGAATTTAAATTGACGACACACTTATTTATAATCCAGACAATGAATGACAATCATTCAAAATAAACTCGCATTAAAAAATATTTCGTGAAACAAAAACAAAACACGAGCCCCCAACATACCCAAGATGTTATTGATTGCACCAAAGAAATCTTTAGGTGCCCATATCATTAATTATTTAAAAATCGAACAGCTAAAATCATTCAATCCGTACAGAGACTAATTACGGGCGCGTGGCCGCCATATTGGAATCCGATAAAATAACAATTAAGGAAACATTAATGTATCGTACAATGGCGTCTGGTACTTGCGCCCGCGTCGCTCTGATAAATGACCTCTCCTCCGGGACGTTAACGGCGCGTATTTGATTTATAACATTATTTGAATAAAAAAAAAACAAGAAGGAATTGTTTATTCAATCGTAATCGATACGAAAGATCGTTCGGAATGTACAGCTCTCTAATTACGAGTAGAACCGTCTATTGTTCGTTCGAAAGGGCCCGTTTTGTTTCGTAGTTGCGTGTTCTTAGAACCTAATCAAGTATTATGTTTATGTCAATGTTAATTATTCATAGTTGTGTTTGCATTCGGATTTGTATGGCTGTTCCTAAATAGGTATCGATCATAACCCTTTTAAACAAAGGCTTACCTACTGATACCTCAACAACTGTATGTAACCGATTAAGAATTAGGTTGTAGTACGTAGACATTATGCTGTTTTGGATTATAATATACATTTGTAGTTGCAAATTGTCATCTCGTAATCGTATCTTCCCACTTTATCTAAAAGTTGTCAACCCATTTGTAAGACTTTGCTCCATTATATTTCTATTTTTCTCTTCTCCGTGTTAAAGTGAGATAGTTCGTTGGAAAGGCCGTCTTGCCTTGTCTTGTTTTAAAGATTCTTAATTGCTTCAATGACAGTTATCAGTGCACTAAGTGCTAAGCGCTTAATGTGGTCAATTTATGCTGTTGGGAGTTCATTAAAGTCTTGGTAGGTGGCGTAACTTGTCACCTTATCTCCATGTTAAACACTTTTAAAAATCTTTTTGATAACGCTTTTTTTGGTGTATTTATTTTGTAAATTCACTGGGACTTTCAGAATAAAAGTCTTGATATTCATATACAATTTTCAAAAAAATAATAGTTGTATGTATTAATATTCAATACACTTTTTAATGTCAAATAATAAACAGTAATATTGTTCAAATAAAAAGTAATTTAGAAACATCAAAGTCAAAATAATCAATGATTGACAACTTCTCAATTAATTGATTCTACTTTGAAGCAAAAAATTATTTTATTTTCAATCAAATATGATACCTACTTCAAAAGACGCCAATAAAGAAAGATGGTGAATAAAATTAGTCAAACTTAGAATGTCTAGACCTAATTACAATTAACATAGATACGAAATATAATTTATTCAATAACCATATCTCATCTTCATCTTGGAGACTGATTCTACAATAGGCACGCATTCAATTAATAAAGACGAAATACGGGAAATACAATAGACCTCTTAAGATCAGATTTTATGCTAATTAGTTCGATAATAGAAATAAAAACATCAGAATTTTGGGCGTTGGCCACTTCAATAAAGATAACGAATAGACGATTAAGAGAATCAACGACTTGTGCTGTCAATAAAATCATTCCTAGTCAACGATAATTAAATCGATAGAATTTTGAAAGCAATCGATACCCGACACACTTTTAATTACGATTCTATGCAAATCTCGAATGAATGTTGAATTTTTATGAAGTTTTATCTGGTTGTTAGTTTGTAACTTGCCTGAGCGACCAGTTGTTTTCTGAGTTGCTTTGTTTTTTTTCACAACAAAACAATTATCAAACTATTTTAATATCAAAAGCCAATTTTCTCTTCATTGTATTCCTTTTATTACATACCTATCACATTAACCGTTCACATATTTACAAAACTTGAACGCTAAAAGGATTTACATTCCTATTTCAACAATATAAATCATAAAACAATTTAAGAGGAGCAGCGATCAACGCTCGACTGTCGCTCAGTTGTATCATAAACCACTCAAAGTCAGATCAAGACGCGAGGTTGAAAAAGCTTTAGATTAATACGTTACTTATGATACAAAATTAGATGTAACAAATATGCAAATCTATACTTTTATGACCGCCACACACGACAAGAAGATTTTAACAGTAATTTGAACCGATGTTATTAGGCTATTAGTATTCGATTAGCAATTCGAGATGTGACAGAATTTGGAGTTCTACAATTTAAAGGGTTTTTTAGATGAAAGATAAAATTGGAAAGTGTCGTTGATGTGTTATGTGTCACCGTTGAATGGGGTGTCATTATGTAGGTGATGGCGTACTGGGTCGATATGAAATCGATATGTAACAGTAGGTGTGAAGAAAGTATAATGCGATACTGTTATTGTTGTTTGTGTTTCTTTGAAAATTGTGCTTGTTAGAGTTTGATGAGGTTACATAAAATTCGATACGGGAAATAAATTCTAGACTTTTATCCAGTCATCATCAATACTTTTTTTTAACCTTTGTGCTTTAGAAATAAAAACTTAATTTTATTTCCGACACATGAGAAAGTCACACTCAAAATTAATTTCGATAAAAATAGGTTTACACAACTATGACATTGCCACAAACTATAGTAAACAAAGCATGATGCATTGGAGCAATAATAATAATTTTTCCACATTCAAATGAATTTTTCATCCCAGAAAAACTAGACTCACGTACACCGTCGACAAATAAATGATTTCAGCGTAGGCAGTGATGAGAACCACTACAGAAGTAAAAGCTAATGGACCGGTTATATATTGCTTTATTATTATTTATTTTAACGAACGCATTAAAACATTGTTGTGGCTAAATTCTTGCCTGTATGACGTGTTAAGTTATCACTTGTTTTAACAACATATAGTTTCTACCTACTGTAGCTCTCTTTTATTTAAGGAAGGTGGAGTCTGTAATTAAATCCGTGCAACTAAAATACATAGGTAGTACTTATAGCTAGATACTACTTATACTAGATACTTCAAATTCCAAACTTCAACTACGTAGGTACTCTTTTCTCTTACAAAGGTACATACACACATTCCGAACAGATTTTAAATACTTACTGAATTGTTATATAAAAATGTATAAGTAGGTAACACTTTCCAAAAATATATCAATGTGCCAAGTTGACTTTTGTATTCGCATTTTCAAAGTCCCTATTAAGTAAGACCCACCTACGAAAATTGATGTAAATATAAGTAATATTTAATATAAGTTTATTTTATAAAACATAAATACATACTTTTGTATTAACAAAAAAATATACTAATAGGAGTAATATACTAATACGAGATGACACTCATTATTTATACAAAAAATAATTAATATCAGAATATGGAGCAGTATTTGTTACTAGCTTCTGCCCGCGACTTCGTACGCGGATCCAGTCCCTTATGCCAACGACCACGGGGTCAGCAAAATCAAAGATCTGAATCGTCTGATATTGAATTTTAAGGGCCCGTTGACTTGAAAACAACGGAATACGCATAACCATTAGAAACGTTCCATATATTTAATTTTTGTACGTCAACGGCAAAAGCACAGCAGACTAAACAAAACGCTGAGAACTGAAGCGCAATAGGCGTGACCATAGGGATAAAAGTAGTGATTCTAATTAGTCCGCATTTAAGTTGTGTGTGAAAAAATATTGCACGTATTATTACGTAAAAAAAAATTAAATATAACTAAGATGACTAATTCGTGGTGACTTAGTGGAAGTCGTGGTGGTTTAGTGGGTAGAGAACCAATCTCTCAAGTATGAGCGTGTGACTTTGATTCCAGGTCTGGCAAGTACCTGCCAATGCTACTTTTCTAAGTTCGTATGTACTTTCTATGTATATTTTGGATACCAATGACCGTTATTTGGAGGGGATGTTAAACTGTAGGTTCCGGCTGTCATTGAACATTCTTGGCAGTCGTTATGGGTAGTCAGAAGCCAGTAAGTCTTACCAAGGGGTGTTGGATTGAGCGGGTAACCGGGTTGTGGAGGTCAGATAGACAGTCGCTTCTTGTATAACACTGGTTCTCAGTTGCATCGTGACTGGAAGTCGACCCTAACATAATTGGGACAAAGGCTCTTGAGATAATAACGTCAGATATAAGCACCGCAGGACATCTGAGGCTGATGACGGGGAGTAGCGACCCCGCGGGGCTATACAATATACCGAGTGCTCCAGGGAGAGTATACTGTCTCCCACCTCCGGCCGGCCGGAGTGAACCATGACGGGGGTTTGCCGTCCAGAGTGGAGTCGCTAGAGCATGGTTAGTAGCCCTTCTCGGAGGGCAGGTGCGTCCTGGTAAGTGGCGACTGGGCCGGTGATGCTGGACCCACAGGGAGCGCGTGATCTGCGTTTTAAGTCCGCCGAGGTATCCTCGCCCTTCAGCCGCTCTGACTACGACTTAATTTTTTGATTCACCATACCTATTTTGTAACATTCATTTATATACATTTCAAGTGTAGTAGTGCTCTTGAAGTTTCACATCAGGTGTTCCAGATCTTCGATTTTTATATGTCAATAGAGTGTGCTTATCAGATTGAACAACTTTTGCTAAGACGTCATACCTTTATATGCTATAGTCTAGCTGGGCTCCTGGAGTTCCACATCAGGTGTTTTAGATCTTGCGGGTTGTTCGAAAGAGATACCGCGGCCCTGGTACATAAAAGGCCTATGACGGAACACGACGATTTTAGTCAGTAAAAGTCTGACACTCCCTCACCGCTGCTAACCCACAGCGGGAGGGGTCATTTGATGATTTTACGTCGCTAAAAAAAAGGTGTTTTAGATCTTCAATTTTTGTAAGTCATTAGAGAGTGCTTATCAGATTGAACAACTTCTGCTAAGACGTCATACCTTTATATGCTATAGTCTGGCTGGGCTCCTGGAGTTCCACATCAGGTGTTTTAGATCTTCAATTTTTGTAATTCAATAGAAAGTGCTTATCAGATTGAACAACTTTTGCTCAAACGTCATACCTTTATATGGTACAGAGTAGCTGAGCTCTTGGGGTTTCACATCAGGTGTTCCAGATCTTCAAATTTATCATCTCAGCAGAAAATGCTCATCCCATGAAACAATTTCTGCCATGGCACCAATTTTGTATCTCTTATAGTTTTGTTGGTCTGTTGGAGTTCTGCATCAGGTCTTCAAGTTTCGAAGATAAATTATAGCCTATATGTTGACCAGGATTAATACCGATACAACAAAGAAAGAATCATTGAAATCCGTTCAGTAGTTCCGAAGATTAGCGTGTACAAACAAACAGACATACAGACATACAGACATACAGACAAACAGACAGAATTTTTTTTTTGGATTTGTCCTCCATTACTGTTTCTAAACCCCACCCAATTATTATTTTTTTAATATATTCAATGTACAGACACACTTTTTTTACAGATTTATTATATGTATAGATTATCATGCTAAGTTTATAGTTGTGTCCATCGAATAGTTTTTGTGGAATTCCTTGACAAAATAACGGCTTTGAGGTGTCAAATTAATAAAATTTAATTAAAATCTGTCATTTGATATTGAAGTGTCTACATGTTTATTTATGCGTAGAATTATGATGGGTTAGTTTTTCAAATGATGGAAAGATTTTTAATTTGTGATGTTTATTTTAGAATAATATTATTGAACTGATGGTGAATGAGCTTTGATTAATTATTCTATGTTTCTTTCGTGCAAAATTGTTTAAGACAAGTCCAAGAAAAACGTTTGCTCAAGTCGTTTGTTCGAGTCAATAACCTGCCATTACCGATGCAGTATTTGTGATCTTTAGCCAAGTACTACAGGTTGCAGTCGTGACGACGCAATTAATGTTAATAGCACCAAGAACACTGACGCTTTGCTCCCAAAGCAGTGAGAACACAATAAAATAAAAATCAATCAGTTCTCAATATAGTTTCGAATATTAATGAAACATAACTGCAATGAAACGGGCAATTAATGATGTTGGCAGCGATTGGTACAGTGGATGCGTGACCGCAGCGTCGATGACAGCCCCTGCTTAATCAACCCAAGATCTTTCATTAGTTACGCTTGCTCGCTTTTTGCTCGCATTGCCTTTACTGGCTGGCCAGACTAAGACCCAACCATATTTGATACACCAATAAACTATTTCCAACGCATTCGTACAATTTATGTTAACTAAACAACACTTCATATTAGGCCTGTAAAAAACTCGAAATGCAAATTTTGAACGCAAGATATGGCCTAAAACACGTCAATCGAGTATGATTTTTTATTTTTCGTAATTTATATCGATAAGCTTAAGTAAACTGTGACAGAAAATGAAACAGGTTATCTAAAGGGTTATAAATAAAAAGTAACACAAAAGAAGCGTCAAGTATGTACATTAATTTGCATTTTAATGCCTTAAAAATGTAGTGATGTGCGAGATATGGAACATTCCATTGGCGCACCATCAATCGTTCGGAATCAAAACAATCGAATAAACACACAGCGTTAATTATTCGCTTTGGTTCAGAAACAGTCGCGGTGTGTAAATCAGTGTGTTCGTTTGTGCATCTATTTCGAGACACGACTCGAGAGTTAATTAGAAAGAATTGCTTTTATTTCGCGTTTTCACACTCGTCGTGGCGTCGCGTGACGTAAGTATGGGCACGTGTGAAACAGAAATCCTCCTTGATGGTCCATGTTTAATTATAAGTTTCTCGAATAGAACAACGGCAATTAAAGCGGCTTAATGAGTAATTTGTGTATAAATATTTTGTTGGAACTATCACGTGTTTTTTTAGTGATCTAGTAATGGCGGGTTTTGTTTACAGCGAGGATAAGTGGTCATTTCAGAACAGGTGGTGGAATTAATTTCCTATAGACAAAATAAGATTTTGAGGATTTAGCATCAAGAACCCGCTGTTAGTACTAGCTCTTAAGTGTTTTAAGAAAAAGAAGACAGTTTAATCCGAGAACGAGTAACAACATGGGATAGAATTTGCGAAGTTTGAAGACCGATTGACGACTTTGCTAGGTACATAATATAGTGAGCAAGGATCAACCATCCACAGAACATTCAAGACACATTTTGGATCAAAATAATATGCTGCGATACAATTTATATCATAAATAGATGACACTTTGAGCATTCATTATTGTCTTTAATTTTCAAAAATAAACTAAGATAAATTCATTTTCATAAAAAAAGATAATTTATTTGATTCTGGATTAAAAAATAACGGTATAATGTGGAACAAAAATAAATGAATGCGTGAAAATGCTTGGTTACGCTCACAAATCATATTTTTATGTTCAGGTACCAATAACACGGGGCAGGATTGTCAAAATATCTGTGTAAACTGCGCTGATGATGATTTTGATTGCTATATAAATTGTCGTCATTATAATCATCACCTTCTGACTGTCATACACTGTACACCGTCCTCACAAAATGAGTGCCTTTGGCTAATTTGGCACTTTGATAAGTCATCTTTGGCCACAGAGCATGTAGGTCAGATGATTGTGGCAGTGCTTGTGTATTAGTGCCGCAAATACTGTTTAAAGCACTTTTTTGATAAAAGTAGCATTGATGAAGTCACTCTAAAGGAGTCTTTGTTATGTCATAGCTCACATCAAATGATCTGCCGTACGTATTCGGGTATAATAAAACTATTTGGGCTCACAGCTGATGCGAGCTGATAATCCTCTAGTTTAAAAGCTCTATTTTGAATGAGTACTTACGATAAATGAATAACAGTGTAGGACGTCCACCAACAAGGTGGACGGACGACCTTATAAAAGTCGCCGGAAGACGCTGGATGCAGGTCGCCTCCAACAGCTATCTGTGGAGATCTAACGGCCTATCGTGTTGCTCGACGAGGTGGGCAAGCTCTTTGAGCGAGTTGTCGCACACCGCCTCGTCGCGCACCTTGGGGGGATAGGGCCGGACCTTGCGGACCACCAGTTCGGTTTCCGCAAGGGGCGCTCAACGGTGGACGCCATCATGCGCGTGAGAGCTCTCACGACGGGGGATGCTGTGTCCCGGGGGGGGGTCGTCTTGGCGGTGTCTCTTGACATCGCCAACGCCTTCAACACCCTTCCCTGGAGTTGCATCAGGGAGGCACTCCGGTATCATCGGGTGCCGACCTACCTTCGTCGCGTGGTCGAGGCCTATCTGTCGGATAGGTCCATCATTTACCCTGGTCACAACGGGGAATGGAACCGGCGAGAGATGTCGTGCGGTGTTCCGCAGGGGTCGGTACTGGGGCCGCTCTTGTGGAACATCGGCTACGACTGGTGCTGCGCCGACCTCCCTAGCGGCGTCAGCGTGGTCTGCTACGCTGACGACACGCTGGTTCTGGCACAAGGGAGGTCGCACCAGGAGGCGGCCGACATAATGACGCGCGGGGTTGCGATAGTCATCGAGAGGATCCAGCTGCTGGGACTGGAGGTGGCCTTGCACAAATCCGAGGCCATGTGCTTTCATGGGCTTCGGAACGCGCCACCTTCAGGCTCCCAAGTCACGGTGGGGGGGGCTACCATCGGCGTCGAGAGGGCGATGAAGTACCTGGGACTCGTCCTCGACGGCCGGTGGAGCTTCGTCGAGCACTTCCGACGTTTGGGCCCCAAACTGGAGAAGGCAGGTGCTGCATTCAAGCGGCTCCTGCCCAACCTGGGAGGCCCAAACGCCCCCCGTAAACTCTACGCGGGGTCATGCGGTCCATGGCCCTTTACGGGGCCCCGGTATGGGCACGTTCGGCACGGCCGCGGGCTGTGCACTACCTGAACGTGCCCCAAAGGGTGATAGCCATTAGGCTAATCCGGGGTACCGCACGATCTCCCGCGAAGCAGCTGGCCTACTCGCTGGACTGCCACCGTGGGATCTGGAGGCGAGGGTCTTCTTGCGCCTGTACGACTGGCGCGAGGAGGCTCAGCGCCGGGGAGAAACCCGTTGCCGCGGCAAGTTGTCGCGCAGCGGGCGGAGCTCCGGCGCGATCTCATGGTGGCCTGGAGGGAGCGACTATCGCAACCCAGTGCAGGGCACGCCACCATCGTGGCGGTAAGTCCCTCTTTGAGGAGTGGCTCGGGAGGAGTCACGGCGCCCTCACGTACCGCATGACGCAGGTCCTCACCGGACACGGTTGTTTCGGGAGGTACCTGCACCGCATCGGTCGTGAGGAGGCGCCCGGTGTCACCATTGTGCGGACAGCCCCGAGGACACGGTGGACCACACAGTCCAGGTGTGCCCCGCATGGAAGGGCACCGCCGGGTCCTCGTCGAGGCTTTGGCGGCGGCGACCTCGCGTCCGGCCCTGGTTCAGGCCATGGTCCGGGGCGAGAGGAATGGGATGCCGTCGCCTCCTTCTGCGAAGCGGTCATGCTCGAGAAGGAGGAGGCGGAACGCCAGAGAGTTCGCACCTCTCATCCCGGCCGCCGCGCTGGACCAGGTAGACACCATGGGCGCCGGGTGTCGCGAGATGACTCCCGGCCACCGTAGGCGTGGGTCTGTGGGCGGTGAGTTCGGGTGGCTCATCGTCCCTCTGTCTTCCTAGACGACAGACCCGTGTCGACGGCGCGCGTTGTTCCACGCGCTCCTCAAAGAGACGTCAGCAACCCCAGCGGGGCCCAGCAGGGCCAAGGCCTGCCGGGGCTGCGGGTTGTTCGAAAGAGATACCGCGGCCCTGGTACATAAAAGGCCTATGACGGAACACGACGATTTTAGTCAGTAAAGTCTGACTCACCGCTGCTAACCCACAGCGGGAGGGGTCATTTGATGATTTTACGTCGATAAAAAAAAAAGGGGAGGCCTATGTTCAGCAGTGGACGTCCTATGGCTGAGATGATGATGATGATGATGAAGTGAAGAATAAGCAGAACTTAGACAACTGGAGCGCAGATAAAGGTGTAGGTAGGTATATGTTTTAACTATTAAGCATATCAGAAAAGATCCTGAAATCGAGAAGAAATATTAAGTTGTTAAACAAAGTCGGGTCCAGCCATGTGATCACACAAATATCGATATTCATAACAACAAGAAATAGTTATTTTCACTAAGGTGGAAACTGCGAGGTCGTTGTTAACGTTTTAATGAAAAACGAGGATTGAAAAATCTAACGATTTCTGATGCCGACGCAAATTGAGGACGTAACGTGTCTCTAAATCTTATTTATGACTTATACACTTTAATACACGTTAATAGTTCACCAGAATATATATTCTTTTGATGTTGATTACGCTCATTTATTTGTATATTCTATTTTCGATAGGTTTATATTAAAATACGTTGTTTAACGGGGTGACTGCGGAAAAATGGCGCGGAGATAATTTTATTTGAAAGGGATTAATGACTGATGTTTTAGTGATGTTATTGAGGACAGAAGGGCTAATAAAGTTTGTTTAAAAACAACATTAATGTTAATTTGATTACGAGAGTATTTTTGGCTTAAGCAGTTAAGGGTAAACAAGCCATTTAATTAGAATGGTAATTAAGAAAAATACAATTTAAAAATATCATGAAGTTACTCCAATAGTTTCATCATTACAATCGAGTCGTTTTAGTCTCTCCATCTCATACACTAAAAGGACCAGTAAAAACTCAATAACCAATAAGAAATCCACAAAACAAAATCAATAACTCCAATCACAATTTCACTTACATCCAAACCGAAAGTGGGTCTTCAGCCCATATAATTGGTATGACCAATTAACTGCATGAGTTTCTCAATGAGAGAAATTACCGCTCCAATCCGTGTGGAAGGCGACAATTGTGTCGGAACAATACAAGCGTGGTTTTTAGATGGATGTAACAATTAATTCACAACAATTAGGTGGACGACGCCCGCATTTTCAAAGGTTTGTAGAGTTAGGAAAGTGTAGATAGGGAGTGATTAAGTTGGTAGAAATAGTATTTTGTTTATTTGTTTGTTTACTCATAATTATAGCAGTAAATATGTATGGAAAAACTTTATGCTAAACATTTATAGAAAGCAATTTTAAGTATACATTTTTTAATCAAAATTAAATATTTTATGTTCTTTTTTTACCCGATTAATTGGATTTCAATATATCTACGCGAATAAAAACCTCTAGCTAAAGATATGAATAAACAAGACTCTAAAGCACGTCATTATAAAAAACATCTTTTAAATTTATAAATAGGTAATTCAAGATCACTAATTTTATCTTTAAATAAATTAAGACAGACGAGATAGAGTCATTACTTTTTAACATTAACGTCACAGATATACATTACAATGACGCAGGTGTTTGTTTATTTAACTCTAAATGTTTTACGTCTGGAACAACATTAACGTCAATCTCATCACAAAACTTGCACTGATCTCTCGTGAAAATTATGTAGAGAAATTAACATTAGTGTTGTTTCATGTTTTTAATTTTCAACCAATAAAATCACACATTTTTAGTGGAAAATCAAGAAAAAAGAGCAAAAGTAAGTACGATGAAGTAATGAATGTGAGGAAAGAAAATATTATCAAAAAACACCAAATTAAAATCTGCTGTTTACGTGGCAACTTTGATTAATAATAAAGAAACCCACGCCTAATCAAAAAAACTGTTCGCTCGATATTCCTATAAATACATTCACACCTTCCAGTTGTCATCAATACATTTCTCATTAAGATATTTACTAGCACTATCAAGATGACAGTAAATAATTAGGTACCAATTCTTATCTTGCTGTCACCTTAACAAATTAGTGATTATTTATCAGCCTACTATTTTAATACGACAAGTGTGTCCATTACTTTTAATTACTAAAGCTATAAATATTTTTTTATTATTTTCTTTATCTTACATTAGGCGGTTTCACGCGGTTTCCCCGCGTCCCGTAGGAACTACAGCGGGATAAAACATAGCCTATGTTACTAGTGAAGAGAGTAGCTTCCCAAAAATTAAAGAATTTTTCAAGTAGGTTCAGTAGTTCCTGAGCCGTTAGGGTACAAACAAAAATATTTTTCATAAGTGTAGTGTACCAGTTTTTGTGTCCTGTCTATCAATTCATAAGTCTGTGATTCTTCTAAGCGTCTGTCAGTACTTAACGCGTTGTGTCGCACATTATTGTCGTGATTAAAACTCTAATTGACCCATAGTAAATCACAATTGACTGTCTTTGTCTTGTTATTAACGTTGTTTGGATAGACGAAGCGAATTGAATGCGTCAAGGAATTTTGAGGGGATGAGTTTTATCTTTAAGCCCTTCTATAGTGGCAGCTAATTCTGTGTTAATTTCTTTAACTCTGCCTGTTTATGGTTACATATTGAACTAACATATATATGTAGGTAGAATAAAAATTTCTTGCGCGTGTACTCATCTTGAATACTGAAATACATATTTGGGTGTGAAGTTTGCCTGAATAGGCAGTGTTTGTTCTTGGTACGATTCCCTTCTTATTTCAAAAAACTCCTTCTAGAATATTTCAGTACCAGTCAGGAATCAGACCTACATTTACCGGCCTACTCTTAGCAGGTTTTCTGAGTCAGCTTTGGTAACTCTATAAGCATAAATGTGCGAAAATAAAACAGATTAAAATCTTAAATACTTATGACGCAACCGCGATGGGTTCCGATATTCAGCTAATTAATGCTCATCAGATTTGGCGTCCCAAGAATTGGCGTAATTAAAGCCGTCGACCCCTCGTGACACTTGACGTAATTAGGTTAATTATACCGATCAGCTTTATTAGCGAATGCTCTAATTAACTCGATTCCAGTTGAAGGTGAGGTCTTCTCGATTGATGGGGATCGATTTGAATCGATACAGCTATTAATTATATCAGTCTTGATTATTAGAAATGTTACATAGAGATGTGAAATTAAATAATAAGGTGATTGAGGAAAAATTATGATAAGTATTGCTAATACTTTACTGAATATTATTTTTTACCTGACTGTTGAAGGTGTGTAATATTTCACTGAAATATTATTCAACCAACCATGTTATAGGTACCATTAAAAATAAGATTAATAATCTCAAAATGAAACATGCAGCACTTCTCTTGTAATATCAAAACAGAATAAAGAGCATCCTATTTATTTTGTATCATCAATTTATCATAGAAACTTAAAAATGTTTGTTAGAAAACACACGTGCCTAGGTAACAAATGTGATACCAATTTATATTAGAAAATGTAAAACGTTTCACTGAAAACGAAGGTATTCAAACAAACAAATTGACAAGACCTATTAAGCCAGGTATTCATAGCCGCGCGTCATTCATTGGTACAGGAGATACTTAGAATTCATTTCTCACGTCGAAAACGCATAACTGTTTATTTTCGGACCAATAAAACAAAGATGCCCACGTTACCCATTAAATACTATAATAATATTTGATTTTACGTCGTTCAAAATCGAATTTTATGAAATACATAAATCAGTGGGCCGTGTCAACACTTTCGATTAAAGTGCGAAGGTCGCACTAAGATCATTTTTAGTGCGAAGATTATTCTTATACGAAGTGTTTCAGAAATAGCTAATTCTTACTTTCGTGCGATAAAAAATAGATGTGTAGTCATGTGTTACAATTATGCGGAATAGTGTTGTACAAGTGAGTTGATTTTGTATCGGTCTTTTTATGTGGGATTGAGTGATTTAGCTTAGTGATGTATTTAGCTGTAGTGTTTGCGTGTTCCGTGTCTGTGTTCGCGCCTCACTAATTGAATGTAGGTCGCCGTAAATTGTGGAAATAAACAGGACATTTTGCGTAATTCTTAATGATGTACAGGTTTTTGGATGAGTTATTTTGTAAAAATATTGTATTCTTGGAGTCTTTAAACAAGTTTCTCTAAGCTAAAGACGTATGTAAAACAAAATTAATTTTGGTCCTCATTAAAAGCTCCTAAGGACCAAGTACAAATAGTTTTTATATTTAAAATTCGCAACTACAAAATCAAAGAAAAATCCAGTCTAGACAAAACTACTTACATGTGACAAATTACTTACCTCACCCAAAAGAAAAAAAAGTTGGTCCTTTTGCATTCTCATTTAGCAATACTAGTTAAAGGCGGAAACATAGACTTATCAACATCAATCCGCATCTCATATACGCGACTAATTTACATTGAGATTTGTCCGCGTCCATACGATATTACAAATAATTTCTCTTAAAGCCTATGCGTTCACTCCAGACTAAACAGTCGTCCGACTGTTGGCCCGGTGGTTGTGTTTTGAATTCATCATCATCATCCTCATCTCAGCCTTAGGATGTCCACTGCTGAATATAGGCCTCCCCCCTAGATCTCCACAGATACCTGTTGGAGGCGACCAGCATCCAGCGTTTTGAATTCGATCAAAGTTTTTAGTCGGTTAGATACCACGTCGGGTACATCCATTCATTTTCACACTGTTTTATGAGCACGTACAAACTATCGGTCGACTAAAAGTGTGTAGTATGCCCGCACTCTTAAAGCAAGCACATATTTCGAAGCACACACGTGCGTATTGGAATATTGGAAGTCTAAACGTATCCTTTAAACCCGCTATCTGCATTAACACAAGTAGAATCAAAATCATCTTATCTTAATGCTGATTGATGATGATCTGTGTTTTCATCTTATTTTCATACATTCCGATAAAGAGCCAACGATATTATTAACTTCAAAGTGAGACGGGAAAATTTTGTTGATGTTATATTATGTGTATGGTCTAGTGACCGGTAGCTAATGCTAGTGAGAGGGTTCGATGTCTAAGTCGAACAAAATTACAAAGATATTGATACTTACTAAAAGCTTTGAAGTAGGAATTTGTTCCTAGTTAATGGGATAGTTTCTTACAAGAGTCGGTCAATCCTATAGCATAGTTTACCTCCATGGCAAATCTTATGTCATCTGAATTGAAAAATATGCAGATTTTTAATGAATATTAACGTAACAAAGCATAAAAATTAAATAATGAAGACAGGTAGAATATTTCTAAAATTTTCACAACAATTTAATTCCCCTGATATGTCGTCACAATATCTTAATATAGGTACTTCCAAGGTGTATAACTTTCAGAACAGAGGTGACATATTGGGGTCATCGTTTACATGGATGACCTGTTTCAGTCCATTGCATAGTAGCCTAGTAGCAGAGTGACCTTATGCTATATTCACAATTAAATAAAATAAAGTCTTAAATAATACCCATTTATAGTGAGTTACAACATTTAACTTTAACGATAGGCAAACCATTTTCAGTTGTCCAGTAGATGTGACCAATGGGCGGCAAGTATACGGCTGGTTATGGTTTGGTTATCGTTATAGTAAAAGGGTAAAATTCACCCTTAGTGTTTATTTCCTTTTATTGTATTTTGCGGAATAAATGCTGCTTAGTTTTTGGTCTTACAGTCCAAGAAAGAAGTGCTATTGAGTGTAGCTGGCACTCACACATGCATTGTATAGAGGTACATATGTCAAGTGCAATATTTTCATTGGAATGGCACGAGTGTATTTTTTCTTTTTTTACACACATTTGAAATAAGAACATCTAAATTATGCGTGACACGTAACGAATAGTATTTCGACATTCTTTCTTATTTTTCTCAGTAATTAAAAATGTTAATCCATTGTAATTTATTTCGTTCTCATTCATGGTCCAAATTAGAATATCCGTGGGTAGTGTTTTCTCAGAATAAAAATCTCAAAATTTGTTCGAATTGTGCTCGTCATAATTGGTTTCCCAGAAAAAGTTTGATATAATTTAAGGATAATTGGGTGTTACATTTACCTATTGTTAAAGTTATTTTTCATTTACCACATACAAATTATAATCCTAGAAAATTGTTGGCGACTGCAAACGAACAGCTTAAGACGGATATTTATAACAGATACAGCTAGCAAATAATATCGCATCACTGTAAGATCTGCGCCCTTTGAAACTGCAACAAACTTACAATATTACAAATATTAACTTTACGAGTATTCGGGCGCGCGCGCCAATACAGTATAGCCACCGGCGCCCGCGCACGCCTCGTCGCCGCCCGCCCTACCGCGACCACGAAAACACGAGAAACGACTTTCATTTACGTCTCAACTTCAAATCCGCATAACTCACATAACGACCAAATTTGAAAGTGGAAGGACCAAGTTTAAAAGTGGAAGGACCAAATTCAAAAGTGGAAGGACCAACTTCGAAAGTAGAAGGACCAGTGTTGTGCCAGTGTAATTGATATTTTCTCGTCGAAAATAAAAGTGTGTGAGTAAACAAACATTGAGTAAGTGTGGAACCCTGGTTCTCGACAAATGTTTGTGCAGTCAATAAGTGAGACACGTTCATTTAGTAATTTTGAAGTTTTTTGTGCTTGAGACGTCGGAATTGAGGTACGTAGTACTAATTAGGTTGAAATTTTGTAGAATTAGTGTTTATTTAAGTACGGTAAACTAATTTTGACATAGATTGTACCTACATACACAGTATTTCTTTATATACCTACATATTATTAAGATTTAGGTATACGAACTTTATTGCTTTCAGAATTTTTCGGTCCTTTTGTTAAGGTACATAATTATCAGATCAAATACTAAACAATTCTATCCTACTTTTGAAACGCCGATAATAACCAATTAAAACGTTACTATAAGTACCTAATTAAGAATCAAATATACTTAATTGCCGTCCAAATATCTACGTCAATTATGAAAATGGATTATTACCTATACAAATTCAGCTACGTATGTAAGTACCTAGTAGGCAATTAAGCTAACAACATATTGATGAAATGAATAGATATAGGCACAATTGACGATAAAATAATTATCCAAGTTCCAACGAAAAATGTTATATTTATTGTGTTATTAAAACTATTAGTAAAATTGTAGAGGAAAAGGTGAAGGTTGAAATTAATAATTTTCTGTTATTTTTAACGCTACATTTCCTTCAATTTCTCAATTAACATTAAAAATGTATACCTAATATTAATTGAGAAATACTGATGTATGTTGAATTATAGCAAACCTAGAACGAGTGCAAAGTACCCAAAGCTATTAAGTCTATATTCCAACTATTAGGTACCTAAGTAAAAGTAAAAACTGTGCTTTCACACTAGCGGATTTTCCGCTCGGTTTTTTTACGTGCAAAATATTCCGAGCGACAAAAACCTGTAACGTGTTTTCACATGTAATTGTCCGAACCGGTAGTTGTCAATTGTTTGCGCGTATACTTACGTGCGACAGCGCGCGTACGGTTCAATGGGAAAAACTGGCTACATGCGTTGCAAAAAGATGACTCTCAACTATGAAGTGTAATCACTAATTTAATAATTGTAGTAAAATTACATACTACGTGTGCTATGCTTTGCTCCTCTTATGCAATTCTCCTTCAATCTATTTTCAGGATTAGTCCAAACCAGAATCCCTTGGGATTGTGTTCCCATTTGAAAATATTTGAGAAACTCGTATTAAAGTTCCCTAAAGAGCATGATAAAATCTATGCCAGTGAAAATAATTATGTAGAAAACAACTACTTAAACTCCACAGTAGTCATTTAAGTTCACAAAATCTTTAAGATTTTTTTTAAAGTCTATTACAAAAAAGTTAATTATGTTTACCTATGTAAGTGCGTATCAACTGCTTAATACAAGTTGCTACCGCGTTATTCTGAACTCATCTCTTTACATACGTGTCATCGGAACCGCGTTGAACAGTCATAGTTACATATGTACGTCTAAGAATGTATGTTCAAAATAAATGATCTGTCCCATTGATTATCATGTAGAGATAACACAAACATACTACTTCCTCCATTTACACCTTAACAAGCAACCTTGTAGTTCATAGGTACATAATTATTTACGTTACTCCACCCACTAATTCTACTATGAATTACATCTGCTGCATGGATCATATCAGACGTCGTATTGTTAATAAATACCGGATAACTAAGTTCGCCAACTCACAAACTATTATACCTATAGCTAGTGCATTAATTAAGTAGGTACTGCAATAACTGGAAACAGAAGATCCTTCACACACCTTCCAAAGCAAACAATTGAAAGTCACATAGAATTCGAATTTTAAACGAGATTGGATTTGAAGAATAAAAATGAAATAAACAAGACGGTACACAAAACAAAAGAATTTGTGCTTAGAGTCACTGAAACAAAGTAAGAGAAAACATGTGAACCTAGTTTAATACTTAGATATGTAAATTAAACCGATTTATACCAACGAAGCAATAGGATTAAAAAATACTCAATTCATGATGCTAAAAGGTAAATTGACGTAGCAATACCTAGGTTCTAGTACTGCGTTCCTATAACTGGAACCCCATTAGTTCCTGAATCACCTAAACTATTTGTAAACAACCTTGATTGATATCTCCTCAATGTACACAGTAACACGTTGTTCGAATGCTTCCCCATAAACGTGACAAACGTGATGTTTTACTGTGACATTGGTTAGGGAAGCATAAGTGTTTGCTAGGATATTATAACAAAAGTGACAAAAACTGAACGGATAATTGAATAATAATGTAAGAGTTTATAATAATTACATTAGTCCTATGTTACTTGTCAATACAATATAAATTGAATCCGTATCAAAGGCTCAAACCTCTTGAACCAGGTATCAATCTACTGAATTAAATCAGTTCAAGTAAAACTCAACTAAACATACTAATAAACTGGATCATTTACACTCCAACTATGGTTCCCAAACATTTCTCTATCCACACAGCTAACAATTGACAACCGAAATAGTTCTGTATGAAATGGAGCGACTTCATACATGACCATATTTTGAACAAATACACTAATGTCAAAGCTCTCATATTGTGATAATCATTGAAAAAAGAGCACCGCGTCGATACACTAGCATTTTATCTTTTTAAGCTCGTTTCTCACTTGGAATTTTCCGAGAATCACGGTAATGAGATTCGACACGCCGCTCCGGCGAAGTCTCACTGGGCAAATAGCTTTGTGTACCCAGCGCAGTCCGGTAGCCGCGCTCTGTTTGCTGTCGACCTGTTAATTAATAACTCGGCGCACACTGTATACACAGCCTTATTACCAGTAAAATCTCACAAGTCACGAGTCTAAACTGAGCCAAACCAGTTCCCAGTTTTGGCCCCCGTTTTCTAATCACACAGCATAAGTTTACTTTCACATTTATTCAACTTAATTATGACGCATAATTACCCTTCATTAATAAAGGCGCAGTGCACCACAGCCACATTTAAATCCACACCTCGCACCTATTAGTCGCACTAATTTGAATACAAAATTCATGACTACCTTCAATACAATGTTATTTATCATTACTATGCCCATTTAGCCTCGCACCCGCGCTCTATAATTACAGCCAGGAAAAATGAAACTTGAAGAAACGCGATGGCGACTAATGGTCTGAAACTAAATTTTAATTAATGTCGCGTTTTATGAAATGAAAGTGATTACAGAAATAACACGACAGGTCGGCGATAGTGCGGGTAAGCCCGATCACCCCCCACCCCCCACTCATGTTCGACAATTTACGACATGGTAATTATGTATACGTGTTTAGGCGCCTTCGTCCGACTTTACGGGCGGTGTAATTTTGGAAATTAAAAACGGTAAGCTTCAATCGGGCCGTAATATCTAAATGATGGATTAACCTCGCGTTTTGATGTGGATCGATTTATTTGGCCGGCAGCCAGTAATTATTCTTTATCGTCGAACGTGTGGTGAACACAATTAGTTATTGATCAGACGGCAATTAAGCCCAATCGATTTTGTATGTTGAAGTTGAAGAAAATTGTTTTAGTTCGACGTTTAATCGACGTCGTTTTATGCTTCTAATGGATTCTCGGTCATTAGAATTGACCTCAGTGCCCTTTATTGTTTATTAGAAAACAATAATTTATCCTTTTATCGGTGACATTAAAAAGTGTTAGTATCATTTACGTTCGATTAATAATGAATGCTGTTTAGAATTTTGGTTTAGATCGACAGTTCGGTGTTAGAAGCATAAGTAAATATAAATTGGAGTATCGTTATTAACATATCGGGAGATAGGGCATATCGATGTGTTAGAAGACAAAGGGCCGCTAAAAGTCAAGTGTAACGTTGTTTAAGTCAAACAAGTACGTCGGGGCACGGCTCTCTCGGAGTAATTGGCGCGAGCGAGCCTCGGGCGTCAGCAACACCTCCGAACGTATCAAACCGTTTTAATAATGAGCTAGCTTGAGATCGTGAAACAATAAATTGCGAAGCTTGGAGGCTTCGTGCACGAGACAGCTATCTGAGGCAAGCATTATGCATCGCGAGTTCCCGAGCCTGCGATAGCGGGCTATCATCTGCTAGATTGATAGGAGAATAGCCCCACGGCTAGGCGGGATTCGGACGGCATTGTGAAACACAAGCCCTTGTGCACTGTTGTTGCATGAATTCATTAAAAATACGCGCGAACTGTGTTTACGTGGCCTTCTAGGAAAGTTCATTGGTTCATTGTTCGAACAAATAGAAAGTTCCTGGTAGTTAGATTGCGCCTTTTTTGAATTTATAATTTATTCCAACGTGAAGTTTACACACTAGGGGTAACACGGATCCTAAAAGGTACAAGTAGCCTTCAATATTGAATTTACTAAATAAATTACCTCTTAATTCCTATAATAATGCTAAAGACTGTTGTTTTATCGAAAGATTACATTAGCTCCTTCAACAATATTACGGTTAAATGCCTAATAGGTTCTGTAGCGACGCAAACTTACACGCAAACTTTTAATGGAAATCTTTAAATAACTTATAATGTAACATCGAGATTACGAACTCATTAGCACAGCCGAACATCGAACCTGGACCTTATCGTACGATCGTCCCAAATTAGCTCGCAACTTTTCCCTTAATTAAGGAAGTATGATTAACAAAGTGTAATCACGAACACAAAAGTCTTATCATTCGTATTAAGGGGAGGAACAAACATTGTAGCGAAATTAATAAATTAGCAGACTCGATACTTAGTTGGTTTCCAAGAAAAACAAGTGACTGCTGTTTATTTTTGTAGCAAAATGAGATTTATAGAAGGAAATGCGTGGTCGTTGTACAAGAATTATTGCCTTTAGAACAGTGATTGATGCAGTAGACGATGTTAATAATCATCTAAAGGTAGATTCAAATTAATTATTTTATTTCAATTTTCTTTTTAATATTGCCTGCGAAATTATGAAGTCTTTATTCTGAAGGTCATCAGATCAATATAGACATGAACGCCTCTTTACTGAAACTACGAAAAACTTTTATGATCATGTATAAGGGAGCTCACAACAAACAAAGGGAAATTAATAAATTATCGCCAGTAGAGAGTTATTGCGAAGACGTGTAGAAGACATTACTTCGCTGCTTAATGAATAGCTGGCTTTATCTTAAGGGAGGAATACATGATAAATGTACAGTGATTTGTATATGATGAAGTTTTGTTAAGTTTCTCTTCGGCCTAGTTGCTGGCTCATTAACTATGATAGGCTTGTTTGGTACTGTATTGAATAGACAGGAATTAGTGTTTGGCTTAGATTCAAAATTTTCGGCCATTTCTAAAATGGCGGTAATGACCAAAAGCTGTACTTTGTATGACCTTTCAGATCAAGTGACGCAATATTTTTGGTCCTTTGACTCGACAGAAATTATGAGAAATAAATTGCTTAAAGCATTCTAACAGTCCAATAACAATTATAATCACTCATACCAACACCAAAACTAAACAATTAACAACAAAGAAGCACGTACGTAATAACTAAAAAAAAAGTAATTTAACCGTAATAATAATTTCGTCACAAAAACGAATCCACTTTCTATTGTAATTACTTTTATAAACGCCAATGGCCATAATGACCACTACTAATGCGAGTGCTGGCTTCATTGCGTTACTTCCACTCATTAGGGGGTCAAAACGAAATTACCTAAAGTGTGACGGAATCTGATAATGTTCGGGGTCTAAGAGACCTCTATTAGAGCGTGGCGAATGTTACATACGACTGATGGTAATGATTTTTTACTCTTTTTACTAGATTATTGTGGGATTGTTCATTATGTTGCTTGGATTCTTGGTCGCGGTACGGGTTAATATTTCCGTTGCAAAAAAGTAAGTGTTGTGAGTAGTGCAGTCGAGAAATAAATGCAAGTCTATAGTTAAACTCTTTGCGATTCTTCTCATTTTGGGAAGCAAGTGAATCAGTAAACAAGTTTGTCTGGAAAGATTTTCTTCATAATAAAATTATCTAATAGTGTTTTTTTTTAAAAACAGTCAGGTTTGCATCGTTTGCATGCTGCCAATCCTGATTGGCATATTTTATGAATAGGCTGAAATTTTAAGTTTTCCATTAACACATACACAAACACTATTGACACTCAACTAATTAACATACTTTCATTAGGTTTTTGATCTAAACCAAAACCATTAAACCATAATTTATTACAAATTCAAAAATAAATCACGTCATCAAACTGCGCGCACGCATCAGAAGACATAGTCAAAACACTGTCGCGTTCCTAATTCGAATTAATTTTATTTCCCCACGCAATTATGATTTGGACTACAAAGTATTAGCCGACTTTCATGTGTTGGTCATTTGCTAAAACATAATAGTCTAGAACATTAAAGACACAGTAAGGATCTATTTCAGGATGCCATAATAATATTCATAGAAAGTCGTGCATAGGGTCGTTGTTCAGGAAATTTTCAGCTACAAGTCTATGTTGTAGTTAGAAATATGTAACTACCATCATCGGCTGTTACAAGAGATTCTTCTTTGTATGTATACTAAGAATGTACGATTTGGATTTCAATATTTTCCCAGTAAGTCCTAGTTTTTCTTCAAAGACTGCCTTTTTTGATCTTCGTATACTGTTATTATAGTCTGTAGGTACGTATTAGAAAAGTTCATTTGAGAGTACCTTCCTATTTATGTACAAATTGACAACATCGAAGTCACTTTATTTTATATTTTCAATTATATGCTTTCAGTGACAACAAGTGTATCCGCATCCTTGATCGAGATTTATACGACACAAATTGAGCAACAGAGCATTTTGACAAACTTCAATAATATGAATATTTTGGAATTCATTTATAGTTATTAATATATTATTTATAATATATAGGTATAGGTATTAATTTATCTACAGATATTAATATCCCAAAAGAGTTGTAAATATTTCACAGTTTCCACAAAGACTACTCATCGTAAGCTCACCTATACCTATGCACAAAATTTTCTTTCATCTATTTTTGTTCCTGACATTGGCATACATTTAAAACAAGATTCTATTCAACATTATAATGAAATATGTTGTCTTCGTTGGAAAGATTAATTGCGGTCTCAACATTTTCTAGCCGAAGTGACTTTGTGTTATGGTTGTGAAAAATAACACTATCCGCCTACTTAAGTATTGAATGAAGTTCTTCGAGTTTTTTCGTTTGTGTGTATTCTTGAATTTATAAAATTGTGGGACATTTAATTCATTTTTAGTACTTGGACAAAGTGAATTAAATTACATACTTATTTTCTTAATTGTTCCTTTCTTAATTTTGTTATTGTTGCTTAAGGCCGAAAAGCCTATCTCAAAAATCCCATAAGTTATCATTACAGTTCCTACAATTATTAAGTAAAGAGAATCAAAGCATACAAGTCATTTAAAGGTTGGTTGCTATAATATTGAATGACCACTCATTTCCTCAACATGTTTTTGAGCACACAATTCATTCAAGTCGCCGTCTTCATCATATTACACAACATTTTGATTGATGAGCTCTTCCACCGACTTTTAAAGCGTGTCGAATTAAATACACTGGACATGTCTGTCACACTATTAAACACATCCGAACAAATATATAGTTAATCTTTGGAATTAGTAAATGCATTAAAAATAGCTCCAAAAGAAGACTCATCAAAATCTGTTTAACAGTTTATAGGATTAACTCGAACACAAACAGACTTACGGACTGTCGTCACAATAATAACAATCATAAGGCCAAGCAACCAAGATATTTAATCTAATAATGGACGACCGTGATTGCTTTTCTTGTGCTTTCTTTTATATTTATAATTCATATTTAATGATCGACATTAATGGCATTGCTTTAGGCCGAACTCGTAGAAAACCGACCAGTGTTACAAGACCCGTCAATCCGTTCTCTTTTTCCTTTTGTCATCTGTTTATAGAAGTGGGAAGGGGGGACGGAAGGTCTTTTAAAATTGGTTCTGATTTACACGTTAATTTCAGATTTAGGCGCTTTCGTGATTGTTACGAAACGATCATTCTATTGTAAGGCAAGTATAATAAAGTGCACCGTGATTGTGTAAATGAGCGCTGACTAGCGAGATACGGTGGAGTGCCTGCTTGAGTAATTTTGTTATTTATTTACGTTTGTGTCCCTTTGTACGAATGGAGTATTGTAAAAAAGGCGTGCTATGCAATCGTTGAGAGGCCTTGCCCTACAGGGTTTTGGATACAATGATGTTTGAATAATATTGTAAAAATACTGACAGAAGATACTTCGAGATGCTTAGGGAAAACTGAAGAATTAAGCCTTCCTAATGAGTTGATATACGTACTTACAATAAATGTCTATCGTTATGGCATTTGCTGTTTAACACTGCTTCAAAGAGAGAAAACATTTAAGATCTTTTCAGTCAGAAAAAAACATCGTTATCGTACAATTGATGACTCCTAAACAACATTAAATAATAGATTTACAATTTAATGAACTGAGAAATAAATCGAACTCTTACCTAGTTCGTGATGCATGATTTTTATAGCACATCGTGAGACACTTTTAGAGGGCATAAAATACATACATACAAATATTTACACCCACGTTACAAAATTATGAAGATAGTATCGTGTCTTATAACCTAATTTATTCCACATAATTTTAATTCAATCCCGGTATATGCATAAACAACCTTAATTCTGTCATCGGTCACATTGGTGAAATAAAAACAGCTGTAAAAATTTTAGTTGACAGCGGAAAAATAATCCGCGTATCGCAATTAAAAACATAAAACACTCTTAAAATAAACCTGGAACGAAATATCATATAGCAGAAGAGTAATAACATTAAAACATATACAGTGGGGCAGATGCGCCAATATTCTATTATTACTGGCTTTTCAACGCGAACGGCGCGAGCATTCCTTACTATTTCTATAACCCTAAGATGAATCATTAAATAATAAAATCCAAAGCATACTTAATGCTCAACAACACATAGAAATCTATTCACGAGCGCGTATTAACTAACACACGCGCGTGCTAATCAGTTCCAGATCCATACCTCGTGTTACTTCTCAATCGGACGCGCGCACACTAGTGCACACTCGCGCGCAACACCTATACATCAATGGTCGATCTAATTGCGAACGCGTAAACACACTCCCATGTGTTTGTGATTGTTGTAACAATGTGCGTGATTCCAGCCACCTTATTAGAAGCACTTTAAACAAAAATACAATCCAATTAGAACACTGTTTGAATTTGAAATTGGGACGGTTACAAACTGACAGATGGCACACTATAAATAAGGGTGGTGTAGTTAGCGCACATCAGTTTCTTGCTGCGTTTTGTTCACGCGGATACGAGAACAGATATTTTAATGTCTGCAACTTATTAGCCACAAATGTCATATCGTTTGATGCATCAACTACTACTTTGTTAAAGTTGGCTGCGTCCAGGGGATTATTTGCAAGCGTAAATTAGGTTCACGTGCGTTTTAATGCATCCCGCAAGTGTTAGTGTTCCAGTTCGATAATCTTCGACTGGCGAATGGATCAGGCGGAGATGATTCATAATGTTCTGTTCTATTGTTGGCTTGCATATTGCAAACTGGAATTATGCAATGTCCATCGCTTTGTTATATAACGTTTGGTACCCACATTAACTCTTCCCTTACTAAATGTTATTGTTCACCATGTTATTGCTGCTAAATAATGTCTTCTTCGTTCAATCTATGACGCCACTAAGCAAATTATTTATTTGTGTTATATTCGAAACTTGATTATTCTTGGAATTTATTCTACAATGCATTCGTTTAAATTGTTATTTTTTATAAATAATGTGTTTATGTCAAACATTGTGTTAAAGTATTAAATTGGTTCGCCGATCTCATGATATAATGCCGTGATCCACTTAAACATGCTATTTTAGCCCACCACATTAAATTTGATCGATCAGAGCTGTATTTTTATTGTTTACCAAATATTTAAGTAACGGCCATAAGTCAGACAGTAAAATAATTCAAATGTGAAATTTCATGAACGCTCATAATGAACTTGGCAGACGACCAAAAAACGTCTTATTTTCGATGTGGAATCTGGACCAATTTTTATTGCAACTCTTTGGAAATAGTGATACAAACGACCCCCACAATGACTTACCAATTATAATGAGTGTGGCGCGGTGGCGGTGATACAAACAAATGAATAGAGCGGTTACACTTCCATTTAGATATTGCACGGTTTAATGCGAGCCGAAGCATTACACGCCAGTAAATCATGCTCTCCAATCTGCGCACTAACGCACCAGACTACGTTGTTTATTTCTTCATCATTCTCAGCCTTATTTATTGCAAATTCCAAAAATTTTATTGTTCCATCATAAACGGAACGTTTTACTTGCCTACCCGTAGTTCCAGATTCGATAGCACGTGGCGTTTAGATCGAAATCTTTTTAACGGCATTCCTGGTGGACGTTTCACTTTGGCACGAATATCGACGGGAACATTACAATAAACGCCCGAATAT
Source organism: Helicoverpa armigera (assembly GCF_030705265.1). NCBI lineage: Eukaryota > Metazoa > Arthropoda > Insecta > Lepidoptera > Noctuidae > Helicoverpa > Helicoverpa armigera. Next base: position 5,216,237 of record NC_087130.1, on the reverse strand, counting down.
TCTCACCTATACTTTCGAACACTCGTAAGATTTATTTCTGTGACTTGAATCAGTTTTATTGCTTCTACGTTCATCTGTACTCATTTATAACCGACATAGATACTCTTTTTACGATTCGAGGCGCTCTGTTTATTTTCGTTTTTAATTACCTCTAGCGTGGGCAGAGGAGCAAAGTGACAAAATAAATTCGGGAACATAATATTGTTAGGAGGATTCTTAATACTGAAATGACTGCGATTGTGTGATTATGATTTACTGTCTGTGTCTGCCCACGGCACGGTAGTAAAATTGACAAATTGTGGAGTCGGACCAGTCCCGGCTGAGTAATACAGTATTTATACCAAATTTATCGTGGTTCCATGCTAATTTACATGTAACTAAACTTCAAAACGATACACGAAATAAAATAAATAGATATGACGGAAACGATTAATACACAGAAGCTCGAGAATAATTAGGTAAGATAATCAAACGCAACTGTAGTAAATCTATAACAAATTAGGTGTCAGAAGTAGATTTAAAAATATGTTCAACCGCCAGCGAGATTAATGAAATAATTCCAACAGTCCAACACTGCAAGCGGAATTCTAGACACAATAAAAATACACATTTTGCAAGAGGCGTAAGAAGTGGTCGTAATTTTGATGTTGCTAATAAAATGCGAACAGAATTAATAACATTCACTAATTTGAATTTTTTTATAACAATAGTAATGGGTGTCAGGACTGTAATTCTGTCAATCAGAACGCGAGATGAGAATGTTTGTGTGTGTGAATTTGATGAGTTCTGTAGTGGCACAAGAAAAGTATGGTCGGTTATACAAAATATTGTTATGTTAGGAATGTACCATCGGACATTAATGAGGCAACTCCATCACGACTCATCTCAATCAAATCCCACGACTGACTCAGTATCGATGCGTTCGCGCATAACGAGCGTCGGATGCTCCGAAGTGTTCCAGAGAGATTGTAAATATTTCTCTGTTTCAGAACACGACTAAAATAGATTAGAACGCGTGTTTCTAAATCCCCTTTGAAGATTACACACGCCGGCATTAGATCTGGCAAATTACCCTCTAACAAAGATTGTATTAATTACTTGCTCCCGATAGTTCGATGTAAATACTATTTAAAATTAGATCGGCGAGTTGCGTGCGCGCGGCTTTTCGGCGCCTTATATATCTGTCATTTTCTTCTGATACTTTGTACTAGTTGGGTTCGGTGGTACACGGTAATTAATTCGTGCTCTTGCATTATTAATTTTGCAGTTACCATTGCCAAGTAAAATAACATGTGCAACAAGATACCTTTTTTTCAGTCCAGTCTAGAAATTAGATTTTTTTCTAAACTGACTTGACTTAATGTTTGTGTGACGAGCTTTGATTAATTTTGAAGACTGTAGTACTAATTTCATGCAGAAGTTTTCTGGAATCGTTGTCTATTTAGAGATCTCTTAATGCGTGTGTAGTTTTGTCTGTTATTTGTTTTATTAATCGATACAGACACCGGGCGAATGTTTTCTCGTGTAGCAGATACAAATGGGATCGAGGGCTAATTATGTAATGTTGGTCCAGTTTCAGACGTACTCTTAATCGATAGCCATTTTTTATGCCATTTGAAGCGGGAAATGGATATTCGGCTGTTTATTTATGTTTACGCAATATCTATAAGTAGGTGTTTTTAGGGGAAATATTCTGCGTAGTGGATAGGTGTTTAGTGTTCGAGTTTATGTTATCAGGTGTAAATAATGTCATTTATTATTTCTTAAGGTAAATTCTTGTTAAATCCTTGGGACAGTATAGGAGTAGTAGGTACCTAGCGACGATTACTAGTTCGAAGATTTAACATTAAGCTACATTGTCTACAGTCGTAAATGCAATTCAGTTCTTCTTTAATATATGTGCGAGTGCCAAAATAATTTGAAAGCTCCAAAAACAAAGGAACCGTAAGCATTTATTATCGTACATAATATACACATAAAAATTCAGGGAAGCAGAAAATTTTCTGACTTATTAGACGATGTTAAACACGTTTCGGAAATCGAGAAATGAAAATTACATGTTATTAAAGAACATCAACACTGTTCGGTTGTTATAACACAAAAGATAAACAGACCGAATTAAATAGTCCCTCATTATACGCACATTTTGGTTAAAAGTTAGGTTATTTGGGCCCGGTCGGGTTATCTGGTGGTAAGATCTGACGATCACCACTGGAGATTATTTCGTTCTGGTGCGTAAGAATTCTTAAGTACAGTACGTTATTGATGATATTTAATAAGCATTGCAAGGTGTTTGGTGGCGGACATTTTATAAATACTGATTTATTCTTTTGTTTTTTTTTTCTTTATCGGGTGTTTTTTGAATTTGAAATGTCCCATTCATTGCACTAATTTTATTTATGGTTTTAAGATACCCATTTACCTTAAAGGTACCTATTCAAATATTCCTTAAAATATATAGATAACTACTTGCTATTGAATAATATAGCCTACCTATAGTTACGTGACACTAAAATGCAGGTCAAGTAGGAGGGTAGGTATATATTCAAATCACCATCTATTCTATTAAAGCCACCATCTCCACGCCCCATCAACTCCTAAACACAGCCTCAAAAAAACAGCAAAACTTTCGTATCACTCAAAACAAAATACACACAAAAAAATCGAGATCAATTCAATCGAATGCACTGATAACCCGAAATTACGAGTCAAAAGCGTCGGTATTAACAACACAGAAAGCAATAAAACAGCATGAAGTGGTATAAGAGCATTAATTCGATTATCAGATTGAGGTGCAAAGCGAGTTTCGATGTTTATCTAGGTATAAAGAGGCGCCGTAGAAATTATTTTACAACAGTGAAATAATAAAAACACTCATTAGCAGTCATTAAGTAACGCCCCCGCGATTTAGGGTTAGATACCAAGGTGCGAAGTTTATTTTGTATAATAACAGACCAAGGTGGTTGTCTATGTAGCTGTAGAATTACGAGTGTAATAGATAGGAGATAAAGTTTTCGATAAGCGTAGTAAGGCGGTCCGAATTAACACTTTGTTTTTGGGAAATGATGATTTTTGTTTTGTTTTTGTATTTTTTTGGGTAACTGTCATTTTGAATGCGTTTGGCACTCTTTTGACTCATAAATCAAAAGACAAAATGACAGAAAAATCGAATCTTCATGTCAATATGCCTTTGGTTTCAGGGCAACCAAGTTTTGCTAGATACATCGGCTCCACAATATAAGGTATGCCTATGCTAGGTCCATAGTACCTAATTTTAAAATGTCAGTATTGGTTTTGCAAATTATAGAGCAAATAAATTATTTCATTTACACTTTCCATTGCGCTACATAATTAAGCACCTGTCATTGTCAATCACTTCGCTATAATTTTTTAACCCGAAGCAAAATGTACACGTCGTTATCATTATACAATTTACATTATACTTGCCAAATGTTGCTTTGTAACCAAACTCATAATATCATTAACCAGAGTTCCAGTCGCGTCGGTCTGAAACCGCAGGTCCCTAATTATTAAAAAATGAGAATACAATTAAAACCACAACAAAAGGACTCATTTTCTCCCAACGCCGCATTGTAAGGGTTAATTGACACTTATTATAGAAACTCAAATAATATCTTCCTTGTTAATTACGTTTATTTCGGTTTTGTGTCGGAAGAGATGAAATTATCCTATTGTTATTCTGGGGTAGACTAACATTAAGAAGTGCGTAAAAAACGGACCTCATCTTTTTGCGGTCGAGTGAATCCCAATTGGCTCATTAAATCAGGAAAGTATGGTTGTTCCTGTCTAATTATTACGGCAGACTTTCTGCAGAACTGCAATGCTGGCATTAGTAGCACTCGCCAACGCAGAAGCGAATTTTGAAACTACATGCAACAATCCTCAAATCTTCGCACTAGATAATTGCTCTTTATAAAATCTATGTGTCCTTACCTATAACCGAGTCCTTGTGAACATAACTTTCTTTGAAATCGGTCCAGGCGTCTTTGAGAAATCGAGTAACAAGCATAAAAAAAAATACAGCCGAATTGAGAACCTCCTCCTTTTTTTGAAGTCGGTTGAAAAAGGGTGTACACGAGTTTCTTACCAGTTCTTCTCCATGAGACCAACTTTTTGGAATCGTACAACTAGAGTGACATTTCACAAGAGCCTGCAAAAGCCTACTTGGAATAAAAAACACATAACTCACTTAAATGATTGTTGTTCAGAGCTTTTAAAACCGGACTTATTTTGTCTTCACAATAATTCTCTCTTTTAACTATTCTAACTTCTTCAACAATAGTTTCCTCTGTGTCTTCACATATGACCTTATTTGTAAGTAATAAAGCTAAACATTAAGTTTTAATGATTCAATCAGCATCTCGCCTAGTAATGGGAATTGTGTTAATGTTACCATTTAATTTAATTGTGACACTAACAAGCCTGTCGGCTGACGCCTACTCAGTCTATCAAGTAGGCGATGAACTATATATCTGGTTAGAAAACTTAGATATATCCCGTATGGGTACATTCGTAGATGTAGAATGTGCTACGAGCTACGGGTTATCATGAAAAAAGTTTTGATGACAATATACAATTAGGTAATAGATAATTATATTAGTCTCAGATAGATACTAAACGTAACTTTTTTGGGATAGCTCTAGAGCTAATAGGCAGGATCTTGTCGCGTAGATATTGGAACTTGAAAAAATTGTACAAAAGAATAAATATATTTTTATTGATAATCTCAATTCATCTTGCAATAAAAAGTAGGTACCTACTGGCGTTCATTAAGTACTCTTTCCCTAGTTGCTCAATCTGAGTGTTAAAAGATAAAACTACCAAAATCAGACCGATTGATACGTAAACTCTTCCTCGCTTAATTCTAACGTTATTTTACGTAGATTAACAAACTTCCCTTCCTATTGACGAACATCGATCTATTTAAAAGTACATTCGTAATTACCGACGTCAACTCCAAAACCAATGCTTCCAGCCAAGAGAATCATTAGACTCTAGTGACGTCACACTTAAAACACTAAATAGAATAGGTACGTAAATCAAATCAAGATTTATTAGTGATTTCTCATCAGTTCGCAGAACCGTCGGCGTCTGACTAAAGGAGTCAACAGTCTGACGTATGTATCCTCTTTTGTTTACGAAATACCACTTAATTTTATTCATAGAGAAGTAAATTATGGATATTCTGACATTAAGCTTATAGTACATTATTAACATCGTTGTTTAATGCATTCTAGTAAAAATATTTAGCGTTTCGACAAGATAGAATAATAAAATGTTCTAATAAAATAATCTTTTGCTTGTATGTTTATTTTGTCTGTATCTAAATCCTAGATATGAAGTCATGGTGGAAAGTTTAGATTTTACTATGACCTAGGTATTGTTTTAAAATCAGTTCGTTTGCTTATTTATTTTGAATCATGTATAAACAAAAGGTATGTTTTCAGACTTCAGAAATATTTTTCAATAAATTCGTTTTGTTAAAAGTTCGGCTTATACAATAGCCAAAACTTCTTACCAGAATAATACGTGGGTGGGTACTACATTACATTAAAAATAATATCAATTTAAACATTTAATAATACACGTATTAGCAAGAATAATGAAGGTACTTAATTCACGAACATAACATTCGAACAGAACATTAATTCTCTTTTAACCAGTACAGAATCATGCCTGGGGCTCGAAATAAGCTCATTTAATTACTAGAGTCAATGCAAATTGTTAATTTTCGCTGCAATCATACGAGTTGCGGTCTCACACACATTTAGCCGGAAGGTACAAATTCACAGGTACCCGGTACAACGGGCTACAAAGATATTGCATGCTAGAAGTGACAGGCAGCGCAGTAATTTAAGTGCCAATATCACTGAAATATGCTCACTTAAAATTGCAGATATAGTAAATAATGTGTTTGATAGTAAATAGTGTGTAAATAAACTCAATTTTATAAAGATTTTTATTAAGAACATAATCAAACTGTAGCTTAAATTTAAAATATTGTTTAAGTAAATAGTAAAAACAAAATCTTAGCAACCATATTTTACCTCATATTTTAAATCTTACCGCTACAATTATTTTATAAGGTTTTAACGCTTTTACTTTCGCATATGAACTAGCTTTTTTAAAATCTTTAACGGATCAAAACTTACTTATTTATTTTACTAGATATATTGATAACAAGACCCACAAAACATTAACTTCTTAATGAAAATCAACAGAAAACCCCACCACATGTCACTTCCATACAACCTCTATCTGAACCTCAACAAACTCTCACAATAAGCACTTGAAGCTACAATTAGCCGTTTTGTAGTCGATGTAAAGGTTCAATTAAGCCTTCTGAGAGATCGGACAAGGCTTCAACCACGAGTACCTAAACTCGTATTTCTAAAATTGCACATGGACTAGCTAACTCATTCTTTGAACGCTTATTTTGTTACCCTTACTACATTGATACAAAGACACAGCATAAAATTCGTAGAGAAAATTAATAGAAAAATTCAGCCACATGGCACTTCCATACACACTATATCTCAACCGCAACAAACTCTCACAATAAGCACTTGAAGCTACAATTAGCCGTTTTGTAGTCGATGTAAAGGTTCAATTAAGCCTTCTGAGAGATCGGACAAGCCTTCAACTGCGAGTTTTAATAAACTGTTCATTTCCCTGCTCTTTGTCAGGTAATGTCGTTAATTTATAGTGTGCTCTGTGATTCATTGGGGGATCACGTTATGTAATAGTTAGTGTCCCTTTTGGTATTTTATATCTGTGGTGATGCGAATTTTTTACCGACTTCAAAAATAGGAGGTTCTCATTTTGACCAGTTTGTATGATTGTGTGCTATATTATCTCACGTTTGCCTTAACCTGTTTTATGCGGTTTTCAGCATAGTTTTTTAAGTTTTTTTTTATTTAATTTTTAGGAAACCTACCTATTTGTTTTTTGTTGTGCCCACAATGTGATCATATCAAATAACTTCGAAAATAATAAAAACAAGTAACGATAATTTGAGAAAATGATGAAAACGTTAATCTAATTATAATCGTTCGGATGTTTAATCTATAAGAGGACCATTTAGTTTATTATGAATAATGATCACAAAGAACAATAGTATCCATTTAATTCAATATGGTATGAATACCTGCATGAATACAGCTTTTGCCACGGAATATTAAGTGAATGCTCTATAAAGTGGTTCCGTACACATTTATAACATTGATAAAAATATAACAGTACTAGGTAAATGCGTTCACTGTTTCACTTAAAGCGTGTTCATGTGTTTAATTTCTAAAAAATATATACTACGATCTAAGGAAAATTAAATAAACCTTTCAAGTAAACTATTAACTTTAAGTTGATTCACACAGAACCCTAAAACAATTTAAGAATACAAATGGCTCCAATTAAATACAATAAAATGCAAAGTAGACAATAAAACAAACAAATTATAAATGCATTACCCACTCATAGTAGGATACATTAAAATTCTATTGTAATTCATCAAGAAACACACCTTCCCCTTTCTTTACTATCTTAAAAACTTACATACGTCACTTACCTATAAAAAACATGAACCTTAATACAATGCATTAAGGTTCAAAATCGAATGACTTTTGTTTCGTAGATGGTATAAGTAAGGTGGTCAGATATAATTGGTGTTAAGTGTGCGGTAAATTATAATGAAACATAAGTAGATAGCGTCCATACAATGTTTTTCTTGTAATATGCAATTAGCACATATTGTAGTACAATACTACGTATGTCATCGCTTGAAGAATCTACAATTACAGAGAGAGTAGGGTTACCATGTCTCAGGATTTGTACTGAGACCTCAGATTTTTTTGAACCGTCACAACAAGTCATACCTTTTTCAAAAATCTTCTTTACATTGACATGCGTTAATTGGGTACATAAATGGTTCCTCATCATCAGCCTATCGCAGTCCACTGCTGGACCTAGGCCTTTCCAAGTGCACGCCACTGAGATCGATTTTCGGCTTAAAATAAATGGTTAAATAAATAAATCTTTAAAGGTTTAGTCAGTTTTGTCATACTTATTTTGAGAAGACTAGGTTGGAGGACTAGGTTGGAGGACTGATTTTTTTGAATCTATTTGGAAAACAGGCCTTTTCTCCGGATTCTTATTTCATCTGGTCACCCTAATCGAGAGTCCCTTACGATTGCCGGTTTTAAGTTAATTGTTACTTTCCAACGATGATGTAAATACAAATGTGTATAGACATTAATTGTGTGTTTAGTACACTTTATTGTACTTACGATAATTTAATGTTTTCATTTGCAGTGTGTAATTTCTTGATTTCTACTTTGATGTGTCTATAGAAATGGATTAATTTGAGCTCTCTTTTTTGCAGGTACGCAACGTTGTATGATGATTCCAGAAATAATAAGTTTTGAGGTAATGGGTGGACACTTTCGTCTTATTTAAAAGTCCTAAATAAAAAGATGAAAAGTGGCCAGTATAGCTTATGAACAGGTTTGTTTTGGTACCAAGGAACATTAATTATTGCGCAGTAATTATCCTTAAAAAAATGCGATAAAAACACTATAAAACTAACACAATTCTTAATTCAACTTAACAACAATATTTGGACACACACACACACACACAAAACAAATTATAATAATTACGCAATAAATAAATGGGTCTTTAAAAACGTCGTAACAATTGCACGGCAGCCATCTTTGATTCAAAGCTATGTTTCTTAGCTAAACACGTGTTTAGACAAAGGCAATTAAAGGCTTTCATCTGACGATCGAGGTCACCGCACGTGCATTGAGGGGTTATAGACATTGTACAACATATGTAATGTAAATGATAGATGATGAACAGAAGTTCCACTGCCATCAAAATAATAAAAAAAATGAAGCGTGCTGCGTAACTGGAGGAGTTGTCTGTGAATGGCAGAGTCTTTCTTAACCTAGAGGTCTATTAGTTTAGGCTAGATTACTCACCATTGCCTTATATTAATTAACAACGAAGTAAATACGATTTACTTACAAACTTAACTTTCGAATTGAAAACGTTATCCTTTTTAGGAAGTCGATTAATAAAAGTTACGTACCGCAAGATCACTGTAACCAACATTTTGAGTAAGTTCCTATAAAATAATTAATTATTTAGCCATATCTAGAACTAAGTTCATCAAAATCACTGAAATAATCCATAGTAGAATTCTTTATTCGCTGAAGGAATTGAACCTACTGGAGTATAAATGCTTTGTGACACTAATATAGGTATGAGATTAAAAGGGATATGGCAGTGCTACTATAATTATTCAGACTATACATTTAATAGATAGCTATAGTGTTTGCTATAGAATTGCGAAGGTCAATGTGGACAAAGATTTAACAACTGCGCACTATATGAATTTCGTCTAATATTTGGTTTGCACAGTACCTATTCATAGTGTTTCCTTTGAATATAACATAATATTTAAGTCTGTAACAATTTAGATTATATTCAAATTTAATACCTAGGTAAAAACATTACCCTCTTTCTGGTCCAATCGAGCAATGAAACTCACTAAATATGAAATCATCTAGAAGAATACATATAGTAAGCATTGGTTACCTACAGGAACATTACAACCTTAATTTGATTAACAAAACATAATACTGCCATCAAAATGAATAATATAAACTTGACTAATAAAGCAAGCCTTACAGCAATGAACACAGTTATTGCAAAGAACCGCTATGCCTTAAGTTACAAACTAAGATTTCTACTGATTAGCAGTCACTTAAGAGTACTGCTAATCACTTAGCTGTGTCTGTTAATTATAGGCCTCTTAGAATTAACGCTTGAAAATTAGCAACTAATATATTTTCTCTGCAGTTTCACAACGTATCTATTTGTTGTGGTTTAAGTTAACAATTGTAACAATAAGGCGATAATAATTTAACACACAGTTTTTTAATATGCATAAAGAGATCAAACAAGCCTCGTACTGTAATATAGATACACCTTTTTTTTCAAATGTTAAAAATCAAATTTTGAATTTGAAATGTTCTACGTGATTGTACGTGATAATTTTGATCAAACATCACTTAATTAAGGAAACACATAATCTAAATCATCAACACTTCCTTGTACATACTTATTTAATTCAATGACCATCTCCCATTTCCCCGCAATACTGCATCTACGAACACACAAAATGAATAAGTCAAAACAGCACTCGTGTTCATCAAATCGGCGTATCAAGTTGAGAAGGAAGATCAATCTTTGAGTTTGAAATGTTCTACGTGATTGTACGTTATAATTTTGATCAAACATCACTTAATTAAGGAAACACAAATCTAAATCATCAACACTTCCTTATACATACTTATTTAATTCACCGCCCATCTCCCATTTCCCCGCAATACTGCATCTACGAACGTACAAAATGAATAAGTCAAAACAGCACTCGTGTTCATCAAATCGGCGTAACAAGTTGAGAAGGAAGCAGTAATTATAATTGCGTCGGCCACCGTCCCGTGACGCGGGGCCCTTCTCAATTGTGCCTCCTGGACTGACGAGGCCTTCCTTCCTTGAGGCTAAAGGCCCAAGTTAAGGACTTATAGCGAAGCAGACAAAAAACTTTGTGAAGTCTTTTTTTTACCAAGCATAAATGGGGATCTTTTCAGATGATGGAAGGATTTAATGTAGTGTTTAACTACAACTGCAAATGGCACTGTGTTCTTCAAATCGGCGTATCAAGTTGAGAAGGAAGCAGTAATATAATTGCGTCGGCCACCGTCCCGTGAGGCGGGGCCCTTCTCAATTGTGCCTCCTGGACTGACGAGGCCTTCCTTCCTTGAGGCTAAAGGCCCAAGTTAAGGACTTATAGCGAGGCAGACGAAAAAACTTTGCGAAGTCTTTTTTTTGCCAAGCATAAATGGGGATCTTTTCAGATAATAGAAGGGTTTTTTGTAGTGTATAACTACAACTGCAAATGGCACTGTGTTCGTCAAATCGGCGTATCAAGTTGAGAAGGAAGCAGTAATTATAATTGCGTCGGCCACCGTCCCGTGACGCGGGGCCCTTCTCAATTGTGCCTCCTGGACTGACGAGGCCTTCCTTCCTTGAGGCTAAAGGCCCAAGTTAAGGACTTACAGCGAGGCATATGTGGTAACTAGAAAATACGTTGGGAGAATTTTTATATCATAGGACTTATATCACGGAAGGTGTAGTAAGAAGGTCCCTTTGTTCCAACGGAAAGTAAGGTTACTTCAAACTCATCATCATAAGACGATTCTTCAACTACCACATATATGTACTTCGAAACAAATCTAACCACTTTCCCTTGAAGCTATTTATTAGAATTAAAATTATCACGCTCAATTCTTTAATTAACTATGACAAGAATGTTAAAGGCATGTTAATGTGAAATGCACCAAAGCAATATCTTGCAAGTACTTATTCATTCAGTATCTTACTTTTTTTCCAAGGAAATCACACAGAAGAAAGAGTGTTATGTAAAATCTATTAATCCAGATCCAGCCAATTTAATGAATCAAAAATTGAATCATTCAAACCTTAGGAAAAAGATGAGAGAGAGAGAGAGTGAATTACACAAAATAACATAGTGACTATTTTCGTTCAAGATATTTTTATTGATGAGTTAATCTGAATATAAAACAAATATAACATGACGCACATTATAGTTTGTTTACAATTATTTGAGAGTTACAGCAAATAAGATTCTAAAAAAAACATACTATCGCAAAAAATATCTAATTTGCACTCAATCTTCGTATAATCAAGATATAAATTATGAAAATTATATTTCTGAGACACCGTAATATGCCATTTGCAAAAATTGTTCGCCACTTACTGTATATCTTGTTGACTACTGATAATTTAATTTCACCTACGCTTACGACGAAAATAAAACAACTTTTAATGATGGAAAATCATTGGATTTCTTTTAATTTATTCGGATAATAAAGTATGGTTATTCTAACATACTTACTTCATCTCGAACACTTACAAAACAGATCAAAGATAGATTCTCTTTGATTCTGTTTTACGAGCTTTTAACAATAACAATAATTATCGCTCGCGCTCGTAAATTGGGCCGCGGGAATTATTTCCTCGGGTTAGTACATTATACATGTCGGGTCAGTCGTTGCAACATTGTAATAACACATGTCATTACGTTATAATTGTTGTAAAAAATAATTATTAATAATATGTTGTTGTTTAGCGATTTGTAGCTTAGAGTTAGTCTAATGAGTAATTAGCAACATTGTAGCCGCTGCATAATTATTTCTGAACATCATTTTAATCACTTCAAAGGTTAGTGTATGTGTTATTAATAGTTTTAATATTATTCTGACATATTGGTGGGTCATAAAAAGATAATTAATTACAAAGTATACCAGCTAAATAACTTTACCTTTTGTATGTATTTAATGTACTGACTACTTAACTTTTGTATGTCCAAAAATAAAACCATTATTTTTGGAAACTAAACTTTTTAAAGTAACTGTTTTTTTTATTCTGTATTCATCATCTAAAGGTCAACTCCCATGAACCGAGGTAATGTCAAATTATAATTGAAATTACACCGCTATGTACAAAAAACTTTCTAACTGTACATTGATTTAGTTAATAACTTGTATACGGATATTTATTTAGTACGCAATTATTTATTATTTGTTGCCATGTAAGTAGGCACGGTAATGATTCCAATTTAATTGTAGACCGACTTCCGCGTTCGTATTAGGGGACTGACCGACGCACGAACAAAAGACGAGTTCTTACTTTTTTTTATTTTGTTCTCTTTTCAAAATAAGTCATTGACTTGTTTGTTTTAGAGTTTTTTACTGAGTCTTACGACAGATTAATAGCAAAAAGTAAGCTTCAGTAGCTTCTAATTTAAATAGAAGTTTGTGATATCACGTACTCAGAATTAATGTCAAGTCACTTCATTTTAATTTAGTTTTAACTTCACTTTTAATCTGGGATGGTAAAACTTTTAATTAAAGAAGTAATTATTTAAAATAATTAACTACATTCATCACATTGTGGTCTTTATTCGAAAAATCTAGGAATGACAAATAGACTAAGCGAAGATATCCTAAAAACTGATATAGTTTTTATATGTATACAAGTTCATATATTTATGTTATAGTCTGCAAACAACTGAATTAGGCCACAAGTAATAAATTTACAAAGATTTTACAATAAATTATATTAGATTTACAAAGATTCACTAACTGTCAGATCAATGAAGATTTTCAATATTTAAACTAATAGATTATGGGAGGGAAAAGCTTACGCTGCAAATTTTTCTTGAACTAAAGCCACTTTAAAAATGGTAGCATTAAATTAAAATAAATAACCCATTGTGAATATATATCTACACGTATTACACTACTACATTAAGTTTTAAAAACAAAAGAAGATCTGAAAAAAAAATCACACCATCAGAGAAAAAATAAAACATATTTCAAACTTCACATATCCCAATTCGAACATAGTACGGGAGCCGTCTACCACGTCACCGTCATTACCCGTTTTGTTAATACCGCATCGGTCTTTTGTTATTTTGACACAGGAAGTTATTAAAGCAATTAAGTGGGGCACAGCTCCTGGACTATTATCATCTCTAGAGTGACGTGTTAATGCTCGGCTAGTGATGAGGTGGTATCGAAATTGGTGTGGTGAATCGATTGGGTATCGAGTACTCGAACCTATTGAAATTCTTTCGATATGTTCTTAATCACTTATGAGGTGCTTCGATGTCTTGCTACTGCTAGTATGTACCTACAGGCATATTAGGTACCTACAGAAGTGGTCATTTTTTAATAAGGTTGTATGTAAAGTAATTTTTTATTTACTCAATAATGTTACAGGTTCGTTTGGTCAATGGGTTTCTATAGAATTACAAATTGAATTATTTGTATTTTTCGTAAGCATATATTTTTTCTACGTGTGCCTTCATTCATATATTTTTTTTTAACCAAGTGTAGCTCAATTACTGGTTCTGTCTTTTGAAAATTTTCTTTCTTTTAAATCAAAATGCTACAGTAATTCATCTTAAAACAAATATTTACACAACCACATCACTAGCGCCCTCTCAAATTATATCGGTTCTTTAATTTTCAATCGGAATGAAAGCTACTGTTCGATCACAATGCACTCTCTCATATACACTATGGACATAATTGATAGTCGTACAGCCTTAACAATAGTGAAATCATTCACACACGACACTCTAAAACCAACCCTAAAGTTAACACATAAAGTTGAATTTTAATTGTGTATAATGGACGGTGGTATTCAAAAAATAACAAGTAAGCTTAAGTTGCGTGGCTCCCGTACTTACTCAGTCTAATTTCTTAGAAGTCGTTATTATTGTTTCTCATGATTAAATTTCTTTTTTGCTCACAATGGAATCACGAAGTGTTCCGTTTATTTTGTATGTGGGACTCTATTATGTTGTTTCGTTTGACATTTTTTGGACTTAAGAAACTTTTTGGTGGTTTAATCTGAGGTATTGTAAGCAGGAATAACTTTTTAATAATATACCTTTGTTAATCTTATTTTCTAAGTACGTTTAACTGCATTGGACTTTAAATTATAATTTATTCTACAGTGGATTTAATTTAAAAAACGATGTAAAAATAATAACATTGCGTTAGATTCTATTAAATCGTTGCCAATTACATTTATGAAGATGACATGTGTTTACGTCTTTTAAAAACTTGTGATACGTTATTAAATTAATGAAAAAAAATACTTATTAGATACTCATATGACTTTTTTGCTATAGACTTAAAAATACAGTTATTTTAAACAGCACTGAAAACCCATCACCACTGTACCAAAAAAAAAAACAAAAACTGAAACCAAACCCGTGTGAACCACACAAGTGTTAGACGCGAACAAAGAAAGTAACGTGTCAATTATACTTCGTTGCTTTTTTTCTTCGTAACGAAGCGTAATGCAATTATTCGTAATAGCAGGATGATATACACGACACTACGAACGACGCCCAGTAATCAGTCACACAATTAAAATGTCGTTACCTTCAGTTTTTACACCTACCAACGTAACTTTAATTATGTCGGGATAAAAAGCGAGTGAAAAAACTGCGATTAACCAAGAAAGGTATATTGAAAAAAGTTGGTGACGAAAATTAGTTTCGTCATCTCGCAATTTGAGTTGTGGTGTAATTAAATTGTGGTGGTGGGTTGAAATAATGGGTTTATGTGTGTGAGTTCAAAGTCCTTTTATTAGCTTTAATTTGTGTCTTAGAAATGCGTACACTGTATGTCTTGGTTTTGACTAAGATCCAAGCATATAGCGGTATAACCGCCAATTGTACTGTTCTTTGTGTATGGTGATTTCCTGTGTTGTTAATTTTCATGGTGTATGTACATATGTAATGAATAATAATTTATCTATCTAAATCATAAATGGACACAATTAACTTTTCCCTTATTTGAGTTTTTGATTTCGTACAACACAGTTGTTTTTTTATAATTTGAAGATCCTTCTAAAATAAATTAGAAATGCATTTTCACTGAGTTCCTAGACAATTATTTCTCAACTAATCTACAGCCACTATTAAAAAAACTATTCTAACTATTCATCAACCCTATAAAAGCCACAGCTAATTTCACACAACCTGTCGCATAAACAATTAACCCTATACGTGTCAACAGTAATTCCCAACAACAGTTGTGTCGAACAGATGAGTAGGAACGGGTTAAATTGCTCGTCCAATTTCGTTGATAATTCGAGGAAGTGCGATGTGACATAATATTGTAAAAATTATACCCCTTCGGTGTAATTATGGCGCTTAACCCTTGTAGTCATCGGTTTCCTTACTAATGATGTCTTATGTGAAGGATCTTAGAGTACAAACACACTGCAAACTTTTAGTCGGCCGGTAGTTTGTTTGGTATCATAAATCAGTATAAAGATAATTGGTAGTACCTACGCACAAAACAAGGATCAGGTATTTAGTCGGTATCGTGGAATCAAGATTTTCTTAAAAAAAAAAGTTTCTACCATCGGCTCAACTGTCGTTCGACTATTTTGTCTGTAGTGTGCGGCTGCTCTGAGGTTGACTGATGCAACTGAATAATATTTATGTAGTTTGTGTAGTTTCTATCGATTGGGATTCACACTGTATATTTAGTTTGGGTGTAAATCATCGGGTGATATTTTTATTTTCGGTTCTGCATCTGGTCAGCCACGGTCAACCACATTAAGTATTACTTTTAGTCGGCCGATAGTTTGCTTGGTGTCAAAAAGTAGTATGAAGATGAATAGTAATACGCACATTTCAAAGATCAGGTATTTAGCCGGTATCACACTGACTGATAACTTAGGAACCAAGATTTTCTTTAAAAAAAAAAAAACAACCATCGGCTCAACTGTCGGCCGACTGTATTGTATGTAGTGTGCTCTAAGGTTGACTGGTGCAACTGGTTAATATGTAGTTTATGTATTTTCTATCGATTAAGGGATTCACACTGTATGTTTAGTGTTAAGGTAAATAATTGGGTAGTGAAGATCAGGTAGTAACATTTTTATTTTTGGTCTGCATCTGGTTAGCCACGATTAAGCGTCGTTAGTAGTTGTCATAAATGTTGAATGGTATTAAAAATAATAATTATAAAGTAATTAGATATATCAGACGCCTATGTCAAAATATCTCAATGTCTGACTACAGTCATAAAATAATGTAAGTATATTTAATACAACCAAATTAAGTATAGAAAAAATAACTTTCCTAATTGATTATCTTGCTTGTCCCTTCAGTCAACACAAAAACATGATCTCTCTCGTTAGAGATCACTCTCAATCTCAAACCGGACAGATTATGTTTGTAGACACTCGTAGGCTCCCTACAAACGATCAACGGACAGTTTACATAAGTAATTAGCTATGTCATACGGGAAACGGGGGTGTTGACAGATTGCGGGCCGAATTAGTTCCGTGTGGAACCGGCCTTATTTGCTTACGTGCTACGGCCGTAGCGTCGTAGCAGCGTAGCAAATGTTTGTGGCGTTTTAATTACTTTTGATTTGGTCACTCATTTTTATCTTGAGTAACATAGTACTTCTTTGTAAAATAAGGGTTCCTTTATAAAAATAAAAACTACTGATTAACATATAGATACCTACATATGCATCATATTCTATGAGTAACTACTATATACGCAGTAACAAAATTAATATGTTCACCCATAATGGATACCGCTCTCATAAATCGACCATACAAACAAATCAAGCTAAATTAGACACAAAGGGCAACAACAACAAATTATTGTGAACGAACCTAATTTGCTAACTTTTTATATATTTTCCTCGGTCGCGTCTCGGGGCTATTAATATGAATCCTTGTTTAATATCTGACATCTGTTACAAAAACTTTTATTATAAGACTAATCCATTGCACACACATACACACACTCGCGTATTCTCCCCACCCACACATATGAAGATCTACACACACATGTAAAAGCCGACACTTAGTTAAGCGTCCTATAAAGCAACATTGTAAGTAGCTGTCTCAGTACAAACGTGTTGTATCATTGTTTTTTTATGAACTATTATTTTTGTACTAAGGTTAGCGCTAATTAGCGCTGTACAAATAAACGTTGTGTAATAAATTAAAGTTTTTACGATGATATAATGAAGGCTATATTTATTTAACATACAATGTATTTAAAGAACCATTCACGTATGTATAAACATAATGAAATAAAAAATACTAGAAATAATTAATAACTGGTCAAAGTTTTTATAATCATTATATTCCGATTTACATTATAATTGGATTGGGCTACCAATTCCGGGTCGTAATTAAATTAATTAATCAGCTGGCACACTACCTGTTTGTGATGAATAAAGAGATCACTTTGAAATCAGGTGTGTGTATATGTTTGATTTATTAAAAAAAAAATATATTAATTCATTTTAATAAATAATATGGAGTGAATCATTGTTAAATATGTTTTATCATATTCTATGTTTTGTCTGTGAAATAACAAAAACAATTTCTAATTAATAAATTGATACTTTTCTGTAAAATCATACTATTAATGTAACTTATATTTTTTATGTAACAATTTTCTTAAAAAAAATTCACATAATCCTAATTATACAAAAAAATATATCACGAACCAAGACACCCACCAGCCAGCTACATACCCCACGACTACCCACCGGCGCCCTCATCTACCAGTTCTTAATTAACTAAGCTTATATAACGAAAGATGCTCTCATTTAGATAAGGCCGTAACTTTCAGTCTAACTTAGACTACTTAGCGTGCTCTCTTAATGCCTTGTAAAGTTGGTATCGCTTGCTAAGTTAATCACCGAACTTCGGTTAGTTTTATGATGTTGGCAGATGTGACAATAGGTGAAAGTTTGGCTTGTTTCTGCGAGTAGGTAGACAAAATGTGGAAAAAAAGGTTTATTAAAAAATTGGTAAAAATGAATTAGTATTTATTTATTTAAAAGTATCAATATTTAAAAGTATCAATCATTAAAAAAAATATGTTGAAAAAGTTTTTTAATGAATCAAAAAAGGATGGAAGAATACGGGACAGCCTTTGCCCAGACGTGGGTGAAGACAGAGAAACAAGATTAAATAAAATATGCAACAGTTAAATCTTTAAATAATGAAAACTTTCTTTTATATAATTAAAAGTTTAAAAACTAATTACATACTACGAGATATTAAATTACATTATAAACACCAAACTAATCTTCAAAAATAAACCTCTCCACAGCTTATAACTACCAAAAAAACTATTAAATCATCGTAACATTTAATTAATAGCTCCAAAAGGTCAAACGGACACACTAATTACAATAACTACTGAGAAACGTTTATCCAATCATACAAACACGTATTAATCAACAAATTATTATCTGTATGTAAGTATGTTTGTAGAAGTAAAATAACAAGTTTTCCTCATGTGGAATCTTATGCTTTTAAGAGTAAGCAACTACTTGTTTTTCCTTCAGTAATTAAATAGTCTCTAATAGATCTTGGAATACATGTGAAAAACCTATAAAAATATTAGATGTAGTTTTTCTTTTATTTCTGGACTTGCATTTACTTTATCTACAACTTTGATTACGAAAAAATGCAAGATTCAGCTGTCAATTAAGATTGCAGTGTCCATAAACTAAAAACTATACATAGATTGAAACAGATTGATTCTGTAAACATTAATTATATTTTAAAATAAACTAAATCTATATTATATATTTACAAACTAAATTATTCCCTACAACTTACCTACAAACAAGAATAAAAAAGAAACTGTACATATTTTCTATACAGCTTCTTGAATCATAAATTTATGCCAAAATAATCAGCCGTTATTACGTAAAAGAGTAACAAACATCAGTGCATAATTTTTCCTATTCATATTTGAATCTTTCCAGTGCCTATATACTTAGTAGAAAACTAGAAAAAAATAAAAACATAAATACCTCTCCGATCAGACAGCTAAGCAATAACTGTCGCCACGACCCATAGCGCGTCTATCTAATTAATATCGCCCATGGAGTATAGACGTAATGAATTGTCTTTACTCTATGGGTACTTAACACCCTTAGCCTTATTATGGCTAGTTGTTTACCTATTGAAGATGAAGTATTTCTTTGTAGTTTCTGAATAGATAAATTATGGATTTTTTTAAATTGATAAGTGGGGTTAAGCGACAATTGAAATAGTAAATGGATGAAGGTCTCAAGACGAGTGCAAAAATACTGTAAATTAACACTAGGTACCTTAATATAAAATATGGTCTTAAAAAGTACCAGCTTTAGAACTAGGTGTAAACCACCGTCTCGAACAAAGTTATTGGTCTGAACCTGGTACTTTTTAAATCCATGTTTCATAAAAAGGTGTTAGAAGTTCTAGGACATATTTCGCCGGTGTATTTATCCATTGTGTAAGTATATTGACAATAACCTTGTTAACAGTTAACTAACAACCCTTGCATCAAGTATCATGCTCTCAATCTTGGTCTAATCAAGCAACTTTCGCTCCCAACTTATTACAAGATTAATACGAATTCTAATCGAGTTTTGTCTCATTAAGTACCAGGGTAACCGAGCCCTCTTTATTATAGTAGAATAATACAGCCGGGTAATATCGCGGTATAGTTACTTAATCAATTCCTTTGTTGGTAGAATCGACCCCGCCGCAGTGGGTGGGGGTTGATTAAGAAGAATATTGCTTGATTACGCGCTTGAAGTATGGAATGCGTGGATGTTAGAAAAATTGTCGCGCTTGCTAGATGTGGCTTGTGTTGAACTTTAATGTGTGTGTGTGTCTTCTCTTAAGAAAACATTGCTTCATGTATGTATGTAGCCAAGTTGAGGTTTAGTTTACCTTCAGGTACATCAGTAATGATGGTAAGTCGACTAAGGATGTTTCAAAAAATTCTGTGATTTTTAAATACATAAGTAACTTTTTCTTAATTTAGAGCTCCACATTATAATTATTTTTGCTAATGTTACAGATACTTAAACCTTTTATGAAATCCACATCTGCAACTACACGGATAGGTATAATTCTAACTTTAAAACAAATGACAGCAACACAACAGTTTATTCGTAGATTGAAGTTCACCAACAAAATTGTCGCTCTAAACGATATCCTAGATATCATTGTCACTTTCACAATGTTCTGACATCTGCATCGTCATACACACACACGACACTAGTGTGCGTGTATGTATGTCTGTGTGCGTGTGTCTAATGAATGTCTCCATAGCATCGATGAATGTGTCTCGTGGATCCTTCGACTGTTCCCAACTAATGCCATCGATTTAGATACAATTACCAATACTACGTATCCGATTACACGACGCCTCTCGCCCATATGGGCGCCCTTAAACCCTCATCTTCATTGCTTTATAAGTACAATATATTCACTTTGATTGGAATATTTTGTTCATACAAATGTTTACTGCTTTGCTTGTCAAATTGATGATCTTTTCCGACGTTGAAGTGCTTTAAATTTTGTTGTTCAACTTTGTTGTTTAGTGTCAGAGAACATGATCTTTATGGCGTAACTTGAACATGTTTATTAAATACGGCGTTAACAATGTATCTATTAAATATAGTTACTTAACTTATAGGGAAGTAACTTATGACATTAATGCAGGTTTTACGATAGGCGATATTTCAATCTATCCACGAGCAGAACATAGCTCTTTACCAGAATAGAATAACAAGACTATCCCCGAGTGACAGAAATATAAACTCTCTATTTTGTAAATCAAAATTGTCTTACAATTTTTTATTAAGGCAGCCTCACACGGACCCACAATCGCCAAATGGCTCCACATGGCGATTACAACAAGCTCTTTTGTACACTCTCTTATCTCACACGGTCTAACGACATCTACTCATCTCTTCGCGACACAATGGATAGACGAATTGAAACTACTAGGGATAGACAATGACGGTTAAGCGGGGAAATTTCTCGTCAAAAGGCTAGTGGGCCTTCGAGTGTGGAAATGTTTAATCTTTAGTAAGTTTTTCAGGTATCGTGTGAATAAATAGAAGATATAAAACTAATGTCCTTTCTCGGGTTTCTAGACCATCTGTCTACATGACATTTAAATCGGTACGTCAATTTTGTACAGTTTCAATTATGTAGAAGAAGTACTGTATGCACCTGAACCTATCCATTTGAAAACTCCCTAAGACATGATTGGGCTCTTAAAACTACCTGATGTCATCTCACATACAAATTACATGCCAAAGATTTAGTGAAATAATTCAATAATAACACATGCATTTTAGAATCCGGTAAAACTGTAAAATGCATATCAAATTCTTTATCAACACAACCGAAAAACGTAAAAGAGCAACATGTAAGTAAACTCATATGAGTGATTACACTGATATCTTTTGTAGTAAGCCCTTATCTTTGCAGCTAAGTCGGTAACGACGTCCACTCATCTCATAGACACAATGAATGGACTTAGTGACTGCGGTTAGACAAAGCGGATTGTCCGATTGTGGGGAATCGACCGATTCTAAAGGGTCGTGTGAATTGGGCTTAATGTTTAACAGCCTTACTTATAAACGTGATTTAAATATAAGTAATACTTAAGTGCTGTTTAATAAAATTCTTACTTATAAACGTAGCTTAACCATGTCTTAACTAACATTTAATCACTACTTAAGACTTTAAGTAGTGATTAGTTAAAATGTTGCTTAGAAGGTGATTAGAGATTTTATAAGTAAGGGGGTTAGAGTTTTGTTCTATTACCTTTTCATTTTTTTTTGTATAAAATTAAAAATTGCTGTTTATCTTATAATTTGCATAAATAAGCAAATAAAAGTTGCTGTCTATCTTAAAACTAAAAGACAGCAACTTTATAGTAACTTATGATGTCATATGCTAAGCTTTATGACAATGTACTTACAACTTTCAAATGTAATAATGCAGTGATTTTTTTTCACTTAATATCAAGTATATTTCAATGGCTAGCTATGATGGCGTCAAACTTCAACTAAAAAATGTAATGCTAACCAAATGTAGAGGCATACTACCACTAACACACATTACCGTTCCCACAAAGAGCCTTAATAAAATTAAGATAAACGTTACCAATAGTAAGGCATCGAAGGTCCAAGAGTTATTTGTTCGTCCGTCCCTAATTCAGTAATTGCGGATTAATAGGGTCGCGGACGTAACGTACAGGTAATTAAACGGTGGTTCGACTGGCGATGACCTCTTTAGACCTCTGCTTCAGGATAATTCCACCTTTGAATCGAAGAAAAGAGTTTTAGAGCGAATGTATATAGTTCGTTTAAGGTTAGAGTGGGATGATTTGAATTACATAATTTTACTGTCAGTAGCTTTTGAAATAGGAAGGTTAAGTTTGAAACACGTTAGTTATGGAAATTAAACGGTGGACGACTGGCGATGACCTCTTTAGAGCTCTGCTTCGGGATAATTTCACCTTTGAATCGAAAAGAGTTTTAGACCGCTAGTAGTCCTTTTTAGGAAATAGGATATTTTAATTAGGTAGATAATTTTATTGTAAGTGCGTTGAAATAAAAAAGTTATTTTATTTCTTTGAATATGTGTCACGGAGAAATAACTATCTGAATATTAAAGTACGAACAATAAAAAAAAATGTGTTACAATATAACTCATTTATTTTCATGAATCACACCTTTTGGGTTAATTAGAAGTCAAACAACGAGCTTTGCTGTTATTATAACCGCTAATGACGCACTATGGTTTTGCCCGGCCCTGAAACTAGCATATTCTAAGATTAGATTATAATTGAAGGTCAAAATAGTTAGACTGAAAACCTTTTTAATTACCCTCGTAAACTTGTAGAACTTTCAACACTCCTATCAAGAAATTACCAAGAAGAAATTGTGAAAGGTCGGGGCCTACCAAAGTCTTAAAGAACTCGAATACAAAGCCTACATTTACTCACAACTGGAAGTTAATAAAATGAATATGAACATAATTACAAAAAGAAAACTAGAGCCATTCAATTGTAAGACTGCTTAACTTAGGTATGATAATATGCATTCAAATATATGGTATGACAAGATACCTAAGCTTCATAATTAGAGACTACTTACACAATTTTCACTCATAAGAAGATTCCAGAATGGATAGCATTCTAATTTCAAACAATTCAGTAAATCCAAAAATAACAATTGCCGATCGACCTACCTTTTCACAATCAGAAGTCGTGCCAATCATAGCCACATAAGGCGTTAATAGTAGCCCCTCGTTAGTTCTCCACAACCTTCAAGCCAGTAATTAAAGTGTGGTTAGCAAAATTAAAATAATCGTCATTATATCGAGGTGGGCGACCGAAATCCGAAGGTTGAGTCTAATGGGAAATAAATTGTCCACAAGCAATGCTGAGTAATTAGTACGCGTATTTAAACTAAGCAACACTGGTTTGTTTAAATGTCTTAAGGCGCAGATTGTTTCACAGACTTTTATATCTACAGTTTTTTATTTAAAAAAAAAATGATTTTATATTCACCCTTTAAATCAAATCCCCTAAATAAGTATCAGTTCAGTAAAATAATTATAGGAGAAATTAAAATATTCTTTGATACAAAGTTTCATCAATTCCCAATCCAGTATTTTTATGTAAAGAATAAAAAAAAAACATAGGATATTTATGTCCAATATATATATTATACATATATAGATATTTATGTCCATCCTTGCAAACTTTCACATATACGTATACCTCATATTAGTAGGCTGGGTATATATCTGCCTAACCTTCTGAGATAAATAGTCGCTGTTAATATTATTATTTTTAATACTTTTTATTCCAAAAGAACATGACATTTGTCACAATATTAACATAAAACACAAAAATAGTCGTCATCTTTACAAACAGTGATTAAAATGTTTAATTGTTGGAACGCTAAGCGGACGTCAACGTGTGCGCTACAGTTTTATTTAAAACATTGTAATTATTACAATATTACAACGTAAAATTACAAGCACACAATAACAACTATAATTATGGTGTAATTAATGGTGGAAAAAATGAATCATGTTTGGTACGCTGTGGTTTTTTGGACTGCTAAAAAAGGTTATGTTGTAATACATAACCTTCTTTTGTGAGGAAGTTGTGTTACTAGAACTTGCGTCTAATTGTGCAGTACCTACTTAATTAAAGACTAGAATAAGAAAGAAACCATGATTTATATAAATATACCGGTCGGTCATCCGTCACAATTTATGTATTAATCATACTACACCTTACGACCCAGTTTATTTAGGTCCATCGTTAAAGAAATTCGTTTACCTTGTCTTTGGTCTACGTATCCTTTGCCAACTAGGTACATCTACAATTGACACTTAACATATAAAAGCGATTGAAAAAAGTGTAAGAACTTATAGGTATTCTCTAAAGTAATGATTAATTTAAAACATTATCTTCATTTTACGTTCAAAAGATCGCTCATGAAGTTAAAACCAATAATGTACTCGTTTGCGGATTTTGATCGTAAAATATCAATAATTGATCCATGATTATAAAAATTTTACGACTTATTTGTTGGTACACTGTTTTATATCATCAATTTGCGGAATTTTCTTTTGAAACCAGATTTACAAATCAATTTGGAATGTGTTAAACGAAGCTTCAATTTTCCTTTACAAGATGTGCTTACTTCGTTTTTTTAAGAACACAATTCAAATTCAGACTAAAGGAACCTCCTTAGTTGTCTTACCATAGAGTTGTAACACTAAAGAGGCAATAAGCCACACCACGAGAGTCTATTATAGAGGTATTCTGTAACCGTGAAAAAATACATACACCTACTTACTAAAATTAGAGTGACAAATAGACTTGTCACAAACAAATTAACAATCTAGATCACACTTCTGTGACCTGTCATAATAAATTAATGATGATTGACGCCTCATTAATTCTGCTTTGTTTTTCATGGTACCCTATGTGTTTAACCTTAATTACGTATATGTGGAATCACAACTATCGCTAATTTGAGGAAGATGGATTAAAAAGTAAGACTTTTTCTTCATTCAATGTGCGTTACACATAAGGTATGGAGTCCCATACCAGAGTTTATTTCTTGACAAACTTGGAGACTTGAACTTAACCACTTCACTGTCCACGATGCAGACACAATAGTTAAACAATCGGTGTGTATCACATATGAGCCATGGGACAGGGAAGTTATTAATATAGATAAAGGTAAGCGTCATCTACTTGTAAAACGTCTATACCTACCTGAATATCATTAAGAAAGGTGGTACTTCGAAGCTAAGAAGATGTCTGATCTGACTTAACTGATTGCTGCGCTTTCAAAACATTTGACCCATCACAAATAACTATATTACAAACACAAAACTGTCCATTGAAACTTCATAATGACACAACACATAATTGCTCCGACACGATTCATATTTTACATGACGGTCATCATTTGAACAATGCGTCGAATCAGTCTGTCCGGTAATTATATAGGGCTAACTGTTTCATATACAATGCCAATAATTATCGCTGAGCCTGAAATCGTTCGTCATTTAATAGTCGAACAAATTGTATGGAATGAAAAATTGTTACCGTATTGTGTGATGCATTTTGATTGGTTTATTTTGTAGTGTGTTGTGGATTCTGTCTGATATGTATTCTTCCTTTCTGTAGTTTTAAGGTAAGTAAGTATATTAATAGTTGAGCAGCGTTTGCTTGAGACTGTATAGGATGAAGAGATCATAAAAGCCTTACGTCGATGATGCCTTCAGATGTTCCAATGTTACAGATGTATTTCATAGCAAATGATGATAACGTGTGTTATTTTCATTTTTGTATCATAATA
This sequence comes from Helicoverpa armigera, assembly GCF_030705265.1. Taxonomy (NCBI): domain Eukaryota; kingdom Metazoa; phylum Arthropoda; class Insecta; order Lepidoptera; family Noctuidae; genus Helicoverpa; species Helicoverpa armigera. The sequence goes on along the minus strand of NC_087130.1, from coordinate 5,189,862 downwards.
GGTATTTAATGGATCTTTTTGTAACCATTTCTGCCTAGAAACGACTTAACTGAATTGGGATTCACATGGCAGAATTCATGGCCTGATAAATTTCGTTACTACAGGATTTAAAAAATAACTGATATCTCACAGTAACCTCAATATTTCTAGATCATTAATATTGATATAAACCTTAAAGGTCGTCTAGGTACTAACTAAACAGAACTGTGGGTGGCTCATGATACAATAAAAATTGTAATCTACATAGTAACTTACATTTTTAACGCTTTAGCAAAAGTAAGTCAAGGCCATCTGTCCTCACGAACATTATGCTCCGGTTCAGACAATTCAGAGTTCACAGACATTTAATGAAGTCCTCATAACAAACAAAGACAAACATTCTAACAAAAGTATTGATATCAAATACAATTTGAAACAGCATAAAGAATGGACGCGAGTCCAATATTTTATAAGAGATGTCGCGTCGATGACACGACTGAAATATCGACCACTGTTCGAGGTGCAAACAACTTACTAGGCACGCCTACAGGCTATCGGGACAAAAAAGAATACCACGTCCGGGCAACACACTCGTGAGGCAATATAGCACAATTTTTATCTCGCAGATTTATACCGTAGTGTGCACACAGCAGAGGTGCAGCTGCATATTTCGTGTAGTGTGTAGGCGAGCGCTGTGTGTGTGTGCGACGAGATGCGAGCGCGAAAGTTTTGCATATGTGTAATGTTTCCAGATATACAGGTGACAGAGGAGATACGCGGTGGGCGGGGCCAAGGGAGGGGTGAAACCTATTGGAAAGAGATGGCGGACTCGCTATGATAATGATGTTATTGCTTTCTTGATGTTCGCTCTCCTTTAGTTTTATTATTTCTCGATCTACTTATAAGGCAATATAAACGTTAAGTGTGAGCGCGTATAAAATACGTTTATTGTGTCGTTATAGCCGCCCGAGGCGGGAGGGAATGCAAAAAGTGGAGATTACAGATTTAAGATTCTCCAGTATGGGACAAGTCGTTACTCCGGTGTCTTTCGTCGATAAAAGTTAATCAGAGATGACGCGTGACAGCAGTGATACACGACAGTGTGCTGAGAAAATTGTATCGAAGTTTACTTCTTGTACGATAACACTAACAAGATAATATTCGCAACAGTACCGATACGTAATGCGTTGTACACGCGACGCCAAAATACAAATGACGTGGCGTACGTTAAGTGTTTAATATGATAAACATACAATAATCACTTTCTCTTTTACATCACTGGCTGTTTACATTTTATATTTAAACATGACACCTTCTTGTAGCAAACTTGCAGTACACATATTTAAAAACAGAATTAGAAAGCTAAACTTCAAATCGTTCTATTTATTTATTTTAAAAATAAACAGCCAGTTCCATATTTAAATCTGCTTCGATATTTAAAATTGCGAATGTTATGTACCCATAACACGATCAGTGAAATGCAATTAATTATGGAAACGCATTGCATAATAATATTGGCGCTCACATTTGCTCGTGCATTTCCCGACCGCAAAGTTAATGAATCGCTCCTACGCAGCTATGTGGTCCTGGTACCTATGGCAAGCAATAAATTAGTTCTGTGAAAGTTAGTCTTTCTATGAATTAGTAAATACTGCATATCGCCTCGACTTTTTAATCAAATAAATCTTAATTACCTACATACATTAGAACATGGTCTTTTTGGAAATATGGATTTAATCTTTTGTTTCAAGAAAACATTAAACAAGTAACTATTAGTTACCCAATAAGTCATATCATCAATACGTTGTTTGCCAAAAGATGTTATCAAATTGATCAATTAGGACGACCTTTTTTATAGTTTGTCTTCAACACACATGACCTATTCCTTGGGCCCAAATGAAGAAAGGACTTTAAAACACACTGAATCAAGTCATATTTATAGGTACATGCACCTTTTGTAGCCAATACACATACATCCATATGCCAAACAAACTGTTGAATACTAAAAACTGCCAACTGAAAACCACACAATTTCGGCCTCTTCAAAAACTCCCACTAATGCAAAAACATTACACTTATTGCAGAAAACTGAACCCAACATTAATTATGTGAACGTTGCATATTCGCGCACGCATTCAAACGCGTGTAACCGCAGCCTAAATGAATCGCATGCTTATCACCTTTTGTGTACAAACCATGGAGAACCAAATGACTAGCGGAGATGCCATAACGGCAAATCTCCCAAGAAAGTAGCACGCCAAAATGCTATGTTCGGGGGATGAGAAACGTTACTGTCTTTGCCCGTATACCATTCTTTAGAACACCAAAAATCATCGACAGATGTCTCAAAGAACACGAATGCTTCGTTAGTTGTCATAACTAATCGTTTAGGTCATACCCACTGTACGAATTTGACCTAGCAGAAGCCGCCTGACCTACCTGCATTACGGCATCTCCTCACATCTTTACTTACTCCATGGTCTAACCACTCATTAAGACCGAACGATTGTCTTGCATTTTACATTCCATTGTCAGCTGTGAAAGGAGCGCAGAATTGGGTAGCCGAAGATACGCGGTAATGGAATTGCAAATGTGCTTGGATATAAGTTTCTAGTCGTTGACGTATGCGGTTGTTTTAATGAGTAGTCATTTGTTTGTTGTGTGTTTTTCAAGGTGAGATGGCTTAGTGTGTTATGTGTCTTTGTTTTAAATAAGTATTATGACTAAGTAAATCTATAAGAGGAAATTATTAATTTCTCTTTATTTATAACTGTTCATAATTTATCCATGAGCAAAGTGACCCCATAATTTTTTTTTGGCACTATATCTCATTGTAAATAGTTTGTATTTGTTACACAATGCTTGCAACATTCTAATAACAGTTTTCGTAGAAAGGCTGTAACATCAAGTAGGTAACACTATTCCTCATCTCTAGTTACTGATTCGAAGGAAAGTTGTAAATATGACAATTAATAGACTGTGTTTTGCATACGTAAGGATGTGTCATAAAGAGTAAGAAACCAAGTGATATAGAGATAATAGAGGTAATAATTAGAAAACGAAGTTTATATGTAGCCTCTAAAGTAATTGTATAGTATTAGTTTACATATACCTATCAGAGTTACCTAAATACTATTACCCAAGTTCACCAACTGCATAAACATCAGTTATGTCAAAGCAACTGTTTACTATGAATTATTATGTTCAACTTTCATTTTTTTTTTAAGAAAAATAGATATTTATGTTGTTGTCAAACTTGAGCTTTAATCTTAGCTTCTAGTTTCTAAATACAAACAACAAAGAAAATGCAACTACTTACTTCACCTTTCAATACAAAATCAGAAAATTTTGAACCAACTCAGCAATTCATATGCCACCATTATAATTCCGCATATGCCACCAAACAGTTTGAATACAGTCTCGTTATGAATAGACCTTTACAAGGATAGCTAAGACCGTTTACAAGGATAGCTATTACACGCCCAAAGGATAGTCGCCCACCTGAGACTATCAATTGGCGGGTTTTAAGATCATATGCTTACTTTGTAGGCAATTTGGATGATGATAAAACTAAGTAATAATGTGTGATTGTGGAGTGCTTTGGTTTCGTGGGAGGTAAGTTGTTAGTATATTTTCTTCAAGTATTTTGTTGACTTTATATCAATGAAAACCCTCTAACCATTTGAGAACCTCTAGGAAAACTTCCTAAGAAGAAATTCATAGGTTCTGACGCGAAATTTTAAATGCATTTGTTATGAAAATCAACGGATTTTTACTGATAGCCCTTGCTTACCACGCTTCTGTCAAATAATGCATTCATTTCAAAAAAATGGCTCAAATCTCAAGTGAAGCCCAGATCCTTAACAACACAGCAATAAGAACTATTATCATCAGATTGTAAGCACATTTCATTTTATAGAATAGGTTTTTGCCAAAAAATCGTAAATCAATATAATTTTCGAAATAAAATCAATGAAAAATCTCCAGTCTCGCAGTTATTTTTCAAGAACGCCATAAACTAGACGGAATTAAAATTTATAGCTACATTAAAGTTATTTTTGCGAATGTCCACGGAATATTTTACTTTTTAATGTTAGTTAAATCTTCAAAAATGCTCAGATTGATAAATCAAATATTACAATTGAAAGATTAAGCTTCTGTTGTAAATTACTTTTTTCGTGTATTTTCTTATTATTATTTAAAGTGAATTAATTTTACCTTTTGTATGGATTGCTATAGTGACTATGTTGGTCAGCTGTAAAAATATTAAAAACTCGAATATCTCATTTAATCGTCGGAAAAGCTGCAAGCCACAGCCAACATTGTAATGCTTTCACTACATTTTTTTAATCATATTTTTTAAAACAAATGTATTTTCTATACGATAAACATTATACATTTCACAATATTTAATTCTTAGATTTCCCAGAAGTTACCCACAACTTTGTATCATACATACTTTTTCATACACATCATCCATCTTCGAACAATAGTCGAATACTGGCCGAATGTCATATTGTTTCTCATATTCTTACGCCTTTTTATAAGAAAAAAAAATGTTTTAAGGCTGGCCACCCCAGTGGCCAACGCATCCCAACATTTCGACACTAAAACTTTGATTTACGACTTTTGTCCGCCGATTGCGCACTAAAACAGCACTTACGTCACTTTCAATTTTAAAAGGGAATGTCTTCACACCGTAGTGTAAGGAGTGTGTTGAAAGGATGTATGAATGAAGATGGGCTAAAATACATAATTATTAACATATGTCTGCTTTATACAGACTAAATTAAGTGCCAACCACTTTGTCCTTATTCATGGCAGCTTTTAATGAAGAATAACGTATTATATTAACTTTGAAATCTTATTTTTCTTTTTTTATATAAACCTATATATTGTATGTCAGTTACATTCATAACAGTCAATTGTATAATTTGATAAATGAGTTCATATCGGGTGTGTCGTTCACAATCACATTAAATGAAATGCGTTAATATACTGGTGATTATATGTCGATTAGCGCAAAAGAAAAAGAAAAATACGTAAAAATAAAAAAATGCATTTTTCAAACAAAGTAAATAGAATAAAAATGTGCGAAAATTAGAACACCATATAAAAGTCAGTCATTACAAACAACTGAAATTCTCCCTTGAAAACTGACAGCTGTCAACTGATCAAAACATTCGATACTCCTAACTTTATCTCTGCTTTACACATGATGTTGTAAATTAGAAAAATGAAAAATGACTCCTGTGGCTAAACCACTGAATGGATTAGCTTATTTTTTTTACAATTCGCCATAGAATATCATAAAGTATATGTGATTAGATTTAATGTGATTGTGAACGACACACCCGATATACTTAGATGTATTAAGGATTCAATGTTTACCTCATAAGTCTTCACCTGTCTGATTACACGTCGGTGTGACTAAGGACTGCCTTAACGCGAAGCTTTTTAACCGCCCTCGTTGTAAAACCGTGTGCGTCGCGATTGTCCGCGTTACGCAGTAAACTCGCCATTCTTACGCTGACGAATAACATATATTATCTATCATCTAAACATGCCTTTAGCTGCACTGAACAGTCTTCGCGGATTTATGCTGCACTAGCCAGCAAATAATTATGAAACAAAACAGTAGCCAGTATGTTGTGAACGACTGTGTTTTGTTTATGACTAGAATTATTGTTGAAATAATATTGTTTTTGTTTATTGTTGACACACGTACGAATTTTTCAACGATTTTTTCCCGGACTATCTATAGAAGCAATCCTTCTCCGTGCGAGAGGAGGCCTGTGCCCAGCAGTGGGACGATAAAGAGGCTGTAACAGGATCTATGGAAATTGTTATTTAAAAAAGGAACGGTCTACTCATTTGATAGGAAATGATATTGTAGCTTAGGAAAGGAGCTGATACCAAATTCCATTAATTCGAAATTTAAAAAATAAAGACATCTCATTTAAAAACACATTCCAAAAAAAAAAAGAAGCCGAAAAGTTTTAAAAACGAATTTGAAACGACCCCTCCGGATGAGCCCACGACACGTTATATCTCATTGTCTTCATTGTACTGGTCAGTTGAAAGAAAATGAGCACGTTTCATTATAATATCCAAAGGCTGTCAGCCGATACGCACTTCCTTTCGACGCCATGTGGCCGGCAAAGCTATTTAATTTTTAACATTATTATAACTGGTTAACGATAAAATATTATTTTTTAAATTATATCCTGCGACACGTTAAGTATTCAGGCGATTGAATTTGTTTGTGTTGAATGTGTTTTGTTAATGCGGCACGGGTCAGTTTTGTAAAGGGTTAGGGGGAAGAACTCTTAAAAGGTAGGTAGGTATAGAGGTATTAATAGAGATATCTACTGATACAAAAACCCAGTCTAGTTTTGTTTGGTCTATAAACCTAGAGTGTAAGCAGATGTTCAGTAACATTTCAAATAGTATTTCAGTTTTTTTCAACTGCTATTCTATTCATTAAGTATCAACATAATGGAGGCAATACACGATTTATTATTATTTTTACATAGATATTGTTTAGCACATATCTGATAAAATATCTTAGCTAACTTTCACTTAACAGTAGTTTTATTTTCAAAAACCTTTCTGAACAGAAAGGGATAGCTATTTGTGTTTCCTGAAGATTTCAAATGTAACCTTGAAATACGTGAAGTAAGGTCAATGCCACAGGCTTCTGACGTAGTTTTTGTTTTAGAGAACCCTCCCTCTCTAAAAGTGTCTCAATACTGCCCTCATGTCTTGACCGATACCGATATACAGTAAGGAAGTTAGACGCTACATTTTTTTTTTGGGAAACTGAGGAAGAATTTTACTGTCACTGTAAATAGAGCCTATACATGATAAAGCTAAAAGGTATAATTAGAAATTAAACAAATGTTTAACTAAAAAAACACAAAATAATATTTGTCATTTACATAACGTAAAACTATCCTAAATTATTTACATACTTAATGATAAAAAACATACATTATACGTTCTTATGTAGGTATCTATCTATCTACAATATTCTACACATAACATCAGCCTCCCGACCGGCTTAACTTAACTACGCACAACTGTGCTTAACACAAAACCCTTTTAACCTAAGTACAAAACATGATTTAATTACTTCCTCCATCGAACAGCTCAATCAATTCACTATGGAATTCTCATAGGAGGATAAACAAAAGAGTCTTTATGCCTAAGTACGTACTCAACTAACCAGGCGTGGTCCGGTGACGTAAGTACAAAAACGTAAGCAATAATTAAACGACCTAACTTATAATTAGAACAAAATACATGATACCTTAAAGACCCTATACAACTGATTTTGTTATACCATTTTAAACTCTATCTCCGCGTCTTAAGGTTGATTTTTAATAAGGAGTTCAGTTGCACAAAACACTGGGCATTTTATTCATAAATCGAATCCATCAAAGTTTAAATACTGGCTGGATTAAGATATCGACTATAGTATTTCAGATTTTTATTGGTGTTCTGTACCACATTTATTGGTTCAATAATTTTAAAAACTCTTTTACTCGTTATTCAGAAAATAATATAATTATCATATGTATCATGTGTTCTCAGTAAGCAGTTACCTAATAATTTTACTAACTTAATCCTTTTATCATCGTTTAATGATGACTGGTGATAAACCTCGTTAATTTTCTTAATGATGATTGGTCATTCGCTTCCCTTACGTAACACCAAATTCCTGTAAACCAGTAAAATCAAACTTATTGGACTTTAAACAAAATCGAATTGAGCACAAAATATCATAAAATACATAACATTATAACTCATATCGAATAAAACAATGTATATGATATGTTTGCACTAAGTTCGAGACAATATCTCAGGAGCTCGCATTCCTGTTTACTCCATATCTGTAGTATCGAAGCGAGATGAGGCGAAGTGAGATTTATGATTCAGAAAAATCTCTTAATGGACCATCGGGCGCATGGTCCGCAGTGATAAATGTGCAATTTCAACTCTAAGAATGCAAGCACCAAGTTTTGACTTGCCATGATATAGTAACTTACAAATGTTCACACTATCCGTGATTAACGTTTAGTTTTATTGTTGTTTTGTATTTTGTGACGTTTTATTCTCTTTTGAATTTGTTTGTGTTCGGTTTTTGAATTTTGAATTTGTAAGAATGAATCCTAATTGAAATTTTTGGTGAATTTGTTTTATAAATGACATTTAAATATTGTTTTTAAATTATGAGTAAGGTTATAATTGTACTTAATCGTTTTAAAAGAAATTTCTAGAACATTTTCTTAATGCAATAAAATGCAATAACTTTTCTTTATTTTTATTCAATTAGCTATACAAAATTACACAATTTCGTACAAAAACTGCATAAATCGAAACAAAAGCATAATTAACATTGTTCAGTGACACGGCCATTTTAATTACAGTACTTTGTAAGATATAATGCGTCGCGAGACAAAGCACCGCCACATTAACGTCCTCCGCAAATTGGGAGACTTAAGTGCTCTAGCCAAAGACATAAACAATACGCATCGCTGTTTCAGGCAAAACACTCCACACTATAATTTTTCCACATTCATACAATAAGGGCCGCAGTCAATGAGTCTAGTCTGATACTTCCACAAGTAAAGTTTGTACGCACACAGACGCACGCCCCACTCGTTAAAGCTCGAAGAGATCGCGTGCAGAAAGCTCCACACACGCACACCGCCGCATGGCCGGCGCCCTAAGCTGTGGTCAGTACTAACGCAAACTGTGTGACGGACACACGAAAAACGAGCTGAAAACGGAACGCAAAACTAACAAAATCAAAAGAGTATTTACATTAGCACGCGCGAACGTTCCCTTGCAAGCAGACTCGTCGCGTCCGAGCCGCGTATGTAAATGTTCTGCGCTTGTGTTAGTTTATGATCATCTGTCAAAAGTCGGATACATGTGACGTTTCGCGTCTGAAATGTAAACAAAAGTTGTTCGAGTCTCAAGGCATTCATTTGGACGTTATTTACGATCTGCGATGAGTATGTTACGTGAGTTATGAACTTGCATACGTTGAATTAATTGCGTCAAAGTGTCGCGGACGACCCTTTGGATTATTTTTGTACGAGTAAGTAGTGAAATGTAACTTGTTTAACTTTCATGTTTCTTGAGACAAATTTGTACGTAAATAGAGGGATATTATCGCTGCAAACCGTTTAGTTTAGAGTATGAAATACGTGTTTAGTGGCTTGTAAAAATTATATGAAATTGCCTTGTCAGCTGTCATAACCAACAGTTGTTAATTTTGTAAATTGTGCCTTTGTTTAAGTTTGTTTGACAATGCAGTATTCATGGGCGATTTCAGGTTATTTGTTATTCCTTTTTGTGAAGATTATGGTTGTCATATTTAGTCACAAAGCTGCTTGCAGGAAATTATTGCATTCACCCCTATAGTTATTAGCAAATGACGCAGAATATAAAATGAATTTAATAATAATTTATATTGCAGGCTTCACTATCATTATGGCCTCATATGTTTGTAATAATAAACATTCTCAGAATATGAATAACTTACCTACCTATAACTAATAATTATTTCACCGTTTTATAATATCTTCTGATTATAATATGACGTTATTAAACACAACACTAATTCTTAAAAACTTTTCCACAAGAAAAAATACTTAATTATTAAGTATTGCTGCACTTACACACAATATTCAACAATGTAATATAATTATAATTTTTCATAGAAAAATCCTATAAAAAGTGAATAAATAAAGTTAATTATTTATTGCAATCGGTGATTCTTCATTAGCGGCCGATGTGGTAATCTCATAGCCACGCCACTAATCCTTAGGGTGACGTCCGGTTACATTTATGTGGGGCTAGGGCTGTCACGCAACTAATCATGTGTAGTAGTGCAGTGAACAAGGTTTGCCTGATATAGTAAAGGCTTTTTTGCATCTTCTGATAAGCAGTACTTTTTTCAGGGGGTCGCAAAACAAATGGCTTCTTACGCTTTTATTTTTTCACATACAAAGATTTTTTTTAAATAAACTATGTACCTCTATACTGCACTTGTTTCGTAAAAATATAATTTATTTAAATTAAATCAGTCTTAAGTATGAATGTTTATTTTATATAGAAAATCGGAAGTAGGTACGTTTATGTATTTTAGCCTTAATTTTAATCCATGTTATACTTTAGTACATATATACCATTGTACAAAATATTTAAGGATTGCAAAATGCTCTAGGACCTCAGACTACCGCGTGGCAACCCTACTCGATCACACATACAGTGTGTACGTACAAATATTTGAATGTGCGAGTGCGTGATGACAGTGTGCGCCTCCCCTTGTGACACCCCCGGCCGGTTATAATTGCATTCCACTAAAATATGACTCTTGAGTTTATCTAGTAGACTGCAGATCGATACATGCAGCTAGCATCCTTAAAAAGACTTCTTGAAAATAAACTTGTATTGTAACTTTAAATATAAACCTAAACTGTGGAATGGAGCCACTATATTTTTGCACATCTTCAATCAAATTCAGTGAATCACAACGTAATTCCCTTCAAACCACAGCCATAAACAAAACGAGACATTAAGATAAATCCTGTTAATCAAGTAAACAAAAACACTATAAAAATGTTCATTAAAACAAAACAAACAAACAGGAGAGGTTATTACGCTCATTAACAAACGTTAAGGAGTTTTATTAGAACAAAAACCATCCAAGGAGGAGACAATACACTCCGTTAAGAAGGGGGACCTTAAGTGGCGCGCGGACGTTACAGCATTTTCTTAATTTCTTAACCACTACACTCACACGCAGCGGGATGAAATTAAGAAAACATTCACCACATTAAGCGTACACTATTTATGGTTATATTTGTACGGCAACCCGACTAAATCTAATAGTTGTCTAGCTGAAGGAACGCCGAGGTGCAAGCCACACTCTCGCACCGCCCGCCTTTTTTATTTGGGTGTCGGGTGAGTTTGTCTGAAGGTTGGACGTCTAATGAAATGTTCTACGTAGGAGTTTCGGATATCCTATGTAATTAAACAGGTGTCTTGTGGACTTAGCAAAGGTTCGCTGTAGCGGCGACTTTTTCATTTAATTAACTAAGGCAATTACGTGCTAATAAAAATTTTCGTAGCACAACATTTTCGTAGCACTAAATGCTACGAGCAATTAGTGTTACTCGTGAGATTAGTAGAAAAAGTTTTATTAGTATAATTGAAGTGGTCTGCGTGAAAATGATATCACATATGGATGCTGAAGAAAAACAAACGCTATGTAACTATAGCGATATTTTCTCAGCGGAAAACTCCTTAACCGACGACGTCTTAGCGTCCAGCCACGAAAGCAATAAAGAGCGCAGGCTTCCACGTTCATTAATTAACCCCCACTGCTCCTATCTCTTTCACACTTAAGCAAACTATTTGTAAATGAGCGGACCTCTCTTTCACCCGAGCTTTGCGCAAAAATTAACTACTACATGTTCCGCTTTCGTGGTATTCACACATGGAACAAGAATGCATATGCACGCGCTGAGACAAGCAAAAAGACAGCTAAAGAGCCTTTTCCTTTACTTGGGAAATTGGTGTTAATTACAATAATGGTAAGGCACAGTTTTGTTTGCTTTAATTCCGGTTGTATAATGTTTGTAATGCGACCTTCGGTCACGTGTGGTTAGTTTCCTATAGTCGTGTAATAAATCTCTTAGTCCTCGTAATTACAATGTTCTTGTCTGTTGTGTGTTTTCATTAAGGGTGAGACACATAGATGTAGTTTGGCAAGTTATTTCATCAACTATATTGTAGCTAGAAGTAGTGATGCAACTCTCTATTAATTTTGTTGAGGACAAACTTTTGACCAAGATTCAGGGTTTCAGGACTGAATTCATAACTACACAGTTGGACCCAAAGTAAAAAATGAAATAAATATTTTACTTGATTAAACTGACCCTGTTTTTATTAGACGTATCTAGGAGCAGATTTATTTATAGGTACAAGCATAAATATTTTTCATTTTTTTTTAATATAAATAAATCTTGGACTTGTCTTTGTATTTTGCCTATGTACTTGATACGTCTATGAAAAAAACCGTCTGATACAAAATAAGAAGAAACGATAGATTTTGAATCTTTATATCCTGTATGTAATTTTAAGTGATTATATTTATAATTATAATTTTGAAGAAACCAATGAAATGAAATGATGAATCTGGTCATGAACGACTCTAAAGGCAAATGTCAGACCTTAAGGAGCGCTAGAGTGTCAACTTAATCATCAATTTTAAGTAAAGAACATACTTTGGTTGATTGTAGAAGAAGTTTATTTGAAGTTCATAAAAATAAAATTTAATTTAATATCAAATAATAAAATTTCCAAATCGGTTCAAAAGTTCTTAAAAACTCAATACACTAGAACCTCATAAACAACATTTCGACATAAACATTGTACAGACGAACAGACAAACGAACATGTTCATTAAAGGGTTACAACCATCTAAGCTCATTCATGCTCTCTTCTACCGCACGAATTGTCTGCCAACTTATCAAACTGTGTCGCATCCGACGCGACGGCGATAAATTTATTCCTATCCTTTTTCACTACAGCATACACAACCTCATTTGCCTATCTAAACTCCTTTCAAGACACTATCATATTTTTTTCATATAATTGCTGGCTGATTAGAATGTTAAAAAGTTTGCATTTTAAAATTTAAAAAGTTGAATATTTTAAAAAGAGAATCGCGTTATGTCGCGCGGTGTCGGGTCTGTTCGTCCCTGTCGCTCGGGCTGGGCGGCGGCGCGCGTCTGGGCGGGCGGTATGCAAATGCCTAGCGCCGCGGTGGTGAGGGTTCACTGTGTGTGTGTCTTGTACCATTGGCCGCGCTAGAACGGCCAACTTCGCCACCAGTTACGGTTGTTTTTCGTTCCGTTTCTAATTAACTTCCGTATATTCTTAAAGTAACTTTTCTCATCTCGTTCTCTTACTTTTTCCGCACTGTTTTGTTATCGTTAAAACGACGGGTTGTTATGTGAAATACGCTCGCGTGTGATATGCGAAAGTTGCATTTTTTGTCGAATTTTCGTGTGTGTTTATTTTTGCGAGGCTTACCGTGCTCGGTTTCGGATTCTTAATATATGTAAATGCACCCGTTTTGAGTATTATCAACGTTTCCTAAATACAGAGTTAGTTCTCAGTGTCACGACAATGTTGAGTGATTTCTGAAGGCGAACGCTTTTGGTAAACGAATACATAGTCATAACCCTTGCCCGTGTTTGTTACTCGGCTAAAATGTTACTTTTATAACTTAAAGAGTGAGATTTTACGAGCCTTAAAAATAAATTACTCGCCTCGAACGGATAATCGTATATTCGAAGAGTTCACGAGTGAATATTTTATTCCTGATTAGTGCACAACGAAGGTAAATAAATCGTTTAAATTGCTTCATTGGATAAAACAGCTTAAGCGATTATCGCGCGTGACCTTTACGTCTTGTTCTTAACACCAAAAGTAAAAAATATAGCCACTAATTAAGAACAACAAATCGCTCGACTTTTCCGGTCGCCAACGACGATTATAAAACCATTAAAAAAATAAAAACCGCTTTGGAAAAAGTCAAAGCTCTATCATAAATCACGCGTCAAATAATTACACTTGTAAAATAATAAAATGGAATCGCGTCCACCGATCGCTTTAGAACTGTGTGCGCAAACGTAGTGATACATACGCGAACAAATTATTTGTGCCAATAAGGTAGCGTTAATCTCATACAAAACGAACAAAACCACCAAATGAATGCCGACACGCAACTCTACGTGCGAAATTTTATTTATTTTTTAATCGTAAAAGGTGGGAATTAATCCTCGGTTTATGGCAACACCGATTCCTTTTAATTGCTGCTTTGACAGACGTTAAGGGCTCTCATCAACTGGCTTTCGGGTGTGGTCATAACAAAATGGAACATTGACAGCTGGCAATATATTTTTATAGTTTTTACTGGAGGTGTTGTTTTTATTAGTGATCAATTTATTTGCAACACTCTGTTCAGCCGATGGGCCGCAAATTAGAAAGTTTATGTGCGAATGAACGACGACTTATCGTAAATTACATCGACGGCCGACTGTGAGGATGAGCATTCGAAAAGGGCAATTTTAATTAGCCCCCCAAATGATTTATAAGCCATCAAAGTATTGTGAATAAATCTCGATGTTGTACAAAACGAACAAGGGGGTGCTATTAAATATAACACTCAACAGCCTCTGTTTTTGAAGTACCAACCGCCACTTTTATGGCTAAAATGCATTTTCCTCATTTGCATTTTGAACACTTTTATTTTAGGGTTAGAGTAGCAATGTATAATTAAGTAATTTGCTCATATTATGTGGGTAGAGTTCAATCAAATAGCCAGTCAATATTTATAGCTTGAAAAACCCTACAAAGCATGCTCAAACTATCACTCGCATTTTTTCAAACTAAAAATACAAACAATGACTAACATTCGATACAAAAATGAGCTGCCCACATCTCACACATTGTTATCGTAAAATCGTTTCGATATTTTCGATGCTACTTTCATCAACATCGATATAATTCACTTCTGTCTTAGTTTAAAACAGCGATCGTGATCATACAACACGACGGTTTCATATATAAAATTTATCGATAAATCGCCAGGCTCGCATAATGTAGTTTATTCGAATAAAATAAAAAAATCCAGGGTGGATGGCAGGCGACGAAAAGTATTCGACTCGGAATGCACTTTTGCATAAACAATGCTCTTTTGTTTAGAGAAAGTATTTCACATTTTAACCTCGTGAGTGATTTATTTTTGTATGATTTATAATGGCGACCACCGTGTCTTGAGTCGGGAGCTATCGACTTTGTTCTTGAAAACTTCTGCGTCTTATTGCAATCAAGTCGACCAATGAAAAATTTGAGAGAAGAATTGAGTCTTTAGCATGACATACTTTAAATAGTATGTACATTTAGTCACGCCTCCTTAAAGATTTGCAAAATATTAAGATGATAAATCTACCTTCTTCAAAAAGCTCTAATACTTAAGTTTTCCATAGTTTAATTTGTTTGCGATAAGCCCAGATATCTTCAGACACATAAACTTATTTATTTGTTTCTTAAAACAGCAAACTATATTCTAATCTAAGTAACAAGTATATGCCTGAACAAGCTAATAGACTGAAGTGACTGTGTTTCCTATGTTTACAACGAGAGACGATATAATCCACGCATGGCTATGATAACATGTGCCAACGCTCCTGCTTTAAAGGTAATTAGAATAGTGTTTAGATTATAGATTTTTAGTCTGTAAGTTCATAAAATAAAATACCATTTATTTACTTAGAAGTAACCATAGCTTAGGGACTTCTTTCTCCTGCCCTGTTCCTGACTGACTTCCCGATAAGGAGGAGATTATCAACTAGGGTGTTTGCATTTTTTTACATTGTAATGAATTGTGGTTTCATGTCTACTTTTTTTTGTTTCTGAATTTATATTGTCCCTTTTTTATATATATTTCCTTATTTACGAAAATCTGTCTGATAATCGTAAGACATCACATTACACCGTTAATAATGATAGCACCTGCAAAAAATATCCCACCATTTCATTTAAACCTAAAGCAAATCTTATAAACAATAGCAACATCTATTAAAAACAAACCCTTTAGAAACCTCACTAACCTTTCAATCGCCTCACATTGACCACATCAATTGTTAATACATTCGGTTGTCAACTCCGTCCAGCCCACTGGACTATCACGTCCATTCCACGTGGCAACCTTCAATTATCTTGTCATACTTTAAATTTACCACCGAGGTGACAAATTTTCAATACAACTGTTAGTATATGGCTGTTTGTCTGTAGGGTTTTATGTTAATTTTAGATTATTGTTAGGACATGATGTTCTAGTGTTTTGTTTATTTATGGTCTTATTAGTAGAGTCTTATAAGACGGTCTTCTTCAGTGGATTTTGGTTGCTAGTGTTGGATTTTGTAAGAAGCCAGAGATTTCTAAAGAAAAACAATTGCTTATTGACTTGAGGTTCATCTTCAATTGATTTAGCAGTGTTAATTTCATCTATAAGTAAGTTATAGATGAAATAAATACTGCTATATATCTATAAGTAAGTTAAGTAATATCGAAAGTGTTTTTTTTAATCCACGTAACCAGTACTTATAGATGAAATAAATTCTGCTAAATCAATTAATATCTAAATGAATATCGAAAAAATATATATACTTCTGTTTACAGAAGTTATACGTTATATATATATAGTTTTTTTTCATACTTATGTTATAAAAAGTTTTTAGATACTATGTTCTATTGTCTTATTGAAATCTAACCTGAAAGTTGCACGTTATTTATTTGTTATAGAGCTAAATACAATTTATAAAACATATGCGTATTATAACATATTAAAATACAATCTTACATTTCTCATCTACACAGCATTTAGGAGCGAGCAAATAAAGACATATTTCAATAAACCAAAACAAGGAAATCTTCAAACGCAATAAAAATGGTGTTATCCCTAAATTGGAATCATTTGATAAATATTCAATACCCATAATTAACAGTCGAGATTTACCATAAAAACAGTAATATTTTAAGATTTGTCCACCATTACGAAGATTTAAATCGTTATAAAAATGATACGGCCTGATTTATGCCCGCTGCATTCCTAATTAGTAATTTAAGAAATGAAATTAACAGATTAATGTGTTTGTCGCCCATATTAATGCTATTGGGATGGCCCACTATTCATTTTATGGTGCATATTAAACGAACAATCGCCGTAAACGAAAAATGGAAATCGTAATCTTAAATAATATGCATATTAATCAAGACTCGTTCTTTGTCATTCTTTAATTTTAATGGCTACCAAAAATAAAACAAAATATTGCGTGCCATGTTAAATTACAAAACGTGAACAAATGATTACAATTTGTCTATTAAAATCCATCAATAAAATAATAATCGTTAATTGACGTTCGCATCACTATTATAAAAAAAAAAATTATAGAGTAAACAAATAATGAGACGCGACAATAATTATAAGTTATTCATAAATCGAACAGACACGATAATCGGCGGTGCGCCATCTTGCCAGCGGCGGCCAAATGTTTCCGCTTTAATTTCTCCAGTAATTTGGTGTTTCCGGTCTCAGCCAATCCGTCCCATCAGTCGGCCGTAATTATATTATTTCGGCAATAAATTATCGAATTTTGAATACAAAAGGTGGTTAAAAAGATGGCCTCCTTAATTTTCGGTAGACACAACAATAAGATCTGATGCGATCGGACGTTCTTACGAAGATAAATGTATGAGCTGCACCAGTACTTACTCAAGTAAGTAGTCATAAAATCAATGAAATGTTTTGTGCTTATAACTGTAATAAAATTTACACTGTTCACATTTTATTCAAGTTTTCAATGTTAAAACTACAATAAAAATATTTAAGAGATATTTAAGACGTGTTTATTCGTTTTTTTAGTGTCTTGAAGAAAAATAACTTACGGCATTGTGAATCAGTTGACATTATTTGTCAAGCTAATTTATAACTTGTTTTCGTTGCAATTAAATGTTAATAAAAGTGTGCCAAAATAGAACATTTTAATACTACGGTGCAAAAACAAAAAAATACTCAAAATAGGTTCTTGTAAATGCAGCCCTTAAATAGTGACGTCAAGTTTTATTTCAATCACACAAATCGATATCGAGCGATTGCTTGATTCGATTAATTCCGTTTGAAATTAACGCGGCGGGTAAGCAACGGGTATCGACACCGACGCCGTAACCATGGCAACGCGCCCCATACTTACAACGCACTAATTATGCCACACTGATTGCTTTTCACTTTTTTTGCCCCACGAGAAGCTGACGCCACCCTATCCTCGACTAGTGTTCGGTGGTTTTTATCGATTTTGAATTTATCGACCGTATTGCAACCCTTCTTAAAATATGTTGATTAGGATGTTTGCTGTTCATTTTGTGCTTGTTTAAGTTAGATATTTAAGGGAGTTTTGTTGGCTTTCGCTTCAAGAATAAGTCGTAAATACTGAAAATAACAATGTAGCAAACAGTTTATATTCTTGTAAAGCTGCAGTAAAACAGATACTCTGAACATGCAACACAAATACTGCGAATATGAAATGTATAGACACTCATTTTAACACAGGTAACTTATGTTACTTATCCCTAAACTTATACGTACCTATAAAGAATGACTTTTGATTTTATTGTTTAATTTATAACATTAAAAATTAGTGCTGAACGATAACCAAAATGCATTATATCGATAAAATCGGTATTCTCTATAAACACACAGTGACTTTGCATTCAAATGTTGATGACGTCATGTCGATCAATTCAAGGAAACGGGTCATTACACTGTTTTTATTCGTCACACTGATTAATCAAGTGATTAATTATACAGTTTCTATTAGGACGCGACGGGTTGCCGCTTTTTTGTATACCTTTGAATAGAATGCTTGCTTAATGTGCCTTGTGGTTAAAATAAATAATAAAGAAAAACATACATCGATAGTAACACGACTAATGAGGTAGAAAGCACAATCAATTAAAAATACAATTACACCCAACCGATCCAATACCAATAAGAAAACTAATTAGCAAAGAAATACGAGAATACCTACACTTCACTTACTACACTCCAATAAAATCGATTCACAAATCAAAATTCGCTCCTCTTACTAAGGAACACTAAACCAAATCGATTTGTAACTGGCCGTTTCGCGAATCGAGTTGACCATTGATCAGATAGAACAACCCTGACCTTGCCCAACGGCACACATACGCGGCACACGCACGCGAGCGGCTGTTGCACACTACGCGAAAACTGTTGTTACTCCACTAAATCGGTACTTACGTAACGTTCTATGTTTAAATAAAATGCCCTGTAAGCTGTTAGGTTAAGCTTTAGCCTAGTGAGGTTGCACAAAATTTAAATGTTGTGTTCTTAATTTGAATTTGCAGTGTAATGTCGAATAATGAATGCTAAAAGTTCTTGTTAGATTAGAGAGGTGAATTTATCGATTTAAAGCATTGAAAATTATTATTAGAACAGGTGCATCTCAGTGATTGGAAACTATACTATTTTTGGTATGTGAAAAAAGGGCAATTATCTTAATGGAAAATCAATTCAATTTAAATCACCAACAAAACTCTAAAAGAAAAACAAAAAACAAATTTCTCAATCCACTAAAATCTTGTCCGATAGTTATTGGATTCCGATACAAAAGAAATTTAAGTCTCCCTTAATAAAATCTCCAGAAGTCCTGACACCGATTAACATTTCAGCAATCACAACAGTCTGGTAACACGCGATGGGCACACGAAACCGAAGGAAATAACTATATCTAATTCCGTATAACTTCAATACATTGGACGATTTTTTTTTCTTTTAATACTTTTAATGCGGGCTATCACTAGTGATTAACGCGTATGTGTGTGTGCGTTCACACACTAATAATAATGTCGTGTGCATTCGCAGCACACATAATTAGTGAATAGGGTCGATATTATTAATGAGGGGGGGTGTAGGTGGTGGGGGGATTGTTATCTACTCAAGCTTTTGTGTTCTTTTTCTATAGATCAGGCGGGCTATTGATTGTTTAGTCGATACTTCAAGTCGGCCTTTAATTATAGGGGCTAACTGGCTAACTGACGTGCACACCTTTCTTGACACCATAATGGCGTCGCCGGGACGGTAATCATTTTCCAGTAATTATTCATTTGGACAACTTTGAATAGTTGGATCAAGTGTTATTGGTATTAAATTCGTTATTTTAGTTTGTGATTAGTTTTGTTCAGAACGCCTATTGTGTTTTGGTGTTTAGTTTATTTCTGTTTGTAAATATTTTAAATAAGTTTTAGGTTTTAATGGAGTCCTTAATTTTAGTGTCAAGGGTAGTCAAGCAAGCGGACTGAAATCAATTTATTGAAAAAAGTCTGGCACTTAAATATGCTTAAATATCAATTTGGCAAATAAATTATTACATAATAAAATGCAAATACCTACTTTTGCAGCTAATTAGATCCAAAATCCAACAGGTATGTTCACCAACAAGTTTCTCCTCTGAGGAAATGTTGAATATCTAATAAGAAATAAGGTCCGCATCAAACAGACATGTGAAGAGACGCCCGGTACTTCACTGATTAATAAGATGGGGTTGCGCCAAGCAAGGGGTACAAACCACCCCACGCGATCACCCTAGCGCCTTACCCACGAAACAAAAAAAAATGTGACTCATCAACGCACACTAACAAACAACAACTCACACCGACGCACACAAAACAACAACGACGTAAAAACCACACACGCATCCAAATTAACAACCTTATTATAACCGCAAAAGGTTTTATTTCCCTTTTTGCTGCGAATGAAGTTCTTTCGTTGTTAAGTAAACTAGGTCTCGTATAATCGTTCATTATCGCACACATGGACGTTCCATTCACGTATTGTCCACACATACAAGTATGCGTTAATTATATCGGAAAGTGGTGGGTAGGGGGCTGCTTGATTTGATTAATTCTAGCTGGAGCCGACGGCCTAGTTGGATATGCCATAAACATTGGAATATTCCGCCCAGTCCATCGGGCCCAGTTAGCCACTAATTGGTGATTTCTCAGACAATACATGATTATATTGAAGCATTCTTACGTTCATAATAAATGTAAATAGCCTTTGCTTTTTTTAGGGGTGAAAAGAACCCTAAGCAATGCTGACGCGGGTATCTTGGTACCGCTTGGAACTGCGTAAGCAAGTTCTTATAAATAAGCTTTTTAAAAATACGTAAAATGATCATCAACTTTTACACCCGTATAAGTATCTCATGCTCACATCAAAAAACTATTGAGATTTTTGTGTACCTATATAAACTACTCTACTACCTACCTGATAAAAATTTCTACTAGCATTCTTATTCAAACAAAATGTCCAGGTCTTATACCAGTGTCAAAGGAAAACCAACTTGAATATTTTAAAACGTATTGAAACACTGGAGTATTTTTTTTAATTTTTGTAAAAAAGTTTTAAATAACCCATCAAAATTGAAATGAATAAAACATACAAAAAAAACAAAGCAACCCAGATAACTTCCAACATAACACCAAGCTTCAATATCATTCACCATAAAACAAGAAAAAAACATGGAGAAAGAAAAATTCAGAATGAAGTAATCAAAAGTGCAATTTCCCCAAATAAGGAAAGTATTTGAAGTATTCGTCCATCGGAAGTCGTTCGCGAGCACTCGGCAAATCGCTTCAAATGGCGCGCACGATGCCAATTCTATTCTAATATGTTTTCATTTTTCATAGCTCCACGGTATTTTGATGTATGATCAATTCCAACTTTAAATTTGAAATTTGTTCTCGAATGTTTCGAATTTGAAAATAAAATTAGAAGCGCAATGTCAAAAGGGACGAAATTAAACTAAGCTTATTGCAATTTAAATCTTCTAGAATGTTTATATGTAGAAACAAAAATCTTAGTAAATGAGGTAATTAAGAAAAAAAAAACAGCAAAATCAGGTTATCACTGTAAGGACTTAGGTATTAACCGACTTCTTTTACAAGAAAGTACCAATGACCTACACTGATGTATTATTTTGAATGTACTACAATTGATTATGGTTTGTATTTGTAATACATCATATTCATATATGAAAAATATCTAAGTATTATTAATATAAAATATTCCACTGGACCTTGAATTGTTTCCAACATCAGCTATTGTGTAAGTGCCAAAAGAATTAATTAATACCATCGTATGTATCTTGTGTGGAAAACGAAGAACTTTATATTTAGATAGAAGTTATGAAAGAATTTAATAAGGAGAACAATATTTGTTGTTACATTGTAACAGTTCTATTAAATGAGTCTATAAACTGGGACCAAATAAAAAAAGAAGATCAAGCAATGCACCAACTGACACAAGTTCCTGCAGTATTCGTAAAAATTAAATTATACTACCGCAACAGAAGTTTCGGCAATTAATATAGTTTTTTGCAACGTTGTTTTACTCTGTCATAAGTAAATAATGAAATGTATACGGCGGCCTGTGTACCACGAAGCTTCGCGTGTTGAATATTACCCGAAAACGATGGGAAAAAAGTTGCCGATTTTTTTTCATTATTGACTGAACTCGCCTGATACAGCACTGACAAATTGCTAAGGTTTTTAACAAATTTTTGTTTGTTCCTTGTTGAGTTAAATATTAGAATCGATGCAATTTATGCTTCTATGTTGCAGTTTAGTTTCGTTCACGTGAGGGTCTGCATGTGTATGCGAAGTTGTAACTCAAGTGAGCTATCGTAAAGAATGTCAATGCCAGTATTTGTGGAAATATAGGCAGAAAAATTTGAGGGAATCTATTCATGCAATGAAATTATGAGCTACGTTGTTAACTTAAACTTTCGAATTGCTTCCTTTTCGATTGAACTTTTGTAGGTTATGAATGACTCAACTTAAGTTCATCCTCGATTCTTAACAGCCTTTAGTAAATCCTCTTCGAGGAATATTTATTTTCGTTTTGCCCAAAAATATTATCTGCAGTTTCATTACAATAAATTAAAAATACATTAAACGGCTTCACAGCATATTCTCCGTCATCATTATCACTTTAACACGCAAAATTAAGCAAATTATTTCATATATTCATTCCGTGTCACAATATATTACGTACAGTTACTTTATTATCAGAGACGTCCTTATAATTCTTAAGCCAAGAATACACACTTACATTCGCCAACAATTTATACCTTCTTACATATCCAAAATTCATGCATTCATTATCATAAAATAAGACGACTCACAATCAAATCAATAAGGGCCTGACAACATTTTACTCAGCCTAACACCTTTGCCTGATACTTTAATATAAAGCGTTTTCGAAGAAGTGTTATCTCCTTATGCAAAAATATTAGCTCGTGGCTGACTTTATGCAAATTTGGTTTACCTTACTTAAAGCGTGTGTAAGGCTCTTAAATAAGGCATGAATTTGTGTCTCGTGCTATCCGAGGGTAGTCTAATATAGGAGTGTAAAAAAGTGAGGCGGTGTTGTGTTGGTTCCGTTGGTTCTTAAATATTAGTAGAGCTTTGTTTGTTTCTTTTGTTTTTGCTATTTTACCAGGCCCTCTAGACTTGGGTAGAATACTGGTGTCTTACTGTATTTAAACCTAATATATTCTCATATACATTCTTTTTATTTTTGTACCCAGTCAGTCAGTCAGTCAGTATCAGTCTTAAGATTAGATAGCTTATGTGCTAATTATTTTCCAGATTATTGTCAGAGTTATCATACTCATTCATAAAATAGCAATGATGTAAGAAAAAACATTTTATTGCACAATCAAAAAGTAAAATTTAAAGTATCATGACACATCTTCAGTCTGCACCCTACTGCCATAAACTAAAAAGGTTTCTTTATGCAGTTTCCGTTGTGACAGAACTCCAAAAAGACAGAATAGATAAATGTAGATTTTGGACTAGAGGTGGGTATGCAAATTCGCGCGTGGACTCTTCATATGCAAAGCATATGATGGCTCGCGACTTCTTTGTCGTCTTTCTTATGCTGATCAGCGGCTCACCTCTATACTATTTAGGTGTTTTGATTACGACTTGTCAGTATTGACAATATGGACCAAACTATTCATAGGAACACACATTACCTTTGCTAACATAACACATTGCATTCTTATTAATACCGGCAGCAGCTTCTGCAATTTTCATACCACTTTATTGCATAACACAATTGTATATGGAATTCAAATTGAGGAAAAGTATTACATGTAGACAAATTTTACGTCCCGACAGTTCCACTAATGCACATGATGTAACGGAAAAGACGTTATTTTCCAATGCAAGAGTTACGTCTGTATTTCCATTATCTATTTTCGATCGGTAATAGGTACTTCTATTCACGAATTTCATTTAGGTATGTATCTCTAATTTCAATAAGACCCCTCGCTACCTGTGCCATCTCATCTACATATCAATGTTCGCAACGTCTCCCAAATTTCTTTTCTCTCGCTAAAGTATGCAACGCCCGTGCTCCATATCATTACTGCTATAAGAAATTCACTAAAATTGGATCGCCCTCTCGCGCGTTGTCATACCCTTTGGTAATAGTAACGGTTTCTTTTCATAACGAACTTTTTTGTAATGCGATATTCGCGTTGTTTCCACTAAGGGTGGGATTTGTTACAGACGTTTGATTGGCGTTTGACGCTTTGATGGTAACGTTACTTGTCCTTAACGAACCCACTGCGGCAAGGTTACAGTTTTGATGTCTCATGTTTGTTAAAATATTCAAAATGTATGCTGTCAGACCGAGTTATATTTTAACGTTCAAATCTCCAACGACGTCTTCCAAATCATCGGGCTAATCTCCAGATGCAATAATTCGTAACAATTATCTGATAAGTATCATCTTAACCCTTCTTCCCACACGAACGTATCGTTCAATAACAGCCTCGATGCAACTCATCTATTATTGTGTGCTTCTTCCTGCGTACCCTTCGATGTATCTACAATAACGTGCCTTAAATTTATGCATGTAGCCGACAATGGTAGCATCGGCTGCATAATTTGATTACGAAGCTTTTGTCAGACAAGGGCAGGTATCAGATCGTAAAATTAAATTTAGACCTATCATTGGTTAATTTTCGGATTCTCCCAACCTCTTGATATTCCAAGGGGTACCCAGTAGGTATCATTCGCAACAATGGTGTTCGATCAATTATTATTTCTGGTGCACCTTTGACGAAATATCAAATTGTTGCGATAACGGTCGCTGCATTGTTAAGAGCAACATGCATAATGTCTTTTGTCGAACATTTGCATATATCGGTTATTGATTGAAAAAATATTCAAATCTGCACTGTTTAGACTCACTCGATCGATCCGTTACGGTTCTCGTAATTTACAATTACAATAGAAATTTGCGATTTTAAATAATGGTTCCGTGCATTATGGAATTTAATTTGCATCAAGGATAAATTTATTATTATTGATCGTTATTTAACTTTATTTAGTAAATGAAGTTTGCAGTGGATTCGCTTTGTAGACAATGAGGATCTATTGTTGTGCTCGAGTCCAGTACAAAACTGTAGCTACCCTCCTCAGTGAGTGAAAACCTAATTGTTGCGACGTGTTCGTTGTGAAAACATTGCTTCACCACACATCACTGTTTCCTGTCGACGCTCGGACGCATATTTCTGAATGGCTTTTGTTCTTACTTATACAATGATGACGAGATACCGCAACTATGAAGTTGATAACTAGATACGAAATTAGAGCAAAATAAATTCTATGAAATGTTTTAACTACAAGCTTGTTGTAATAAATGTCAAAGGCATCATTTGCATGGCAGTCTGTCACAATTTAAATATTGGAACTGTGTACAAAAGCAAAGATATCTTAGACATATTCGGGTGGCAATAAACATAAATATTTACAATAATAATTGAAGGCGCGTGACGGTCGTCGTGTGCGACGGCTCGCGCTATGGCTGGCGTACATATCTAGATTATTTCCCACATACATTAACATACGAATCGTACAATTTAATATTTCTTTTACACCATTATCTTTTTCCAGGTACTAAGTGTTTTGCATATATTTAAATACATAGATCAGAACGACGCGTGCTGTCGTCTTTATATGCAAGCTGGAATGTTCCGGAACACTGGGATACATGGCGTGTGTCTCATTGTCAGAAATAAGATCATTTTCTTTGCATATTATGATTGTTGTTACGCTGAGGAATAAATTAATCCGTTTTTGACTTACTTTGCATTATAATTTAAGATTGTTATATGAAAATTCGTTAGCTATTAGAGCGGTTGCAGTAAACATTATGCAATTCGAGAGTAAGTAGGTGCAATAATTCCAATGGTTAATTATATTTTTTGGGACAATCGATTCCAGCCTAAAAGAAAAGCAATTAGAAGAGAAAATGTAAAGAATAGCTTGATAAAAATGAACATTTGAAATCCCATATTAATTTCTTGCACATCATCGGAATACACTTCCTCAAGGTGCATGTAGTGTGTAATGTAATTTATTCAAATCCAGCCAATAAACACTTTACAAGTGTCATGTAGGTAAATAATTTCAAAGGAGATCCTTTTCTCCAAGATTATGCAGCTCGTGCTAGCTTTGTGACTTCAACTCGTGCCATCTTCGTCAAAGTGTATAAAATTAGAGATAATTTGCATATTAGAAGACACCCCTTCTAAGTTACCACTGGTATACTTGTGCCCTTAGGCTATGCAAATGATAAAAAAACTTTCAATGAGACTCTGCAAAGAAATACTATGAAACGACAAGGTGATTACCGATATGTAGAGACAAAACACGAATGACTAAAATTAATAAACCAAACAACAAAATCAATATTCAATTAAAAAAATTACGCAATTATCAATTTAGTTAAATAACTGAAGATCATTTAGATCTATCGAGCCACGAAGTACAAGCAGAGCACATGAGGTTAACCACAAGAAATCTTCAAATCATTGAAAACTGTGCTAATATAAACTACCGGTGACCCGTTTTTCCAAAATATAAACCCCTAATTTATTTAACACCATTAGAATTTGACATAGATATAAATATGTCCCAAAATTATGCAGCTCGTGCTGACATTGTGGCTAAGCTCGTGCCATTCTAAATAATGTAGAAGGAAGAGATGTTTTGCATATTAGAAGACACCCTTACTGTACAGAGAATATTGTGTATGCAAATTAGCATAACGTAAAAACTTTTGATAATCTTGGGTTTTTTGATGTTGGTGATCTTGACAACGAAAGGGAAATTAATAATCTAAACACGGCTGTGGTAAAACCATCAATGGATAAAGTTCTCAAAACTGACATGAAGAGACTTCTTTAGAAGTAAAAGAATCTTCTCGTCTAAGATGACACTGAAGACACTGTTCTCTTATTAATAGTGAAACATAAAAATCGGCTGGATTCGGCAAAATTTAATATTCCATTAAAATCAATGGTTATTGACTAACACATGAAGGGCTAACCAACGATATTTCATCAAATATATCAACACTAACCATAGCACACTGATCACGCTTGTTGCCAATAATAATTTATTCAAAACCATGAGTATCGCACTTAGTTGACAAATGTCTTCTCTAAGTTTATGCAGCTCGTGCGGACATTCTCGCTTAAGCCCGTGCCATCTTACACGGTAGTGCATAAAATTAGACACACTTTGCATATAAGGAGACACCCTTATTGCATATCCAAAATGTGGCCACAATGTTACAGTATTGTGCTAGTCATAATGTTGGATCTTTGGCGTGTGTATGCAAATTATTTGGTTTCACACTTATAATAGAATTAGGTTCAATTGACTTGAAATAGACACGCTTTTGAAGATGCATATATATATTGTCATCATGATTCCTTTTAAATGATCTATTGACTGTCATAAAGTCGACAAATGTCTTCTTCTCTAAGATTATGCAACTCGTGCTAACATTGTCGCTTAAGCCCGTGCCATCTTACACTATAGTGCATAAAATTAGACACACTTTGCATATAAGGAGACACCCTTATACTAAGATTTGCATATCCAAAATGTGGCCACAATGTTACAGTATTGTGCTAGTCATAATATCGGATCTTTGGCGTGTGTATGCAAATTATTTGGTTTCACACTTACATATAATAGAATTAAGTTCAATTGACTTGAAATAGACACGCTTTTGAAGATGCATACTTAATGCGTATATTTATCGTCATCCAATAATTCTTTGATAATTTATCTCGCGTTAAAATCACACAGTACCTATTGAAATAATACACCTACCTATATTTTGCATTGCATCCATAATAATTGCAAACTAAAAACAAAAACAAATTAGTACCTATATGGAACCCCTGTCTCTTAATATGCTAATAACTGGAAACTAATCTCAGTTTTAATCAGAATCAGTCAGTTTATGTCAACTAAAGGACGAACGGTTCATTTGATGACCAACTTAATAAGACCTCAACTTTCACACTCATAGCTCTAAACAAGAGATCATTTAGAAATGGACGCGAGTAATTAGAACGAACAAAAGATGTTTAATGCATTTGAAAGTTATGAATATATCCCCTTCTATGCACCTTATAAAGGAGTTAATGGAGACGTCATATTTGTCATTGTTCAAAAGCGTTAATCACTAACTTCACATTTAAGACAGTGCAAAAGTTCAGTACTAAAGCTGAAGAGTATTTTCTAGTAATAACTCCTAACGTGTCGAAAACGTTGATCCCATTTTCATTTTCCAAGAAAAACAATTGAAGACAAGTCTCGCGTGACAGCGGGCCGTCAACAAAATTTTGATATTTAAAAACTTATAAATTGTACTCCATAGGCTTTTAAACCCTCGCTCCGAAGTCTTAATTCACGAAATTAATTGCAGTGCACTGAAACAGTAAGTTACAAATTTTAGGCAGTATTTACGAGAAAACTTTGGCATTGCAGTACTTTTTCATGGAACTTAATTAAATAGGGGCACAAAATTTCGTGCGAAATGCAAGCCGCGAATTAGCTGCGACTATCGAACAGGGTTGCCAAAATTTTGTCAACTTTATGAGTACCGAGGGACGGTGAAATTCAGAAGTTTAACAAAACAATTCTCGATGTTATTGTTTTCTATGTTCTTTATTGGAATATTTGTTTTGTAAAGTTTCTTTTTTAATCTTATTTGGCTATTGGTATTGTTTGGGTTGCATATTTTAGCATTTGGTTGAAACGATTCATTTAAACAATGCCTTATAGTAGGTTCAATAAATGGCCTCTCCCGGTGCAAATTGTACGTAAAAATGAATCATTTTCAAATATTTATTTGCAATATTCTCGCTACACATAGAATGATAAAACAGAACGTTTACAGTGCATGTCATAACAACGGTACAAGTCTGCTTACATGAAATTAATCCTTTAACGAACTTAGTGACAAGTAGTACAATGTTAAAAATGCAAACGTCGTTGCAAGTGTAAATGAAGGGAGGCCATGGAAACCCTACCGTTGCAGCGAACATAAGGCTTCACTAATTAACTGGCTCGGGTAATTAAATACACTGTAATTGCTTAATGCAATCAGCTTGTATCGATTGTTGCACGCAACTCGGGAATAACAAAACAAACACCGTTTGGTGCTACGAACAAAATAATCGCTTTGTGGAATTATTGATTTTTTAACGAGTGTAATTTTTTCTTGTTAGTAAATCTGTTTATGGATTGAAATGTTTGAAGGTTGAGTTGTTACGTGTGTTATTTGTTTTAAAAGAATTCTTTGTTAACACGAGTCACTGTTAAAATGCATTTTGATACCATTTCTAATCGGCTTTCCTATTGACAGCACTAAATTGTACTGACGAAAATTAAGCTCGTGCAACAATTTGGTAAACTTTAGTATCAGTAAATGTTTCGATCTTGAAGTCAATTAGCAGTCATAAAATTGAAATTTACGATGATATCAAATTGAACTGAAGAGTTATAATAAAACTGAGCTACATGACACGGCATGCCTACAATATGTAAATCACAACGACAAATCAATTACCAACAACGAAAATTCAATAGGCAGAATGTAACTTCCAAAAACCATAAAATGAATCATTTTCAATAAAGGAACTTGTACACCGCCCACTCGGCTTCGACAGCCGTGCCGTCCGGTCGTCCGGCGAATGTAGGCATTATTTTATTATTGTAGAAATAGTTTGAAAGCAGTGAACGACGTGGGTCGCGTCCGGTCGGACACGTTAGTCGCC
Organism: Helicoverpa armigera; assembly: GCF_030705265.1. Taxonomy (NCBI): domain Eukaryota; kingdom Metazoa; phylum Arthropoda; class Insecta; order Lepidoptera; family Noctuidae; genus Helicoverpa; species Helicoverpa armigera. The sequence continues at coordinate 5,160,055 of NC_087130.1, read as the reverse complement.
GGACCCTGCGTCATTCATTACGATCGATGCTGCTCGTATATATTTTGATTGTTAATTACCTATACTTATAATAAATCTGATAGAACTGTCTGACCACTGATTTATGTTGTTGATAAATCTTTTTCGATGTCTCAATACGATTGTTATTTTCTGTGTGTATTGAAATGTTTAATAAAGTTGACATTTAAAAGTTCACAGACCTACGCCTTTGCTTGTTTACTTGTAGTCTATAAAAATACATATTTTCTGCCCAAATCCCGATTCAGGTGTAGGTACGTTTGCGTTGTTTTGCGTTTTCGATAGTACCGTAAATGAATAAATTACTGTTAGAAAAATAGTAATCTTTTGAATGATAAGAATGTCATTTCGAACTACATCAATGATTTGATTTTCACTCGGCTGTGTGATCTGTAAATAGGGGCATATTGTAATGTCTATGTATCTTTAGTATTAGCAGCAATTTCACTCAACTCAAAATCTTAAACTTAACAAATACACAGACACATTTTACATCCCAAAAGATTACAAACGTAACAATTAAATTATTTTTTCAATAATAAATCACAATCGATTTCCGTATCGATTTTATTGTCATTTCGAGGCACGAGTGGGCCGACAATCCTACACATTATCGACCAGATGTTTTAAAACTATCAAATCTATTTTAATTAGGAATTTCCACATAAGATATAAAGCCCAGGTGATGACATTTTTTGACCATATATTCTGCTCGTTTGGGAAAGTTCAATAGTGTCAACGATTTCTTTATTTTAATGTTTGTCTTAGTATAGATTGAAAAACGATTATCTCTAAGATTCACAGCGTGAGATGTCCATAATTAAATTAAGAGAACAATAATATTCAATTAATAGCGTTATTGTATATGGCTAAAAGGCTATAAGATAAGAAAAACAAAGAAACAATAATGAATATTAGGCTTGAGTCAAAAGTCAAATCGTTTATATCCATAACTCCTTAAAGAGATACTTTTAGAAGACATGAACAAATTAATACATGTTATATTTACCAATTTAAATTTCCTCAACAATCAATATAAATCGCTCTTTATGTCGAAGTATGAAGTGAGACACACTAGACACTAGACTATCTAAAAGATAAGTTTAGGCAGTTTTGTCTCACCATGGTACAATTGGGGACAAACATACATATTTACATCTAGTTATAACGTAGAACAGCTACTTAAATTCCCATATGTTAAACATTCCTTCCTAAGACCTCTTTTCTATGTCCTCCTGTAGCGACTTTTGCCACACATATGCCTAGTCTTTTCCACACATGACCGCCAAATGTCAAATTTGTTTACATACTTCAATCTACTACAATTTACAATTTGCACATACATTACACTACAGTTATGCTAGCTGTAAGTAATGATTACAATAAAACAAGAGCTGTCAATTTAACACGGGTCACCGGACGGCCCGCTCCGGCGCCGGAACGGAAGCTCCTGGCCCAGTGTCCACGCTCGATATATTGATCGTGCGAACATGTTGCGTTTGCTTACGATTCGCTTGTACTGCTTAAGAGCTACTTAGACATAGAGGATTCTTGGATGAACTGAACGGAAAAAAATATAGTCATTGTCACTTGTTGAAAAATAGAATGCTGGAAAATGCTTACTTTGTATGCAATTTTTTTAAGGCTGTGACGAGGATGACCACGTATGCAATAATTGGTGATCAAAATCAACCTTTATGATGCGTGGTTTCAAATGCACTCACATTGTCAACATGCTAATCACACAAACAAACAACAGCAATGCTAACACTAACAAGATTACAACATGCTTAAAACTTCCTACAATGACGAAGCACACACGCACACAACCAAAACCGCATCACCGTTAATTCAACGACAAATTAAACGAGACTTTCTAGTAAGTTTTGCTTGCGATTTACGTAAAGCAGTCATGCTGATGTGTGCGTGCCAAATGTGGATATGTATTTGGCATTACGTTACTCACACTAGTGTAAGTCTGTAGTATGTAGTACACAGGTAGGGTGTAGTTATCTCGATCTACTATCCATTTCGTGTGTCCGTTTGACACTTAAGTGCTGTAGAACCTTTAACTTGTAAACAAAGTGATAGTAAATGAAAACTTTAATTGAATAAAGGGAAGGTTTAAAAGGTACTGTTTTACGAAGAGTTTTATGAAGGAAGCGCTTTAATGATTTTATCTAATGATAGGAAATACAAAACTTTAACAAGTATGCTGAATGCCTAAATATGCTTTCCCTATATTTCTTGAGATTCCCATGAATTTTCGGCCCCATGAAGGTTCGGCAAATGTTCGGTCTTATACGGGAGTATTCGGTCCCAATATTGCACACGCAACAAGTTACTAAAAGCACACTGTCATTCTATTTTATTTTCATTTCCATCATTTCTGCATTGCTGAAATTGAAACTCGAACATTTTAATCAATTTATCGAAACCCATTAAGGAGGTTTTTAGAAAAGCGAAACAAATACTAGACCTGTGACAATCTATCGAAGAATCAATATTCAATCTTCCACTGCATCTAAGCATGGTCTACCTATCCAAGAAATCCCTCATTTACCCACTCTTCAAGGGAAAACAACCGCAAAGCAAGTGCCGTTGTTAAACATAGTAAAGTCCAGTGTCCCCTAAGGGTAGTTTCACAGGTGGGGTGCCTTTATCTGCCATCAACTGACCACTTCAAGCGCATTTTTGACACTTCACAAGCCCTCCGGCGTAGTGACAATTTGATAGATATTCAAAACGATAATAATAACATGTGTTTTTGATGTAATATATTTTTTATCGTGTTCTTTTTTTGTATACTGTCTTGTTTTGTTAATTGATTAGTGTTTTGTCCTTTTTAATTTTATACAAAGGAAATAATATTATTTTAATGAAATATTTTTTTTAATCTCAAATTGTATCAGCTGTACTTTTACTCTGGAGAAACTCTAGCTTTACACTTAGAGAAAAAAAAAGTAAATGTCTTCATACCAAAAATGAACAGCAACAAAACAGTCCCCATTACAAGACGCCATCTTAAATCAACTCTTGCGCAGTATTTAAAGCGTAATACAGATCATAAAGTACTCGCCACAATAGGGAGCGAGCAATTAAAGGCACTGTACGATGTGCTAATGTCATATTTATGGGTTTAGGTGTGTAACAGACAGTTTTCACATGCTTATCAAAGTTGCTACCTGAATATCAGATTTATTGGACATAGAGTTATTGCGAAATAGAGGCGGCTTTTGAAGTAGGTTAGGAAGGTTGAACAAAATAGGACAATTTTTTGAGCATTTTATGATTTTGAAGAGGCAAATATAGTGAAAAAATATTTGTGGGATTTTAGAATTTAGAACATGGTTTTAAAAATATATAAAACAACATTTTTTTTGTTTCAATAAACTGTTTCTGTCAATACAGAGACTCGAAAAATACCTCAGTTTTTGATAGACTTGAAAACTTTAGTTGTAAAATTACCATTTAAGTAAGTACCAGTCCACTTCAGAAATCACATTTTACACAAACCTCACCATCACACCTAAGTAATGCACAACAAGTATTCTACAAATGTTCACTTAATCCGTCATTAAAACACCATCTATCCGTCATCTCCTCACGAACCCAATCGTTTACTTTGATTTTTTACGGTTTCCAGTCTAGTAGTTTGTATCGTTACGATTTTAACGCACAAAGATAGCCATTTAACCCTTACGCACCTTTTACACCCTCGTATAACATGAAAGAAATGGTTATTTTATGGTATTTCGGTTACGCTACAGATTTCGAAGTCATAACATTTTGAATTCTCGATGCGTCATCGGTTGGTGATAAGAACTAGTTATCATTGTGGCGCCGTAAAGCTGTGTTTATGGTGTTTTTATGCTGTTTGTTTTTAGGCTGAAGTGTTTGTGAAATCAGTCTAACCTGGACTCAGAGTCATTTAATGGTTACTTAAGCCATTCCTTAGTGAAGGATTTGTATGACATTCCGTCACTATGGAGTGACTTAAGTAATCATTAAATGTCTCTGAGTGGGGAGGTTAGATTCTTGGATTCTTACTTTATCTTCAAGTTGAATATTACCACAGTTTAGTTATATAGATTACCTACTTAATAATACAAATATTGAAATTACCTACTTCATCGTCAGACCTCAGATATCAGATAATATAACGGAATATGTCGACAATACTTCGAATATATGAATACATTTCAAATAAAAAATATTTTATTAAATAACCATGAAGTTACTTAATACCATAACTTCATAGCGTGTTTTCAAATCATCAAACATATTATACGCACAACTAATTTCTCGAAAGCCAACAAGACAAACACCATTAATAATCCCATAGAACTTCAACAACTATTTGCGAAGAAGTTAACCAAATTGTAATTTTTCAAACTCCTTTCCCAAACATATTATTAATATTATGTACACACTTGGGTATTTCAACCCTAAGGAACGGCATATACAGAAGGATTATATAGGTATTGTTAAAGGAATCGACAGGGGGCTGCAAAAATAATATAAATATATCACTTTACAATGTGAAAGCGGAGTTTGTAACTCATTGTGGTACCAATCAATGTTGGAATGGTCACAGAGTATTATTGGGGAATGGTTCTCAAAGTTTTGCATAAATATTTACCTTCTCAACATGCGTCATTATAATAGGGTACGCATTTCCATATTTTGGATTTAATTATTTACCTTTTTTACATGAGAAGTCAAACTAAGAGTTTCTAGAGCTCAATAAATATGTATGCAACATAACTCATAGTTTCTGGTTTTGGTTGAAACTTTGTATGACGTCTGTTTGTGAGTCAAGCTTTACACACTATCTTTTCAGTATTATAATTCTGTATTACTATTGTTTGGTGTTGAAAATATATTTACAATAACTTTAAGCTACATTCCAAAAATACAAAAAAAGGACATACACAAAACTTTGAGCATCACCCACCTTAGAAATACGTTGCCTTACACCCGTCTAATCCGTACGAAATCTTCACGCTTACCGAACATGATTCAAAACAATTTCTGCCTTATTAAAGACATCCCCAGGTACTGACTTATCCGTTATGGCACTTATGGGTACCTTCGAACACCCTTACGGTGAACCTCAATCAATATTTGGAGTAGTTCCTGACATGGTTTTTAATGGGTTATTCAAACATTGTAAGCTGCAGCTTGATTTTTTTCGTTTGCTCCCAAAGTTGAGTTAGTTGTAATTTTTTTCGCAATTTTGTAATTAAATATTTTAATGTAGGTACAATGTAAATGAGCGATATGAGTTACTCAATACTCACATTTCGTTTAGTATTTTCTAGCATACAAGCTTTGCTTACTTCCAGATCAACGTAGTAAAGAACATGTACTTAGGTTGTAATTCTAAGCAAGAAAACAATGTACCTAGGTAATACGCAACAATTGTGGTAAAGGTAGCTACAAAAATAAGTATTTTAAAACATATAATTTAAAGTAAAAATAATGTCTAACCAATGAGGTGTTACCACAATAATAGAAACGAAGAAAAAAAAACAAAATCGGTTAAAAATAATTAACCCGTGAAAGTTGTTGCTCTTGTGAAAGTTTGAAAAAGGAACACGTTAAGGGTGCGACACACAGCCGATAATTAAGGCGTATTCAGACTGTGATCGGAAACTATAAATAATAGAATTTGGGATCGAAGCGGATCTCTTTTGTTCGCAATTATTATGAGTTTCTTAACCCTTTCCAATCGATCGGATTGGTTTAATAACATGGTTCGTGTTTTCACCTCCTGTCCCACAGGTGTGCCATGTGAAATATCGGTTCTCAGTTAATGTACTAGTAATATTTTACAATTTAATTTTGGCATAAGTATTTGTCTGATCTATGAAAAAGTCCTAATTTTTTGGTACCTAGCTGTATAAAGAACCTATCTTTTACAATATTTTTTTCTCATTATATTTATTTCCAAACAAAATATGATCATTTTACAATTCTCACACTATTATGAATAGAACACAAAATTATCATCTTCCGATAGTTTCATTCTGATTTTTTCTTGTTTAAATCTTAAACTGTATTCGAATCCGAGCCCATAACGGTTCAAATTGTTCTTAAAAAGTTACGTCTCAAATCAATGCTGGCACAAAAGAAAAAATAATCGAGCTTAAAATCTGCGCACAAAAAACTGTTACAATCAGACAGTTTTTGTTCCTTTGCCTTTGGTAAAAAAATAAAAAAAATCTTTTAAGTGACAAAAATAGGAACTACAATGACATATCACGTTAGGGTTGACGGGTCCCCTTCGAAGTGTTAGGTGACACTACCGATCGCAATTTTTGACGAAGGCCTTCATGTTTTTTTTTCTTAAAAAAAAAAGCAGTGTCGTCTTGCATAAATTAACGCATGCGTATTAGTAGAACATGAATATTCCCATGTCTATTATATTTTTTTTGGTCTCCGATCTCTTTGTGCGACTGATGTGTGTGTGATTGCGATTTTAATTGAAAAACAACATTGAAGTAATATGGCGCGTCTGCTACTGACTTGGTAGATTAACTTTTTTTTGCGAACTTCTTATTTTTGGGGACTGAAGACAGTTAAACGATTTTTTTTAATCGTATTTTTAATTTTTGAAGATTAAAGCATAAACTATATTTTTGTTATTGAAATTGATTTGATTAGAAAAACTACCTACTTAAGTAATGTTGTCTATAACATTCTTTTTTCTTTTGTTAATTTTCCCTAAAAAGCTAATTTTGTAGTCAGAAACTTCATTGGCATTATTACCTTGAAATGACACACTCCATTCATTCACTCAAGCCTTTTCCCAGTTAACTTTTATAGACGTACTTAAAATGTTGCCCACTCGATTGACATAGGTACATCAAGTGTCTTAGTATTTAGAAAGCAATCCTACACTGCCATTTTACGATGCAGGAAATTATTGGCTAAGTCATTCAAAAGACCATCAATGCACCCATTGCATTTCTATAGAAACATTAAGGAGAAACAATAAACATGATATCATTTCTATTAGTGAATGAACTTGTCATGTGGACCTGTTGGGATAGGTCAGTGTCTTGGACGACTGGTGTAGCATGGCTAAGAATAAACCAGTATTGGGTGAGCCGTTTTAGTATGACACTTGCGTTTGTAAATAGGTCTAATTATAGTGGTGGGTTGTTTACATGAGGTATCTTTATACGGTCAGCTTTGAAAGTACCTACTTGTGACAGTTTTTCTACAAAGGTTTAGGCTGGGAAATATGTATGTACATAATATTATCCACCATACGTGACACACAGCCGTAGATTGTTCGTATTTCAATCGATGTAGGTACCTAATCTACCCGACTTTAAACTGCTATTAGAAACAATAAATCAAAAACAAGTATATGAAGAACCTCAAGCTTACCTGTAGGTAAAGCTTGCGACATTAAAAGTCGTTGAAATACCTTCCCATATACCAAGTACTGAATTCTAAATAGTAGAAGGAAATGTCTCAATAACGTTAAAACATGCAATACCATATTAAGTAGCATGCACCATATTTATTGCCGGCTTTATTCTAAATCCAAGTGGACAAATTTATGACACTATTCACTATAAATCATTTCCCGTAGCGACATTTTAAATACATTTTTATAAGCGAACCCAATGTCCTAGTACGATCGTCGACAAAAGTATTGCCGATCATTCAAATTGGACATGCTATTTTAGCTTTTAAAGTTATTATGTAAAAGGTGAAAATCGCGTGAAGGAATTCGGCTTTTTTCGGCACAAAGAGTCAGAGTTTAGAGGTGAAATTTATAAGTAATTTGCGAATAAATCTTTCTACGCTAGGGGAGTTTTTTTTCTTTACATCGTCTTCCGACAATATAAGTAGACTATTAATGTCTTGTACTGATAATTGTCGCACATATTTTAAAAATAGCTTGAAAAGATATAAAAACGACTTTTTGTATGGAATCTGCGCTATTATTTTTGGGAACAATACGGAGTATCTATGTGAAGTTTTGTAGAATTACGAATTTTGTGAGAATATTTGTAATAAAATGTGTTTTTTTCTCTTTTTTTACAGAAGGTGAGTGGAATTGAAGTACAATAGAATTAACAAGTTTATGAAGACAGCTTTTTGGAGTATTGTGAGTACTTTTCAATCATCATCATCATCATCATCTCAGCCATAGGACGTCCACTGCTGAACATAGGCCTCCCCCTTTGATCTCCACAGATACCTGTTGGAAGCGACCTGCATCCAGCGTCTTCCGGCGACCTTTATAAGGTCGTCTGTCCACCTCGTTGGTGGACGTCCTACGCTGCGCTTGCTAGTCCGTGGTCTCCACTCCAGCACTTTTCGGCCCCATCTGCCATCTGCTCTGCGAGCAATATGGCCTGCCCATTGCCACTTCAACTTGCTAATCCGGTGGGCTATATCGGTCACTTTGGTTCGTCTACGGATCTCCTCGTTTCGGATTCGATCACGTAGAGAAACACCGAGCATAGCCCTCTCCATAGCTCGTTGAGCGACTTTGAGCTTTGAGATGAGGCCGATAGTGAGAGACCACGTTTCGGTGCCGTAAGTCATCACTGGTAACACACATTGGTTGAAGACTTTCGTCTTGAGACACTGAGGTATGTCGGACGAAAAGACATTGCGTAGTTTCCCGAACGCTGCCCAGCCGAGTTGGATTCGGCGGTTGACCTCTTTCTCGAAGTTGGACCTACCTAATTGGACTACTTGTCCTAGGTAGATATATGAGTCAACAACTTCGAGTACCGAGCTTCCAACAGAGACTGGGGTGGGCTGAACATGGACATTTGACATAATTTTCGTCTTGTCCATGTTCATTTTCAGGCCCACCGTTGTGAAACTCGGTCGAGGCCCTCGAGCATCATACTGAGTTCCTCCATCGACTTTGCCATGACTACGATGTCGTCGGCAAACCGAAGGTGAGTGATGTATTCGCCGTTGATGTTGATGCCAAGTCCTTGCCATTCCAGGAGCTTGAAGGCGTCTTCCATTGCGGCGGTAAACAGTTTCGGGGAGATAACGTCCCCCTGTCTTACGCCTCTTCTCAATGGAATCGGCTTCGTGCTATGCTCCTGTACTCGGACCGACATGGTGGCGTTATTATACAAACACTTCAACACCTCGATGTACCGATAGTCAATATGGCATCGCTGGAGTGACTCAAGTACCGCCCATGTTTCCACCGAATCGAAGGCTTTCTCATAGTCCACAACCGCTAAGCATAATGGCAAGTTATACTCCTCGGTCTTCTGTATAACTTGCCGCAGCGTATGGATGTGGTCTATGGTACTAAAGCCTCTTCGGAAACCGGCTTGTTCGGGAGGCTGGAAGTCATCAAGCCTGTGTTCGAGACGGTTCGTGATAACCCTTGAAAACAGCTTATAAACATGGCTTAGAAGTGTGATGGGTCTGTAGTTCTTCAACAGGCAGTTGTCACCTTTTTTGAAGAACAACACCACCCCACCCCTGCTCCATGCTTCAGGCGTTTTGCCCTCGGACAGGACGGAGTTAAAGAGCTTCTGGAGGACTTTAAGTACCGGTGTTCCACCCGCTCTCAGAAGCTCTGAAGTGATTCCGTCCTCACCCGGCGCCTTGTTGTTCTTAAGCTGCTTCAGGGCCATCCTAATCTCGTACAGACTGATGTCCGGGATATCTTCGGTATAATGTCGGGACAGCTTGGCTCTTGGATCTCCTGCCAAGCTGTTGACGGGCTTTGCGACCGAAGTGTATAACTGTCCATAGAACCTCTCAATCTCGCCTAAAACCTCTGCCTTGGTCGACGCTATGCTGCCATCCTCCCGTTTCAGCTTAGTCATCTGGCTTTGCCCAATAGACTTGTACTTTGCGAACACTTTTGAGCCTTGGTTTCGCTGTATGGTCTCTTTAACACGATTCGTATTAAAGAGACGCAGATCGTGTCGCAAGGACTTGGATATTCGTCTATTGAGCTGCCTATATGACTTCGCGTCGTGGGAAGACTGCAACTGTAGCAAGCGTCGTTCAGCCATGAGGTTTAAGGTTTGGTCGGTCAGTTTATGAGGCCTATCTTTACGGCAAGGTCTAAAAAACTTAGCCCCTACCGTGCGGACAGTTTCCACTAGCCCGTCGTTGATCTCGTCCACTGACACTAAGTTCTCGAGGCAAGCAAAGCGATTAGAGAGCTCGAGTTGAAAGCTTTCCGGGTTTTGAATATGGGACCGAGTAGGTCGGAGCGTAGACTTCATCAGACTGGACCTTTCAAGTTTAACATTGATATTCAGTGAGGCTCTTACGATTCGGTGATCGCTTCCGGTTTTTACCCTGTTGATCACAGAGACATCACTGAATATCCGTCTCTTGTCAGTCATGAAGAAGTCTATCTCGTTTCTCGTGAAACCATCGGGACTCAACCAGGTCCATTTCCTGTGAGGCGGCTTCTGGAAGAAAGAAAACTTTTCAATACTGGTTTAATTTAATATTATTTGAATGGGAAATTAAACGAACTATGAAAGCTAACGGCAACGTTTCTTTCTTACATATTCTTCGAAAGCATTCTCAGTATCAAAGATACAAATATTAAGGCTTAATTACCTCACATTAATAAAAATTTGCATATCGTCGTGTAGCATAATTGTGTATGGTATTAATTTTTTGGAAAATCTCCAACTATGTACTTGAATATATTTTGATACCAAACAATGTCCATACCCTCGAACCCACAGACCCACAGCATTAACAACAATAAACAATATTGACAACAGTTTGACCGCTCACAAATCAGATCTAAACATGTGACATGCTCCCGCGCAGGAAACGCCATTGTTTTTACACCATCAACCAAATGATCGATATAAAATATAAAGGCCGGTGCAGACGCGCGATCGTGCGTGTCACTCGCATCCGCAGCTTTGTGTCGCGTAAAACAATGTGATAACTGCTCTATATTGTGTCCGGTTCAATGGACTTAATGTCAGTTCATGTGTACTAAGCTTAATTTTATATTTCGAATTGCTACCACTTTTTTTTGTATTCGAGATTTACTTACTTAAAAACATTTTAATTTAAAATGTTCATAATAATGTCAGATTAGCAACAGCTGAAAAGGTTTCATAGTTCCTGTATAAAATGCCGTATTAATTTTTAACCACTCATTTCCAACTAAGCAGTTACTTATGGCGATATTCTGCAATTAAATTGCACGTCATTTCATATTAAACAAGACTGCGATTACAGTAACGAGCGCGAGCGAATAAGCGACGCGGAAAAGTTAGCGGGCCCGCCCCGCCTCACTTCGTCAAGAAATCGTCTCTATTTACGCAATCACGACAATGCGTAATGACGATCGTTAGTCGCTGCGACTTCCAGTTTGTACAGTAATTGACATTATTTTCCAATTTCTCCTGCGATTTTTTTTCCTGTGTAATGAAATCGCGTAGCCGTGCTCAGTCGCTCGTGTACAGTCATTGCTTATAGAATTTAACGCAATAACGTTTACGAACTCTCTACTTACTGTTCTATCGTATTCACATCCAATTTAACACGGAATGTATATTCAAGTATCTGTTGAGATTTTTATCGATACGGGAATAGACTTGGGTACTAAATAATATATTAAAATGATCCCTATGTCATTATTACTAGATCTAACAATACGACAAAAAGAAAATATTTTACATACAACAAAATCTTAATATAGAAGACTAACAAAAAAAGAAACAAATGACTTAGCGCACTGCAAAATTATAAGAATACAGGAAGAGCAAAGTGTAATAAAGCCGAGAGAGCGCCAAACGGCCGAAACGTGATCTATCACCTACTAGAGTTGGTCGCGGCAGTTAGCTCTCTCTACATATAATTTAAAGCCATTAAAGACATCTGCAGAGCCAGCAATGAGTTCGCTTACTTGGGATGCGTAACGTCCCTTTGGTGCCCTTTTTTGTGTTTCTACGTACGTGCGGGGGTGACTTTTTCGAGCAAGGGGTGAACGCGTGGGGTGGTTTGCTCATGTTTATGACTCCTATGTTCTTGACTCATATACCTCGTTTTATGAAAAACTCTGCCTCGAATTGCCGTTTTGGAGTCATTATCGTGTGTCGGTATTCGTGGAAGGGAGGCATTCCGAATGTGTAGGCCGTGGATCCGAGTTAAATTAGCATTTTATGCGTCTCTTCGTATTTCATTCGGTATATGTGAGTGTAAGTACCTAAAGAAAGCAGTTTAATCAGTTCAAAATTACTTAAATTATTTCGTCACATTGCTTTAAGTACGTTCGACACGCCTTCGAATGTAGTTACAACTATAAAAATTCTTCCCAAGCACAGAAATTAATGTAGCATCTCAATAGACAATCATGTAACTTTATCAGATTAAAAATCGTATGCATTTAAATTGTAACAGTTAGGACAGTATTAGTTAAGTCATAAAAAGCAAAACATCGATTTGATGAGAAAGATATCATGTTACGCGTGTGAATCAACGCTTAGACATCGAAACTTCCAATGTTTTGAACAAAAATGCTCGAGAAATTTCGTCAGCAACGTGGCCATCTGTCCAAAAACAATGATAGGAGCAACTATAGTGTCAAAGTATCGAAAACGTTCGGTTTAATCACAACGTACCCTGATTAAGGCGGACCCTCTGGCCATAAAAACATTATCGTTGCGTCCCTCCGTAAAAAAACATAAAGAACAAATACAATGGGCCAGTGGGCTCATGGTGCATCAGATATTGGCAGTTAGCTACATCCATGCCATGCGTCTTCGTCTGATTAGATCCGATGGCTACGATCGCCGTTACTGTTATTGCTGTTTTCAATTGTAAAGCCGTTAGTTCTGTTGTTTTTATACGTTTTAAATTAGAATATTGTGTCATTTGTATCGGCTTTTTTAATAAATAGTCGCTGATAATTTAAATGGATGACTTAGAACTTAGAAAAGAAATACATAATTTTTAAGATAGTTCCATTTGAAGGGAATGACGCATCAGCAAAATATCTGGGACAGGGGCTTATATAGGAAATTAATATACCTAAGTAAATCATCTGCATAATATCATCCACATAAACAAGGACCCTGCTTATGTATTACGCAACATAAAATTTCATTAAGCACAACATAAGCTCCTTCCAATCTCGGAAATGGCCACCAAAACAAAAATAGCCTTGAGGGTGAAATCTGAAAGCATTGAGAAAAACATTGGTGGCACAAAACTGACGATATGCTTAATGCACCCCACAGAAATTATCGATTAGAAGCTTTTTTATGCAAGAGGGAGTGCGTAGGGGAGAAAGCCTGGGGCGAGTGGTTGAAACAAAAAACGCGAGTGAAGAGTGAAAATAAAAAGTTTAAACAAGTAGGATTGCAATGGTGGCCCTCAAGACGTAGGAAAAATCAATATTCGATGCCGTCCGATGCAAATCTCCTTGCATCCCGATTTGAATTTCAATGCGGTCGCGAATTTGAGTTACTGCTTTTATTTTTATGTAATTCCTTCGTGTCTGGGGTTTTAAGTAGTTTGAAATATAGGGATACAATTGCAGTAAAGTCATGTGCCACAAATGTATGTATAGCTTCTGGATTATTCTGACATCAAAGAATTTCAACATTTTGATCTTATGATTTATTTTTTGCTATAGGTAGATAAAACATAGGTACATTTTAATAATCAATATGCAAAAAAATATACTCATTATTATCATTATTCAATTGCACGATTGACTCGATATTTTGCTCTTAACTGAATGTCAAGTACTTCTTCTGTTCAGAACATTGAGAACTGCAACAGACAATAATTTCACTGCCAGCATTCACAGTACACTATCGTTTTACTATCCAAGCTAAACGCGTATTTCATAATTTCCTATGAATATGTAATTCATAGTAAAACGTTGAATGCCATATAATAAACATCGCATTAAACGTTCGATGTCTAGCAGAAGCCAGTAGCTGTAACAAGAAATACAGTTAGGCTAAAAACTGGAAATTAAAAACATTAACAAATACATGTCTTGCCAAATACGTTTGACGGGGGATCTGCCGTAAATGTACCAATCAATCAACGGAATACATAAAAGAAGGTTCGTCTTGTACTCAGCCCAATTAAAGCGCCCCAGGGCTCAGATGTACACTCTTCTTGATCGTTGGAGCGTCATCTTTAAATTTCCGTCGTTAAGATTTAATTTTTATCAAGGTCCCCCTCGCACGCGGGGAGAGGCAACCTGTCGCGCCAAATATTTTCCTCCGTAGTTTTTTCCCTCCTTCGATGGCACTTACTCGCCTCCCCTCTGTACGAATTTTTTTATCATTAAAACTCGGAGTGGGGTCGCCGAACCCGGCGTTGCCAACTCGCGCTGTCATAACAAAACAAAATCATACGGAACCCACGTAATTTGCAACATCGCTTTTTTTACTATGAATTTTTAAGGTTCTAAATGATTAAAGAGGCATGCTATGAATATTAAATATTTTACTTGCGAATTGGCATTTATTACCTACCAAGGAGAAAATATTTAACGTCGGCCCTCACCTTATGCGGCTTAGAAATGCCTGTGTAAACGAATAGAATGTGCGGTTACTTCATAATATTGCCACCCGGTGTTTGTATGAATACCGACTTACAATACTTAATCAAAACCTCCCTGTCCCCCCAATCAATAGCAATCGTCACTAATAAATTCATTAACCCTGTCAATGTATGAGGTATTAGGCAGCGACAATTTCAGAACGTTTGCGGCCAATAACAGGCCGATGACACATTTCACTTAGGCTGAATGCGGCCCGTAATTAAGCCGGCTACGTGTTAATTACCGGCCCACTGACACCTCGCCACGATTCATTTCCTTTGACGTACCGCTGCCATCTTTGTTTTCCTTTTACTATTTACTGGTGCTTATTTAGGAACGTTTTATGATAATGGAACGAAAGGACAATAGAATAAACACGTTCGCCGTAATTGCGATCGTTTATTACGCTAAAAGTAACGAAGAAAAAGCTAATTTATCAACCACCTCAAACGTAATTAGGTCCGAGTAAAAATAAGAAACGTGTAGAAGTTTCATTAAGTGTTTACATAGACGCTAGCACTAAAACATTGGAACAAACAAAATTAACGTAAGTAAGGTTGAAAAGTTGTGGAAACAGAACTCTTATAATCTTGTTAGAACGCAGACGCAGCGGCTAATCCTCCTCCCATCAGCTAATTAATCCTACCAAGTTTATTTCTCAAAAAGTTTCAACTTGGTGCGGAAGTAATTTCACGCCAAGGCATTAGTGGGGAACGAACTTCACACTTAGCTACTCGGTAAACACTCATGACGTTTCCTAATTAACGGACGCAATTAGTGGTCGAGCTCGATGGACCAGTGGGGGGTTGGGGGTGGGTGATAAGTGGCCAGGAGCGGAAAAAGTTAGGAGAAAATTCGAGGGGCTTAACATGGGGCGAACGTGAGGCGCCCAGACGCTGGTACTTGCACGTACCGAACAGTTGTCTGGGCCGACCGACCTTGAGTTTTTAGTATGGTAAACTGTTTGATTGTGTTTGTATTGTACGAGTATTGTATTTTTCACATGTAGGTTGGTGAATGTATGGAAATAAATGACAATAATATCGTTTATATCTAAGTATAAATGTATTGTAAACGCTTACGAATCAAGCTTCTTATTCGAGTGCTAATGATGGAGCAAACCATTTATAAATATTCAGACTAGATCATACAATACACAAACAATCGCTGACGTGACCTAATACCCCAAAATGGGAACACACGTCATCACGTCATAATACTACTTTATCACTTAGAGCTCTCATTTTAAAGGCAAACAAATTAACACTAAGGCAGCCTACACACGTCCTACAAAAAGCAAGCACTCATCGCTGTATTAAAATATTATTCCTCGAGAGAACATTTGCATCTTAATTACGAGTTCGTGATTGTCCGAGGAGACCAAATGAAAAATTTCTCGCACCCATAGTCTCATCTTATTAACATTCCGCCCCCGTGCTTTTCTGATGAGTAATTGCTTCTTTAATTCGCGTCATCCATCCTCAAAATAGGGCAATTTTTCATTCAGCTGCACGAGCCTTATACACTTAATGGCAATGAAAAATACACACGTCTACCTTACAGGATTGATGGTAAATAAATATAAATTTTCGCATTTTGATGTAGATTTAATGTGAGCCACATTTAAGGAATGTTGTTAACGTAATCTTCTCTTTTGTTGAACTAGTTATTGTAACTGGATGGAGTTACTATAGGTGATATTATGTATCATACTGAGTGAATCGTTATCGTGAGGATAATTAGAGCGTGGTTAGGAAGTTAATGGTAATTATAATGGGTATAATAGGGATAGCTTCTCTTAATATTACGGACGATTCTCATTAGGTACTTATCATAAGCAACGAGAATAAAGAACATTACCTTATCTTAGCAACTTCGGGAAAAATATTAAATTTTTGTAAAGTATTTACAGCTGAATAATAATGTTTCTAAAAATATTTACTTGGGTAACCGGCATCATTACTAGAAGCAACAACTGCTTAAAAACCAAAATCGTTACCCGTTGTTTGCGGGAGCGTGGCTTTCCCTTCTCCGCCTCTAATTTATTCCCTAAAAATATAAAAGGATTCTGAGGAGTCGTTAGCGATATTGTAATTTGATTATTTGTATTTTTTTTTTCTTATACTTTTAATCACCGGGCTTTGCGGAGGGAGGGAAATCAGATTTCAATTTCAATTAGAGACGGATCTTCGTGGAAAAATCCGAATCGAGTGAATGAGTATTGATGAGTTTGGTCGTTAATATAAATGAGTCATTTTAGCGGGGGTGCTCAATCAGGCTTTTTATTTGTTCTCTTGTTTGGAGGATGCCAAATTATTTGCCTAAGAATTTTATTACTTCGGTATTAGGTAATGTGCCAATGGTAAGTGGGCAGACGTAGGCACGTTGAAATTGGGGCATTCGGAGATCTTAATGAGCCTCCTTGTGATATCATCAAATGAGAAAAATAAGAACCATTTTGAATACAATAGAACTTCTACAATAGAAGTCTTTGAAAATGCGAGTAGAATCAATGAATCTTAATACTCTTCTTCACCGCGATACTGCAGTTCCGATCCCCACAAAGCTGAACAAAACAGCCCAATTACCACGTCTCACTTGCAAGCGGTAGAAAAACCCTCAAGTCTTGAAATCAAAAGCAGTGCCACGTCATAACATAATATCCAACAGCAGGATAATTAGAGACGTTGCGATTGCACGCGAGCCACAAATAATTCATTAGCGGTACCGTAGTTCACCGCATACAATCACTTAGACTGTCATGCACCACGTTTAAACTTAGCAAGTGGAGTAATTACTGGACTGAAGCGGCCCACGCTGAAAGGTTAGAAATAATTGGATAATAGGGGGTGTGTTATGCACTGTAATGACACGTAGTTACCTGCATGTCGCACTGCCAACAAAGATAACCAAACGACTACGGAAAATCAATGTTTATGGACGCGTCAAAGTCAGCAAACACTTTTAAAATGAAAATTCAAGTCCTTCAAGTAACTCGCTGACACGAACCAATTAGAAAACGGACGTTAAGGAAGCCGCAATTAAAAGGAATCCTCGAATATCTTCCGACTTAATGACTTCTTTGCTTGTTAATTCCTTGTCGCGAAGGAAAAAACTCGGAGTCGGATTAATTCCAAGTGCAAGTCGATTGTTTGCATAAGCCTCGGCGGGGAAACATCACCTCGCCGCCACCGGCTTAAAAAAATAATTAAAATTCGTAATCACTCTTGACTCTCCCCGAGGGAGAGGGCCATGCCTCCTACCGCTCACAGACTAAACTCAAGATTTCCACACTGAACAACACGAACGTCCCCGCAAATTCGTTTATGTGACATTTAAAGTAATTTGTGTAAGTCGAATGTTGTAAAAATGACTTTATTACGAGCTACGATTCACATCGCGGCGTTGTTCAAATAGTGGCACAAAAGCCTTGTTGGAATGTTTATGGACGTCTTAAAAAACTCGAACGACATACGGTAGGAAAGTTTCCGAGTCGCTTCGTTACGGCTACCCGCAAAATATGAAAGCTTAGTTCATCCCTTGCATGTTCACCGGTAGTTTTCTACCCTCTTAACAACATATTTCGGCATATTTCGATTACCATAAAGCGTTTCGTGTGATGTATATTTACGTTTCATTATGTGTACTTATTTCAGTGCTTACATGCATTAATTTCTTCACTATGTTGTGTATAACATAACCTTTAATAACTCCCTGGATTATTACCCATACTCATATTTTACCATAGCTACAACCACAGCTACTACCCCTTATATAAATTAATTGTCGGTGGTTACATTGTGCAATTTTGTTTCTAGAATATTCTAGAAAAATACGAAGTATAACATTGCTTAGACTCACAAGTCCAGTCACAAGCATTACTTTGCTTATATAAGCTGACGTTTCAAATGCAGGGTCAATTATTTTTCCCATTAGTGTTATTAAGAGAAATAAATGTTAAGGAAAATAATTAAATAATATTATAATGTAGGTATAATTTTTGCAGAGCATATTTTTTGTATAAAGTACATTACGGGGATTTAAAAAAATGGTAATTGTAAAAATATTAGAACCCTAGAGGCTTTAACATCATTATCGAAACATTTCGCGAACTTCTCTTCTAATAGGATGTAAAATAACTCATCACAATAGCCAGACATTTCTTTCGTACATTCAAAAGAATCCGAGCTTATCACGGCCTTAAATTAATAAGCATTCAAGTCGAGCCAAGTAAAAATGAATAAAGCCCGTAACACCGAACAATAGCGTAATAAGGATGGTGCATTTTGTCTCTGAGAGCTCGCTTGCAAAACAACAATAATTCTTGTTTCCGTGAAAAGATTTTCAGCGTTATTCCACTTGAAATTATTATATTTTTTTCTTGTCGTCGTCTTGCCATTGTCTCGGACGGGAGGTAAGTAATGAGGGAAATTGGGGGCTCTTGGCCGGGGCTGAGGGACGCCAAGATTTGCGTGGCCGACCGCCGGCTAATGCCGAATAATGAAACGGCTTTGAGATATTCTCCGCTCAGCGGTTGGGATTTATTAGATTCAGCCAAACGGAATTAGGCACTTACAAAACGTAGATATTGCTCTAACTATGTATATTCTGCCCTTAATAAAGTTTTATGGTGCCGCATTTGGTGATCACATTAAATTGGACATCGAAATCGGAAATGTTGAATAATTCGTTGAAAAAAAACTTTCATAATATACTAAAGCATATCCAAATACCTTGTATCTACTCAGAAGTTCCAACAATAGAGAATACATTTCCTAAAATGACGTAAATGTAATTCCGAGATCGGATGACGTAAGGCGATCAAGTTAACCCACTCATAACCGCATTCTTGTTTAAAATGTTGTCTTACACGAAATTTCATATGACGCTTAACAAAGAAGCTACACAAATGAAATATAAAATACAAAAGAACATTTCGGTTTCATTGAAAAAAAGATTTTATTAAATAACTTGAAAATCGTGTTTGTTATTCCAAATTGAATAAAATATAAGAAGAAACATTCTGTGTGACATGCAGCCATATTCGTTGGCTTATGTTTACAACTGAATGAAGATGATGTGGTAATCAGACAAATGATCTAGATTTTGATTTTAATACTACTTTACCTCATCATAATTATAACTCCAAAACACTTCTTACTATAATAAACAAACTTTAGACCTCATGGGCAAAAGTCATGCCTGGGATCGCTAGACCACTTCGGCAGAAATAACTTAGTACACCTATACATATAACTTTACTATACATAACGATGCCATTATGAGTATGAATAATAGAAAAGAAAATGCAATATAAACACTACGGACTCAAGAATTACAAACAACCATGAAAGAAAAAGGAAAACAAAATTATGAATACAATTAGACTAGCCAGTCTTATCTCTCATTTTCTAAGGTTTTCTCCAAGCTAACTTTACCTATTACCCCGCAGTGGTCAGTCGCGTGTATACAATCAAGTGTCGTCTGTAGGATTCCTTAGATCCTAGTTTTCGCTTTATTCAAGTCTCGGAGACGAGTCGAAAGCAGTTTTACTGTATTTTTTATACCATTGTGTTTGTAAGAATTCAAGTCGTCATTAGTTCTGTGTCCTCGTGGGTAGATGTCTCCTTCAATTGTGCTGTCGATAGAAACTGTTTGTGTTTCGTGGATTTTACAAGTGCCTGTTAAGGCTGGAGTTAGAAATAGAATCTTTTGAACTATTTCTTAGTAGTTGTATGTCATTAGGATTCAAACTTATTAAGTCACTTGAATTAGAACTTGCCTCGTCAATACAGGTGGAGGTCGTTAAAACTGTATTATACACATGTGGGTTACTGGGTACGCGAACAAAAATTACCATTTACCTGATCAGGGCCTCCAAACTTTATAACCCAACAAAAACCAAACATCGATCTCAATTTAAATTGGATAAGCTTGCACAATATCGGCGGCAATAATCCCGCGTCCACTCACTCTCGCGACGTCCCAAACTCAAACATTACTTTTGTAGTTTCCTATTTACATATCCCCAAAGCGGCTTTCTTCGTGAACTCCAATATTTCTTGGCTCGTACTCGACCCAGCGGTCTCCCATCCAGCATTTTTAATCTCGTTGGTCGGATCTGCGAGCACGTGGGCCCAACCCCTCTATGTTTACCTTCCGAAATAGTTTAACGGGAACAATTTGCATCTGCTTATGCGGGGGCCGTCCTCGGTTGTTAACTAGTCTCCTTCGTCTTACCTTTTTGGAGCCAATCGTATATCAATATGTATTTGCCGATATTATGTTTGTTTACTATGAATCTCTCTTGATGTATATTTTTTAGTACCGCCGCTATTACATATGTCTTTCACTTTATAAGGTTCTAAGTTCATATGAAATTTAGTAGATATAGCGCCATAAGAAGTTTTATGGATCATAATCAGTCAGTTTATTTCACACCCTCGGTACAATATTTTGTTCGTGAATATTTTTTTATCTTTCAACTCTAGCTCAGGAGTATCAGCGTCTTTAGTGCTTTTATAACTTGATTTAAATATTTTTTTAACTGCAAAAAAAATTAAACGCAACTTTAAAGAAATTATGGAAGTCGCCAAAAGTAATCCTATGTACACATGAGTGTTCCACAAAGATATGGGCAGGTTAGAGACGTAGCCCTAATCGATATCCTTATAATGATTGCTGGAGGAGCTCGCATACGAAATAAGGAGGGTGCTTGACGTCGGAGGTGTCCGGGGGCGGGGGTGGGTCCGGGGGGGAGATATGAGACGATTTAGATTTTTTCCCTCTTCTATTCTTTCGTTTTTTTGGGGGAGCCCCCTCGAAAAGGGTGAGGAATTTAAGACGGCAACGCGCGATCGATTTTTCGCGCATGCATTGGTATTCTCGTAATGTCTTACTTGAGATTAGAGTTATGCTTTTTTATGTTCCGCTCAAGTTTACTACTGTTCGACACCTTTACACATGTACCCGTATCGGATGTCAGGTAGGTGCTTCAAGCTAGTTTAGAGGTTGAAATAGCTGTTTCAACAATTTGTAAAACACATCAAATAAAAATTCCAAAATACTGTTTTAGTGTTCATCAATAATGTTATTTATCTTAAAAATGTCAAAAATATTAATAATTAAAAAAACAACCATCAATAGACCAATAAATAACTGTAGCCATAATAGAAAAACCAAAATCTACTTAATCAATTTCAATAAAGAAACAGCCACACCTCGACTTAATCAAAATCTAAACAACAGCTATCAAATTACGTTAAATATTTATAAAAACATCAGAAAACACGTCATTTGTAAAGATAAAAAAGGGAATATTTTCCTTCATTAATAGATCACCGGCGAGGACGGCACAAAGGCGAGGCGCGAGTCACAGTCAAAGGGGCTAAAAGCCTTTCGGCCCACAAAAAAGTCTCAATTAAAAACCTGACGGAAGCTTTTAGAAGGTAATCCCTCAAATTGTTTCCAACGCCCCCTCATTAGCACCAAAAGTGTTAAAAAATAAACTTTTTAATCTTTATTACTCGACGACTGCGCTAAACGGGTTAAATTATTATAGAACAAGCGCTATCTCATTTTTTATTCTTTAACCCTTCGCTCGCGTAATTTATTAGTGACTGGAGACTTGGCTTTGAAATTCTTAGTCTATGTTTAATTTGGTCGGCTCCGTCATAATTGCGGGGAGGTTTGGCGCGATTTATCATTATTCCGTGGCTCGCTTCCCGCCTTTCTTGAGGAAAGATTTTAATAATCATTCCAAGAAAAAAAGGCGTTGATAACTTTGTTGAATTTTATGAGTTGATTTAATAAGTTCTTTGAATTTTTAATATGGTATTTGTTTAGTATTTTTAAAATAATTTATTCATTGTAGGTACATATAACTCAATTTCGCTACTTAAGCAAATAAAGTAATTCAAGATCTTTTGCAAAGGACCATGGGCAAAAATGTATGAAGCGTGGGCTCACCCACCAACAGAGATGAGACCGCTATGAATATACTTGTAAAGCACTAAATATAAAGATTTAAACTCATTTTTGCGAAGAATCCATGGGGTTATTTTGCTATAAATATTTTTCTCCGACCATAAATAAACTAATATTCTGCAAAAAGTTGTGCTGTTATGGCATTGTAGGTTTTGTTATTGAACGCCTTTAACTAGTTTTAATTACAGGTTTAATGTATACATGAAAAAAAAAACAGCTGCTATCACTTAAAAATATTTTTGTTAACATTTCAATCAATATCAATAATAATGTCATCTAAATATCCTGCCGGTGGATTAAATTGTGTGTGCCTGCCTAACCCTAGATACCATATTATGGAAATGATATGAGCACAACTTCCTACTGTGCGTCTACCTGTTAGACACGAGCAGTAATACTGAGCGATGGCATCTCGACACATTTCGTTTCTTTTAACCAGAATGTATACGTAATATGAACGTGCACGAACATGTCTTGACTATATCCCTCCTCTTAATAGCCAAATCGGTCTAGGAGTCTTCGAGTAATCAGTGAACGTACAAAAAAAAAATAAAAAAAAGATCCCGATGAATTGAGAACCTCCTCCTTTTTAAGAAGTCGGTTAATAATATAAATCCTGCGAATTAAGCGCACTACGACTCCTAACAATCGTCTTTTTCTACAAAACCTACTTAGGTGCATATCTTTTTTTTGCCATGGAATGGAAGGTAGTGCCCATAGTAAAAATTTTAGTACAAACAAAAACCTTCACAACGGCATATGCTATAACTCTGTTGGACAATGAGCCCAATTTGTCTCATGGTCCTTTGTAACTGTATTTTGGTCTTCACTTCGTTAGCTATGCTTCAAGAGAATTAGTCCCAAAAAGTTCTTAATTTGAAACAATCGAGCGCTTTTTGTACAATCCAACTCACCTCCAAATTGAATTCCACCCAATTTGTTACACAAAAAAGAACAAAAATAATCCTAACGGAACAAACTTCACTAATTACACGAATAAATCCAAACAATCCAGCGCAGAACTCGCGGCCCCAACAAACCGAGCGAATTAAAAAGAAAAAACCGACAGATGGACAAAAAAGCATTTCCTTGACAAGTTTTATTTACCATAAACATTGTTACAGAAAACGGAGGCCGGATGAAAAAGTTCGCGTTCATTAAATCCATTAATTAATTCAAATGAAACCGCGACAAAACATTTACATTCCTGGCCCCGCTTCCCTTTTGGACAAGGAAAACCCGAGTCATTCAAGATTTTTCCTTGCAGTCTGTGCCCACTAAATGGAAATTAAGCGTTTAATAAACCGACCGATGGCGGCTAGAATTAATTAATACTTCGACTTGTCTTGCAAGTTTTTCTTACCCTCTCAAGTTTCATTTCTTGGTATCACCAGGGGTCGAGGGGAACTTTATAATGGTGTAATAATTAAGACAAAGTCCCTTGTTTCGGCGATAACACCGCTAATTATTCATTTCGAGTGCGACATCGAGATTTTATGGGGTGACGATTTGTAATGTCATTGTAAGAGAGTACGTCTTCGTTGTAATTTTTAAAGGAATTAATGCGATGCTGTGAGTGAACTTTATAGCTTTCTCTCCGTTTATTATAACAGTAAAATACGTAAGCTCAACTAAGTGAAGGAATGCGTAAATTCTTTACTTTGACGTTCAAAGCTGAGGTAACAAGTAATTTTTGTTTTAGAAAATTACTTCTTTTTAAGCAATAATGTGTATTAGATTTGCACAAAAATTATTACCAATTTTCACGACACATATATTTTAACACGCCACAACTAAATATTTCTAAAGTATCGTCAACACGGTGCTTTCAGTTAACATGTACCTTTATTTGTCAATTACTGCGCGCGCGCCTCTAAAGTGCCACGGAATTGGTTTACCGCTCCTATAAGGAATTTCATGGCTATTGGAGGTTGTTTAGATATTTAATTAGTGTCCTTACAAGTTACCGTTTTCAACACGACATAGTCGGATTAGGGTTTTCCTGCCAGTTCCAGTAATAAGTTTTAGAGCCTTTTATTATACTTCATTGTTTTATTGGCTGTTTTTTTCTTACTTTATAGCATCCGGATAGTTTATCATAGAGTTTGTTACATTCGAATTTTAAATTGAAATGATTTTTTAAAATGTCATAAGTCACTAACGCTTGTGTCTGCTATTGACATTATAATAACCACAAACTAAATATAACCAACTTGTAGATATGTTGTACCAAAAAAATCTTGTTTATTTAAATCATAAACGAGCCTATATAAATATTAATCTTTCACAATAAAATAACATTCAGTAGCGATTTTGTCATACATTATAGAAATATTTGACACCCGAAATAGCAGTGTTTAGAAAATATTCGCGGCGGTAAATCTCTGATATTTATATACCGATATAACTGTTATTGTTAGTCTATAGAAATGTATTGACAATGTGTGATAATATCGGCTTAGACATTTTAATACATGAAATATCATGACAGAGATTCATTGAATGTGGTATTTCTGGAAGCATTGATTTGTTAATTACTAAGAATTTAACTGCAAATATTATTCATGGAATAAATGACTATTTAGATTCTATCTAAGCTTTCTGACTTTTTCTGCAACTCATAAAAATAACATTTTTAAGCGTAAGTAATAAAAATCTGTTACTTTTGTCTCTACAATATAAACTTTAGTGGTTCAGGATGCGTGAGCTAACGCATTGTTTTCTTAACCTCCAAAATACCGTTAGGTACATGTATTTAAATGTATAACATAATGTTGCCCCAAATGTTATATGTGTAGGACACTAATTTATACTTAGTCGTCTTTCACGGTGAACAATCTTAGCGCCCACGAGTCGAGATGGCGCTTACATCACAACACTACCCACGGGAACAAGCGCGAAAAGAAAGAAAAAATAACGAACAAAAATATTCTCCACACAAAATTATCTCAGCATAAACGCCATGTACCAGGCTCGATCTGATAATGCGGCCCATTAATTTGAACAAAGTTCGCGTCGACAACGCCGTTGGCCTTATAAAGGTGAGGCGACAAAATTTATAAGTTCGATTACTTTAATCTTGGTTAACTTATGCGAGTACAATTTCAAAGCTGACAAAAGAAATGCAAGCTATAAATCGAGTCTCTCTTATCTGTTGTATACCTGTATTGTTGTTGGCGGTGTCGGTGTAATCTAGACTAACATGGGGTAATTAATATAATGAAGTAGACGAGTGGATCACGCGAAGTTTTTCGTCGCGTGTGCCCGTCACGGCGGGAAGTGGCCGCTTCCTACGGCTATTTCGGACTGTAAATTATGCAACCGTTCTGAATATTTGGTATCTTTTTGTGGCTCGTATGTGCAAAGTGAACTGAGACGTCGTTAATTGATGATGATGTCCTCCTAGCCGATTATCGGCTACGGCGGCTGTTCTCATGTAAGGAGATCAGTCAACTACGCAGGACATATTATAGTGCACGAGCATTTGCGCAGACACAGGTGCACTCCCTATTCCTTCACTCTCATAACCCGATGGGACGGCAATCCGACACGACCGGTAAGAGATCAGGCGCAGGACCGACATTTACGTGCTCTCCGATGCACGATGCGTCGTTAATTATGTCTCTATGAAATGCATCCACGAAAACGACGACAAATTCTGGCCAACATACCAACTGTAAACACAAACTTCCCCTTGCATGTAAACGCAGAGCAAAATCCTAAATTGCACAAAATGTAAGCTGGAACCTATCCGTATAATATTTAAATATTACAAACGTAACTCCATAACGAAAGCTTACACTAATCAATTTAGGAGCACTAATGAGGACAATATAAATCGATGTTCTTAATCCGAGAGCTGTGGCAATAAATAAAGGCATAAGAGCACGAGCCATATTTCTCGATTAAGTGCGAAAGTGAGGCGGTCGCGCTACGCGGCGAGGCGCGCTGCCAGCGATAGTCGATGATCAAGCGATGCTTTGGAAACTTAACGATTTGAAGCATTTGGAATTAGAACAAAATACTATTTTGGGTGACGGAAATTAATAAAAATAGTTAAGTTGTTTTTAAGCTGAATGAGCTCTGGCAATAATTTCTCATTTTAAAACAAACAGGTTTAAGTCAAAAACTGGTTTTACTCATTTCTTAAGTTATTATTTATGTTAATCACTCAGATCACACTTTTCATAAACAAAAACATCCAAAGTCATACAATATGCAAACGATCGCTTCGCTCATGTAGTGCTACACAGGCTTTAAGCTGAAACGCAGCGATGGCGGGCGGTAGGCGCGCGTCATTACCTGAGCAGGATTGGTCACGCAAATCAGATCCGCGCTGTCCACGCAATTATAATCAAGTACGCCACGCCACTCGTAATTCTAAAGTAATCAAAGGTTTAGCCATCTGTTTGTGAATGTATTTCATGGATCCCGCGGCCTACGTAACGAGAAATGCGAACCGTCAGCTCGCCACTTTATGTCGCACTAAGTTCACATTTTATGATAGTTAAATTTAAATATTCGAACACAATTTATACACGAATAGAGAATGCATATATTTGTTTGGACAACCAAATAAAAGTTAACAAAATATTGATACAAGAGCAACAATAGAAACCTAAAAATTATTAGTTGCATTGTTGACGCCCGGCCTCCATAATCCTTAGGAAAGCTTCTTACCATAAATAATACGTGTAGCTGCTAGCTATAATAGTGAATGCGCGTAGGCGCAACGCTACAGATCGACAGTCCTATCCTGATTGTAAATCAGTGCTCGCTGGAAAACTATTAGGCCGGGCCCTCGAATTGAGCGGAGCACGAAAGCCTGATATACATATATTACA
This sequence comes from Helicoverpa armigera, assembly GCF_030705265.1. Classification (NCBI taxonomy): domain Eukaryota; kingdom Metazoa; phylum Arthropoda; class Insecta; order Lepidoptera; family Noctuidae; genus Helicoverpa; species Helicoverpa armigera. The sequence goes on along the minus strand of NC_087130.1, from coordinate 5,132,647 downwards.
CGTAATGCGTCTTTATCCTCCGCATTAGATGAGCATTACATTTCTTCGTCTTCAGATAAATAAACGTCTCACAGAGATATTCAAAAATTTACTGCCATATTATCAAAACAATTCAAAGCTTCTAAAAATAGATCTCTATTTAATATTACAAGTTCGTAGATAAATCTTTAATTAATTCTAGTTGTTATTCTTTAATACAGTCCAGCTGTTCTTTTGAATTTTTGACAAGTTTAATTTATATTTAGCCTTCATAAAGCTGATCTATAATTGAAATTAAAATCAATAAATCTAGATTTTTAATAACCGTGCGAATCATTTAAGACTTGGTTTTAGTTCACATTAGGAAGGGGTCTGACATCGTATAAACATGTTTGTTCAATGTATGCCTCGAGCAACTCCTCACATACCTATCAAAACAAATGATTATTCAAAATTAGAACAATTACGCGACAAAAAGGCGAGTGTCAATTCTGTGTAATGCAAACTAGTGGCGTCGCCCGTCCCCGCCCGTTGCTTGTTAATCGCGCGCCTCGCGGCCGCCTCCGGCTGACGGACGTTTCGACATGCCCTGTCTTAGTATAAACACCTCTGATTCATACATTGTTCATGTTTAGCTAATGGCTTACGGCTTTCTAGGTGTCACAATGTTTGGTGTTTTTTGTTTAGTACCGCTAACTGTATCTTGCTTTGTTTGGAGCTGTTGTGCGAATCATTTTATTGCCGCATCTATTTTAGTGCCCACGTTTTAGTTTAGAACCTATTTTCTGGGTTAAACGACAAGAAAGCTTAGAGCAGTCACGTAAGGTTGACGCTTTAGCGACAAAAACTGTTTACGAATACCTAAAAAACTGTTCATATTAAACACGCACGTACCCATTACGTACATCCATTATACGTAAGACAGTATAAAATATAGAGGAGCACACAAAAAACGCCACCTGACAACTACAATACAACGGCTACATTGCATAAACATTTCAGCGACTTTGTAGCGAAACAAAACCAACGAAAAAAGGAATGTTTCGTACAAACATAATATAATGAAGATATAAATCGCTGTTATCTCGAACAGGACTCGTGCGAATAAACACCTAAGGAGATATCGTAATAGAGAAATTACTATAAAATAATCTTGGTGTATGTGTTTGTTGTAAATCGATAGGGATAGGGCCGTCCTCACGTGCGAACATGTCCGCCGTGTTGATTGTAATTTGTAGTGCGCGAGAGCATGTCCGCCCGAGCTGGACCATTCTGCAACTATTTGATGTCTTGTTTCAGCGCAGCGCCCGAGATAAACACGTTGCAATGTAGAATAAATGCTTTTTATAAGACTTTAATGATAGTATTAAGTTTTAAATGCTTTTTAAACAATTCTGGTTTAAATAAATCGAAATAAAATAAAATTGTAACTAAGCAGTACTGATATTTAAAAAGAGAGATTTCTTTATAAGGTGATTTGTTATAAATTATTTATAAGAAAACAGTGTCAACAGTAGTAAACTATTTGTATGTCAACTCTTAGGCACGTGCAAGTTCAAAGATCACAGCGAACCAACAGTGCCATCTAAACCGTCATCAACCCATTAACATCTACCTTTATTTACTAAAAAAAGAAACTTTATTCATTATAATTTATGACAAAGTTAAGTATACTTAATTATTCTCTAATGTTTAATTTATTTGCTTTCCGTTCTTAGTCATTATTTGCATTTTAGGTAAATATGTCGAATTGGTTAACGGAAACGCATGTAAATGGTCAAGAAATTATTTGACGGTTGATGTCAACGGCTTTTATGATCGCCATATTTTTTACTGTCTAATGTTGATAGATTTGGAACTATATGACTCGATATTTTGACACCAAACTGGTTTTCATTAAACAGTTTGATACAATAAAATATCTAAGACAAATACTGAATGAAACCTACACAGAGGTGTTTTGAATTATAACTGAAAATACAGACCAGAAAACATTTTTATTTTCATCTTGCACCAGAATAAATCACCTAAGAAAAAGAGCGAACTTAAACCAACAAACAATGATTTTAAACGCACCTTTTAACTTTAAACCTTGCATTAAAACTGAGAATAAAGAGAATAAACTTGGGCTTTGTCTCCATTGCGAGCGATGGTGTAATTTATAACGCGCCCTCGGCGAGCCACAAGGATTAGTCCATCAGCGCAAGTTTATGCGCGACGCTACAAATTATCGCGTCGCCTTAATTGGAATGCTAGGTTTACTTAAATTAATAATCAATTTGGATTAACATGTTTCATTCCGATTTATTTAAGATAAAGCTTTGGTTTTATTAAGATGTGTTGTTGAGTTCTTGTGGGTAAGGTAAAGATGTTGGTGATCCTGATAATGTGTAATTTGGACTACAACAGTGCAGCAACGTAGTAAGCTTTAGGAGTTTGGTTAACCGCCTGACCTATCCCTAAAATAGTTCGCCGTTCATCTACATCATAAAGTATGTCAACAGTACCAAGATATTTCTTCCAAAATATGCATTGAATGAATATAATTTGGGATATAGCAGAAATACCCTGCAGAGGAAGTATGCGGGCTATCTCAATGGGTGTGGAACGGGTTTCTTAGGTATGCCAAATTTTAAATTGCTTAATTTTAAAAGATTGCGACGGATTGACAAATAAGCGGAATATAATTGGAAGAGGAAATAATAAAGTTTCTCAAGTAATTCGTGCACGTTTTAAGATGTGAGCTTACATGATTTTATCAGTTTATTTTGATGTACTACTTAAGTTTATTGGGCTTTAATTCCAACATTTATACTTGACAGTTCCACTTAGTTTTGATTGATAGTGTTGCTGATGATCAAGGATCAAAATCTCCTTGTTTTCTTATATACATATTTACATCAGAGAGCCACATCGTCTCCTTACAATTCTGACCCATATACCAGACTTGTCGCTTACCCACAATCCAGTAGTCCATACAACAAGTCTTATACGTTCATGGGCCTAGAATGAGACCATACATAGCCGTCCAAGTGTTAACAGCTACTTTGAACTGAGGCAAATAGACATAATGGCTGGCTGCAAACGATTCCTCGCCGTTTATGATGCGTTTACGTCGCAACATATAGGTACACTACTCGTTTAAAAGTTAACTTAACCTTAAACTGTGTAGGTGTTTACTGTACAATGTTGGCAACAATTTTTTTGTAAAGGAATTGGTTTTTGGAATTGTGGAGGCGTAGGTTGGGGGTTAACTGCAGAACTGTTCCTGGATGTTTCTGGAGTTTATTCTGAGAAAAGTTTTTGAAATTTATTGGAAGTGAATCTTGATTTTGATGACAGAAATCTGTCCGCCTTTCCCTACGAAAGGGAAAGGCAGACATCTCATGCCCTTATAAATATTTTCTTTAAGATGATATTTGTCTTAAAAACCTCCTGAAGTTTTAGACAGAAAGCATTCATGATTTAGTAGGTACTTACATATTAATTAAGCGCTCTTCACAACATATCCTGACCAACAGCAATTTTAAAAGCATAGTGGGCTTGTCCTTTTGAAAGAGATACCACACGATCAACTATGACCACAGCACCCATAAATAAAATCTCCAACCCAAAATATTTGGAAAGCATCTCTCCCGATACCATTTAATAGCCATATTATGTTAATTAAAAACGTTACCATATAAAATCACGCACGGGACACAAAACATCTTTATCATATTTTTTTCTGACAAGACGAATAGTCGTAATAAAGTATAGGGCTACCACATAATTCTATCGATAATGGTACGCCTACATATGAATTAATTAGCACGTTATGTGAAACGAGTTCTCGATTCTCGATGTCGATGTCATCGGTCCGGTGAAAGAGAACGGAACTATAGGTTGGACATTTTTACGAGGCTGGATTAAAGTCCTATGAGTCATTCTATCTTGACATGCTAGCGTGTGCTGGGCGCGCCTCTATAAAATGTTTACCTTTACGGATTGTTGTGACCCGATAGTGTTGTCTTGTAGGATGCTGTCTCTATTTGGGATCTATGAATTGAATAGAACAACATGAAGAATTAAATAGTTTCATTTCTAACTATGCAAGGTGAGACCATTTCACAGACAGTATTGCAACAGACAAGGCATTAGATAGAAGATATTAAAAAAAAAATTGCTTACAATAACATATAGAGGGAGATAATGACAGGTTGAAAGTGCATTGTTAGTTATCTGTCACTCTTTGTACACCTTCAAGCATTGCGTGGGTTGGTATGCACATCTAATCATGCATGTTAAGCATGCATGCTCTGGATTCCATACATTGTTTGTACTTCTTAAAGGAGATGTATCTACTTAATACTTCGGAGGATTTATTGAAATAAACTTCTACCTAGTTTTAAAAAAAAGACATCTTGACCACAATAAGTAAAGAACGGATTATTACAATCGGTACTATTAAGTGTACCTCCCACTGCTACTAATATATTTCAAATGGCCATAATGCTCATTGGATTGGACAAACTCTAGTTAACAAATATTCCATCGCATGGCTGACCACTATTTTGTTGACGCTGTAAAAGCCACTATTCCTTATGAATGAACCGTGAGAGCGCATGTGTGTGTCAACACAACGTGTGAACACGTCACGCTATCCATGTGTGCGTGTCCGTTTTTTGTGAATGGCCGGCGATATCCGGTCCTACAATATCGACTGGCCTACAGGTTTCGTTATCAACTCTCGGACACTGTCTAAACATAAGATATAAAAATTGTGTTTTATTGCATTTTACAGCTCCGACCCATGAATATCGATGAGACGTATCAAATAATAGGACTTTTGAATGAAAAAATGTCGAGCTGTATAACGTAGGTGTCAATGCGTCCACCATTTCTCTAAGCAGCAATTTAAGGACCCAGAGTTAAAATTTTACATAACAAAAAAGTTTGAATCGAGAGTGGAGATTCGGGATATGTTAATTCTCCTTTATTCTGGTTCGAATAACGTATTCAAGCGGCGTGGCCGGCGCGCTTGGCAAAAAACCTATAACCGAATATTTGGAATTGTGTCGACGCACTTTTACTGGTGTAAAACGAATTAACAACTGCGCACGATTGACATGATGAATAGATCAGTTTTTGTGAGAATAATATGAGTTCATAATTCATATGTCTGCCGTATTGATTTATACCTACATAGTGGTATTCTATGTTGCAATTAGAGGCCCTAGTTTAAAGTGGCGCAAGTATCAGAGCGGATAATAAATGTTAATTATATAAATAGCAAACAGTAATTGCAATAATTAAAGACAGGTTTGTACCCAGTTCAGTGTGTCATTTAAAATTTAAATGCACCAAAAGATACCAGCATAGTTTGAAAAGCGAAGGTGTAAGCTACGTCGTGTAACAGAGAACCTTGAGAAAGATGCATCAAGATTCTCTCGCCGAAGACCTTGTATTACCCAATAATAAACTAAATTCAAACACCAAAACAAAAACTCAAAGACTGTTGGAACAGAAACAAAAAAGCCACCCTCACCAAACGAGGACACAGTTAGAGCAAAACAGGGACTTGCCTTATCAAAATTTAAATTTGGAAAAAAGCGGGGGCCTCGTCTCATTTCAATAACCGTTATTCGCGTCCCCCCCTCGCCCGCGCACCCCGCACCCCCTGTCCCAAGCCCCGGCCGGCCGAACTATAGGTGATTGATAGCCCCAAAGAAACAATAGGCAGTCTTCGAAACAGAACCACGACGCGAATCCTAATAAACGCTTTATTTTATTTGTGTAGAATAACAAGACTCGATATAAATATCGATATTCGACTTAGATACGGAATTATTGACGCTGCCGTGGTGAATTTTAAACTGTCTTTTACATATTCACTGAGCTTCATGATTTAGAATAAAATCAACACACTTAGGTATGTAAGTGTCCATTAAAAATAGTGCGGAGAATTCTAATGGAGGACAATTGACGACACCCTCAGATTATTTCCATACAAATTTTCTTTAGCACATGACATATTTAAGACTCATTGTTTGAGGCCTTTAAACCTCTTTTTTCTACTCCATGATATATTAACCAACGCACCTTTTAAGTCAGCAAAAAAATCTAGACAAGGATATGCCTTTGCATATCTAATAAATAAACTAAATAAATTAATTTAGCATTAACAATCAAGATGACAATGAAAACGCTCATCTAAATTAGTAATATTTGCATAAACACGACATATAAATAATCATATTTGGTCATTGACCTTCACAATATCCTTCTACAAACTCGAAGCAAGGCTGCAATTCAGTTCTAAGTAATGCGATACATTTACATCAAATTATCCAATACATGAACATGCATGACTTCTCAATAGGCGTTCCTACATTTAATTTAAAAATTCCCTTCGAAATTATGCATCGCAGTCTGCACAGGTTAACTGCTCAAAATAGCAGTGATATGTCATGACAAAACGTCGCATCGTTGTCACGGTTAGATAACACTGACTCCTGTTATTAAACCCTTACGGCCGACGATATGTTGGACGACTTTCAAAGGTATGCTATACAACAATTACTCACATTTTCCCCCCATATTAAGTATGGTGTAAAAACAAGTAACAAGTCGCGTCATGCGTGTCATTCGGCCCTCGCTATGATTATTCGAGCATGTCATTAGACGGCTTTTACTTGTTAGAGTGGTGCAAAATGAAAACGACATAACTAGTAAGAGAATTAACGCCAAAATCGTTTCAATAATGTATGCGCTAGATGCTTATAATTTCGGGATGTACGGGCGTTCAGAACGGAAAACGTTCTATTAAGCATTGCATTTCTATTCTTGATTTTCGCACATTTAATTCTCCTGCAAAAATATGCAAGATGCCTTTATTTTTAAGTTGATGCAAAAAAAAAACTTTTCTCTGTTTGGATATTTGAAGCGGTCCTACCTTTTCTTACTTAGTTCTATAGTAGCATTGCAGATAAAAAATATAAATATAAATTGCGAGTTAGATTTTTGACTGCTGCAAGTTTGCACATATCATATCCTCTAAGCATGGTAGGTCGTACTCTGTTAGAAACAAAATCATAACAAAATAGAATATTGTCTCAACTAACCTACTCGCCGACATTAGCATCCGTGTGTCGCATTCAAGTCGTGGGTCGTCCATTTGAGCGAAAGCGTCTCCAATAGTAATTGCGTTGCATCGCGTTAGCTCCGAAGGCATTAAACCTGAGACCTATTGCCTATCGAGTGTACGCCATTTTACTGTGCGTTAACCTGCTTCTGTCACCTCTATACTATTGACAAATTGTCTTGGTTATACGGCCTTTATTTGCATCCTCTTTCAAATAATAGCAAGACATTGTTCCCAACAGCTTTTCAGAAATAAAACGGCGGACTCGCAATTATATTTTACTCGTATTATACCTAACTCAATAATAACAATCGTAAGAAAAAGCGCGCGCATCTCTTCTGTTAAAATCTTCACTGGGTTGTCATCACAATGGAAGCTGTGTTGCCCGTATAAAATAAATAATTTATTATGTTAAGTTAATTAATAGTTCCTGTAATATATAAAAAGAGAATATAACATGCAGAACAATAAACATTCCACAGGTTAATATTAGTAGTCTAATACAAATCAAAAGGTACAGGGTACATACCATAGATCACTCAACTATTAAACCATAATTTAATTTATCTTTTATAGTCGTCAGCGATCATTAATGTTAGGTATGTGTTATTATGTAAACGAAATTAATGTATTTATGCAAAACATTTTAATATGCTATTAAAATATAAATAGGTGCGTCGTTAAATTTTGCAACAGTACATGAATGTTGTTGACAGATGAATTCGTTTTGTTCGTATTTAATTTAACCTTACACCTTTTTTTTTAACGACGTCAAAAATCATCAAATGACCCCTTCCGCTGTGGGTTAGCAGCGGAGAGGAAGTGTCAGACTCTTACTGACTAAAAACCGTCGTGTTCCGTCATGGGCCTTTTATGTACCAGGGCCGCGGTATCTCTTTCGAACAACCCGCAGCCCCGGATTTAACCTTACACCTTACATCTCAATTTAACAAATATGCAATGGATTACCAATAAAACTTCGAAGAATTTCTAAGACACAATCAGAGCTATCACCATTTATTGATTGTATTAATATGGGCAATTAAAATATTTATGTTAATAATTCCCACTGGGGTCCGACGCTCTCAGTGTGTGACCGGTCGAACGCGATCTTTTTACAGATAACGAAATAATTAATTAATCAAAACAATATAAATGCTTCTCAATGACTTTCACGTCAACACAAAAGCTTGATTCCTTGCGTTTTATTGTTTTTTTTTCTTGTTTTTAATGAACGAGTTTTGATTATTTTGTCTTTATCTGTCAAATGGGTATTTGGCCGCTGTGTCTACATCTAAATCAAGTTTGTTTTATCTTCAGTGATACAAATTATCCAGTTTAACATTTTATGAATACATTTGAGTGGTATTTAAGATAACATTTGTTCGAATAGCTTAGTAGAAAAACATTCCCACAATGATTTAGCCTAATCATAAAGAACAGTACTGCACACATGATTATATACCTACAACAAAATAGAAAACAAAAAACAAACACACGATACAAGCCATCAACAAAACAAAACACGGCTTCTAATAACAAACATTACTTGTTTAATAACAACGAAAATCATTCTAATATTCTAAGTACACGAAATTGACTTTAATCAACTTTAATCATTTGTAGCTGTACCTATCTGAAATTGAGCGTTCTTCACCCGCCATTATTGTAATAGGCCGGCCAGTACAAACAAAAATTATATGAAGGTAATTAAAGAAAGGGGTTGATAATGGCCCTGATAATTTAGTTTCGACGGTCTAAGCAATTTTCTAGTATTATAACAATGGATTTGAACTCGAGATTGGTCTGATGGATCACTTGCGGCGGTTTTTAATATCGCATTAATTTGGTAAACGAGGTACAATTATGATAAAAAATTGAATTAGAATTAAGTGTGATTGAGGTAATTGGGGTTTGATATAAGAATGTTCTCGTGGGCTCCAAGCTAACAGGATTGTTTGTGTCATATGGCCACATCATTATGAAGTTTGTAGCTAGTCTATTAAACGCGTTGCACCTTTTTATGTTCCTATTTTTAAGACTAGGAAGAATAAAAACATTAGACATTTAGACGATGAAATTTCTCGATTTTTGGAGTTCAAAAAGTTGTTGTTTCCAAGATCGTGTAGATAGGAAATGGATTTTGATTAAAAGTTTGAATTCGCATCAACCAGAATCGTTTTCTCTGTTACAAAAGCAACAAACAACACCCAAAAATTGTTTGCATCTTCTTTCCAATGAAGTACGGACGAAATCATTAAATTAATTCATAATGTCGTCAAACAATTATGGTTCGGTCGAAGGCTCTCAAACAAAGGGACTGCGGGCGACACTGGCAATTTCATTTGCCCCCAATTAGCCGGTACCGAAATTAAATTTCTGACAATATTACCCGGGTATCCGGATACGGGCCGATTTCCACAGCCTCCGAGGAAAGAGGACAGCAGAGAGAGTGAACGAGAGACTCGTACTAGCAACAGGTGGCGTTTTGGAGCAATTAAAACAGGGTTTTAATTACTGGGGGAGATTATTAGCAAATCTCGCCAAACGACGGGGCTTTTCAGTGGAATGTAAACCACTTGAAAACTGGGGGAGCGAAGCCTGGTTTTCAAGTTAGCTGTTTGAGCTATAATTAGCAATGACGATAGAATTTCAATCGGATAACGATTTTAATCGAATAACGATTAGCATTTTTAGAGACATTAAGCTACAGAATTGATAATTTTGTGCAAATGTTCCGATTATGATTGTGAATAGGTCCGGTTGGTCAACTATTATGTAATTTATTGTTTTATACAAATACAGTCTTTATTGCTTCGGTATAATGGTTCTAATGAGGTGATTTAATCTAAAAGACCATGTCATATACACGTCACTTCAGAACGAAAGTTTTGGATTTTCCCAACCGAGATGATGTCATCATTAGCCTCAATTAATTCAATAACATAAACATACAAATTAAGCAAACTACTAAATTAGCTTAATGTATAACTTATGTTCTAATACAATAAATGGCTAGGAAAATGAAGCGTAATATGTTGGATTATAGACAGGTACTTATACTTATATAAAATACTTAAATAAAACACATCAGTACGCATCTGTAAGTTTTTTTTGGAATAAAATATAAAATGATAACTCATCCCCATATGCTCTGAATAACTGAATACATAACAATGATAGAATAAAATAGGCCTCGTTAATGTTCGATTGAAAAGTCGCCCAAAAGAGTCGTAACTACAATTTCTACGGAAGCCAACAATTATAGACTTCCAAGATTCTAACAAATGATCCGAGAACACCAAAATTTACACCCACCGTTACTCTATTGTCTTTTCTAGGCTATCAAAACTAGGCAATAGGCACATATTACAGAAAGTTATCTACACACCCACAACAAGGCCTTACAAATAAAATTTACCCAAAAAAATCGTGTATCTACGACCTAAATATCAAGCAAACACAACAGTTATATGGATCCTCGTATTATGATATTATCCTTTCGTAAATACCGCTACTGCTTCTCAATGCTTATTTGATACTTAGCTTTCTTGAAATGTCTGCATTTCCTTATGAAAAGACTCCCGGGGGTGTGGAGGAGGTTTTTAAAGGAGCGGGGTAGGGGGACGTGTGTATGTGTGCGTAACTCTGTAAGCATGTGTGACTACTCATCTATATGTGTTAATGCGTTTTCTTTTTACCAATTTTTCGGGTGACCATTGTTTGTGGAGTGTGGGGACTTGAGATTTGCCTTTTATGGGGTGGATGTTTGTGAACTACTTGAGAGACATGCAGTCTTGTTAAAAGATAGAGCTTCCATGTTACTCACACTTAAGTCAACTTTGGGGAAGACTTTTCAATTTTGCTGTGAAATCTTTACAATTCACTTAAATTCCTACACTCTTGAAAATAAGAAGTAGCTGAGAAGGAAATCAAATGCAGAAGAAAATACAATATTAAGCTACTTACAATATCAAAATAGCTACACAAAAACCAGTTTTCCCACGAACCACAAAATCACACATCCCAAAACCGCCCAAACTCATAGTCACCATACACGTCTTTCCTTCACACTCGTGCATATGATTACTCACACAAGCACACACAGTAGTGTGAGTCACTTCGCTATTCACGATTTTCGCATCGATGGTGTTAGTATTGATTTCGTATTGTCGTTAGCTGCGACATGTAAAAAGAAAAGGGGTTTTGTGGGCCGAACTCACTTGATCGCCGTTTCCGGGTAAGGTGTTGGCCGACAATGGTGTAATGAAATATAGGTCCTGTGGTTTGTGAGCGAGAAATTTTAATGCAGACTGTGTTTAAATTTTTGTAGTACCTATTGAATTATATGAGCTTAAATACTTTGTAGGTACTTGTGTTTGGTTTTGGTCTGCAAGTTTGTAGAATGCCCTGCTATCGGTAATCGACAATATGTTTAAGTTGTAAGTAGAATGTTCCTATCGCTAATCATCTCAATATCTATAGTAATAGATGAGTCGATAGCAATATTACTGAAAATTAACAATGAAGATACCTACATTAAGATAAGTCGAAGTGCAATGCTGATTTTTTCCAGAATCACCATTTTACATCCAAAATGTTAATCTAGACCGTTTTAGGTATAACAATGGACAAACAGGATCCATATTTTAACATAATTTTTCTACATCCCAAAAACTATTTCGCACACAACAAAAAAATATGCACACTCATAAAAAAGTCTTCCATCGTATGTGTAAACTCCATTACAAAGGAAAAGGGTCTCAAACACGAGGCACCATTAGAAAAATGTCGCGATAGGATGTTCAATCATTTCGCTACCAATAAGGGGGCGCTATCGATTTTGGCGAAAATGTCAAGCGATATCGAATATCGCGAGCGATGTGGGGTTTAAAGTTGTTCTTTATAATGTAGGTATTATTATTATTATCTTGAGTTTGTCTTTCGATAGTTAGTTGAGAACATATGAGAAGTTATATGTTCATTGTAGATTTATTTTTCAAGCACCAATTTTAGTGTTCGTGAAAATAGTCCTTACCTATTTACCTAAGTAACTACCTACCTTTATAGACACTATCCGTCGTACCACAAACACTTGTAAACGTCTGTTGAACACTTGTTTAAAAAATACAGATTATGACGTTGAAATAAATAATTTTTTTTAGACAAGTGTTCAACAAATGTTTTTATTCAATATTTTAGCTGAAACTTTATTAACACCGAATCATTCTATTCAAATACAAGTTGTAATAAAATAATCTACTTACTTATGTACCGTACAACACTTAAGTCAACCCGTTACCAAATTCTATACAAATAAATGATTGTAAAATTCATCTTATACATATGTAAATTGTCTTCACGCTCGTGCCTTCTTGGTGTAAGCACAAAAACTAGGCACGCGATCATCAGAATAGAGTTTAGAAGATTTGAATATTTCAACTGTCTATTTTTACTTACCCCTAAATTATTAGGCTTAAAACCTTTTTCGAATTTGCATACCGAAAAAAAAATTGTATGAACCTATTTAGTGATGATATTATGTCATTGCTATTCAAACTACGTTAAATAGTTAGGTTTCTTACTACAGACGTTATTATGTTCTGAAAAGTTCACAGAATATAATAACCTAACTATGTATCTATGCTAATATGGCGCTATCGTAGATATTTTCAATTATAATGAGAGATTCCTAGAAGCGGTGACTTTTCTTCCAATAGTTTTTCCCTTTGATTATTTTTATGGTAATAAGTTATTTATGCTTTATATATTTTGTTTCTGATTTTAATTGAATTTTGTTTGATAATTTCGAAAGTTTTTGTATTTCTGATATTTATTTTCTCTCATTCGGGATCAATAACATTATAATGACATTTTGTGCTCCAATAATAGATTTAAAACACAAATCAACTAAAAACTTATGAAAAAAGAAATGAATAAACTAAATAAAAATCTTTTTGCTTACAGGTAACCCAGTTTGTTATTCATCGCAAGGAAAACCCAACAAAATTAAGAGGTAAACGCACAACAACCAACCTGTAAGAATTTAACCATCCAAATACCAACCGTAAAACAATTCAGTGTTATTTTAGTAGCATTTCAATCATAAAAATGCCTTGTAAAAACGTTTCCACTATTCGCTAAGAGATGGCGCTGTACGGTAGTCCGAAGCGAGTCGTTCACGTACGATGCTAGCGCTTCACACATGTGTTAGGGGAATTTTCTCAGCTTTTCCTCAAGTGGGAAATAGTAGGGTTGTTTTCTGACGATATAGTTCGTGTAAACTCGTATAGGGGGCGGTGTGTGTACGAACTGACCGCTGGCCATTGGATTCGGTTATGCCTCTGTTTACACGTTGATCGGGTTAGTAACGGATATTTTAAATGTTCTGGTATTTTGATCGGTCTGAATAAATTGCGATCTTATTTTATTTATGTTTTATTGAGAAATCAAGGTTACCTACCTACTTAACCGTGTGCTTAGATACAGAAAGGTTCTCATTTCCTGAAAGATATAAAATTATGACAAGTTTACAAATTATCTTTTTTTTCCCCTGTTTATCTTTTTGATAATTTCTTACCACCTCAAAGAATGTTAGAAATTTGACATTACACGACCACGTGGTTGTCTAATGTCAGTTCACCCTTAATCACGATGATCCAACCTCCCTCACCTAGGAGCGTTAATCTGAACCTAAGTTAAAACAACCCTTTAACGTTCCTAGTAGGCCACGTGAACAAGAAGTAAACAAGTGCGTAGCATCACATGTAGGAAAGAGTCACGGTTACGTCAGTGGGCACAGTTCACGATATACCAAGGTCAGGGGTTGGCCGCGCGGGTCAACGCCCGCACCGCTTTGTGACTGAATCGCCGAGAGGTCACGCCACGATTGTATACAGAGCCTTTTTTCCTACATTCCCAATAATAATTCGATCGAAAAAAAAAACTGTTGAAGAAATGAGATTATTTTGAAAAAAGAACGTGGAGGAATCGAAGGTGGCGGGAATTTTAATAGATCTATTTTAAATGGCGGATTGAAAAAAGAAGCGCAATTTAAAAATGGAATACGAATTGGCGCTATACCACAGATCACTAAATAGTGGCCAAACCTACAGGAAATCTGACTGGCTTCTATTACGCTATGTGAAAATTCATGTCATGTCATCTCAAATGTAGGTTCGAAAATGCAAGGTCTAGATACATATGATAGAGTCATGCAAATCATATTTTGCGTAATAAATAATATCCAATATTGATTAATCCAATGAAACTATTGTAGGTAATAATAACTTTAAATGTGAATAAGTTCATAACGTATATCAATTACTTTTTCATTCGCTGATAAGAGTGGCTCGGAACCTATTACTGACTCTTAAGTATTGTATTTAGTTCAATGCGTTATCTAAATTGTTTAGTATTTTTTTCTATCGATTTCATTTCTTGGGCAAACCAAACCCAGCTTGGTTCACCCATAATGAGTGTTTTTTTTTTCATTGTCATCATCATCAAGTAGTCCTACTACTTACTAAACATAAGCCTCTCCTATTGATTGGGCTTCTTTTACGTGAGAGATATTTCACCGTCTTATCCTGATGCTTTTTCCGTCATACTTATTGACCATTGACCACTGGGCATTGTTCAGTGAATTTAACTAGAATCTTCCAGTTCAACCATAGCCTGAAATAAAAAAATCCGTCATTTCATAATCAGGCAAAGTGTTCGTTCAAATTAATGCCAAGATATCATATAAAATACGAGTTCATGTAAATCACCTCCATGCTAAAACCCATCAGGAAAATAAGGAACTTCAAGTATGTGGGTAAACTAAATTGATACTGGAATTCTCAAAATGAAAGAGGCTTCAGCGTCCACTGAATACCAGCATTATAACAACCACCAAAGTAAATGGGGTGACATCTTCACCACAAACAGAATTGGCAATTTTCGCCGTCCATTCTTATGGCCACCTTGCCACTCAGGCGCACCGCAATAATATCCTAATTTAAAATAGCACAAACCTACCACAGTATACAAATAGTGGCAGGTAGCGGTGGACACATTTTTTGCATGCGCGTGCTCCGTGGGTGGCGGCCACAACGTGGGGGAATTTATTTATAGCTACCGACATGTCACAACTGGACATATAAGCTTTTTATTGTTATTTTTTCCTCATAAATTTTCGATATGTCGTGTAATGCAACATAGTTGTGAGGACGCGAAAATTGTTGATGATCATGCGTGTGCGCTCTCCTAGTTTATCTTTCGCGTTTTTACTGGTTCTGTACAAATATGGATGGGCAATGCCCAATTCTGTTATTTATTCTTTGGTAGGTCAGATGGTGAGCCTCCTGTTTTATGTCATTAATCAAGCACCAGTTTTAGGAACCGAAGATAATCCATTTTATATTGATGACTTCCTGCAAGCCTCAAGTGCTCTCTCTTATTGTCCTCAAAAATATCCATTCTACCCAAAACCGCGGAATTTCAGAAATCACTTCCGATTGTTAGTTTTAAATCTCTATATTTTAAAATTGTTCTCAACTTTCCTGAATTTGCAAAGCATGGCTTTTGTTAGTCCATCTGACTAGCTAGCAGATATGATGAAATTAGTTAAGTAGGTAGGTACCTATTCAGTTTAACTATTGACAGGTACAAAAGCATTAAAACCATCAATTACAATAATAATATCTGTTCACTGAACATGGCTGCCATCTCCATAGAAGTGACAATTTGAAGCGCTTCACGTTTCTTGTAAGCTTGTAAAACACTCCGAAATAAAAAGTTCATACATCGAACATCTTATGTACGATATGTATCTAGGAGAATAAATATTTTTTTTTAACAACATGATGAGCAGCTGGGAAACATCTTGGGAAGCTAGTCGTCAAACTAGCTTCGGTATTGGTACTTTAGCACATAATTAAATAAGAGATACTTACATAGGGCAGCGGCCATGTTTGTTCCTTTAATTATGGCCAAATACAATATTGTGACGACAGGCTGAGAAAATTGAAAAAAGGTTTGACCTTATCTACTTCTTGCTTATAGATTATTTGTCATATTAAGTTACTTCAATACACTAATGGAGGTATCGCCCGTCTCAAACTGCCACACAGTTTTAATTCCTCATTGTTCCATAGATGCACATCCGATCTGAGTTAGAATCAGTAGAAATAAGAAGGACTTCGAAATACATAAACCTACTAATACTTTAGGTAGTGGAATTATAAGCATGTGGAATTCAAAAAGGATAGATAAGTATTATTGAGACCTCAACGTGATAGATATAAGTATCCCTCCGATAGGTGACCATCATAATTTGCCATTTCCGTCAGCGTCCAAACTGGCTCAGTGAGATAAAAAATGGCATATCTATAGATATTAAGATGATAATCTGAAGGTATTGAATTAGATATTTATCTTGGTAGGTTATTTGAATTGGATAAACCATCCGGTTGAGATAGACGGTTGACGTAACCGTACCGACTTTTGCTTCTACGAGTTGTAGGAAATCGGTGAATCATGATGATTTTAACCTGAAATGATAAAGATTTCTGAAACTTGCGTGAAATGGAACTGAAGTTAAAAAATTTCGAAAACATCAAGCTTTATTTATTCAATAGGCTTTTCATAAAAACAAGAGAATGGTGGTGAATTGTGATACTAATAAGTAAGTACATTGATGGAAAATCAGAAATAAAACAATATGAAAACTTGGCGATACATGTTTTCTTGAGATCGACCTGCCTTACACCGCTTGATTTTATAAATCCCTTATGATGCTTCGATACCGTTAAAAGCGAAACGGACCTTGGCCATTTATTTAATTTTATGAACCTTAAGAACCACGGTACAACTAAAATAAAACCTGTACATTTAAATATTCAATAGGTCTTACGTCTCCGATTTACTCTACCTACATCTGTCGTAGTAAAATATTTAAAACTGATTTCCGTCCATGTCTATCTTCTGTGTCTACGTCCATTCATTGACAGATTGCTGATTCTTAATATCTAACGGTTTGAACCAACACGTGAGATGTTCATTCAGTCTCACTGAATGTTTTAAAACTTTTTGGTTGTTTCAGTAACTAACTCCTTTTGATTTGTCCTCTAAGGGCAATGATAATTTAAGTTTTCGTAGAGGTGGTTATGAGTAAATAAAAATTTCTTATTGGTGGTAGGATGATCTGATTAAGCACTTGATATTTGGTTACCACAATAATTTCTTAACGTAGGTAGGTAACTACTTTTTGGCAATTTTCTTTAGTCGATTCAATTGTCAACTTAAATAACTAAGGATTTGTCGTAATCCCAATGTTTCTCCAAAAAAATAAATACATAATTACATATCATATTTTTAGCAGTTGTAACTCAAGGTACTTACCTAATTCTCTTTCGTAACGCTTTTGTGTTAGCTATCGCCATCTGGCGGGTGTTATTTTATATGATAGTTCTATATTTATTTAAGTAGGAAACCACTTTGGTCATCTTTGGCGTTAACCGTTTGATGAAATTACTTATTCGTATTTTTTTTTTGTTTCTGTAAATTACCTACCTACCTATTTTCTTCGTCTATTTTACGAAGACGTTTTACATTTTTTTTAAATCTTTATTGTATTGTTTAAGTAGGTATGGAAATTAATTAACCAACAAGTTCGTTACATTTGCTCTATCATCAAAATTTACAAAAAACGTTGTTAACATTTAAAAACCTTTATCCGAACTGTGGTTAGTATTAACAATATTAAAGGTTGCCCTTCACTTGGCAGGGCTCAATAGCCCACATCCGTCCTATAGTTATATTGGTTACTTATAAAATATGAAGTCCATAGTTTCTTCGAGTTGTATTTAGAGTTTAATATTATTATTCTTGACCTTGATATGGTTTACTAGACTATTGTTATCTTGTCTGCGTGTGACGTAGAAAGCATTTGATAAAGGTATGAGTCTGATAGATTCTTCTTCTTTGTGATTTTGTACTGTTTATGTTGAAATCTCTTTTGTTTTTAATAGCTTACATGTCGTGTTCATTGCAATATGCGTAGGTGAATTAAACAGTCAACACATTTTTTAAAACTGTTTTTGTCTTTATTTTTTTTTGCTGTTACCTAGAAATAAATAGGTAATTTTTGAAAATAACGTTAGCATCCAAATTTTTATAGGTACATCTACTTATATTTGTTCCTCTTTACTGTAGGTATAGGTACCTATTTCTAATCTATCTACGTTTTTAGGTAGTAGGTAGGTTCTTATCACTAACTCATTATTTTTCCCAATAAGAAGGAAGTAGGTAAATAGGTATTCTATAAGGTACTTACCTTGTACCTTGTTTTTTCTTATGAACCTAGTATGTGTACGTACCTATATCTAATGTGGATACGCGTGGATATGAGTTTGTCAATGATTGTAACCGTTCATTGTCAATTGTCATCCAATTCGAATAATGGCCGACTCTTGAATGTGCTCCTGATAAATTCTCATTCTCTATTCAAAATATAAAACTCATTGATAGACATCAACCAATAGGTACTTTTTTATTTATTCACCTACTTAAATTACCTATTTTGTTTAGAGCTTACCTAATTGTAACTTAGTAAGTAGGTAGGTAGGTATGTAGGAGATAGACTGATTGCTAATAGGATACCTAGAAGGATATTCGGTTGTTTTAAAGGTTGAACTTCTGACGACAATTATTTCAGTAGGAACTTACTTATTTTGTAGTTACGTTACCTATTCATATTTATATCATTTATTGCGTTCCACAAGTTTCACATGGTGATACAATAAGCTTACAGCTACGTTAATTTGTGGATCCTGTTAGGGCACAGCAACATTTGGCCTATCAATGATGAGGCTTTAGTAGGTATTTGACAGTTTCAATTTGAAAGCTCTAAAAAAAGAAAGAATCGATTACAACCATGGCTGAAGGGTCTTTTTTGTTGTCATTAAAAAGAATTTAGAAAAAAATCTTTTAAAAAAGTAGGTAAGTACAATGAGTGTAAGTAGTAAGGATAGAAAATTAAAATTTCAAACAATTGAGTCTCTTTAATATTCAAGAAACTAAATAGGTGACTATGTACTTTAATTTTTACCTACCACTTTCTAACCACCTTAAATATACCTACCTACTATTAACCCATCTAACTTTAATGTCTAATGTGGGAACCTAAATTGATTTTAAAAAGATTTTTTCACTTATTCAAGTAGGTAACTATGGGTCCAGTTCACCTATAGGTAAGTTATAACTACTTAACTATAACTTATAAGTTAGATGGCACGCCAAACAGTAGCTCTCACATTGGTATGCACAACATAGTCAAACTATTAATAAAAACATTGGGAGGGCTCGCTAACACCTGCCTAATATTTGTTATTCATTGATCGTTTTTATTTTAGTTCTTGCTTTATAATTATTTCTTCGTAGAATTTATGAAAAAAGGTTTTGTTGAAATAGGTTGATACCTACTCTTACCTAAGTAGGTAAGTATCTAGGTATCCAGGACCTGATGTCTTTCAGTAGGTATTCTATTCACAATTTTATGAAAAATGCTTACCAGCTACACAGCTTGGAGCCTTTTTCACAAACACATACTTACTCGTACTATTATACTTCCAGTGAATTAGGTAGGTAGGTAAGTACCTACATATCTACTCGGCTGTTATATTTTATACCCTAAGTATCTGTTGCTTTGCTTATACTAGAGATAGGAATTTGACATTCTTGTGTGGGGCTATAGGTACTGTCAAGATTCCATTTAGGTAAGTATGCCTAAGTACCTAAATTATTATTTAAAATTCTTACTTTCCTACAAAGGTACCTAAGTACCTTCATACCTAAAAACAATTATGGTTTGAGTAGGTATTCTAACCTGTACTTATGTACTAGTGATTCACCTA
The DNA here is from genome assembly GCF_030705265.1 of Helicoverpa armigera. Taxonomy (NCBI): domain Eukaryota; kingdom Metazoa; phylum Arthropoda; class Insecta; order Lepidoptera; family Noctuidae; genus Helicoverpa; species Helicoverpa armigera. The sequence continues at coordinate 5,112,646 of NC_087130.1, read as the reverse complement.
GGTAGGTATTCCATTTGAGTAAGTAGGCACTTAACTAGAGTCAACCATAAACTTAAAAAATCAGTTTAAAAGTAGGCTAAAATGGAGCCAAAAATCGATGTACTTAAAAATTTCGTTTTAATGATATTTACCTGCTTAATCAATTTATTACCTAATTATTTTAAGCAGTAAGTAAGTAGTTTAGTTTACTGGTATGCAAAAGGTCTGTAAAATAAACTATATTTTTTTACCTTTAGGTAAGTAAGTAAGTGCCTACTCAATAGAGTATAGATAAGTGTAGGTAGGTAATTATTATCTTGGCACTTACCTACTTTTTACAATTAAGTAGCTTTAGCAATGCCAAAAACGGTAAAAAAAACTACCTAAAACAAAAATCTTCTTTTGATTTAAAATACCCTATTACTTACTATTTTTTTTTCTTTTTAAGAAAAAAATTATAAAACCTACAATTACCTACTTAACCAATCCCAGACAAAAAATACTTAACTTACCTATCTAACTATGTAAGTTGGTATGCTTAAATTAGATAAGTACCTACAAGACAGTCGCTTGATCCTTGTAGGAAAAAAAAGATGGTAAATACCTAACTTAGGTACATATGAGACTATTAAGAATTAAGTACTTACTTAGGTAAAAATATAGGAACTTAAAAATTAAGTAGGTAAAAGTCGAATTTTTGGTAGGTAGGTTGCCTATTTACGGAAAGGAAATAGGTATCTTATTACCTATGTAGGTAAGTTCCTATATTTTTTTTAGAGAGACTAGTTTAGGTAAAAACAATAGTTCTTTCCTATAGGTAGGTACAATCTTGTTGTAAATATAGGGCCTAAATTATATTTAACCACCCATCTACATTAGTAGTTTTAATTACCTACATACCTACTTACCTATCTACTTAGTTCTCTGCACTACGATAGGTAGGCAGGTACCTATTCGTTGACAAAACTCGTTAATTAACAACCATATCATAACATGGCATGACCGTCGTCCATTACATCCAACTTTTCGACCAATTAAATTGACGAGACAATCATCCCGACCACAAACAAAACAAACGCGTTCCAAATTCGAACGCAGGAATCCGCGCAAAAACAATAGCGCGAGAGAGCATCGACAATTAAACGTGTGTAATTAAATGCGGGCGGGGCTTCGCGTTAATGAGGGGCGCTCAGAGGCGGCGGCGGCCGTAATCAACATTAAAGATTGGCGGGAGATGCAGCGCCCCGCGCCCGCGCCCCTCATTACTTATACAAAATACTTAAGACGCGCGTCGTCCCGCTCTCCGCGCGCTAATAGCTCGCGCCCACTCGCTATCGCCGTCCCGCTTCGGCCGGCGAGCGTAATTAAGCGCTCGCATCGCCTCGACTCGCTTTGCCGGGCCCCGCCTCCTGCGGGGCGAGGGACGCGCGGCTCGGGCGGGGGGCCGCCGCGCCGGCCGCGCAGTGTGCCGGCGACCGTTGACTGTGCTGTGTCGCGCGCGCTGCGACCAACCGCACCCCGAAACGACAAACTCACACCAACAACAACTTTAGTTCCTCATTAACAGTTACAGTGGGTGTTTTGGTGTAATAACGTAGTTACTTGTGTTTTGACTGATCGCACTCAAGTGTAACAAGTTCTAAGTTCTGGATACTGGACAAGTGATTAAAAGTGACTGCGTGCTATGCCGCAATTAACAGTTTAGCTGCGTTCTGCGGGCGATGCTCACAGGTTAATATTTACTTTTTAAGTTTTCTTATAGGAATCCCATTGCAGGAAGAATCTGGATATCTAAAACTGTACTTTACAGTCCAGTTGGAAAAAGTCCGAAACTCACAAAAATATTTTTAGTTTTCGGCTAAAACAACATTTGAACTGGAAGTTCGTTAACTTTGTCCGAAGTTATTTTTGTCAGGCCTACAGGAAAATTTACAATATTTGATGACTTAGCTAATACATGTGTTTTCCCGTGTGTGGAAACTTGTATTTTCTTTGCTTTATGCCTAGAGGCAAAAGCGCATCTTGCAAGGCGAGAGATAGCTATTATTTCTAGCGAATAAATAATATATTGTGGCTAATTAAAACATCGGACTTACTGATCTGCATAATATTTTCAATTTTGATGTTGTTCAAAGTGATTTTATCGAGACAGAAGTAGATAAAAATTCCTGTAAACACCTTAGCCAGTCTTTTAATTCTGACTCTCAATGAGAAAGAAACTTGTAAGACATTTCAAAATCACCTGATCGCTTTAACTATGAATCTAATGCCTTCTATTGAGCCCAAAGATTTGTTGACTTATGTATTGAGAGTCGTAATAATTCCTATAAATGAACGAACATTTCGGGTCAAAGTAAGTTTAAGCTTAGTCAAACTGTTTATATCACAATTTGGAGACTATGCAAATTGTTCCTTCTTTGGAAATAATTAATTTTTCATCCCGGCCACTCGCTAAAATTCCGCCTGTGTTTACCGTCGCACGGAAAATTTCATTAAAGTTTTTTTAAGGAAAAAAAGTGGCATAAATGGCATTCTTTTAACAACAGCCAGACGATGAGTTCCAAATAGTTTTATTGCACTTTCACACCAACTTAAAATACCAGACTGATGTTTAAGATTATGTTCGTTATAAAAAAGCGAAAAGCCGGGCACTCTGATTTTGCACGTCAATTTGCAAGTCTGTTGCGGTACAATTTTGAAGTTGCGATCTTTGTTTTTCTAATGAAATAAATTAAACATTGAGTCCCTTTTATTATTTAAAGTCATTTAGATAAAAGTAAATGTCTTAGTACTTTTTTTAGAAAAGTTATTCTAGCTAGATTTATAGCTTTGTGTTGTTTATGCCCCTACTTGAACCAAGGCAAAGTGAAAAAAAAAGAAATTTCTTCATTAAGGTTTATTCTATCTATGGAGATAGTACCTAGTGTAATGTAGATTAGTGCAATTTCGAAATTGCAAATAATGCATTACACAAAACAAAAAGTATTTTCTCAGCAGATTATCCTGTTTAGATAATGTAAAACAACATTAGAGTAAATGAATAAAAATAAACGCTCGTTTTTAATGTTGTGAGCCAACAAAAAAAGGATTGTTCAATAAAAAATGTCTTAAAGTTAGAGAATGTCGATATCTCGAAAACCTTTTCTTGTGTCGTATTTGACACCTTTCTTACTTGATTATGGAAGATAAGGAAACTATCGTACCTATTACGCACCTAAACATTTGTTTGTATTCCGCGACTTTTTTTTATTCGATTTTTTTTTCTCACTACAACCTTCTTACAAAGACATGATGACTTTTGCATCGTAAAAAAATGTACGGTGAGCAATAGAAAGAGCAAAGTCGATTTTAAATTGCGTCCTATCACTGATTTGGCCTTAATTTCGATTAGTTGAAATCAATGAAAAGAACTTTTTAATCAAGAAGTTAATTTTCCTTTGAGAAATCCAAATTGAAATTGCCGTTATTGCCAACCCGTGACATTTGATAATCGCTATGTGAATACCGTGTCAAAGAATTAAGATCTTGAATACCTACTGATATACAAAAATACGTAGGTATGAACTAGGTGTTTTACTCCCGTGATTTGATCCCACTATTTAGCTTATGGGTAGGCACTTCCATGTTATTAGATAACAAACTTCTCGCCTTCGGTCATACAAAGTCATCTGCTTTCCAACGTGGTAGGTACCTACCTAAAACAACTAAGTATATTGACATAGGTACTTACCTATGTATCTCCTATATAAGTAACTTTAATAAAAATAAGGTTTCCGAATGCCAGACTTATAAGTAGGTACGCTTTAGTAGATTTGATAACATCGACCACAAAAATAAATAAACTTTAAAATTAGGCACTTAAATTCTTAAGAGATTAATTTATTGGTTTGCTCTGTCCATGCGGTCTAAACAAATACCCATTCTAATTAATAAAATGTCAATCAGAGTTCAAAAATTCAAATAAGAATCGGCCCATACAGCTGGCGCATTCCCGCGCTACGGGCGGCCATCTTGCGCCGAGATTTCCCGATACAGATTCAGGATAGATTCATTTATCAAACCGATCGATATCTATCGCAAACAGTATTTAATTTATTACCGGTATTATAATTGATTTGTGCGTAGGCGCGTAAGGTTGGTGCGAATTATACTGACAATGGCGCCACCAAAGACGTTATGGTAATGCCACCTTATATGCATAACACTTACTTGAATAGAGAACTCCTTTTTGATTCCGGAGTCCTGGTACCTTTCTTTGTAGTTTTGATTTTGTTGTTGACATTTTTATAGGTTGGTAAAACCGGATATCATACTGTGATTAACGACCAAGACATGTTTGTTGTGTAATTTTGTTTATTTAGGTAGATGCATGAACTGCAATAAAATGATGCATTTTTTTTGTAGCAAATGTGGTCATGCCAGTTTGGTGTAAAAAATATAAAGTTGTTACCTAATCGATTTCTGTTACCTACATTTTTGTTTTTTTTTTTTTGTGTATGAAAACCTGCAGGAAAGTGCATTCCACTTAGTAGATACCTATCTCTACTTAATATTTCAAGTACCATAGACCTCATTGTTTATTCATATTGCAGAAATTTTACAATTCCATTCTAATATCGAACGTCGTGGCAGAAATACAAAGCAGATCAATATAACCAAAATAAGGACATCTGAAATGACCCTGTCAATACCTAGAAAAAAAGCTTAAGTATAAGCACCTACTGAAATTTAAAATTTATACCAAACACGTGATTTCAAAAACCTCTAGCATTATAAACAATGAAAAAATTCTCATATTTATGTATTTATTCAATGTTACATACTAATACGAGATTTCTATTCTGTTTTCGACTTATCTCGAACAATTCATGTCGAATTTGATTTAAAAAAAAGTATCAAACGTTCTATCAAGATCAAATAGGTCACATAGGAATAAGGGGTAATTAAGCTGAATGTACATGGAATCGTAGTAAACAGTAAAAAAACTTATATATTGTTTATGTATTTTGTGTTACACGAAAAATAATGTCACGTAGGTAGGTATTCGATGTATAATTCACGATTTCGAAGTGTGATTTGAAACCAAGCAGTCGTCGAGACGAGTATTAGCAATTTTAATGTGTTCAAAACACTGTGGTAATAAGCTGTAGGTTTATCTCGTTATAAAATCAAGCTGGAATTGTCTATGACTCTAAGGGAATTTCTGCGTAAAGCAGCATACATTGTATGTATTACATTTTGTTTGTTTTGCTAGTTCCGGGTTACATACAATAGATAGGAAGGAATACCTAATGGATACGAAGTCACTTTAATTGATTTCTTATTCTTCTTTTAGCTTTTTCTTACTTTCTTCCTGAATAAATGCAGGATAACACTGTCTTTCGCATTATGTTTTCTTACAAGAAGGCGTGACGGGTGGAACTTGTCTATCTACCACAGTTTAAAAAAAAATATACCTAGCCTACCTATGTAGATAGAGTTGACTAAAAAAAAAACTTCGAAACATTCCTTTTCACGCTGTGCCTTAACTTATTGTCAAAATATAATTAAGTGCCTTTTGTGAAGCGTTAGTTTAACGTTCTAGAATGACTAGAACCACCCTGTCACATTTCGTGGGAGGTGCGAGCAAAACTGAGGGATTTATTAGGACGGGCAACAATAACTACCTATGTGCCTTTGTGTTATGAGATCATGTTGCAATTAGGTAGGTAGGTACCAGTTTACCGAATGTAGCAATTATTAAATTATTGCTTGTAACGTGGAGCCGGAGTACCTATGTATTTTTCTTATGAATAAATGAGCTCGTTATTATCTTAGCCGTAATTTTTAATTATTAGGACATTATATTAGATTATTTACTAATATGTATAAAAGTAGAAAAATAGTAGGTAGACGGATTCTACATAAAAAGCTACCACAGCCTATTTTAAGCCATTATGTAGGTACAGATTCATTTTATTATTGAGATCGCTTTGATCAATTACCATACGGTATAAATAACAGGTAACATTATCCCGAAGAATATCGTTTACATTACATTCCAATATATGTATCCAGTATTAGTCATTCTTTGAAAATGATCTAGAATTTTCTGAAAAAATAACCGTGACCCGTGCGGATTAGTATCGCGACATCGTACTGCTAACGCCATCTATCGGGCGGTAGTGGAAGCGTGTTATGTGAAGAGCGCGCTTCGTACAGATAAACAGCCTTACTTATAAAATAATAAGTTATACTTAAGAGATGTTTAAGAAAAAATCTTACCTATAAACGTGGCTGAAATAAATCATTTTCTTAGCAATGTCTTAAATGAGCTGTCAAATTAAGTAGCCTCACACCCTTGTTTAACCCGCTAATTATCAAAATGGCTGGATTCTTACCAGCTGATTTTTCATTTCCGGTTTATTGACAGCTCAACTTTTTAATTTTATATTTTACGGATGCCATTGTTGCCATTACACAACGTTTTGATGACAAATATTTTTTTAAGCTACCAACATTCCGGTAGTGTTGAGAAATTAGTATGTTTTTATGTCATTATCTGTTCATTACTTAAGACATGCTTAAGCAACGTTTATAGGTCAAAATAATTTAATCACTACTTAAGGCTTTAAGTAGTAATTACTTAAAATAAAGCTTAGAAGATGATTTGTTGATTTTTATAAGTAAGGCTGAAAGTGTTCTTACTCGACTACCACTAGATATTCTGATAAATACTTGTAAGGGTTCTCAATAAGAGGTTTTAGGATAAATTAGTGTTGTTTATTTTACTTTTTTCTTAGTCGTGATTTTACTGGTTGTACTCACGTAGATGTTTATTTTTGTCTCTTATTTTTTACTTCGCGGTAAGGCGTAATTCTTTATTTAGTTAGAGATACCTGGGTACATAGATTTTTATTCATGACATCGAGATTATTAAACCAACTTTGAGCTAAAACTTTTCCAAGAGGAAAGTTCAATGATGCTAACCACAGACTATTAAATTATTTATTACAAAGAAGACTATCAATAAATTATGTATACAGGGTGTAAAAACAATTGAAAATTCTCGAGTCATTTCTGCAAACATTACCTGCATCACGCGATTTGAAATTCTTAAATCATCAAAATACATAGTCTATGTCTACAAAAATAACACAATTTATCGTGATGTCGGCGACCTGAGGACGACGGCATCTCACCCAAATACATGATAATACCCACACAATACACTTAACATTCAACTGATTCCAGATAGGCCATTCCTCAAATACAACTACATTACCGACAGTTCAAAGGTCTTTACACCAACCCGTAACGGTTCTATTCTGAATAAAATTTCACTTCAGGCCAATTAGCATCAGATTCACCAAAGATCCTATTGTTTTTCGTAGACAGTCACGTTGTTTCATCAGTATAAAAGCATCTAGACATTTAATTTGAAAAGCAAAATTCACAATAGATGCACAAGTGTGACTAAATTTCAAGAGACTTTCATCAATCTAATAGATTACTTACAAATTGTCCTGAGTACATAACAGAGGACGTTTGTTCGAATCACGAACAAAAGAGTGTAATATAAATAGTGGCTTACTTCGACCCGTAAAAATAAAACGACAAGTGACCGTTATGATTTTGCACGTGTCTCCCATTCACAGATGACCCGAGCCGTTTACCTATTTACAATCGTTCAATGTCCGTTTTTCTATTTTTCGTATTCAATCCAAAAGGTGTTCTATAAATTTCCGCTCCACATCGGTCGCGTTCGGCTTTTAAATCGAATGTCAACAAACATGGCGACGTCAAACAAATCGATTTCCGAATTTTTAACGCTGCATTCGAACGCCACTATTACAATAACAACTTGTTATTCGCGTCGATTTTATTTTTTGCTTTAATATATATAATTTTTATAAATATTTTTTTTTACCGTTATAGTAACAAGAGCGTCTTGTGAATAAGCAATGTGTCGTATAAAAATTCCTACGGAACTTTTGAGTCTTATGGAGTGTCAGCTATGTACATTTGTGTGTACAACAGATTACGTCCACACACCGGTACCATTTTCTCGTTTAGCGCAATTTATCAGTGTTGAGTGACATCAATAAGTTTTTCGTCGATTTCGTACGTGCTTATATGGGTATGATAATTTGTTTCCGGCGTACGCGGCGCGTGCGCAAGGCACGACAAACTATTACATTCATAGCGTTAGCACGATTTGCATTTGAAATATTTCGTTCGGCTCGCGCCACTAGGGCACAATGCCTTCGGGAGAGGCGATATATTCAATAAAAGATGTAAGCATGTGTCATATCAAATTTCTTGGTATATTTTTCAGCGGCTCGTGCTGTCTTTAGCTGAACGATAATAGGGCTCATTTTGTGTCGCACGTGCGTGAATAATGGGTACCGGCTTTTGACTGTTGTATGGTTTGGCTTATCTATTTTACTCGTGATACATAGCACGGAATACATTATTTCAGTATGTAAGTGGATACTTTGTTAGCTAAACAGGCCTCTTGTTTCAAGTAACAAAATTATTAACAAAATTGTTTCATACAGAGATATAGTGCACCTACTCCAGATTAGAGAACATAAACTACAAAATCATTGTGTTGAACTCCTAAGCTAAAATATCTGCTTAAATGGAAAAGTTTCTCACAAAAACTTGCACCACAAAAACGACCAAATTTTCGCTAATAATACCCATAATGATTCTCAAAAACTTTCAACGCAAGCAGGTGAGCCGTTAATTAAGCTGAAATTAATTTGCGCGAACAATTTCTGGCGTTGTGGCGTAAACTTGGCGTGGTTGATGCTTTTGTTTTATTGAATAATTGCCCAGAGGTGTTTCGGACGAGACCGACTGGTTCCTTCAAGGCCAAACGACGAACTTGCCCGAACCATTGTCCTTATTCGCGCCGACGAAACTCGACTCGATTCACGTTACCGACGACAGTTTTTTTCGAAACTGTATGGTTTTTGGGCAGCCATTCATTGTTATGCTCAACTTAAGCTTTTAATTGAGACATTATTATGACATTTTGGCACTAAAGTTCTGGTAAAAAACGTTTTAGAATGTGGAAATACTTTGAATAAAAAACGGGAAAACAATGGGGCTTTTAGTGATAATGTGTGTAGTTATTGCGAATTGCCCGCGGCAAGGCTTGTTCGTCTGTTGAGTTGACAACGTATTGAACAACATTTTGATGCCCCATACAAATCTATGACTCATCCATACAATATTTCTTTGATAAAATTGATTTTTAAACGGATTACTTTAAAACATTATGTCCTTGCATTTCACCCCATAACCTTATCTACGTTCCCAAAAAATATAGCTCTAAAACAAAATTTGACCCCAAATGTTATAGCAGGCAGTAACCTCCAAATGTTTTAATATCAAAAATTAAAACAGCTAATGATATTGTCTAAGATAACGGGCTCATAATCCGATGTATATTGCCCTGGTATCTATAGATACCGAACATAAACATTTAATGTAATTTCCGACTGACGAGGGCGAATCTTGTATTACATAGATAGATAGATAGGCACCTACTGGTTTTAGAAAGATAATTAAACATGTGATACATGCTTATTAAAATCAAGTTCTGAATTTTAATCGTCATCGGTCAATAGACGCTCGAGGTACCAATTAATTTTTAATGAAAATTACTAGTGTCTGATAAAAGATGCTAAAATTGACGGATCAACAAATCACATGACGTTTGTTCTTGTATTTTTTTTAAATAAAATTGCGAACCAGACGCACAATTCGAAAATAAATTAAAATGAAAACTTATTTGAAAATCGATAAATATTAAAAACATCAATTTCATACATCGGAATAACCCTCCATATCTATGAACACCTAGGTAGATTAAGTTATATTGTCGAGCCACTCCAGTTCAGTAATAAACCTTGTTATCTCCCAATAATTAGCGATAACTACCCAAAACGTTATCTTCTATGTTTGCTATTAAATAATCGATAGGCACTCGATCGATAAACGGTCATTGGCTATGGCTTGCTGTCAATGAAACTTTTTGGTACGAGCTGTGTTCTGTTTTTAAATTCGTTATGTTGGTAAGCTCCTGTCAAAGTTTGGCTATGCTTACAAATCTAAGCGAAGCGATAGCGATTTTTCTATTAAAATATTATATCCTGAATATTACAATGTTGCCAGAAATGTATTCATAAAACATGCAACTGAAATATAAATAAAAAATACATAAAGAAACACTTTTAAAAAGCTGTATGAAGTTAAAGGTTTTAGACAGCTGTACCTGGTACTTACTCCTTTCAAAGTCCACACCTTGTTAAGCAATATTTATTCACAATATCGTCACTTCATCCTGTGATAATCGCTATCGCTTCGCTTATGGGAACATTATTAACCCTTCTTACAACTTTATTTATATAGTATCTAAACATTTTTCAAGATGACATAAACTTAGACACCTCCTCACATAGTTAATTAAGTGCTCACTTATTTAATGACAACTTAAGACTACCGTCCGGACGTACATTACAATGAATGTGCCTACATTCTCGTATAAATTACAGAAAAATACAGCCACAAAGCGATGGAATAAAAAAACTTTCTTTTTGTTATTCAGACTCCATGTTTAAGAAACTATCTGTGCATGTGTGCGTAAGTCGTTATAAGCGAGTGAATCATTTCATTATGCATGCGAAGTGTCACTTTAATTAAGTTTTGTGTTTGCTGCAATTGTGGTGGACATTTGTAAGGCTCGTTATGAATGGTCCCCCTCATTGTTTTGAGTTCAGAAATAACTATGATGCAGCATAATTTTAAACTGGTACAGAGTACGAAGAATTCTTTCGCTGGCCGTTGAAATCGGTGACTAACCAGTAATTAATACTGATAATTATCGCAGACACTCGTGGAATGATTCATTTGCTCATGTAGAAGTAATTTGTGGCTTTAGTTTTGATTTATACGAATACGAACAGGATGTGGGGCCTACTTAAGTTGTCCTTCGACAAAGTGATCTTAAGGGTTTGGACTAACGATCGACATTTTTGAACGGTTTGAAATCGTGAGCTAAAATTGGTGAAGGTAAGTTAGTACCTACGGTTTTGTTTACACATAACGGTGTCATTTACTCACGTAACTACTATTTTGGGAACTCACGGTGCACTGCAGTTGTTTGCTCTTATAACACAAATGCATGAGGTGTGCCGCAATAAACCTCTAGCACCCAAATATGTTTACAATCGTTTAATTTCCAGAATAATAAAATGTAATCAGCATTAATTTGTCATGCGACTGCCGCCATAAATCGACCCACTTCCAAATTCCCAATTTATTGATAATTAAAATTGCCCGCAATTAGGCTAAGTAATAATTACGAGTAATTGTAAATCAACAGATTAGTTCGTCGCAGCGGTGTTTTTGTTCCGTACGATCTTTATCTTAGTTTATGATTTAATTACACGTTAATATTAGGCCTCGTTATTTCGTATCGAGTCGAAAGGTGTAAAGTTTAATACATACTATTATCCTTAGCAATAAAAGGAGTGGCCGTGAAAACAATTTTATATTTTGCTTCCAATTAACTGGTGTGTAATTAATTTTATATCGACACGTTGGCGTTTTAGTGTTATAATTTTGTTTTAATTAAAAGCGGTTGGAAATAAATCTAAAAATATCGTATGCAGCATAAAGTCAAATGCAGTAATATTAAATTGAATGGATTATAAAAGCCTAAAAAAGGTAGAAAGTAAGGCGGTGTGCACAGTGTCGTCGGAACGCCACGAGCTAAACTGCGTCGGTCGGACGAAATTACCCTCTCGGCCGCTCCCATTGTTGGGTTGCCAAAAGCAATAAAAAATTCCCTTAAAACAATAGCACCCCCGGGCGTCGACTGCCGCAAAAGATGTTCATGATAATTATTTTAGAAAATGTACCGCCTTAAACGCTCCTTGGACTTACAGGTGTGGCTTAATACCTAAATATAATATATTGCCCAGTTATGTATCACAAAATCATTACGCTCAGAGACAGATGTACCTCTCCATTTGAAATAGCTTTGTTCCTGTGGTTTTTACTGACATAAACTTAAGTGGACTTCAGGTTAAATGCAAACAAAAATTACAGTCTTGAAATTAGAATTGCACATACAGCCACATAAAATCAGTTATTTACTAAACATTTTAATTTCACATAAAATTTTATGTTTTTGCAAAATTAGTAAGTACAGTATATCTAATAGATAATGTTCTTATTGATATTTTATATTATAGGAATAAATTAAACATTGATTGTAATTACGTGCGATCAGCCGATAATACTTTTATCGTTAACTATTTACAGTAATGACGACTCATAGAAATCGACGTTCGGTTTGCCCTTCATGGAAGAGAGAGTAGCTGGAAGTACAGTCAGCGAAGATATCGAAAAGGAAAATAATCTTCGCGTTGCATTGGTTTATTGCATTAATAAATTCTTACAAGACGAGTAAAGGCAACATTTTTGAAAAGTAGTTTTTCTGATATAAACTGCGTAGTAACTGTACTGTTTAGTTGACTGTACTTGTTCATCACAGAACGTTAAGCGGATTTTAATAACATTTTGGATGCGGAGGTAAGTAATTACTGTTTATATCATCAACACTCACCCGCCACAATTAAGTCAGTTTTTTTTGGATGCGCGACAATCACGTTTTGATTACCGTCGTAAAAACATGGACATGGCTACACTCTGTCACTAAATAACGATTAACCGTAGTCAACGTTATGTCCCTACGTTTTTGAATAAGTGGTGTAATTTTTATAAATAATTGTCGTGGAAATATTTTTATAAATACTCACAGCAACCACGTGTAAAGATTAATGCTACACAAATAAGTCCAATCATTAAACTTGCGAAAATTACGCGAAGTGGCAGCAAAAAACGGATCACACTTGTTCATAACAGTTGCTTAAATTTGATTAACTATTAGACCTCAAAAAACTAGATTGTATGATTTATTACTGAAGGTTTGAAAGCTATCATTATTATTATTCTCATGGTTTAATCACCGGCTTAAATAAAACAACGGTTGCCATGTCCATACTAAACTTAAACGACAATTTACTCGTATTTACTAATGCTCGTTACGTTTAAATTTAGTTTTCGGTCATGTTTAGGCGTTACGTAATTGGTGTTGAAAAAAAATATAATTTCGTCCTTCTCACGGAAGACCTCGAGTCAGCAGATCGTATCGTGTAAACTACGCTTTATAATCTCGGTGTCCACGACTATATCCTATTGTTATGAGACATTTAATTTTCATGAATCTTCTCATGGATAAGCGTAGGCTTTTATAAAGAAAAATAAAGTTGCGTAATAATAAAATAGACCCCACACTATGATAGCCTTCAACGATATCGTTCATGTACTGATTACTGGTTAGCACAAGCGAATATAGTCCTTATATTTGGAGCACTAAGATCTAATTCGGATGAGAGCTAATTTCAGATGTTTAATTAATGTGAAATACCATCAAGAGATTAATTAGTTCTGTCCCCCATACACTTTGCCGGCTATCAATTTAAAGCCGAATAATTCTACTAACAAATTGAATGTTTGAGAACTCGTTTGTGTGGTACGTACGTTTTTGACACTGCATGAGCTTACATTCAATGCAGATTTATTGCCATTTTCGCGTAAATACTGACATCAATGCCGCTTGACCATAACGTTATTATGATAGCCAGATTTATAGTTTCTAATAGAAATAAATAGTTCCAGGCTAGCTGCGTTATAAATTAACGGCCATTTATCAATTTTAAATAAGAGCTTGAAATAAAAACTGCTGACTTCTCGGGGGTCGAGTACTCACACGAAAGGCAACAAACTTTAGAAGTAGGCGATATGGGTACGCATCGAAAATATTTATAAATATTCATATTTTATCGACATATTTTATCGATACTTATTAAAGACCGGCTACCACTCGCGTCGTGAGGTGAGAACGATAGCGCCCCCTGCTGGGCGCGTTCACAGTGAGACGGGAACAAACCGAACGGAATTCAAAATGAAGTTATGGCTTTACATTCCTTTTTTCTCTCGTTTTAAACGTTTTTATTTTATTTTAAATATAATCCTGGTGAAGTTATGACCGTTTCGTACCTACAGTTTATGTAAACCGGTACCTAATTTGTTAATATTAATTTTGATCTTTCTAACCTTAAATAAACTGATCGTAAAAATATTTTTATTGTGTCTTTTCTGCTTAATGTCGCTTCATTACAGTAGCTGCGTGGTGTGAATTTAACAACAGTAAATAATATAGATGCCGCCATTAGCTGGGAGTTGGACAAATATCGAGTGTCAGTGTTTGCGGTGGTTGTGTAAACATCGACATCAGAGTTTGCGTTCCGCATCACTAGATCTTGTTTGTCGAAGTGCGCGAGCGTCGCGTCTTGCGCGGGTGCCATCGTGTAAAGGGTTACCCACTCGACAGCCTTGTCGATAAATAGTCAATACACATGTTTACCTCGTTTGCACTAACAAAATATTTTACAATAGTTCGTCTAACCAGTCCTCCATGATATTTCCTATAACCTGCTTGGTTCTGTCCAAAAATATGTTTGACATATGATATTAAACAAACAGGATAATTTATCTTAGTTTTAAAGTGCAGAGGATCATTTTATTCAACAATTAAACTATTGTAATTATTTAACATAAATTCCCAATATGTTTTCCATTAGACTTACTGTCATTTCATGTATTATGCATGAGCCGCCCATATTGTTTCCAAAACTTAAAAGTGTCGTATCTTTTATGCAATAACTCAGATTAAAATTGTATTAAGTATTATGTCACCCGCAGTAATAGATTTAATATTCAAATAGGAATCGTGCTCGCATTTAATGTGTTTAATCAATCATAAGTTACGATTAATTACTTAGATAGCGCGTCCGTCCGTCCGTTTGATTGTTGTGCGCCCGTTTCTGTAAGTAAAGACATTTATAACATAACGAGACCCATTGTCCAGTTCTCGGTAATCAAAAGTTCAAGGTTTTATTATGAGATGTTTATTAATTAGTTTCGAGTGGAAATAACCGGCTTCTTAATCCGCACCAGACTACCATTGTGGAGACAACAATGACTTGGAGCTTAGTGCGGTAATTAAATTACGAAGCACTCACGAATCCAGCTGACCTCTTTAGTCACTTGGAATTTACCTAAGGACCACTTAATTTGTTAAGAGGAAAAACAAATGTTTTCCTGAACCAGCCTTGTTAAAATTCAGAAATGGAATCTATAGTAAATCTTCTTCATAATGACTCTTGGAAAGCTTGTAGGCAAGTTTTAAATTAAAACTGTCTAGTCTGTATGCATACGATGTTTGTTGACGAATAAGGTTAAAATGGCTGTATTTTTATCACAAAAGGAATGTATTCAGCCCACGCCATCTCCAGCCATAACTCTCAGCTAACCTCATTTAGCAACATAAACATAATTCAATCAACACTTAATGATTTATAAATTAATTTGGTGAAAATTTTTATATGGCAGTGTAAAACTATTCCATAACTTACCCAATCATAATTATCGAGTCAATCTCTTCGATTATTATGAGTATTCGGTAGATAGATAATGTAGTAGAAAATTAATTAAAAGTAGTTTCGATTGAAATCACAGTTACCACATCGTTTATAAGGCAGAAAGTGCTAGGTAACGGTGAGCGATGGCTGCGTACTACCGGTTTTACCCGGCGCGGGCGCACTCATTATCGCTTCTAGTCTCGTCTGTTGGAGCTTTTGTCGGAAATCAACCAACTTGGAACTCTTTTCATTTGATAGTTTTTTTGGACGATGTTCATTTGTTTGCTTTTGCTAAGTAATGACTGTGTTTGGTAACGTCTATTTGTTTCCTTTTGTACACGTTCTGTGGATAGTAAACTTATAACTCTTTCATCAATTGCTAGTGCAAGAATTTCTTTCTTGATTCAGAAGAAGTTTTAATCTTAATATAGTTTCTCTTAATGGGTTTTTCTATTACCTATTATCACGTCACATTCGATAACTTAACATACTTTAAGATGGGATCAAATCGTAAAAAAGTCCGTGGGTGTTGGGATTATGTCAATTGTAGACTGATAATTTTTGAACTAGGTAGCCCACCTACTTCATAGGAGTTTTTGAGTATAATAGTCATCATAAAAACATTAATTTACGAGAATTTATGACAGAAATATGTGTAGTAAAAACTTTAATTTACGACTTGAGAAATAAAATAATGAATATTGATATTTGCAAATTAGCTATCGTGTAAATGTTAAAATTTGTAATTTAATTGCTTCTTAAAATACTATTGACGCTATACGGTGACCAAATCTGCAGCACTTTCTATTTTTCGAATATTCATTAAACTGAAGTCATTAAGATGTTCTGCAGTACCATGGTCATAGATCTTGTCATGAAGCAGATTCACTACTCCTACATCCAAAGCCTACTAATTCTGTTAAAGCCTCGATAACGTCATACAATTTGATTTCCACTCGCGTTCAGGCATTGACCAACGTCCATTCATATTCACTATTAATCCATTCATAAAGTTTTGAGCATGTCCATTTGGCCATTTTCAAGGTTAGATCGTGTATCTGTACCAATACATGAATAACCTCCTTTGGTCGTTGCTACCGGTTTTACGCCCAAAACATTATCTACAGGTGAAGCTTCGATGTCACAACACTTTTTTTCATGTCCAACAAAAACGAATTATTTATGTTACTGCAATCTGATATTGGTTTTTGGTTTTTTATTATTTGGTGTCCCATGTTTTAGGACCATTGTCGTATCCGTCATATGGGTGGTATTAGTTAAATAAATCTAATTCTGTTATATGGTTGTCGTAAATATTTGAGGGAAACATCTTCCTCACAGATTGGATCTATTGCTTGTTACACTAGTAATATAAGTCAGATTCAGGGCATTAAAATTATACTGATGATTGAAGGTTATTAATCACTGCTTATAAATTCACCAGGATCAGATTTAATTAGAATGACAACCTGTGATTTATAGGTACGGAATTTTACCTAATTTTAAAGCTTCCAACAGAAGTATTGATAGTTCCGTTTTTAAGGTCGATGTAACTATTTGGTTTGTCATTATTTTATTGGACTTTAAACTCAAACACGATTAAGTACATTTGCGTGCTAAAATTACATAATTATCAACAAATTGTAGTTTTGACAATTCATGTTGTCTAATATTTAATTAACACAGCACGAATTGAACGAGCTCAAAGTTAATAAGAGCTATTATATTTGCCCTTTGTTACACACACAGGTATTTGCGTCGTACCGGCCAAATGATTTGTCATAACTCAATCTGAAACTGGCCTTGATTATATTAAGGATATGATTCACTCAATGTTGCAACGGTTAATAGGATTACTGCAGAACCGCTTATAATTTTAGAGAATGTAATAATTAAGGCTTCTACAATGACTAAAGAAGTGACTCATATCGTTCGAGGAAAAATTCAATGAAGGGTTAAGTTTAATGAAAGTTAATTAGCAGAAATAGTTGCAGATTGGGAAAACCCATTAAAACCAGAGCTGTTATTTACGAGATTGACGATGCCACCCACATAACGATCTTACTCATAGTGAATCCGATAAAATTGCCAATTGACTTCTGCCACCAAACACTTAAGAACGTACGTAAAACAGTTGCGTAACATCCAAATATTTATTAGAGTGAAGACATAAATTTTGACTTACGCAAGTAGAGTAGACATTATGGCTATCGTAATTAAAGGAGAAGACAGATATAGAAGTAATTGGGGCTTTGGTTACTATAGTGTCATCTTAGAGGTCCAAAGTCATAAGACCACCCTGGTAGACAGCAAATTTTTTTGTCATATCTTTATCTCGCTGCAGTATTGTCCCCTTCTTCAAATATAAACTTCCTTGAGCACCAAAAATAGCATCACTGTCTTCTACGTTGGAGGCGGAACGAACACTTTCCTCAAAGCAAATCTTATGTAATCTAGCAATAATGTTTGAATTAACATGTAGGTATAGTAAGTTCAACTCAGTCGTGCGCGCGGCCTTATGTGTGGGTAACCCTTGTACATATACAGTGACTTTGTGTGCGTGACAAGAGGTACAGTCGGGTACAATACAGTTATTTAGGGGTTATATGGGAGTGTGTGGTGTTTAAAGAAAAACAGTTATTACGTAATTTAATGTTTATTTATTTATAATGATTATGAATCGCTATTGAAAAATCAAATGATGAATTTTCGGATTCGCTACTCTCCAAGATGAATTATAAATTCTGACTCCATGTCAAAATGTCTATAGTATTCTTCTTTTGTACATGTTGACAAGTATTACCCCACATTCCTTCATCAATTTGACTTAAACGTTAATTTATGAGTTTCATTATTTCCGTCTTATTTTGGTCGACATTATGCGAAGCAATTTAATGTATTTTAATTTCCCACACATTTTGTTTACATTATTATACTAGATTATACCTCTTTTTACATTCTTAGTCCACACTTTTATTTATTGTCCGCGTACCCCCAGCCTGAAAATATGTAAGGAGTATTTAATTCATTTTAGATATTTCATCTTATTTATTTCTTAGATTCTGTCAATGTCAATTTGAAAAGACGTATGAGAAAATAATGAAATCTATATTTAATAATAAAAAGCTTTGAGTCGTGAATAACTAGTATTTTCGTAAACGACTGTACCCATAACAAAAAGCGATAAGAACACGTCATGCTCGGACGACGTCACTGTCACACAAATGAAAGTAGTATATTTACAAGCCGACGCACACATAGGGCCGCGCGCAAATCTGAGTTGAACTATCTATACCTATGTACAATATGTAAAAGAGTAGCTAAGTAGCTTCGAGTGCTAGATATACGAAACAGATCCCGGACTATGTCACAAGTACCCTCTTTTAACAAGGGCTCTTGACGTAATCATTAGTAGCGAGAGTTCTATGTGAGGTTATTGTAATTATTAAAAGGTTTTTAAAGTGAAGTAGGTTGTTGGAGTTTGTATCCATCTCTAATTAGAAAGGCAGGTTTTGAATTGAGAATCTTCTTATTTCATATATGTTCACCATCAAGTCTGTATTAGTCTTAGCAAAACCATTGTCTGCAGTTTTCCCAGCTTCGTGTACATTCCTCCTTATATTGGCAACACTCATTGGCTCGATAGCCGCAATCAATTTGCCATTATTTTCGTGAACCGATAAAGACAAGTTGTAAGTCGTTACCCTATAAACGCAACATTTAGAGTTACGTTTAAGGCTGGCCGTAATCCGTGTCCACGTGTGATCGGAATAATTACCAGCTCCTAGTACTTTGTAGTTTAGGCTGAATCACGAACACTGACGCAACACAAATACGGTATTTACATAAAAAGTATGTAAGTGTGTGCCACATCTCTAAGAGGCTTTACGTTACAATGATCTGAGGATAAATGGCTTTTATTTTATTAAATTTTGCTCCAAAGATCCTTATCTAAGATTGGTTTAACTAAATGCTATCAAACGTTTCAATTATACTCACCACTTTTCAAATTAGAATCTTCACATTCAAACTGCCTTCACACACAGTTAAGATATCAATCTCAAAACGATTCTGTTAATTAAATCAATACGATCTAAATTACAAGTGTAATTAAACAGTTTAGAATAAATCAAAAACTTTGGTCATTTATTATGTGTACGCGAATTAAAATCCGGTAGCCGTACGAGTTAGCGCGTTCATCGATTTAAACATTTAAATTCGACCGACGGAAGTATCACGCGGCGATAAATTATTTACGACCTTTATAAACACTTAAAATACCAAAAACCATTTCCATTCATAAGTCGAACCGAAACGAACTCTTTCGAACGCACGAGCGATACTCATAAAACCTGTTTAGATTTTGATAATTTTATTAACGATCACCGATCGAATGCATGGAACGCCGAACGCGAGCCTCTAAACTCTCATATATTACGGCTTTAACACAAATTATACAAGTTTAGAGGCACAACATAGTCCATGCGTGGGTGCGTTAATGTTAAAATGTGTCATATGTAATTATACGATCCAGGGAATTTTAATGTCTTCCAAATGTCGTCTTCTTTATTACAATAGGAGCCTTACTGAACTGGGTCTATTGTATCAAAACAATGTTATACCGCTATGAATCAAGAATGTCAAGTATCACATTGGTCATCTACTCAAATGGTATTTTTGAACATAAAGTGGTATAAAAGTGGAACTGTAAGTCGAATAAATAACGTGGCGTGGTGCCCTCGAATTTGACAATTAGTGATGTGACGATACGCACCACGGAGTCTCCGCGGCCCACGGTAATTACTGCTGTCCATTCACTTTATGTCGTTACCCAGATTTCTACATCTTCTTTTATGTGAAACCAAATTTGAAGCAGTGTCGTCGCAGTGTGTGGCGTAAATAATTTACTTTACTTGTCCCAACGTTCATTAGGGGCACATTGTCTCACATTGGAACTCTTTTTAATAGCAGCGCTACCTTCCAAATTTTATTACGACAATTTGCCGCAATTATCTTCTAACGATATGAATTCGGAGTTCTCGGTAGAATAAATCTCTATTCTTGAATTATTGTGATGAACATAGTTTGAATGCGTCCGCAGTGACATCGGGGAGACAGAAGGATCGCGCCTTCTATCGCACGTCACGCAATTAACGAGTGTTTGTAGTCCTTGTGTATAAAGAAGTGCTAAAACGTACATCACAATTACTTCTTACGCGTACCTAGCACCATTAGTACGGGCTTATGTAACAACAATATCTACAAGTGATCCGCTAATCATCCGTCTCTTTGATCTTTAGAAACGTTAACTCCTCAAATTCTTAACACAAACACGAGAGACTGAGCCTGTTTATTGCTACACAGCGAATCAATTGAACAAACTGCTTTCGGACACTAATAGAAAGAAAACGATCCGTGCGTTGCGTCAGCAGCCAGATTAATTAAACTCCTTACGACCGACTGTGCGTTATTCCATTTAAGTCTCGACGCACAAGTACCTACTTTAATTAGTAGTTTTCCATTTGTCGGACACCTGGTAAAAGCTATTTGACTTATTAGCTATGTCGCCTAGACTGATACGTGTAAACGGATTTAAGCCTTAAGGTGATTTAATAAAGCTTAAATTAGTGAGCAGTCATAGTGTCTCCGGGCTGTTTTATGAAGAGGCAAAGTTTTCAGTGCAATCCCATTGGTCGGCAGTGTGCTAACGCGAGTATCACGCGTGGTACATTTTCAAGTAGTTGTAGCAATAATTTGATAGTCTTTACGTCGTTGCTGACTTGTGAATTGGCTTTTATTATTTGTCTTTGAACACTCATGCTAATTTATTTTTTAGGTTTAACGGTTTCATCATGTTGTTTAAATATCACGAATGTTAGTGATTTGTTGTACAGTCAAGCTACTACAAGGTTTTAAAAAGAATAATAATAAACATATTTTAAATAGCTAACATCTTTAATTTCATAATACCTGTCGTGTCAATAAGAATTAGATCTCTAAATGAAACGAGGTTGTAAATAACGTTGTTTATAATATGTCAAAACGATGAAGTCAGAAATGACAATCCATCCGCTATTAACCCATGCGCCATGGTCTCAAAGGGCCGAGACGCGTCCATTGAATTCAGTTAGAATGCGTGTGCAGGACAAATGTAAAAGATCATCCTTCATATTTGACGTGGCACCGCTCCGACATAATGTCATCCATTTAGCGATACCATGCACTATTATTGTCGTACAGTCATTAATGTAAAATCCAATCAATCACTTACAACATCGGGCTATTGTCATTTCAATACTAGTCGCGGTCACTCGTTGGACAATTATCAGCTTTCTACAAATTGAAACGGAATTTCAGTTTGTCGATGAACAGTTTTGCAAACAGTCAAACGTGTAAGCCGACGTAGTGCAGCACCATTTTTGGTGTCAACCTAATGTCGATAATTTAATTTTCAGAAAAAGCGAAGCCTCTTAATAAGTGTTACACGATACAACCAACTTTTGTCGCAACACTACGGCAATTAGCATTAGAACGTGTTAATGATACAAATTCGAGATATGGAAATTTCGACATGCAACGCACTTGTCTAATAAATACTTAAGTACCTCTAAGTAATGGATGACAGAATTTGGAAATTCCAGATACAAAAATAAAGTGTATTAACTCCAATTATAAGTTTTTATCGAACCCGGAAGACAATTGACAAGCAGAGGACAATACCAGTCGTCAATGTGCTGAGAAAATAAACAATGAGTTGTCACGCTTCTCATTGTTGCGACGGGTATCAATAAATAAGCTCGATATACATTAGAAAATGTAAAGTATTCGGTAACGGTAAAACTAATCATAGTTTCGGTAACGAATCGAGTCACTCACGACATGGCTACTTACTTAGTGGACGTTGAAAATGACGCAAAAAATAAATCGTGAGTTCAACACATTCAAAATCTCAGAAAATAAACGGCGCCAAAAAACGATAATATGGACTAGTGTCAAACAGAGCGTTCTTAACTATTAAGCTTTTTTAATATGGACTTGAGCACAATCGTCTATGGTGAAATCAATTTAGATTAAGATTGTTCAATCAATGTTCTTAATAAATGCTACTGAATTACGACTGTGTTCTAATCATAAATTAAAAAATATTACAAAGCATTTATAATATTCGTGCAATTAAGTTTCATTCTGGTTCTGCTGTTGTGAGCTGTTGAGCCAAATATGGGCATTGCATTATGATTTTTTCTAATTTATTAGGTAGATAAAATAAAATGTAGTTATGACATCATTCCATAACTCTAAACGTATAATAAACCACTCCTTGTTTCTTAGTGTGATTACAAAATAACATCATAAGTACGTTTTTTCTCGTAAGCAATCTTTTAGTCGGGCCCATAGTGTTGGGCGACAGTCGATATAATGGTGCCACTTGCGAAGTACTACGTGACAAGGCAACACAGGGCTTCAGTACTAGCTGACAAAAAATGATCTCATTTAGTTTCACCGATATCAACAAAACGTGAAAGGTAATTTCATAGTGCATTTTCATTTTAACACGCCTCTAGCACTTTGCCCTTTCCACTTTCGTTGTTTTTTATCGACATCTTAAATTAAGTAGGTAGGTACTTATAACTTTCGACGAATAAACCTTTTATTTTACATTAGTGTAACAGTTCGTTGGCCGAATTTTTTCGCTATTAGATTTTTACATTGTAGTCACGATGTTATAATGAGGTAGTTTTCTCATTGTTGTACAAACAAACAACGCAACACAAACAGAGGTGAATTTGGGAAAGATTACACCATATTCAACATAAGCTGATAGATTTTGGACATGTCGCGCTGATGATTATTCAGCATTAGGCAGATGTTACTTTCATTATAATCCATTATGAAATATTCTCAATTAGTTCCAAATGCGGTAAACTACACACACATGTGACATTATCACTATTTTGTCTTATTGTTGAGCGCAAATATGAACCCACACAATTTGGGGAATTTGTTATAATCCGCGTTGACTCTATTGTTATGCATTGTTACCATGGACGCAGGGATGATAACCTTAGGGGAGAACACAGGGGGCGCTGATGAATATAATAATTTAAGAATTTTATTTATAAAATTGTGATTGATCTTTAATATTATTAGCAAACATTGTTATTTCGTTCGTTTGGTCTCGGCAGCGTCGCGAATTGTTCGCGGAATGCATGCATCAATGCGGCCATTAAAAAGTATCGTGAATAAGCTATGGCGCGCTCATATGGTGCAGCGGGTACAGGTGGAGGCGCTTCGGGCGAGGAGTGCGATGGGAGTCGCTCAAACCGTCTCGGCCGTCCGCGTCGTGCCGAACCAGAGCGGGTTATTAATAATCCGCATTCACGTCGCACGAGCGCGGCGAGCGAGCGGCCCGCGACGACATTCCACACCATTGTGCCGACCCGCTCCGCCCGCGACACTTGTCTATTCACACCGATAAATCACCGCCGGCGGCCACAATGCCAGCATTATTTACCTCTAACGACGACCTCTTCGCGCTACATCGATTAATTAGTACAACACTACAGATAAGATAGCCGGGAAAGCGATCGCTTTCAATTTCCTCTCGAGGGGCACTCGGCGTAGTGTGCGTTAAGTGCGGACAATCGGAGATAAAACGTGCGAGACGAGTCTCCCTTAATCCGGTGATCGAAGATTGCGAGGAAACGTTTTGTCGTGGGGTTGTTCGCTCCACTCGGTCCCATTGTCTGGTCGTCACTAATTTGATTGCCCACACACGGGAACGCGTTGACGTGGGCGACCGGCCGTTGCGTGGATCCCTAATTAAACCTATGAGATGCTAATGGGAGTCATTCATCGCGAGGTCAGATCGCTTCTCCGACACCCAGTCGCAGTGACACGACTTTTATTGCCGATCTACATAAACATGCATTCTAACCACTAACATTTGCATAGAATTCATGGGCTGCATATGTTGACTTGTTTAGAAGTTCAATATCGACAGATCAAACAAGCGAACTGCTTTCCCGTTTTATTGAATTAACCGTTGGACAGACGGTGGCTGGTCGCGCCACACGCGATGGGACTCGCCCAGACGCAATGTCATAGTGCTCGTACACATACTCGCTTTTAAATTGATTGTAATGTGTACGAGTTGTGAACAACTGTGATTCGAGTCAGGAGCGTCTTCTGGCTTTCATTACGCATTTACATGGTCATTCATCTTTGACCTCGCGGTGAGACCGTGTCTTCGTCTGCCGTATTTTCCTTTAAAGATATTCCGTATTAACAACATTATAAAGGTATTAGCGAGAATCGCTCGGGGCCCGGCACCTATCTATGGCATCGGTCCGGTTAATATGCTTATTAAATTATGTCGATGGCAAAAACCGTGTTTAGCTTTAGGGAGTAATTAGCAGAATGAGTCTTATCTTGAGATTTAATCACTGCGTGTAATTATTGGGTAGATTCAGACCACACTCGCACGCGCCCTTTCGGATAGCCGTGAGTCGGTTCACTGACATCGATGTTTTTTGTCATTATTGACTTTTGCCCAGTTGTGTGAGCAGTAAGTAGGTATGTAACATGAACTAAGTAGGTATTAACCCACTAAGTGCATACATCTAGATAAAATTACTGTGAACAAACAATAGGCTGAGTATTGTAAGCAAGCGTTATTGTTACTGTTGAATAGTAATTGGTATTAGGGTCAATCTTATTGATTAGCGAACAAAAATTTGTGAACAAGCCATGGGACCGGTGGCCACCGCCCGCATCGGTAATGAGCCGACTTTGCATATCAATGCCTATTTTAATATCGACATGCATCATTTCATCTAATTGCATTTCCTCCATATAGATCGACAGATAATTAATTCCACATTTTATTTAAATAGATAGGTAACTGCTTAGGGACTGTTAAATATTTATAATCACATGAACATGTTACATGTCAATTAATGTTACGCTGGAAAATAATTGACGTAAAAACGTTTTCAATTATGCAATAAAATAATGCTGGAGGTTTGCCTTATACGCTCCAATCGGGCACAAACCCGGCCGCAACCAAAAGTAGCGCAGCCATTTTTTTGTTCTCCTCCGTGAACGAGTTTCAGATGCAATTTGTTTACTTTGTATTGAAACGTCATAGTAACGCAATTTTGTAGACAATACGCCGAGTTGAACTTGAAGGCGCCGTAATTAGAAATCTGATAAAAATATCTCGACCCGGTTTCCACGGCTCCTGTAATTAATAATCCTCACGACGTGACCAAACAGGGAATTCTATAGGCTAGGTCAGAAACTGACTCCTAACTTGGACGCTACGGACCTAGATTGACTTCAATCGATAACGCTCTCGACTCGATGCATCATCAATTCCATACTGTTCGCTCGATAAGGAGTAAGTAATTGTACACCAAATAAATTAGAGTAACCGCACCAAGTCTCATAATAGCCGGGTGAGACTTGCACATTTCTGTCCCCTCCGCGCCGGTCGTAGGAATCTGTTCAAAAGTGTTAAATCGGTTAATATAATGATGATGGATGCAGTCCCGACTAAACAGCCCGCAGCGGGGGTGTTTTACCCCACTATACAAATAAAATATTTTTATTATTAACTAGTTTCCTGTCCTTTGCACCCACAAAAGTTCACGATCGAGCCGTCTCCGTCGCACCGTTTAATCGAAATCATATTTCTGTTTTGTCATTATGGTATCACGTTAAGAGTTCCTCTCTTTTGTCCAGGATTTCGATTCGATGGTTTCTTGTTTCCAATGAAGCCTTGGTTGTTATATTTTTTTTAATAACCCACAGCGGTAAAGAAATGTGAACCCTGCGAAGGTAGAGTTCAGTTGTTCATGTTTCTTTAACTGGCACACTGTTCATTTATAATGTTAGAGTGAAACCTGCAGAGTGTAATGTTTGTTTTCCTTCTGTTACAGGTAATTGTCAGTCGCTTGCTGCCATCTGTCGCCCAGTAGCGGAATTCGCGGAGCGTGATTTTTTCTGTACACCGCGACTTCCTATGAATGGAAGCCTGACGATCCCCATAAAAAGGTGCAACCGTGTCAAAATCGAGCAATATTGTTTAAATTTTAAGACAGACACATATGAGTTTCTTTCATCATCGCGAGCTTACCTGTGGGGGCTCACAAAAAACACCGCAGGTAGCCCATTTGTTTGTTATTAATTCTCGCGTCGAATCTTGTTTTTTTACCGTCGACCACTCTAATACAGTGAGAATATTAATTATAATTATAAACGTAGCTCGTCGTGTTCGTTATAAGGTGCTCTCGTAAAGTTTTGCTTTTTAAATTTAAATCTGATCGTTAATCATGCGACAATGTCGGTTTTATCTTGATATTGTGTTTAAAGAATTTATAGTTTTTTCTCACTGACTTGAGACTTAGGACATCGTGATTTACTGTTTTTGGAACTTTATAAATGAAGATAAAAGAAAATCGTATAAATTGATACCGTAACACCATTACGACAGCTAACGATGATTCAAAAGATTAGGGATTTTGATAAACCTAGTTAATTCATATAGGATTTATTTTGACACTAATCTTATTAGAAGTATGCTATAATACGTACTAAGTACCTAATAGATATGCACTGATAGATATCGTCGGCAATTGCAAAAACTCTAACAATACCAAAGACACTGATTCAGAAACTAGAACGTTTATTTATTACGTTCCCCCTACAATTATCACTGACATTATAACCACAGTTCTTCTTCGAATGTAAAAGTCGTTGTCAGTAATCACTTCACTGTTCTGTACCAATAATAACATTTTTATAACGCGAAGGCATTGAAAAGGGGGTTTTACTGTAAGTGGCCGCGGCGGAGGCGCGTCGTCAGGCAAATTATCAGGAAACTCCCGCATACGCTTTCTGCACACACTAACTGACATTAAAAATCATACTTAGCGACTCCATCGGCCGACTGTGCAACAATACAACATGCTACGTAATTGAGTAAGACGCACATTGATCTTTAATATTCCATTAAACCAATTGTATGGCCACGACGGATAGGCAATCATTTTCTAGTTTACATATTGACATGTCGTTTGCAAACTAGCGTTTTCGTGTTATGGCTCCTTGCGTTTCGAGGTTTAAATATATTGCTTTAAATGCAAATTGCACCGAATCGAATGTAGCGAAAAATGCATTGCAGCTTTTAGTACTGACTATCTGTGTAGCAACCGGAGCAAGTGCATGGTGGTGCATCGATAGAGCCCACATGCGGTCGCGTTTACCACCCGTGCATTTTTATTACTATGCACGTTCAAATGAAACCTCATTTTTCTTTAACACTGAACAATACCTTAAAGCCTTGACTTGCCGAAAATGCAACACATAGCCTATTTTGTTTCATGCAAATTCGTGATCGTGACAAAATAAATTGAAGAATCCGTTGTCATCCTTGACATTCGCTCTGTTTTAAACAATACTTGTGGTTCGACATTTTGTTTAGAAAGTGTACCGTATTATCGTGTTAAACGGTCGAGGGTCCGTCAGCGTATGCTCGCGAGGTGTGGTAAGGGGTCACCATTAGCTCCTTCACTAATATATCACGACTCGAGCATTACGCGTCTATCGCCCCCCGTTTAGACGCGAATTGTCTGTGGAAAGCACCCATTGTGACCGGTGAAATTTATTTTCTTCGCGTCGTGGGAATGAAGCAATTATCTTCGGCCGTTAGATTGAGATATCGAATCGAATTTAGTGCTCTTTGTCAAGATAAGGCTCGTCGAATGGCCGGCTATAAGGACTTCAATTAATGATAGACGATGGGATCATGCAAAAAAACTAGGACAAGTTAAGTCTATAAATATTGTCACACTCTTCACGATAATACGTAAAGACACTTAAAAGTTTGTTGACTCTGAAGCATATTATAGAATAACATATCTCGTTTATTTCTATGATCTGTGAATCCAAGGAAACACTTGGACTCGAGTAAAATAAATAAAAGATGGCGGGAGGAGCTCGCGATACTTCTCAAATTGAATATTAGATTGAAATTACGCGCTCGGGCGGCTCTCTCCTCCGCCTTTTGTTACGCGAATGATACATAAAGCGCGCGCGCATACAAACACAGCAATAAGAATTTTAAATTAGCATTCTTTTTGTGTAGCATGCCACCCTTACTCTACCCGCACACCCCACCGTCTTAATAATATGGAGAAATTGAGTTGTTATACACCCTTTTCGGAGGAGGCGCGGGTGCAACGGCACACCTCGCAGAGAAGCCTTTTTGTAATTGAATTTAGATATTCTTTTCCCGGATATAACGACGGGGAGGTCGGACCGCTAGTTCCTCGAATAGAATACATGTAAATGTGGCGATATGAAATTCTCGAGTCGAGACGCGGTGACGTTGGCGTGCCTTATTATTGCTAGCATTTTATTTCGTCTTTGTATCAGGGTTGTATTATTATTGGTTCGGAATGCAATAGAGAACTATGTATAATTATATCAAATATTTGGATAATACATGTAGCCAAAATAGGTTCTATTAATTTGATCAGCCTTCCGAGAAGCAACGTTAGCATGATACTGGTATGTAATTACTAAAGGCTATTAACATCGGCCGTGTACAAACATGGCGGCTGATTGTGGGTTTCGTTTTAATTGCGCACACGCATCGCGATACCGAGTTAGAGGTCTCTCACTGAATCCAACGTGATGTATCTGGGGATCGTGAGAACATCGATCAATTATTGATTTTGGAGCGATAGGTAGACCAATACTGGCAGTTAATAACGAAATACAAACATGTACTTAAAGTAAAAATAATTACCATTAAATTGCTAGAAATTTCTTGTACACGCTTTGTGATGATCTCAAAACAATTTTGACACGCAATCCCTAAACGAGTAAAAGCAACACACCTATTATGCTTAGCAATTTAATCATTATCTCGAAACGTGACAAGCAGTGAATTTACTAGATAATTATCTATTCAAATTCCGTATGTCAACGGTTTGGCTGTTCCCACAATTGTCACTCTCACCCCGTTCCCATCCTAAAATGACATTAAATAATAGTTAAAGTAAGCTAATTTTACCGTGGACATAAAGTGTGCCCTCTCTCCTCTGAGGTAAATTCGTTAGCCATTACGGAGCCGTCACATTATGTGTCTACACCGTATCTTCATAAGATCGTGGTGACAATGCGCGCGAGTAGTGATTTTCACTTCTTTTTTTAAAGTAATCTAATGTTTAACGGCCAAAGTTATATTAAGCATACGGATTATTGTACTATTAAAATGCGTAGCCGAAAATAAGAGTACAAGGTTTTATTAACTAAAACGTCTGTCTTCTTGCCGCTCGTTGTCGGCTCCAGCTTACACCATACATCTCGCATACTTTTAATTTAATTGTTTTGACATAACATTCCTTAGGCGCTGTTAATTATTGAAGCCGACACTAAACTTCTGAATCGGTGAGAAACTTTGTAGTAAGGAGTTAAACGTACAGGATTTTGCTTTTACTTTCTGAGCTCAAAATGGCCCTGCTTTTACCTTGTGTTTATATTATCCCAGAAATTATGACAAAAAAGGTAACAACCATTCAAATTAACGTTAATGACACATTTCTCGAGAACGTTAAGTCAGCGTCACGCTCATCCACGAGATTAAAACTAATTCGAGGTCTTCCAAATTATAGACGTATAGAGCGGCGGATGTCGCCGTGGCGGGAGCGGCGCCAGCGCACCAAAACCGCACGTCATTGTTTTTTGTGGAGAGGCCCCCGGCACCTTCCGTACCGATGTGAGCCCCGCCGCTAATTAATTATTTCACATGTATCGATCATTAATTACGAACGGCGATAGCATCCACCCGTTATCTACACAATGACGGCCAGCAATTTGTCGATCGTAATTATCTCACAAATCACACGCACCCACAAATACGGATAATGATTTAAAATTTTAACACGACTCAGGCATTATGCCGTGTAGGCATTAATAGCAGAAAGCATCGAGATCGAATCAATCTTAATCTCGTACAGAAACGTAATCCAGATTTATTTATGACGGAGGAGAGCGTGTGCTATTATGCTCGTCTGCGGCAATTTGCCTCGGAAATTGTCTTAATCGGCCGCTCAAGGGACTATTTATGTATAATTATTTCCAAATTCGACGCTGCGTTTGATGCCTTTCCGCTCTCTTTGAGTTTGTTCGACAAAAAAGTCATCTGTTGCAACAATTAAGCTGGGGAAAAAAATAGAAATAAGTATCGAAGGGTCCGCAATAATTACAGGCGCAAATTGACGGTTCGTAAGAGCCATCGGTCGAATGGCGCCTGCCAGGTTACCTGCAGCGCACACGCGATGCTCGCCCTCTGCCGGACCTCCACGGACATCCAAACAATGTGCCAAATTAGTATTAATCTATTCCGGCTAAACTAGCCTAATACCTAAAACGGTCTGATTTAAATCACCACAAAACATTTTATTAGTATCAATTTTGTCTGTATTTTAACTGGATGCCTATGTGTGTTGGACAACAAAGTTCTCGTCTATCGACATTGTTGAATGAAAAGCTCTAACAAACTCACAAGCCTTTGAGTGGGAGCGATCAAAGGTTCGCTCCACAATGACGACAGCCGGCGGGCGCCTAATACAATTAGCTTGGAAAGCAAATAAATCATAAAATCACCTGGTTTATGATCCAATCTCTTTCTTGAGGTTACTTTGTGCTTTCAAATACGCTCAGTTCCCATTATGTATTTATATTTCAAATCAGTACTGTTCCTCGATTAATTAAAAAGACAAATTAATGGGAAAGTTCGGTTTACGTTAATCATCAGAAGTTTCGCATTTCACGCGTCGAAAACGCTTTGTAATTACAAACATACTTGCGTTGCGGTTCCTACGAATTTGCGTTGTCACTTTATTATCGTGTGAAATGAGAGAGCGTTTTTAATTAATAGCTTTCTCCTTGATTTTAACGTTCTCGTTGGCATTGTGTTAAACGTTTGCTTACGTCATCTCATTCCAAAATTATAAAAATCCTTTTAGCAATATTTGTTCAACACCTGTTCTTTTGTATATTATAATACTTATGTGTATGGAATTATTAATCTCCGTTGAGAAGAATAGTGGTAGATAAATCATGTATTTTATTTAATAAATACCGATTTAGAACTGGTTAGTATGAAAGAATTTGATTCTCGTATAGCAAAATGAAACTATTATCAGAGATATATCAGGTTTAGTAATTGACATTAAAAATCTTATAAGATTAGTTGTTAGAGGTCTGCAAGAGTCCATATTTGGCAACAGGATTCTAATTGGTATTGCTACATAATCTTATACGGAAATGTTATAACATTGTTTTTAATTAATTAACAGTTAAAGTAGGTAGATATCTTAACATTTAATTTTTTGCCATGTCTTCAGCTACCTCGTGTATCTTCTCTTTAAATCAATAGTGTTAGTAATTCGTATACACAATAAATGTATCTTTTCAGTATCAACAGGCCAGATGAAACCTAAATCTGTTGGTATCTGGCCTCCCTAAGCCCCTTGTCGAACAACCATTACAGTAACGTCTGCTGGCGCAAAAAGAGGCATTCCCATCGAGTTCAGGCCCATTACCATTAATGAAGGTTTAAACTTACCCTAACGGTGGACATTGTTCGGTTCGTACCTTACCATGTTCTACCCAGGTTGCTCCTTCGTTCCCACGTCTAACAAGACTACCGTCATTACGGACATTTTACATACATTCCCCCCACTTATTATCAATGTATTAAGTAAATCGTTCCTCTGGACTTCGCTCAATTTTATTTCCATTAATAGCTTTTCAACATTAGTCGTATGCAGGCTCTGGCTTTAAGTAACCAGTTTAAGTTGATCTTTGTCTGGCAAAAGAATGTATGTGAATGGAGATCAAGAATTGGTCCACAGTATAACTTGAGCTTTCTGTGGTAGGGAATGTATATGATGGCAGATTTAAGAGGTGGTACACCAGTACTACTTGACCTCTCTGCTGTAGGTCAACGCTTGTAAGTGCTAGTCCAAGCAATACCGGTTATTTAACAATTTCCCACGACGAGTGTTTTACTTCGAAAACCTTGCATAATTTCTAACAATGAGTTAATTAGTTTTCCTGCAAAGTAGTGGGAGGTGTCAGAATATAAAGTGTAACAGATAATTTGCATGTATAATGGCATTCTAACTAGAATCAATTAATTATTCTCTTCATGTACAAGTGATACACATGGGAAGTCCAGGGAATTACCATGACGGCTGTAGGTGTAGTGATAAGGAAATGAAGCCTAGATTATCCTTAGTTTTTTCTTGGTCTTGGTCACATTTTGGTTGCTTACTTAATATTTTACAATTGTCTCAAACAACAGTCTGATCTGATAAATGATTCTTCAAAACAGTGAAGGCGATAGATTTTAAGTTTTATTTTGCAAGTTGTAACGTTTAAGCCTAACACATTATTCAAGACTTCACATCAATGAGTTATTACCCTGAATATATGCAGAATTACAAAAGGTCCCAAGGCACCAAGCACGTTGCGCCGCGCCCGCATATAATAGCTACTTATATTTTGGTGCCTGACAACGTCGACTTAATACCTTATTTATTGTAATTCCTCCTGCCGACTTAGTAGATGTTGTTTAATATGCTTTTACCATGTTTTCGTGAAGAAAGCAGTGTAGGGGTAATTATTTAGCAGTGTTCTGCGGTTTCGTTGGCGAGCGGCCGCCGACTTAATGAGGGCCTTCGTAATAACCCACGATTATTAATATGGACGTAGTTTACCGCGTCTCTCGTTACTGACACTTCTCTCACACTACGCTATTTGCTTTACCTTCCACACTCATGCGTAATAGGCGTACTACAGCATCATCATCATCATCAAGGATAGGTCTTTTGGATGATCCTAACTGCATAAGTGTATTTACACTATTATCGGTGGTTCCAAGACTTGATGAAAATGTCATGGCATCACGTTTTCCCTAATTGGGAATGAAATCAAAATGGATCATTACATATTCCTTGAAATGTTCGTAATTGCTAGTTTAGTTATATTGTATACTTATGAATGTCTAATTAAATGTGATCAGTTTACATTCGTTATGCTGCTCAGACAACGTAATATGCTACGACCCGCAAATGTCACAGTTTCCAACTAGTAAATTGTAGTTCGAAAGTGATACATGGCTCACGAACTCCCATTCCGCGGATACGGTAATGAGTATGTTGATTGACTTTTCATGCCATTGCCTCTGCTAATTATAGGATTTAATGGTATCCGAGTATAATATCATTGTTAATTTCACTCCCATTGAGTTTACCTCGTTAAATTTCTTTTCGATTGGCTTTCTCTCTAGATAAACAAGTGAGATTAGCCAGCGATCATGCACGATACTGTATTCGTAAATTGGACATTGACAAAAACGTTATTGAATGGTTGCTATAGTCGCTATCAATTACATTGTGGGAGCCTCATTAATGATTTGAAAAGCGCGCATCTTCATTATGACGGGCTCGATAACTATTGTAGGAGAGTCCGATGCGGGCGTAGCGGTGCGCGTGCGCAGCGTCCGCCGTGCGACTGTATGGCAAATACGTACGAGCAAATTGCGTCAGTATCGACGCACACATGCACCATTGTATCCGCCGTACTTTTCTCACGCTCACACACTCATATGTACGTGTAATTTGCACTCGAACGTAGCTATGTGGTACATATGTGTGCGTGTTTATCGGAAATTAGTTCTGCTGCAAGCATCGGGGTATCGGTGGAAATTGACAACACCACTGATTGTAACGATGGGAATCTGCGCACGTGTGCCCACATTAAACATTTACTTCAGTGAGTGCCACTCAAGAACTGCAACATACAAATTATAGACACATTTGACAGACGAACCTTTTGATTTGGCTTTTCCATACATTTTAATGATACTTTCGCGCGTATTATGTGGTATTATCAAGTAAAACACTGTGCTAATACCGGTGGCTTGTTTTCATATAAAACGTCTGTTTATTTGTTGTATCTTTAAGATAGTTTGTGCCGTTTCTATTAAAAATAAGAGATAGAAGTAGATAGGAGTAAATTATGGCATTATGGACCATTCACCTCGACTCTAATTACCAGCTCTTTGCATAATTTCCATACACATTAGCACTGCGAAATGTACTACAAATTGCTATTGCTGAGAACTAGTATAATTATTATGTGTAATTAGTATTTTTTACTTTGTCACTTGATAGTTTCTTATAATTGCATGTGATGCATTTCTAAGCAGCGTGTATGGTAATCCTGTTAGATTTTTCTCAGAAACTGTTCGATATTAGTACAAGGCTGTCTTAGAAGAAGTTTAATAGAAAACTTTGTTTATTACTTCTACTTTTGTATAGAAATTCTTAAATATTTAGAGGTATTGGCTTCTTCTGGATTGATTGCTTAAAATTTTATAACAAAGGGTGAGGTGGAAGGACCACCTGTCGCTTCTGTTTTATTCTTTTGCCAAGTGTTTGGGAAATCCTCTCTATTGGCATCATGATTTAGGTTTCTAACTTGAATGTAATTAAGCATTCTAGTGGAATGATGAGTCATCAAAGGGATGATAATCATATGAGGACTTTCCATTTGTCCGTTAAATCCTATAGAAAATCTGTACTGTTGAATAAATGAAAAATATTACGTTGAAAAATGTGTGCTTTTTATTAGATGTGTATGTGTAGCCGTACCTACTTTGAAATCTTATTATTTTACATAATTATTCAGGCGTGGTCAAATGAATGATATTATCTATGCAAGAACAAACAACGTTCTATCATTACCTCAATCCAACAGAATAAGGATACTCTTTCATTCAAAAATATATCTTTTCAAATATTTACATTATCAAGTCCCGTTTGATATCAATTATCAAATGAGGTTTTCAAGGGCCACACTCGACCGTTGTAATGCAAACAAATGCTTAGGCGTGGTTCACATTATAATCTATAGGAAAACCAAGGTCTTGGTAATAAAACTTTGTTGACATTGACAAGGAGTTTTATTCGAATTTTAATAGCGTTAGTTTTGTGTTATTTCCGCCAATTTTAGCACAAAAAATCTTCGAGCTTAGAAATACGCGGATTCTTAATAATTCATCTGAACTTTATTTTTTTTAACTATTCCTTTGTACCTTTTGAAAAGTACTAGCATTTCTGCAGGATAGTGAAGCGTACGATGAAAGGACTTGTAATAGTAAAAGAAAAAAAAAAATTAAGCCTAGGCACTTTTTACTACGCATTAATCAGTAACATTCCATACAAATCAATTGAAGCACATGACTATGAAAATAAAATATTAATCACGCTATTGGCGAATGATGATTCAATCTACAAAATATGTCAAACATAGGTATATTAGAATTCTTATCTTTACTCTCGTCGAAATATCAAACCACTATCATATTGAAATAACACATTTTGTCTTGTAGGACAAGTTTTTAATTTATACTTGTCTTTTCTTGAAATTCTATTTCATAACCTTATGACACTAATGACTTCAAAAGTCTTTAGACCGATATGTTCTATTTTCCTACATCATTATCATCATCACTCTTATCGTTCACTTCAGTGTCTTGTCTACCCTATTCTAAGTCTACCAAGCTGAAAATATTTTAATCTTTACCCAATATAATGATGCAAAAATGTGCCATTACTGTTGCCAATGTGACAGGAATTAAGTCATAAATTCAGTTAACTAACATATGTTATAATTTAAATACTAATAACTTACTATCAGTCAGTTCATCCGGTGTAAGGATTCGGGTATTTGCGGTAATGGTTCTGTTATCACATCCTGGCTTAATCATTCATTAGTCGGCACTTGATTACTATTGCGAAATTACAAATTAGTCAGTTGGATTAATTTGAATTGCTTTAATTCTTATATATTTGTTAGTCATCTTATAAGCACGTTTCCTTATGTAGACAGTCATTTGTTCGTAGGACAGGTTCTTATTTTCAATTTCCACCTTTTTAAAACTGTGCTTGTTAGAATTTCAGTTCAATAGCTCCAAAACAGCCTTTGATTTGATTGATAAGTTTATCTTAGGACAATAATTCTGACGTTCTATTTTCTATAGTTCCATTGTTAATCTCATGTCTAAGAGGTGCGATTTCTCAGTAATAATCATTTATTCCTTGTGTCATGTGATATTTTTCATCGATTATCTCGACTGTCAACTAAGTAAATATATTATTTTAGTCTTCGTTAGGTATTTGTAGGACAAGTATCTTTGATAACGTTAGATAACGGAGATGACGGCTTAATCTCGTTTTTAACGAATTTTTATTCTAGATTGCCTCTTTATGTTTCATTGCGTTAAGTTTCCTTTTAACTAAGTCTTATGTCAACGGTTATAAGAGCTATTATACTGCGAAAACATACCTTCCCGCAATAAATTTTAAATTTGTCGAGGCCTAGGTTTGTTGGTTGTTTAATTGTAATAGTGTCAGCATTGACAACGTTGACAAGCTGTCATACGGATAAATTGATCGTGGTTGTTTGCGCAAATGTCAGTTAGATAACGATTACCATGTATTTTAATTTGATATACCGATGGGAACTTGTGGCTTATCTGTTATCAAAAAGACGGTATTAA
The DNA here is from genome assembly GCF_030705265.1 of Helicoverpa armigera. NCBI lineage: Eukaryota > Metazoa > Arthropoda > Insecta > Lepidoptera > Noctuidae > Helicoverpa > Helicoverpa armigera. The sequence continues at coordinate 5,075,479 of NC_087130.1, read as the reverse complement.
TAAGTTCAAACATTTTATGGATAAGCAGACTATTTTATGATTCATTGGTTTCTAACTGACAAATATTGCATTATGACCAACATTAATGTATGTATGTACATCCGCCTAATTTAAATAGGGCACCTACTGCAGGATCTATCTTTGGAAAACAACACAGTGACACAACGATGACCCACCTACTTCCGGTTGCGCGCCCGACACAAATGTATTCAACAGTCACCTTCAGTTACATGAAACTGGTCCGTGAGAAATAGGTGATTGATTGATTACGGACAGTTTACCGTTCAGTAGCGGTCTGATGCCCACTAGCCAAATATTTGACCATTAAATACATCATGTTAATACGTATAAAAAGCCAAATAGATAAATGCTATAGAACAGGTGTTTAAAGTGTGTGGTTATTTGTTGCAGGAGAGCATGTGATGCCGGCCTTTGACGCCCGGCGCCATGCCCACGCCGCTGCAGCCCGGCGGCCCCGCTAGCGGCCCGCCCCCGGAGCGCAAGCGGCGCCGCAAGCGCGACGATCCGCAGAGTTCAGCCGCGCTCGAACCCGACGACGACGACGGCGACATGAGTCCCGAGGAAGAACCGCGCAACGCGCCCGCGGCACCCGCGGCGCCCACCCCCGCGCCCTCCTCTGCGCCCGCGCCAACCTCACCCCCTGCCGCGCCCGACGCCGTTGATCTCACCTCGCACCGAGATTCTCCGCCGCTCTCCTCCGATGTAGAACGATTCGATGGCAAGATCGTCTACAATCCTGATGGATCCGCCTACATCATCGAGGACCCCGAATTGTCAGAAGGAGAAACGAGCATACCCGATCTACCCAAAATAGAACCCGGGTGCATCGTGGACAGTCGCGACAACAACGTCGTGGAGAGACAGCTCGATTTCCCACAGATAGCGAGCGCGTTCTACGTGTCAAGAAACCCTTCATTATACGGCGCGCTTTACGGAAGACTGGCAGCAGAGCGGGCGCGGGCGAGACCCGATGCGCCCGTTATGCACAGTTATCGAGTATTTAGTTTTCGAGGGGGAAAAGACGTTCCTAGACCGCCATCTCCTCCAGCTGAGTGTCCCGTCAGCGTGCCAGTCAAACCGATCTTAATGTGTTTTATATGTAAATTAAGTTTTGGCTATGCAAAATCATTTGTAGCGCATGCGCAAGCGGACCATAGTTTATCGTTACTGGACTCTGAAAGAGACGCCTTATCAAGAGAGAATGCCTCAGCTATTATCCAATGCGTAGGCAAAGATAAAGAACCACTAGTCTCATTTTTAGAACCTGTAGGTGCTGCTGCGCCACCTCGATTATCATCTTCAGGAAGCCCTAACATGACGGAATTACCGAGCCCGTCGCTAGATAAGCGACAAGATTTAATGACGACCGACAGAGATACCGAATCAATGCTACTAAATGGTACATGCGATGATAGGAAGCCAAGCCCAACATCGGCGTGGAGACCGCCACGATCAATAGCTGAATCTTTAATGCCACAACATTCCTTGATCTCCGTGGCACATCCACACACGATAAATGCATCAGTACAACCACGGGCTAGTCCCAATTCATCCCCACCGTTTCAAGCGACTCCCCCTGCCTTCCTCTCTGGCACGACGATAGGTGTGTGTCCAGACCATCTTGGAGGAAGGCCTTCAGGAGCTGACTGTCCAAAATGTGAACTAATATTGAATTCTGGAAGATTAGGTGGCCCGCTAGCCGGTATGCACAGCCGAAATTCCTGTAAAACCTTGAAATGTCCTAAATGTAATTGGCATTACAAATACCAAGAGACCCTAGAAATACATATGAAAGAGAAACATCCTGAAGCTGAAACGAGCTGTATTTACTGCATAGCTGGTCAGCCTCATCCACGGCTCGCACGTGGGGAAACCTACACCTGTGGATACAAACCATATCGATGTGAAGTGTGCAATTACTCAACTACGACAAAGGGCAACCTAAGTATACATATGCAATCAGACAAGCATTTAAATAATATGCAAGAGCTTCAAAACGGTGGAAACCCTGGAGAAGGTACTTTACCACCAGCGCCACAACATACGCCTCCGGGCCCTCACAAGCCGCCTCTGCCACATCATTCACCATTAGGTCAAAAACCAAAGCCTACTTTCCGCTGCGATGTCTGTAACTATGAGACAAATGTAGCTCGTAACCTAAGAATACATATGACTTCAGAAAAGCATACACATAACATGCTGGTGCTACAACAAAATGTAAAACATATGCAGACTTTATCAGCACTCCATCACAGACAACAAAGCCAACAACAACTTGAAAGCTTACTTCATTTCCATGGAGGTGATGCTCCGCCACCCAATCCTGAGGCAGCTCTCGCTGATATGGCTTATAACCAAGCGCTTATGATTCAACTGATGACTGGAGGACCTGGCCCTTCGCCACCTGAACTAGGTGCCCATCTAGATGTCGGTTTAAATCCAGAGGCCATGGAACCACCACCAGAGCCAGCAGACCCAGAGCCAGAGAGAACGTACCACTGTTGCATCTGCAATTGTTTCTCAACAGACTCCTTAGAAGCGCTAGGTCATCATCTGGCCCAAGACCGAACAAAGATCAGAGAACAGGAGATTTTGGCTTTAGTTGCAGGACATTACGTTTGCAAACTCTGCACCTACAAAACCAATTTAAAGGCCAACTTCCAGCTTCATTGTAAAACTGACAAGCATTTGCAAAGGCTGCAGCATGTAAACCACGTGAAAGAAGGTGGTCCAAGGAACGAATGGAAACTGAAGTTCTGCGGAGGTGTAGGAACAGGTGGAGCGAGCGTTGGTGGAGTGCAAGTGAGATGTTGTGCCTGTGACTATTATACCAATTCTGCGCACAAGCTGCAGCTTCACGCTGCCGGTGCGAGACACGAGGCTGCTGCCTTACTATTGAGACATCTTCGCGAGTGTGCGGCGCGTATGCCTCGAGAGCGACCACGAGTGTACCGCTGTGCTCTCTGTGGCTTCGGAGCCCCTCATCGCCTCCCACTACTGCAACATGTTCGATCTGTCAAACATCTACAGATGGAACAAATTCATCAGTTACAGCGTAGATCTGAGGGCAAAGATCCAACGCCTGATGTCGCGGAGTTATTCCAAGTCATCCCTCAACCGACTGAGTTGACCAGCCCATATGATCAACAAGATAACGGTAAGTACTTTAGCTAATAATTTTCATACATTTGACGAACCTCCCAAATTGCCTACAAAACAGTTCAGTATTTGGTTTAGAAATAGCTATTATAGTCGTAAACAAGTGATCCAATTTAATTGGTAATTTTTTATCATATTTAGTCCTCGTTTGTCTTTTCATGTTCACTAGAGTGGTAATAAGGAAATTGCTTATTTGTCAACTAATAATTTTCCAACCGTGACTGGTCTATTGTTATTGCACATTAACTTCCTCAAGGCGTTGTCTCCGTAAGTTACAACTTAATGATAATTAGTTAGTTACATAACGAACGACCCTACTAACAATGTAAAAGTAAGTATTCTAGCTAGACGTAGTGCTCGCTAGTGTCTACACAATGGCAACATAAAAACCATTCACGATCGAAAAGCGATTAGATGCGCGTGCGCATTCTGCTCAGTTTTTCTGCTCAGCGCTAGATGTCGCTCGTGACAACCTTTATTCAATCAATAAACGAACGCGACACAACGAAAAATATTATTATTATTTATTACTCCTGTGCTAAACACATTTCGTAACATTTTTATTCTATAAAGCGTAAAAATCCCATTAAAATTAATTCAACCAAAACCATTACCGGCGTTCGTATCGATAAAGTAATACTGAGTCGACTTATGAATGTGATTTCGAAACGTCACTATCGGTTTCCAATTTAAACCGATTCGTTCCTTAATCAATTTTGTTCTGCGTTTTTTCAAAGTGAACTTCTTTCTGTGAATAGTGTCAACAAACATAAAGATTTGTTTGATGTTAATTTGTGAGTATTGTGAGATGATACGAGGACACATCGTGCACTCCGTTTTCGTCAACGGGCTTCATTATCGTTTATCGCGTGACCGTCACTCCGTGTTCAATCTGAGAGGCAATCTCCATTTTAAGCGATGAGCATTTAGCGAAGAATTCGTAATCACAATAATGAGATAATTACACACGAACAAAATTTAATTTAAAGCGCGCAACATTAGAACAGGTTTCTTTAATAACGTACGCCTTACACGGTGTCGCCAGAGTCAGATGCCGTCATTGGTCGGAGGCGGCTCCGCCCCGCGCGCGAGAGAGACGGAGAGAAGATTTGAATTGAGAACGCGAATTTTCCATAAGTACCGCACACGGGACAATGACTCGCATTACGTATGTGGCGGTCGCGCATTAAGGATGATTGCCCCCTTGTGATGAGGCTGCTACATCATCGCACAATGTCGCCGGCCGCATCGCCCCGTGCATGTTTATGGCCACGGTGAAATACGATAAACTCCGAGAGAAATGTGGAGGCGAAAGAAATCCGCCTTACACCATTGTGGGCCTCATGTTTATGCTTATTACTTATTTTCACCTTATTGAGAGAGCCGTTTTAAACGATCGATTTTGATTTAAATTTTAGGTTTTCCAATTGCTTACGGTTCATTGTAAAACACGACGATGAACTAAATGTGTTCTTGAGGAAGATTGCATTCATTTAAATTCACACGCTCTGGAAGTACTCCACATAGCAACAAAAAACATCATGCTTTATGTCTTGCGACGTCATTTGTGTAGCTTCCTTTGAGTCTGTCACTGTTTTACCCCTCGGCTACTGATTCATTAGTTACTGTCCCTATCATCAATATGATTAAACCAGAATAAAAACCGGTTTATAATTTAATTCGTTATACAAGACCAGCACCCTGTTTCAAAAGATTTTTTGCTTTAACGAGCTAAGATCAAATAAAGACGTCTCAGACATTATTCACCAAAAGATTGAAAACAATAATACATAACTTTCGATTCAATATCCGACATAATTTCAGTGAACAGGTTATATAGCATCGAGACTTTTCAATACAGTAGGGACCCTAATGGTCTGTTGGGCCCACTTTAGCGTATTAAAAATCAACTGAAAAGACTTAAATACGCAGGCATATTGCAGACTCAGTTCGAAACTCGAACTCGCAACACCGGTGCGCAAAGACAGTAAAACGTCCAGCTCCCATTGTGTCCCTGACGCCACATTGTAAAAATCCTGACCTAAATCTCGCAAAACAAAACTCACACTGCACAATACTTACTTTACGATGCTATAACGATGTGGTGTTTCCTTAGAAAAGACCCTTTGTCCATTGACAAAAAGCGTCAGAGATCGCGTTTATGCAGACAAGGTCCTTTTACCTGGCCATTGTTCTATGCTCCTACCAGACTGTGGGACGGCGACTTTACATCATAAATAATTACATTCACTGGTCACTCTGGAATTAGGGTCAGTTGCGCTATCATTATTATTACGCACTCGGATTTACTTATCCCTCTCCCCTTCATTAGATGTAACGGTTTTAACTGCTTAAAACTATAGAACGGGTTCCCGGACAGGGGTACGACTGGTTTCAGCTTCGCTCGACTGTGAATTAATCACCAGTTTTAATTAAGTGAAAATTCGATGCCTTGCTTCGAACACATTGGTTTTTTCTGCAATTATCGGATGACGAAATAGGGGTGTAGCATGCATTAAGTATTCGCAAGATATTCCATTAATATGAACTTTTGTATTCCTTGTTCCGGTTTCCTTCTTTGCCAAAATTCTATATTTATGCGAGAATACAATGAAAGGCCGGTCTGTTGCTCATCTAATAAACTATAATTGTAACGTTACATTAACGAATCAGCTCTCCCTCGGCCGTTTCTTTCACCTTCCTTATTTGAGCGTAAACAATGCGGCCCAGCGTCTTTCACACGCTGCCGCGGACTTATCCTTGGTCAAAATAATAATTGCACACTCACATACTGTCGTCTCGCTCACACCCACATTCACATACGTCAACTATCCCAATGCATTTGATCCGATGCGAAACGAAATATTCGAAACCTTTTGTAATAATGAACAATGATTGTTTGCTCGTCCTGTATCTTCTTTGTGTGCGAAATTACAATATACTTGTTACGTTAGCATTAATACTTCTGTGAATGTGTGCGTACGGGATGGATAGAGCGATACCTTTGTCTTGCCGGGACGTCGCAAACAAAACGAGTCCTACTAATAATATAAAAGAGAAGAATTTTATTTTTAACTTCAATTCAGAAAAGTAACAAACGCTCGCACCGAACAATAGTGAGCTTCATTTATAGAAATAATCTTTTTTGTAGATAAATCTCACGTAGACGTAGGTAGACATTGTGGATTTACGGCATACAGATCTGTATCCATTCGGCTCGCAGATTCCATAGCGGGAGGTTCGTCGTGTACTATTTGTGTTTAATCAATCTTCGTTATGTAAACAAACATTTTCATTGCTTTTGTTTTGTTAACAGACTCTAAGGAGCCAATTGACCAGAAACCTGAGTTGACTCAAGAGCAAAAGATGATGAGATTTTTGGAACAACATCAGCAACAGCAACAACAGCAACAGCAGCAACAACAACAACAAACGCAGCAACATGTCCAACCACCAACTCAGCAAAGCGCCAATGAGAGAGAGGAAGAACGTGAAACTCCGGGACCACACACGTGTCCTTATTGCAACTTCAGTTGCTCGAACGAGTCTCGCCTACACGCACACGTTAGCTCCGTACATGGCGATCCTTCACGACATTTTATTTGCCCTCTTTGCCAAGATGGCTTCAAGGAACGACCAGCCCTCGAAAGACATGTCATGCAAATTCATTCCGTGAACTCTGAAGGCCTACAGAGGTTGTTATTACTTGTTGACCAGAGCCATTGGTTGAACGGCGGAACCCAAGGTCAAAGAGACGAATCTCGACAAGGGGATGATGAGCGAGAGATTTCCTCACCTCGATCAGAAGGCAGCGCAGATGGCGAAACGGAAAGATGCTCAACATGCAACCGTACTTTCCGTAATGTTGATGAATTATGTCAACATCAGAATGAGTCCGGTCATCTTGAACTGAAGCAAACTCCTCAAGGGCCGGGCTACGTGTGCTGGAAGAAAGGATGCAATCGCTACTTTGACGCAGCTCATGCGCTTCAAAATCATTTTAGAGAAGCTCACGCTCGTAATTCCATCGCAAACATGTCGGTTTCTGAGAAACATGTGTACAAGTACCGTTGCAATCAATGCAGTCTAGCATTTAAGACGATTGAAAAACTACAACTGCATTCACAATATCACGTTATCAGAGATGCAACAAAATGTGTCTTATGCGGAAGGAGTTTTAGATCTGTGTTGGCTCTTCAAAAGCACGTCGAAACTTCTCACCCTGAGCTATCCGAAGAAGAGCTTAGTGCATTCAAGCGCAGCTTAGCGTCTAACCCGCTATTACAAGCTGCTCAAGGCACAGCTTTGGATGCTGCAACTGCGGAGCTTTTACGCAAGGAAGCTTTAAGAACGCCTGATGATGACTTAGCAGATATGGAAGACAGAGACTCAAGTGCAACCGTTGCTGATGAGTCCGGACATAATGACGCTGAAAACTCGGATGATTCAATTATTTACAAAGACCAACAATTCTTGGAAGATTACCTAAACTCCCAGTCAATGGCGGAAGATTCTTATAATGATCCGAACAGAAAGTACAAATGTCATCGATGCAAAGTAGCATTTACACGCCAATCTTACTTGACCGCACATAACAAGACACTCCTGCACAGGAAAGGTGAAAAACTAACCTACCCCATGGAAAAGTACCTTGACCCAAATAGACCATTCAAATGTGACGTATGCAAAGAATCGTTTACGCAAAAGAATATTTTACTTGTTCACTACAATAGCGTGAGTCATTTGCATAAGTTGAAGCGAGCGATGCAAGAACAACAGAATAATAACAACCCTCCCGTGTCGCCCGGGGCGGGCTCTGCGCCTTCTAATTTGACACTCACTCCCAAGAGTACATCGAGTGAAGAGGACGATCGCAAACGATACAAATGCAACATTTGTAAAGTAGCGTACACACAAGGCAGTACGCTGGACATTCACATGAGATCAGTGCTACATCAAACACGCGCTGGCAAATTGCAAGAACTCGCCGCTGCCGGACACGTGGACTTGTCGCGACCCTTGGTAGAGCAGCCTGACCGGACCGACCCCGCCAAAATTTTACAAGACGTGTTGTCGCCGAAAAATACATCCCCTTCGTCTACAAGCAGTGGGGGCCCGCGCTCCTCTCCCCCTGCGCGCCCAGGTAGCCCGCGATCCCCGCGCGCAGGTAGCGCTTCGTGCGAACGCTGTCACGCGTCATTCCCTACCGGGGAGCTACTCGACGCACATCGAGCGACCTCATGCCCGTTTGGCGATGCGCGGGCGCATTCGCCGCTAGGTGAAGCTGAAACAGCTGCACTTGACGAGATGGTCGCCAAGGGCAACCCGCCCAAACGCAATTCACAAATGTATAAACAACTTTTAGAAACTTTCGGCTTCGACCTCGTCATGCAATACAATGAAAACCAGCGAAGAAAAATGCAAGAAGAGCGAGAGATGGCGCGCGTGCCGAGCCCGCCGCCTCCGCCTCCAGAAGAGAAGCCCCCGGATGGTGAAACTAAATCGACGTGTCAACATTGCAACAAGGAGTTTTCTAGTGTTTTTGTTCTTAAAACTCATTGTGAGGAAGTGCATAAAGATAAAGTACCGTTCGAATTCCTGGAGCAATTCGCCGAACAGTTCAAATCGGAGTATGAGAGGAAATCAGGTGCGCCGAACTCTCCGCGGGCGGCCTCTCCTGCGCCGCAGGGTGAGAGGTCACCCTCTCCACGTGGTGATAACAGTGCTAACTTCAATGAAAATGGAAACGCGCAGGGAGATGCGCAAGCCGGTGCTTTGCTAGCTGCGCAAGTGCAAGAGATGCAAGCAGCTCTGAACATGATCCAACTTCAGCAGCAGCTGGGTCAGCTGCACCCGATGGTGGCTCAGATGTTATCGTTGGGGCTCCCTCTGGGCTTGAACGTGGGTGCTCTGGCAGCGATGAACCTTCAGCCACCTCTGGTTCCTCTAATGTTGCCTCCTCCGCCATTCGACGCGATGCCCTTCGCTCACGATGCGCAAATGAAACAACAGCAATTATTACAGCAACAGCAGCAGGTGAGTCTTTTACGTAAACATTATATTCTAATTAATTTAACACCAATATTACTACGTATATATACGTATCCTTCGTTTACATAACGTGAACATAGCAAATGCGAATACATCATTGAGTATCATTTACATAAAAATAAAAGGAATTATACAAATTAGTATTAAGTAGACTTCGATGTCACATTAACTGTAGTATAGAATTGCATTAGATTAATAACTGCAATTTATAAAATTGAAGTGAATAATCTTTTAATCGTATTCAGTATGACACAATATTACCATAATAATTACCAGTATTACATATGTAAACAATGATGAATTTATAACCAATTAACACAAATACATGCAGTGATAATAATTTCGTAATATAATCTTAGGTATTGTGTATGTAACATTGTTATGCGCAGATTAACTTACAAAATAGGCCGAAAGCTTTGCTGAGAAATCTTCAATAAAAAACGAGATATTTAACAACTTACACAAAAACGTTCATTTGTATTTATATTGACTAGTAACCACGACGGTTTTGAAGTGAAATAATTAAAAATCAATTTCAAGTCGTATATAACTGCGCAATCATTTAGCAACATGCAATTACCTCAGCTGTTAAATTTAGTCGAGACGTACAAATAACATGTATTTACTTATACAAACACAATGCTTCGCATTGATATTATTTTCGTCAGTTACTGTGTAAATTCGATCGTCGCCAATAAGGATATCTACGGCGTATTGTAAGATAAGCTCGACGATTTACGTTAGCTATCTGTTTGCACAAGGCGACAGAGAATCTATTGTTGTATGAAGGGTCCGACCATTATTATTAGTAACGACTTCCCTTAGTATTCGGACTTACCTGCTTAATATCGTTATAGATAAATGAACCCTTTGACGACTGTAAACTCGTTTGGTTTCTTTGGTCTAAAAGCTCGTATTTAACAAAGATTTCTTTTGTTTGCAGGCTAACGCTGCAGCTGGTCAAAAGAGAGCTCGTACTCGCATCACTGACGAACAACTTAAAATTTTGCGAGCTCATTTTGACATTAACAACTCGCCCAGCGACGAAGCTATCGCGAAAATGGCTCAACAGTCTGGACTTGCTACAAAGGTAATCAAACATTGGTTCAGAAACACTCTTTTCAAGGAGCGTCAGCGGAACAAGGATTCACCTTACAACTTTAACAACCCTCCCTCCACGACACTCAACTTGGAGGAGTATGAGAAGACAGGTGAAGCTAAAGTCACAACCTTGGATTCATCGGCTAGCTCAGATGAAGGCAAGCCACCGCCTGAAAAAAAGGCAAAGATTGAAGACAACAGCATGATTATGCAACAGGAGGTAAAATCAGAACCTAATGATGAACCATCAATGGAGGAAAAGTACAATTCGTATGATGATCGCCACCAGGAAGATAAGAGCTTTATCTTTCCTCAAGCACCATCTCAGAGTCCTGCACCTTTACAGACTAATGACCATCATCATCAAAACAAATCGCGACCGCAAACTCCCACGCATATATCTCTAAACTCGCTGATTCAATCTCAATTAGATTCAATCCCGGCTACGAGTATACCGCAGCCGCCACATCCATCAATGCTACCACCAAAACTGAATCCTAATTTCACGTCCCCAAACTCCGCGCCCCCGAACGTCCTACCTTTGACCCCGAATCGCAGCCTCAGTCCTGGCAGGGGACCGGCCGATTTCGGACTTTCCGGGGGCAATTCGAACGGATCCAACAGCTCAACGGGGTCTTCTGGCAAACGCGCCAACAGAACTAGGTTCACTGACTATCAAATCAAAGTATTACAAGAGTTTTTTGAAAACAACGCATATCCCAAAGATGATGATCTCGAATATTTATCGAAGTTGTTGGGATTAAGTCCAAGAGTAATAGTAGTATGGTTTCAAAATGCACGCCAAAAAGCAAGAAAAGTTTATGAAAATCAACCAGCTGCAGACCCGCCTGCAAGCGCTACTGATGACGCAAATAGATTTCAGCGCACCCCAGGCCTTAACTATCAATGCAAGAAGTGCCAATTAGTATTCCAAAGGTACTATGAACTCATAAGACATCAGAAAACTCATTGTTTTAAGGAAGAAGATGCTAAAAGATCAGCACAGGCGCAGGCGGCCGCAGCTCAAGTGGCTGCCACATTGAGCAGTGAGGACTCAAACTCTAGCAATGTTGAGCATCACCCTCCCCATGTGCCAGTTTCACCCGCTCCGCCGCGCACGCCAACCCCGGCCGCGCCGACCTACCCCGTGTCTCCAGCACCACCAGCGCCTTTAACGCCAGTAACTCCTCTAACACACGCTCCACGTGAAGAAAAGGATGGAAATTTTCAATGTGATAAATGTAACTTAGTCTTCCCTCGGTTTGATTTGTGGCGGGAACATCAACTTGTTCACATAATGAACCCAAACCTATTTCCCACATACCCGCCGGATTCCCCTTTTGGGATCTTGCAGCAGCATGCGCAGCTGCAACAATTAAACGCAACCCTTGGGACTGATGAGGCTCGACATCCATTAGTAGCTGCTCTCAACCAGCAAGTTGCTAAGAGGAAATTTGATGAATATGAAGAAGTGGACACTGGAGAACAACCAAAAGACAAGCGCTTAAGAACTACTATTTTACCTGAACAACTGGATTACCTCTACCAAAAATACCAAATCGAATCTAACCCATCGCGAAAAATGCTTGAAAACATAGCACGCGAAGTTGGACTAAAAAAAAGAGTGGTACAAGTTTGGTTCCAAAATACACGAGCACGTGAGAGGAAAGGCCAGTTTCGTGCGCATGCACAAGTCATCAATAAACGATGTCCGTTTTGTCCAGCCTTGTTCAAGGTAAAGAGCGCACTAGAAAGTCATTTGAGCACTAAACATGCGGATCAGTGTGCGAGAGGCGAAATTAACGTAGACGCGCTGCCTGATGAAGAATTAAGTACAGAATCAACACCTAGTTTTGGCTCCCAACAAAGTGACCGGCAGCAAAATTTTTCCCAAGCGGGGGCTCCCATGTTGCCCCCTATTTTTCCACCTTTTCACTCAGACATGGAGAAGTTTATCAAGCAGTACAGTGAGGAGTCAATGAAGCGCTACGTAAGTGAATTACAAGCGCACGCCGCCGCCCAACAAAACGGTGGCGGAAACAATGAAGTATCTGAGCGACGCCCAGAACATGGAAAATCGGAGATACCTTTAGATCTCAGCAAACCTGTTGACCTGTCACGACCCGGATCGGACGCCGACGAGCGTTCCGACACCGCTTCCGAGACTATGGAGTTCTACGAGGAAGACGAGCCGACCTCACCTCTACCCGGCCAACAGCAGTCGGCGCGACCACCTGGCAAGCGATATCGTACGCAAATGTCATCCTTGCAAGTAAAGATAATGAAATCATTATTCGGCGACTATAAAACTCCTACTATGGCCGAGTGCGAGGCGCTCGGGCGCGAAATAGGGCTGCCCAAACGCGTGGTGCAAGTTTGGTTCCAAAATGCACGTGCCAAAGAGAAGAAGGCGCGTCTGGCTGCCGGACTGATGGAAGTGTCTGACGCGCCGCCGCCAGAGGAGTGTCGAGTGTGTGACTTCAAGTACAGTCACAAGTATTCGGTACAGGACCATGTGTTTACACGTGGTCACATCGCCGCGGTGCGCGCGCGCCTGGAGAGCGGCGCGGGCGGCGGCGAGGACAGCACGCTCGCGCTCATGCAGATGGCGGCGCGGCTCGAGAGCGGCATGGGCGGCGACCTGCACAACGCGTTCCTGCGGCCTCAGCTCGCCGGAAACGGTGAGTGTACAACTTGACCGCGGAGCGAGTCGCCCCGCGCCTCCCAGCGCTGAGCGATCCCGCACCCTCTTACGTTAGAACCTCGCAGCGGCGAGCTCCGCTCGATCGCGTCATTGTCACTTGGAATGTGTTCAATTCGAGATGAAGATATTATTAATGCAGTTCGAGCGAAGCTCATTTCGTGCCGTGACGGTCGTTGCTACTTTCCTACTAGTGAGTCCTTTTGTAAATAAAATTTTAGGTGTAACTGAAATAGTTTAACGTTATCTCCCCGTAGTGTTGGTGTTTCAATGTTAAATCTTCTTCAGATTGAGTTAAGCTATAATTGCCCGTGAGAAATGCACATATTCAAAACAGTACTGAGATAAATATGCGCCAAGTCGGTCGGCCGATGTAAAAGGTAATGGCGGCACGTACGCAGCCGATTCAATCTCTGAAATTATTTCGTAATTCAGATAATTACTGAGCACCTAGCTCGGAGCGTGGCAACAGTAAAAAACATTACTCAATCTTCGAATTATAATATAAATCTTAAATTAGTGTGAAATAGATATTTTTTTGTACAGTTGTGCGTTGGGACAGTGTTTAGGAGTAAATGGTATTTGTTTGTGTGCGCACCGCTGCCGCGGCCGCGGCACGTGTTGCCGACGCGGAGGCGGGCCGGCCGGTGGGCGGCCGCTGCAAGCACATACGAATGCAGTCGATGCACAACAATGGTAGGAGTTAGGACGCGTGAAGGACGTCGTATATCTAATGGGACCGATCTGGCGCACATGCATTTCGCTCCACATGAATAATCAATTATTTAAATGACGCCAATCAAGACTTTCTCGGAAACGGCACATCAGTGTCCATTGTTTCCTTTGTTTTTATTACCTTATTATATTGAGTTTGCTCCACATATTGGAAACCAACACTACGGAGAGATATAGACTAGTAATCTGTTGCATAATATTATTCTTCCTAGTTGTTCGTATTTAAAACTCCTATTAGGTATTAGCGACATGTCGATTGTTGTAGGATTGTAATGAAAACCAAATTATATATTTTAGAGAATTTAAATGTTTTAGTTATTATTATGTAAAGTCATAGCGAAGCCTGAAGTCTAATTATTTAAATAAGGTGCCTTGTAGGATCCAAGTGTTTTGTAAATTATTTTTCTCTTGAGCTCCACTGTAAATAGTTAAAAGTATACTATTAGTTGTAACGATGTGCATTGTAAAATTATCTCCGACCGCTGTTCGTATTGTGTATTTGGATAGTTCTTATCTATAGGTAGATATAAATATATTATTTGTTTCGTAGAGGCATCTTAAGAACTTGTGATATAAATGTATCTAATTAGTTTACTTCGCATCTTTCGCAAGGGTCTCGGCTGAGGGCGCGAGCCTAAAAGTACAAAAATACATACAGACATAACATTAGAAGTTTGTCGGTTTTTACATAATAATGAGCCGTTTTGTCGTGTGGGGTCCCGCCAGTTTTTGCTATTCTTTCGTGACATTTACATAAGAGTGGGCCTCGATTGGGGCGTTAGGCGATATGCAAATATTTTCTTCAAATTAGAATGTTGCGTACGTGGGGCGCACGAGCGCGGCGCGCATGCGCCCGCGCCCTGCGCACGCGCTGCGGGGCGACGCTGCGCCCTTATTTATTACGTGGAAATTTTCGCTACCGACTCTAAACACCTTGATACGTCTCTATTGATCTTTCAAATGCAAATATCCCGGTCTGTCGTAAAGAACATAATAAGTATTATTTACTATTTCTTGAATACATACTACAGCATTATGGTTTTACTTTAGATTTTGAGCATGTTTATTTGCATATCGCTTTCTGTTATTTTTCTTTTATTTTTGTTATGTTTGTATTTATTTTTGTTCTTTAGTTTTATTATTATTTTGTTTGTCATGTAGATACCTAAACGTATTTACGTCGAGGACTGACGTACTCCTTGATATTGAATTTGCCTCCAATACGACTTCCAATAATTTTATTTTAATTTGTATAATTTAATTTTTAACCTAATTTTATGCGATCTGCATTTACTGTTATTCAGATGACGTTATTCTAAATAGTTATTTGAAACAAAGTCCTGTGCCAGCCAGTGAAAGAATTCTTTGGTATTTTGCGGCGTTGATTCGACCGCCTAGGGAAAGATTGAAAGTCTTGTAAACTGAATAGTATTATTATAATTATTATCTACAGTTATTATATTTGCAGAATTCGTTGAAATAAATGCAATATTTATATTATTGAATTATGTTTTTTTTTTGTTTTTTGTTTCCTTGGTTCCTTTATCCTGAGTTTGTTTTTTGTTTGCTTTTGTTGGAGAACATTTATGTGGAATGCAATGTGAGGTAACAATGAGTGTTTAAACAAAGCTAATATTTTTTGGTAGAAAGTCTCGTGCTAAGCTCTGAGAATTAACGAATTATTTAGGGGCAGGTGAACATTGGAGATAATTGGGAATGTAAAGTATCTCACGCAGATAGCAACAATAGCATTTGAGAGCATTACCTGAGTCTTAAAACAATATGGCTTTGTTTTTATGCGTCTGCTGATAGAGATTCCTACAAAAGATTTGAAATGAATATTGTAGAGATATATTCCATGCCTTCGTGGGAGGTGCTGTTTAAATTACGATGGCTTCACCTTTTCTTAATAACCTAAGTTGTCTGTACTACCACATAGAACAGATTGCTAGTTTATGAAACTACTGTAGGTTACCTTTAAATAATTTAAAAAGTTATCTTTAAAATCTATAAAACGATCGTGACGGCACATCGCAATGAAGCTTTCTTACTATTTTTATCATCTACTAGGAAATCTATAACCTACAAATAAATAAACAAAGTTAAGGTAGTAGGTATGAGAATTTTCCTTTCAATTGAATAATCTGTACCTATACATAAAGATCCAGGCACACTCAGTAATTTATTATTACCAATTAACAAAACTTTCTGAAAGTAAAAACAAATGAAAGTTTTATCAAAATTCGGATTAAGGATAGCCAAACACGCATTACCTGTATATAAATGTCTCTTTTTATATGATTTTTAAAATATACATTTATTTTTAATTTTATTATATATTTACACTTGAATTTACGTTATTACATCTAGGTACAATCATTGCAACAGAATTGTCAACCCTTCTCCGTCTAGGTCTTCCAGAAGATGTGAAGATATTTTTCATGATGCTGTAAAGCAGTGCACTGGTACGACCTGAAAAGCTCGAGATTCCTTCCACTGTTTCCGATAAATCACCACCCACTTTCGTTTGAGAAAACGATATCACTTAACCTTGATTTATTTACAATACATATTTTTTACCCGCACCCACTCACTGGGGTTCGTTCAAAAAAATATTAAATTACAAACGTACAAAGAAAAACTGAAGCCTAATAAAAAATGTTCCCGTTAGCGATCAGGCTAATTATTTCATTGTAAAACACAATATATAGGACGTGCTTACCATAAAATAAGCCTTTTTTGTTAAAATACAATAGATTTTTTTATGAAATCGATATCATGACGGTAAGTAGGCAGATCATTGAAGCAATGATCGTAGAATATTGTTGATGAACGTAAAAACTGTTATGCCCGTTAGGAAGCTTTTGAATAAAGGAAAATATAAGCAGATGTCTATCAATTCTATCATACCGAGATCAACAGGTAAATTATAGAAAGGGCGTTGACTCTAGGTTATGCATTGGTCTCACATAGAATATACCTACAGAACAAGTTGATACAATACTAAGGAACTTGATAAGAGCAACCCTGTTGGGAAATCAAAATAGATTTAAGTCATTCGTAAATATAATAAGCATTTTGAACATAAAAGACAAAAATATCACATGTAAGTATTCATTTAGTTTAAGAAGGGTTTACAAGTCACAAGTTACTATTTGAAACTCAAATATAAGTACATTGGTACCTATTGGTACCTAGTGGACCGTCTACCTGTACGAATAAATAGACATTCAACAAGTTGCAATCCCATATACGAAAATTGCATAGCGCACGCACAAGGGTAGCTTTGGTACCTGCAACAAAGCCATTTGACTAACCAAAGTATGGCTTGTCTGAGTACCTACGTACGAAATTGGATAAAATGCTAACACATTATTTGCCTTAAATCACAATGTAACAATAAAAATATAATATAAAGTAATTATATCGATAACTAAGTAGGTAGATATTAGCTAAGGAAGATTTTCTGATCATAGATAGAAGCTAATTGCTATAAGCTTCTGCTCTATCTTTTGCTAAAAGAAATTGTATGCCTGTAATCCCCGTGAATGAATTTTGAGGCCAGCACGAGCTAGTAAAAAGTAGCCAGTAACGCGAAATGCGAGATCATGAAGAAAACCAATACACACTAGATACCTCGTCTCTTCTGAAATTGATACAGTTAGAAGTACCTACTGCTTTGCGGTCTTGATCCACAATAATTCCTATAACAAATAAGTACAAATAGAGCAAGGCCGAGTGAATTGTCAAAATAAAGAAGCACGTAGTTATTTTTTAAGCCCCCCGTTTTATTTGTCAAAAAGTTTTTAACACTGCACAAACATCTTGCGGCCTCAACGTGACTGCTTGATAGCAATAATTTTACAAAAAATGTATAAAACCAGGTTATCACGTATAACTTTGTATACGTCACGCTCGTACGCTTAGTTTTCGATTTGTATAGAATTATTATAGTTTGCTGTTAACCTTTGGTTGGGCCTCGGAACAGGCGATTCATGACCACTGTTTTTTATGTTTTCACATTAGTCTGCGTTACTTATCTAGCTAATGAATGCACACATTCTTCGACTTTGACATTTGAAGATTTTAATAAAATATTAATATCTTCTTTTGTGTTAAAAATGTGTGGGCGGGAAAGAATAGGTTATTTAATAAGCTGCTTATAATGTTTAGGTATGATTTAAGACTAACATTAAAAAAATAAATTCCAGTATAAGTGGATCGACATAAATATCATAACTAAATGCTACTTAAAAAGAATAAATTATACCTATTTGTGGACACAGAAAATCCGTATTTGATGATTGAGGAATGCTATGAAATATTGTATATTTACTAGACAAAATACCATATGATCAATATCATAAAATAGATTTTTTATGTGAGAATGGCGTAAGGTTGTTCTATTCCTTTTCTGCCAATGCTATTTTATTTGAAAGCAGTAAAACTAAGTCTCATTGTCAAAAACTAAGACCTGGTAATGACGCATTGCTGTGCATTTGTCAAAACAAGCTAAAAACATACCCATCCGTATTTATGGTTGTCATCAAAACGCCTGTTAGTTTCCCTCCACGCTACATTCGTGGCCTAACTTCACTCGTAAACGTTCAATGGCGTCGGTTTTACGCGAATTTCGTAAGTAACCGTTGCAGCCGCCGATAAATGATCACAAAACGCTTTGTTAACACCAAATCTTCACGCCAAATCGTGTTTTCACTTGGTGTAAAGATTTACTGAATAGAATATGCTATAACATTGTTCGGTGTGTCGTTTCAATAAAAGGATGAAACATGAATGATGACACGCGAAGAAATTTTACGTACAACGTCAAATTTGACGAAAACGATGAAAAAACTGACATCGGGAATGCTTCTTCACAAACCGTCTGTCAAATCCAATTTGAAAGGAGGTCTGATCCATTCGTAAATCAGATTTAGTAATCATGATAAAGTAGTACGGTAGCATAGTTTAAAAGTGCTCGTTAAGTATACACATATCGAGCGAATGCTATCATAGCGATCGATCTGCAAATCTCTGTAAACAATAATGAGTGAGGCCGGGAGGGGAGTCCACGCGGCCTGGAGTCACGTCGAGGCGTCCCAACCCATTACCCGGTCCAAACCGTATCGACAAATAACCGCCAATTATTGGATCGCTCTACAATCTTTTTACAATTTCTTCTCCGTCGGACGTTATTATATTTCTATTAAGCCTTTTTTGTAATCAAACTACTAATGATTCGATTCCATTTCCTAGGCCGACGTGCCGCCTCCGCAATGTTAATGACACTACGTAATTAGATCCGGATGGTTTGAGGGCGTTGACTCCACTGCGGTGCCCGACCGGTAGATAATGGCAAAGTGTCAATTTTACTAAAAATATGGTAATTTACAGCCGCCGCCATTTTGTCTCAACAAACAGTTGAGACAACGTGAGCTGGTAATGAGTTGAGACCGTTAAGAGTGGCGGCGACACGAGCTGTTGAATACCCTCGCTAAACTATGGAAGTATCATTTTATAAACATACTTGTTTGATTACCCGCTATCATCTCTAATAGGCATCCACCAGACTAACGAACATTCCCACATAATTAAAACAGTCACCTTGTTACAATGTAAGTGGTTATTTTTCTATTACGTTACGTAACATTCAATTTTATTTATGTGACGTAGTCGTCGGGAAATTCCTAATCATAATAGGTAAAACTAATTTGGTTATTAGCGTGTCGGTAGTAATTTTTACATCAACTCCGACTATCAACTGATGAATCTAGATGGAGGTTCCTGCTGCTTTATAGTTCTTATTGAAACGCTTTTATGTAGAGTGTACAGTTAGTCTTAAATAGAAAACAAAATACTCATGAGGAAAAACTTGTTTCGTAATAGATTGTAGAATGGTTAGGTAGATGGCCTGCGCTGAAAATGTCACATAGAGTGGTTGGGCAGCTGTCCATTGGCGGGCAGTACTGTCGTGACTGCAGCTAACAGCGTGACCGATGACAGCTCTCATTGCCAATTAGAAGTTCAATCACCGACGTCAATGGGGGCCGAGCAGAAACGAAAAAACAAGCATTGTATCTACAGTCATGTTTCAATTTGAGAAATTGATTTGTGATGCGACCAACGCCACATTCGTTACTTATATATAGTTAGTTTTCTAATCAAAACGACATCACGACGCATCGATAACAATAGATGGTTCTTGTCAAGTCATTTCATCATCAAACGTCATTTGGAGCTCATTTATTTGCTTGTGGATAAACAACACATGTGTAATGATGCTTTTTCTAAGTAATAATCTTTCGCGAAATGATTGATGTAAGTCGGTAGCGTTTTTTTTAGAATGTATATGTTAATTTGTTTAGAATTTGCTTCGGCGTCATTATGAAATTAGATGAAGGAAAGTGTCAGAGTAGGTACAGTTCAGACATTCGTATAGCCTAGGTAACATTTGACAAGAATCCTTTAATGAAGAGATTTAACTCTCATAATTTTTTACTAAAAGACTTGTCGCTTCTAAAAGTCTAAGCTCCTAATTCGTACTTCAATGAGCAATTTAACTTAATAAAGATGTATGCTCATGACAGTTCGAAAGTATAAAACCAAGTAACATACTGAAAGGCTCTTGTTTCTTGCCGCAAATTGCCATTACATAGTTAACTTAATGATCCTTTCCACGTTTGCTGACCACCGAACAAGTTAATGTATATTCTATGTAGGTATAGGGATTACTAACAAAGTGTATTGGCTGCTTGCAACATATATTTACAAATAGGTAGTTGTACCTAAATATATTCCCATGCAGTTAGATTCTTAATTTCGAGACTTGGGTAACCCTGATTGAGCAATTCTAAATCTGTCTCTATCTGATTGTACCTTAGTACGTACTTTTAAATACCTACTTAATGTAGGTAGTATCAAAGAATTAGGTACCAGATACATATACCTAGGAACTTTTGAGTAGAACAACGTCTAATTGTTTAAATGCGCATATATCACCATATATTTCATTCATATAGGTAATAATCAAGCAACGAATACTTCAATCAAACCTTAACCACTGAAAAGTTTAAAAAACTTTTCCCTTTTCCCAGAAGGACTAAAATAGTTCCGAAACTAACTTAAAAACATTTCCATACATACAAAAAGCTTAGAAACCGAGCTCGCTCTACTTTCCAATAAAAATAACGATCTCATACAAAGTCAGTAGGAAATGGCAAGTTATCACAAGGTCTCTAATGAACTTGGGAACAGCAGTCAACGTCCAATTAATCTAACTGATATTTAGACAACGACTAATGAGCTATTTGCTAATAAGCAGGCTTTATTAGCGATGTTGCTAACTGATTATTTGCGACAATGTAGCTGTGTTTGCAGTTATTACTGTACGTAGGTTCAGATAAATTGGCAAGTAAAACAAACAGCAGTACATAGATATTGTACGATTTGTTTTTAGTAAAAAAGCTACCTTATTAATATTTCGTCATTGTGCACCTAGACTGTAAATTTTCCATGAATTAAACTTTCCTGTCCTCATGCACTAATTGAGATTTTTTTCATGAGCTTGTTAGCTTATTTTCAAAAGCCATTTTCCACTGCATAGTCGTAAGTGTACCTACCTTACAGTATAACCCTAAAATTTGTGCTCTAACAATCCCTTGCAAGAAAAGCTCTTAAAACAAAATCAAATCCTCAAATGCAGAATAACGATAACGTTGCCTACTTCTACTTATCTAACTTACCTGGTTATAACAAAACAGGGAAGAAAACGTCTCATTTCAGAGTATTAAAGTCGTGATGATTATTTTAATCGTTTGGCTAAGAAAGAGAAACAACCGCGGATTAGCGGTAATTATCTTGCCGTACCGATGTCGTGACGGCGGTTTGTTCCGCCACGCTCCTTAGATAATACTCCGAGTAATTTTTCGAATATTGTCGACTTTTTGAGTAAGTAATGAGGTAGTTTTTTAGTGTAATGAGCTCTATTTTTAAAGGGGATTTTGATGGTTTGGTTTTGTGAGATATGCAGTGACATGGTAATTTTTAAAGGCCCTTGATTATTATAAGGTCGTTAATTAAAAACGACAGGCGTTTTTATGAAGCTAAGACTATGTTTGATATATATTTCTTTAGAATATTTTTCTTTATAAAAAGGCCAAACGTAGATTTCCATTTCAACACAAGGTTATTCCAAAATTTGCTAGAACTTTGAGATATAACCTCATTATTCAGGATATCAGCAAAATTAAAGTAGGTTGGTACCTAGTTAACGTACACAAAATATATTAGCTCGTTAAATAAAAATATCTTCGGGTAGATCACGAATGTTAGGCACAAGATACATACAGTTTACTCATAGCTACTGAATCGTAAATCCTGTCAGTTTCATAAACGGTGCTATAAATTACCACCACTTAACCTATTTACTATATCATGGAATACCAATTACAAACCTAAGTATATAACGGTATCTACATATATAACATTAAAGGCAGGATATACGTACCTGCATAAATGCTTATATCGTTTTAAATTCAAATTAATAACCTATTTACTTATGTCAAGTAAAGTAGCAGAGTCTTAGGTATATTTCCAGAGTTAAGGAAAGAAAATTCTGGGTTTTAAAATAGGTCCATATAAAAAAAATACTTCTATCTACTAATACAATATGAACATTATCATTTAGAAATATACTCACATGTGGTAAGCTCAAACAAAAAAACTGCTAATAATTTTCCATATTTCGATGCTATCCGAAAACGCAGTTACAAAGAAAACGCGGAAAAACTTGAAATCCAGAACGCATCAATGACATTCTAAAATTAAAACAAAAGAATGACGTTTCTCAAAGGATATTTAAAAAAAGAATTAAAAAAAATGTAGTGTCTACATAGGCAAAGGTAACAAGTGGTACATTCTAGCGGTGCGGTGGTTAGAGCTCGTGCCAACCCGCCCCGATATTTTCATTACCACTATAAATACCTAGGAATGAAGTCTTCGCATTGCTACTTATTGAGGTTGCACCTTAATTATATTTCGCGATAACCGCGCTCACCAGGTTAAATAAGGAAACTTTAATGGCGCACATTTATTTAGTTTCATGCAGTTGTTTTGTTTTTCGCTGATTACAACCAAGGAAATGAAGATTTGAATTAGTGTTTGCAGCACTTTATCGATAATTGACCTGAAGTAAACTTTCACCTGTTCCATATAATTTATAATTTAAACGTATTTGTGTAATACTAAATCGTCCTAACCTACATTTATTTACAGTTACACGTCCCAAAAAACTTTAGAATAATTCTTACCCAAACGATTTACAAATCCGCTCTCGTATGTACCTGTCTGAAAAATGTCTAACGCAGAAAATGACCTAAATAAGTACTGACATAAATAAAAAGACAGTCAAGTAGGCATAAAGGTAATCTTTGAATCTGTGACAAACAACATGATATGAGACCACGTTATTCACCCGTGATGCAAAAATAATCGAAACGTGATCGAAAAGCTATGGATTCGATGCTAATGATTGGTGTCACGTTCACACAATAGGCGCCGTTTCAACGATCTTGATCGAAGTGACGCGTCTGTCATATTTATCTAGTTAATGTGTTTAGACAGTTATGTAGACAGTGAAAAAAATATTATCGCAATACTTGATAGTCGAGTGGGCTACCCTTATCTGTTCTTATCTACATAGATAGATACTTTCTACTTTCAATTCTTGTCGGTCTGTAGAAAGACCTAAATAAAGCCATTAATTAAATTATTCACTAGAGGTTTTTATATTGTATTGTAGATGTGCAAGGCTATTCAATATACAAAAATATCAAAAGCTTGTAGGTACATACGTATGCGCAGCTTGTACCTTGTACCCCAATACACATGACTCTTAACATAAGTGCATTTTATAATATTAAAACTCTTATGTAACAGGCTGGATTGATTCCAAATGATTATTATTTCATAAGGCTTTTTCTCTGAAAATGACAATATAATTGTATGGTACTAACAATTTGTAAAGTATCAAGATGTTTCATAGTGGAACTCATAGAAAGTTCTACTCTACAAGCTTGTATAAATGAATTGAACTTCCTTAGAACAATACGGGTTGACTATGTTATTCATTCGGCACTTCATAGTATTTTACTTACCTACATTACATCGTCTGGTGTTGAATATAGGTTTTTCTCGCTGTTTTGTTCGTAGAAAATTAGGTAAAATAAAATTGCAAAGGATTTATAATTTGTTTTGTAATTTACATAATTTCCAAATGATTATGCTGTGTGATAATTTTTGCATAAGCTTGCCCAGATAAAACCTTAATAAGAAATAATAAATGAGAGCACTTTAAGAAGGTAACCTGTTTCTTGTTTATGAAATCTGATTCTGACATCCTCTTCAAATACATTCGAATATGACTGTCGTACACAGTGCTCGAATTTTTCAGAAAAAAAAGTTGAAAAACAATTTAGTATTTTGTTTTCTACTTTCTCCATTAGGTACATACATTTGTCAGCACAGACAGATAAAACGTTTAAAGTAAATGCTGATTCGCCACACATGCAATAAGTGAATCAATTCCTTCGTATCTATTATAACACACGGCTGTCACATCTGTTATGTAAACAACACACTTGACGATGCTAATTTTATAGATAACGCAAAGTTACGTGCATAATAAGAGAAATCGGACGGGAGTCGACGTCCGTATATCATATTATAATAATGAATAAGCTCTGGTCGGCGCGACGCCACCACTCCGGCGCACTTTGATAGTCAGATGATCTTGATTTGCAGCTTTCGACATATCTGTGGGATTAATTCGATCATCCACTACAACACTACCAATATCACAAAAAACAGCTTAACCCTATTCTTGAGAAAACAAGAGGTAAAACTCTTGCATCATAAACACAAAACAAAATGGTCTCAAAACAATTTCTTCAGTTGTTCTCAATTTTATTACAATATTTAAACTCGACACGTTATTATTGCGTGTCGTATCAGGCAATTTCTATACACAATGTTACCAATTAGGCCTTCGCCTTCGTACAAACGATGCAGATGTAGCATTAGCAAATATGATCCATAAAAAATAAACATGGCGTGTAAAATTCTAGATTTTAAAACAAAATACTAAAATTCCGAATGAATTTCCGTTTCGATATCAAGTCGAAACCTGTGTTACAGTCAGACTAGGTACTTTATATTCCTTGCACATTTAATGAGTTACAAAATCGTCAGAAAATTACCTTAAGATTTGACTGTGAGATGAATTTATGACGGGTCAACGGAGACAAGACATTTACTTAATTCGTAGTGGAAAGTTTTCAGTACCTATATTGTTCCGACGATCTGTTTGCATATGATCACATCAACGTGTTTGTATAGGGCAAGTACTAGAACATACATGTTTTAACTAATCGTATAGTTTTACACAAATACATGTCGTTGGCTTTACGCATTATGAATAAGACTGTACAGATTAACTTGGTTTTAGTTCTTCATTGTTTCATGGGATTTTGATGCTCATCTTTTTACTCCGTACAGATTTAGTCAGGTACTTTCTAAGGGAGATAATCTAGTATTACTGTCCTTGTTACCTTCACTAATTTTCGTAAAACAATACACTGCTTAAGTGGTAAAGTTGATCTCAATAAATCCGAGCTAAATCTCAAGTGATGTTTTAACGGTAGAACGCTGTTGATTGTCGACGAAATCGTTCCTACAATAATCGGAGCGGGAATCACTGTTAGTTTGGTGTCCGAGCCCCTAAAATGCTGCTACATTCAATTACGTTTTCAATTAGTGTGGACTTGTAGAGTGTGATTTTCTGTGTGAGCTACCTACAGTAACAATTTCAAATTATGCTTATAACTTTCAGTTTAGATACGTACTCGTGAGCGATTTCATTTAATTTTGGGAGGCAGTTTATTTTCTCAATATTTGAGAACTTACCAGTTTCCATAAATAAGCACCTGAAAAAGTAAGTCAATCTCCAGCCACCCATGATTTTCACTATTTTCTTAAATATCTTAAATTCAGTTAAGGTAATGTCAAATCAATCATCAGCGGAGTTAACCATCAATACATTCTATGAACACATTACATTAGGTACGTGTAGATAATAAAAATAAAATTTGTATTACCCATCGATTCACACATCCACTCATCACACTTATTAACAGAGCAGCATTTTAGCGCTCTCTCGTCCCGCTAGTAAGGGGCCCGCATATCCGCTATATCCTAATTGAGCCCATTCCGTCGCGCTAAATAGTCCAGATTGGGTCCCCACAGGGATTGTTATCTGATTCAACGATTCCACTGCGAACTAATGCAATAAGGATGTCCACGTCTACATTTGTTCTCTAACACGGGATATTGGGTATTAGAATCGTATTATTGTCTATTATTTAATGACCAAGTGTCGTTCACGCTGGCTCTCAGATTTAAGTGGTTCGACGCTGTGATTTAGATTCAATTTCCTTTTTTCTAATTCGTTGGTGTTGGGGGTTTAGAAAAGGCTGACTTAATCGTGGGATTAGTGTGGATTATTCCCTGATCCTCTATAATTCATCGACTCTTAGCTAATCAAATAAATTGTAGCTGATGACGATTTTTTATAGGACAGCTCACTTGTTAACGTTACTGGGCGTAAGACATTGCAATACCTGTACCAGTCTCACATACATCATCATCCCTTAACTTTTTCAAACTCGCTACCATAAACTACCAACACATTACTCAAATAAAAACAGTAACACACAAAGAAACAAATCCGACTGTTAAACACGATCTCGAACGAGCATCGGAGTGTAACGAGTCTCAAAAATTTCGCTCCCATTATAAAAAAGCATATTGTCGAATCGGACTTGATTTTTAAGGGCTCTTCATACAATATGCTGGCCTCATTATAAGGGTCCTTTGTCCTTAGAACCAGTTCCTTGCAAAGGTTTACAATAAGTGTATCAAATCGAAGTGCCCCTCATAAGTTTCTTTATTCATGACCACTTCATGTCACCCTAAGACTTAACTTTAGTTTTAATTAAGGGGATTGTCTTTGTGTCAACGGCTTTGTCTCTGGTCGCGAAGTTCCCGTGAGATGTAGCGGACAATGTTACTTATTTGAAATAAGAATATCAACTTACGAAATCATAGTCCATTCTTATTTTTGACCATGTCAATTCAAAATCAGAATACCTCTTGTTTTTTTTTATTTGATGTAATTAAGCTTTGGTTACACAGAACGATTACTTACCCATTCACAGTAATCTGTAACCAGAGCTTTAAAAGCCTGTCATTTGCGTGGACGGTAATAAAGTCGTTTACAATATATCAGTCTAGTCAATAAGTAACTTGTGTAGGACTAGACCCAACTATAAAATTAGTCGTATACCTACATAAAGCGACTGACATACCGATGTTTGTAGCCTGTATGTAGGTTTCGTTTTTAATTTCGGCAAATATTGATTCTTTGTAATTTCCGTAAATGCCTATTGGTTTAACATTTTTATTTCTATAGATATTGTTACTTAAAATAACATTGTTATCGAAAGAGACCAAAAACAGTCTATTGACAACTTTAATTTTGACGTTTTTCACGTGGGTATTTTCTAAACAAGGTTCAACATTATCTGCAATAAACTACGCGTATCACATACAATGTACACAAAACCACGCAAATTCCTTCCTAGTATTCTCACATGACCTGATAATCACATACCAAGACTTTCCCAGCCCAGCAGCTAGAATCTAGACAGACTATAAGCACCTGCGAAGCTGGCTAATTATCAGGTGTTTCCCGACTCACGATCCGAGCCCACGACAGCCGGATTATACCACCCCCTTCAATTATTTTAACTAGCGATTTACAACTTAACCATTGTTTAAAAATATTTTGCGAAGAGTCGGATCTTTAATGAAAGGGTAAGCAATTTAATGCCCGTATCGATTAAGACAATTGCCAATCGAATGTCAAGGGGATTTCGAAAACCGGCGTATGTAAGTAGTCCTCAGTTGTATCAAATAACAATCTTATTAAGACATCCATAACATACAGAAATAGAATTGAAACACATAAATATCATTTTCATGATAACAATAGTTTGTATCCGAAATGAATTTCTTCGGTCTTGATTTTGCTTTCTGCAATCTCTTGAACATACATAAAAATGATAGGTAAATCAAACAACAATGTAGAGCATTGTGCATGTTTTAATAAAAATCCAACACGGCCAATGATTTTATATACATTTACATAATAAATAAATTAAAAATACAATAGAACATAAACATTTTCTTAGAATCAAGCTCGCCTACGACTTTATTGTCAGTAACGGCTATAAAAATAATATCATAACATTGATTTATAAGTTTTATGTTGTTCTGAATGAATATTTTGCTTTAGTTAAACGTTATTTGTGCATATTGGGCGGTTATGTAGCCTGTTATAGAAATAAAACAAACAAAAAAATCTGCGTAGATTTTTCTGGAAATATTCGTAAAACAAACAATGCTACAATGTAAATAATAGCAGCATTCATTAACTGTGATAATTGTTAGCCGTTGACGGTATGTAATCTTTGGTTGAGAGGTCAAATTAGCAATTACTGCTGTATGTAATTAATGAACCTGCAGGCTTATTCTGCAACCAACGACAAAATATTAACCTGTATTTTTAGTCTACGAAGCATAATAAAACTCGATAAATGTTTACTAATTTTATCTACAATTTTGAATTCAATAACGATAGACGCAATTAAAAAAGCTTCCTTACACACTATTACACGCATGATATCCAGTCAAAATTAGCGGAATTGTAATTAGGGGTTAATTACAAAATAATTGCGCATGTTAATTTTTCACTTTCGAAAGCGGATGCCTATCGTCCAAGAACACAGTGGTTCACGCAAGTCACCGTCGCGTGATTCCCCCATCACTACATTGTTTACACAGCCATTACTCACTTAATGAGCACGCTAATGTGGGCCCATGACGCTGTAATTAATGCTCGCGACCTCAAATCACTCGCTGACTGAGTAATTTTATACGTTCAGGATTCATTACGCGTCTTTTGTCCAGCTTGATGTAAAGTTCGCACACTGTGCGCGATGTATGTGCGTCGTGATATTTGTACGGTTTGATGAAAAATTGATAATAGTGTGGTTTATTTTTAATATTTGTGTTTGGGATATTAAAGGATAAGTAACTAGGGCTTGAAAGTTGACATAAAAATTCACAAACGTCATTGTTTGGTTCTGAATGTTAAGATCGGAAAATTCTTAAATGTACTACGTATTATTAACGTCAAACTTTTGTCTAGAAAAGCAATTTCCCCAGCTGCTTTGTTCGCAGTGGGCTCGCTTACAAAGTGGAACAACAGTGGCGCTTTAATAACAGTGGGTCTGAACGTCTCTCGGCTAATAGCCTTAGGATCGAGCAAACGTTTAATTGGCGTATTTATCGCAATTACACGCATCCATGGTTTGAGGGCGAGTGCGAACCGTGATAACAGATTTCACTTCTGACCCAAGCTGCGGCTGTAATTGTAAATTAATTCATTGTCTGAGCCACGACCTCGCCGCAATATCGTCACCGATACACTCTTTATAAACATTTTTTTGCATAATTAATTCCTATAAAATGTACTGTTGGCACGTTCGTATTGTTACTCAAAATGAAAACCTTGAACGTTGAAAAAATCCTCAGTCAACAGCAACAATGGTCGCGAATTTGTCATTACCGTCGAACGTGACTGTAACGCAAACACCGCGCGCGCGCACCGTCCACGCATGTCTCGTTTATTTTAATATCACCCTGATTTTTTACTCTTTTACGTCAATTTCGTATTTTTTCATAGAGACCAATTTTTTGTTCAACGTGACACCTTTAACGGATTTTCACGTACATTGGCAAATAAGTATTCAGGCGCAGTTTATCGGAATGCTCGAGAACATGAAGTGGATTACCATGAGTCCTTGTGATCTACATTACATTGGAGGGCAAAATATACGTAAACACAAACCTGACGGAGCTTACGTAATCGTCCACGTGTAACCCCTTAATAGAAAAACTTTCTCGTGTGTTCGTAATTGAGTTTCGGTTAAGAAAATTAGGTATGTTTGAAGAAATCTTTTGATTGATGCGAACTCCGTGTCATGTAGAGCATCGCTTATTTGATATTCTAATGTAGCTGGGGCTCGCACATTATCTATCTATGTATATAGGTATGTTTATTATTTTGATAAATCTCTGAAGCTTCATGAATTGTTTTCTTTTTCAATTTTCTCCATATTATATGTTTAGATATTTAGGTGTTTACTGACTGATATCTTAATTTTTAACCTTTTTGTTTCATGTACTGTTCCATGATGCCATTACCTAATAGTATGAGTAGGTATAATTTATTTATTTATTACACACTCACACACACAAACTGGTATGTTTTTTAATTCTCTGAATTGTAAGCATAGAGGTTTTATACGTGTCACTTTGCAATTGAGACTTTCTTCTAGAACCAAATAGGCTTTAAGGGAATGTCGATTTAAAATAGAATATTCTTCATTTGCATCACGATGCTGCTCGAGAGGAGACATTCCTTATTCGCAATTCAATAACTCGATTGAATACCATTTTTATAAAAGATCCAGGTCGTCGGGACGAATTGAATCCTAAAAGGAAAAGTTATCTGTATAAGTATATTGAAGGCGCGTCATGGTATCGAGGCTCGCAGGCCGGGTACACCTGTTAACTCCTACATATTTCTAAGAACAGCAAACAATTTTTATTTCACATGCTAAATACACATCGCCGCCACAACTTTGATGTCATTTAGCGAAAACAATGGAAAGATCCGCGCGCACACTGGCATGCTAATTCCTACATTTTATTTAAATAAACTTATTCTTATTATAAACGTGTCCTATGTCCAACTGCTGTTAAAATTTATAATGCTATTTTTACGTTTAAATGAGTCATGTGGGATCTTTGAATGGGTTCTTTACACTTGGCATCGATTCATTACTTATCTCTTGATTTGTCATATACATACATAAGAGACACGTTAAAAAGTCGTTTACCTTTCAACTGCGTTGATTTGATGTTGTGTCGCATGCACGGTTGTTATGTGATTTCTATTCCGTTATGAAGATGCGGGAGTGCATCGTTTTGTCACGCATGTAACACTCCGTCCGCGATATCCGCCTTAATACACGCGATTTGCATCGGCGTGCCTTATGAGCTTTCCTGGCAGTTTTCGCCATCATAAAGTGATCAAATAAGTTATCAAACGCGACTATAAATCAGTGGCTGTGGGACTTTCCCTCGAGTGTCGTTACGATTCTCTACGGCGTCTTACGCGGCGCGTTTCTGACGTTTTGCCAGCTTTTTGTTTGGCGCGGTTATGCTAATACGTAATGATGGGTTTCAAGTTCCCGGTGAGGCATTAACGGGTGGACTCACACCGTAATACTAGCCATCACTGAGCCCTACAACCGTGTACCTCCATTACTGTTCTGCACGTTCCACTTTATAGCAAACAACTCAATGTTCCGCGGTCGACCCTTGCGGATGTGTCTTCTAATGTCGATCGATGACTCGCAGGCTGCGTTAGTTTCACCTCGTGTTGTCATATCGCACCTCTCGATCCATAAAACCTTCATTAAGATGAAATCCTTAATTAAAATTGACAACAAAATCGTTTTTATATCTCACTCCGTAAAACAGGGAATATGAGCGCAGTAAATATGTTGTTTGCACACGCGATATTTAACGATACAATTTAAAATTCAAAAGTATCGCAGGTGCTGCTAAGTATCTTGTTTTATAGCGTAATGAAAAAAAAACCTTATTAAACGCTGGATGATAGGTACTGCAATCGGAAAAAATGTAGGTAGGTATACAGTTCTGAGATCATTGGTATGCGAATTACGAAGAGTCGAACAAAAGACATTATAACATCCTGTTCCCGCGACACCACTTCAACTCTTATTATTAGCCTAATGACAAAAATTTATAGCTCCTTAAATTCGCCGTGCTGCAAATATTAAAGTTCTTTTTTTACGAAGGGAAATGAGAAGGTTCGCTCAGTTTGGGCGTCGTATTGGGAGGTATGTCATGATACCTACGTTTATATCTGTGGGCTCGGCTTTTGTTCATTCAGCTCGGTTGTAAAATGTTGCGGCCGCGATGTAATTGAACTGTTATAAAAATGCACAATATTTGTTTATTTTTAGCACACGTGTGTTTTTATGCTAAAGGAATGGTACTGTTTCCGGTCCATGATGTAACTTGAGCAAAGTTAAAAGCCAAGTCAAACGTTAAGGAAATCGGATTGAAAATAATAATTCTTGAGAGAAATTCTACTAAAACTGGACTGCACTAAGGATTAATATCCTTAACCTGCACTAATAAATTATTGGATCATTCAGTCTGTTTGCTTAAATTCCTTAGCATTTAAAACAAGTCGCGACATAAGGCCTTATATTAAATTACAGTGAATTATTTTAAAAAAGGCTATCGACACGTCACTTCTTGCGAATAAATTAACACTTCACCGCTATGGCAGACCATGGGCGAATAATACCACAAATTAATGTGTGCAATAAATTACCGCAGGTGAATTAAAACGAGACATTTCTATAGACTCTTAACAGTTTTTGAGAAGCTTTTTACTTTCTTTCTCATATTCACCTATATTTACGGGGCTGTATTGAATAAATGCATACATTTTTGGGATAAATATCCTAAAAACAATGAAAGGTTCAATAATTTGAATTGTATAAACAAATTAAAGTCAACCTCGTTTATTAGTTGATTCAGAGGTTTTTTAAAAGGTTTTTTGGACACTGTCATCTTTATTTAGTGTGTTCATGTTACAATTAGGTAGTTATCGCGTTAGGTATATTGGGACAGGCGCGCGCGCAGTGGGCGGGTTACGGTCACCGCTCGAAAGACGCCATCTTTTGATTCACTCGGATTTAAATTCATTCACTTTTTTAAATCGAAATTATGTACAGGTTCTTGAATTTTAAGATCTTTTCAAGCTACGGAGGCATGTAAGCAGTATAAATGTTAGCTTAAGTAGGTGGGTGTGTACGCAGCATTTGACATCTAAGCACATTATAATATTAGTGCCTAAAACGAACGGATATTTCCCATTAAAATAATTAGTACACATTGCTGATTCTAACTGCCTCGAACTTTGTGTGTCTTTGTTACTTTCTAGATCCAAGTAATATATTCCCTGAATACATTTTTAGGTAACAATATCGAGTCGTTTTCCGACCTCGCTATCTTTAGACAGTACAATGTCAAGTTATTCACTCCACCAATACCTTGGTTTTAACTTTATATTTGTTCGTCCGTATCGTATTTATCTCATTGCGATACTGAATCTGCATTTCAAGCGGGACGTCCAACGGTCGGAAAAGAAGGATTTTTATGCAAATACCATACAATACGCAGATGGAATGTCCATCACTCCTCCGCTATCGTTTGTTTTAGTCTAATTTGAATGTCTAATGCACGTAACTCCTTATCATTTACAAATATGGTTAAATGATATGCGTACAGATACGGACAGTTGCTGAAATTGTTGCAAGAAGTTCTCGAACCTGTTCTGTGCTTGATTGTACGCCTTCTTGTCTATTTAATGTTTTCATTTTAAACCCACTATAGATTTATATGGATGACAAACCTATCGTCAAATGTACAGTCCTGCGATTCTATAAAATTCGATCAACAACTCGCATTTCACTTCGATTCGTAATGTCATTTCATACTTTAGGGGAGGTAGGGGAGGGATGGGCACTTTTTCACATTTATTGCATAAAAAATTCAGATTTTACAGATAATCAACTTTTATTGTCATTTCTTATGTTTGGCTAGATAAAATCAAAGAGCTATCCTAAAAATTACAATCAGTTTCAACATTACGAGATATTTAAACGGTTTCAATAAAACCGTCGACACGGCAAAATTTTGTTTAGTCTGACATGCTTTAGTTGGTACTTACGTAGTGTTTAAAGTTACTTTTTGCTTTTTATAGGGTTTATCGTTTATAACATTTTGTCATAATAATTGCGTACTTTTTGGGTCGGGGTTTTTAAATTTATAATTTTATTTTATTTCATGGTTTTTAAAGGAGCTCCTTAATTTTTCCTTCTTTTATGATGGGTTCGCTATATGCGATCTCAGCCAAAGGAAGCTGTTTAACAATCCTCATGACAAACTGGCTCTGGGAGAATTGCACAGATTGAGAAACAATAAAGATGGACCTTTGTTGATCCAGGGTTATATATCATTCTAGGGTTTCATCCGCCACATCCCATTTCCAGCATTAGGTTCTCGTCAATTAGAAACATGAAGAAAACTAGTCAAGACAAATTAAACGAGCCCAAACTCGATGGGTTTACTAAAAGGCAGTTCAGGGTTACGTCTCCTATCTTCGTGTCCTAACAGCAGACCAGCTCAGTGGTTCCAGAAGACATTAGTATTTCAAATTTTAGATCTCACATATGCTTGCAAGTAAACTGAGCGTGTAACATTCCTATCACACCTAACAAACGAGCTGATGACCTTGAAGACCTGAACCGATTTCCACCAAACATAGCTAAGAACACTCCCGAATGACATTCCTTTTAAACAAAAACCGCATTACAATCGGATCATCCGTTTGGGAGCTACGATGCCACATACACACACACACACAGACACGTCAAACTTATAACACCCGTCGTTTTGCGTCGGGGGTTAAAAGAATGGTTTGCGACGGGAAATTCTTAAAGATTTAATATAACGAGCAATACAAGAGGTATCAAAAGGTTAAAAATAAAATTAACAGCTGATAAATATGGAGTCCCTAGATCAAGTTGGCAACGGTACCTGAAACAAGATTCTATAAAGGATTTTTAGCGCAGATTTATAACCTCACAAATTTTCACTGAAGAAGAAGAACAAAATTTACAAATTATACATTACATGGTATGTCCAAGCCTCCCTACCATAGGGAGCATTGGACACTTTGACTTAGTTTATAAAAAAATCGGTAAAAAACTTAACTAAAACGGTTTTATCTTATGTGCACTGAAAACTAGAAAATAAAAATAGTTACTTACCTGTCAACCTACGGTGGTCCCGGTCATATTAGACTAAAATAAAACGTGGGGCCCATAAACTATTGCTGTAGTACCTCTTCTAGAGGTATAATAGGTGTGGATTGCATCGACTTACTATAATCGTAACTGGAGATTTTGACAATCAATCATTAATAATAGAAAATGCACATACCTTTCATTAGTTTTCTCTTTATAACGATCCGAAACCGCAACAAAATATTTAAGTACTTTTACGAGTGTTTGTTCTTGACAACTCACAGAAATGACAGAAAGTCTATGGATGAACACCGTTACCAGTCGGTAACGTAAACTACCCAATAAAAAAAAACTATGATCAAATCAGAATAAAAGGACCCCCCTTTTATTCTGATTTCATCATGTCTCCCAACTGCCCATCTCTCCCTACCTCCCTATAGATAGACAGATTTTGGCAGATCTGTCAAAATCTCGACTTTAATTTAGTTCAACTTGTCAACACGCTCGATAGTGAAGCGCTAGTGTAGTTTGACAATGTCAATCACGAAACTTTAAGGTAGAATTCCGTGGGTCGCGATTGTCGCAGCCGCGCGCGACAAAAGTCAACCTATGAAAATGTATAGCACCGCTGCCGAGGGCCGCGACAGTCGCGCGCGGACGACGAATTTCGTGAGCCGCTCGCGGCCGTACGCTTCTCAACATGGTCTAGCGCTTAATAACATCTATAGAATTTTAGTAAAACCAGAATTAAATTGTTGACAATGCCGCGAGCAGCTTACGAAATTCGTCGGCCGCGCGCGACTGTCACGGGCCTCGGCAACGGTGCCATACATTTTCATAGGTTGACTATTGTCGCGTCCACGGAATTCCACCTTTAGATCGAAGTCGAAGTGAGAGTGATGTCGAAGTGAGTTGTGATATTTTATAGAATCGACATGCTGAACCGTCGTTTTATAGTGACGACATCTACCTAATATAAGCAGATTTTATCTTACATTTCAATATTTGACTTCGGTGAGCCCGAAAACGTTTCTTTATTTCAATTTACGTCTCATAGTAGGCGGGCATTATTGAAAGAGCAGTTTCCTACCGAATTCCCGTTGTATAATCAACGCTTTTCTCGCGTATTTTTATTGATTCACCCTGAGTCCTCCCTCCCCCCTCCTCTAAAGGAAGCTGGGTTGGAAGCTGCCTCCTACCGCGCATTCATAATCGCATCGACACACACGACACTTGGCGCACGCTAAACACCACCTTACTGCCTTCAGAATACAGTCGCATATGTAAGATCAGTCCCCACTGAAATAATGGAACAGAATCGTGCGTTACCAGCTACGAGACATTAAGCGTCATATAAATTACATTAGCATATAAATAAAGTATTTTTGTTGCGTTGCTCTGCCCGCAGTACTTCTTGGGTCTTTTACGACGTCGGGCGCAGGGTTAACCCGGGACATTTTTGTTCTCCTTTTTAGATAAATCCACGGTCTTAACGACCGTAAGCAAATACATGTTATCGGTATACGTTTATTGCTTATTCGAACTCATAAATAATGCCGATGGAAACACGAAATTAATTTCGTTATGAAAAAGAAGGTAAACATGTTAAGATAAAATACTCGGTTGAACTTACGAGTGCTCGTTACCAGTGCGACGTGGAGTCCAATTATTTATAACATACCTATGAAATGGGGGGAATAATACTCGAGTCATTTTCTGTTCATCTGGTGATATTAGATTTTCATTTTTTATGTCGGTTGATGCTTCTTATAATAATATATTGAAACGAATATCATATCAATACCTAAACAGATTTGATATTACCACACTGAAGAGAAAATCACTCGCAAATTCTTGAGAAACTGTTATATTTATTATACTCGTTTAGTATACAAAATTACCTTCACATAACATCTCAAACAATATCACATTGACCTCCATGAAGGTAGGTACTTGAAAAAAGCATGAGCGAAATTCCAGTCCAATAGCCGTATAAAAGTGTCTCGACGTCGTAAAAGCTTAAAGCAATATCATCATAATGCAGTTAAGTCTAAGTACTTTGCATATGTCATGAGAACACCATATTGTTCATCATAGGAAAAAAACATTCTGTATTGTACAAATCATTGAGTAATTTTCATATTCAACCGTTTCTAATTGATCTCTGAAACTAGGAAGAAAATTAGTATTTCCCAAATCAAAGACACATTTCAGGAGATACACAAATACACATAGCAGACGTATGTACGTACATATACATTGTAAGGAACGTGCAAGATCTGAACGGAGCAGAATAAATGGGACAAACGAGGATAGGAAACGGTCGGGAAGAGATAAAGGGGAACAGTTTGTAAAGCGTAATTATTTCAGAGACAAGAAAAACCATTGTCCGAGGAAAACTAAAGAGTTTCTATTCAATCTTCCCTTTAATCTTTAATAATATTGGTACATAGGATTGTTTCGTTACCTGTACGTATATGTTTAATAATGTAGGTGCTTCGTGGAATCAAATTGACAATTCAACTGGGTGACACGTGCGCCCCCCTGCCACCCTCACTAAATTTATTCCCATAGGTATGACGTTCAATCATTGACTTTTTTCATTTTCCCTGGGAAGATTTTTCCTTGCCTACATAAGTGGTACAGACGGGAGATATTGGTGTTTTGATTGCTTACCCCGACTATGTTAAATGGAATCGGTTTAAGGAGATCATTGGTATATGTTCATTGGTATATGTATCTTTAAATTAATTTCTATATGTCTGCTTGAAATAGAACCGTATCAGTGTTGGAAAAAACCACTGAAACGATCGGATTGAGTCTTAACATTCTGCCCCTATTAGTCACAAAAATGAAGTGGATAATACATTAGACTTTATAAGTAGGTACCTAATATAAAAGTACGTACATATCTTTTGCAAAGACTTTGGGTCTTAACTAATTTAATAAAATGAAAATGACTGCAAGTAATATAAATCTAAGTAACCTTTATGAAAAGCTCATTTATTAGAAAATTGCTACTTTGGTCCAGCGCTCGGCTGAGCTGAATGACGAAGGCTTCTGCTCTGAAAACCTATAATAGCTTTCCCCGATAGCTTATTGCCTCAATCAGGTGTAGATTTAGTTATACCATTTCTCCTACTACATTTCTCTGTAGAAATACAATTTTATTTCTCTGACTTTATCTATGTTTTTCAGGCATTTTCATTTAGAGAAATCCCATTTTCTTTTGTAATTAAGCTTTCGACATGATTGCAATAATCATACGTCATATATATTGAAATCTAATGCCATAATCAAAACTTAACTTTCAGTAATATTACGAGTCACATTACACTACCAGCCACAAAAATTTGGCCCACATACTTTCAAACAACACATCCGTAGCGCCCTCCCCACAGCACCAACAGTGAAATATAAATCGCATTAGGCATATCGCGTGGCCACATTTTGTGTCTTGAATACTAAACTGCTTAAGAAAAATTACAACCCAGATACATATCTCGGTTCGGAATCGAACATCCAAGTGTAATTCGGATTCGGGCGCGACATCGAGATAAATGAAGGAACGGAGGGATATATGCAGGGATGGTGTGTCACCCCCTTTTCCCCCCTATATCGGGCCTTGGAAATGTGTCGCTGTTGTTTCAACATGGATAGAGTACGGATTTGTTGTTTGTTTATACGTTGCAGTGACTGACTACGATTGGTTGGATTTGTGCGATTAACGATTGATTTTTGGCGATGGTTGTCTTTATGTGAGACGGCAATATTTTGAAAGGTGCTAAGATAGAAGCTCAGGATAATAGACAATTATTACTTTTACCTACAGCCCATGAAACGGTTTAGACGTTAGTATAAGAAAACCGGGTGGATTACCTTCTAAATAATGTATTAGTTTATAAACTCTCACAGTTTTTATTAAGTAGGTAAATACCGTAAGTGCTACTTCACTACAAAAAGATAGTATCCAAAATATGTTGTTAATATCATAAAGTAAAGTTAACGATAGTTGCCAATTTTAAAACTCATTACGTTATTTCTACTCTTGGCACACCACCAAAACCTGATACTCGAATACCGCTCCTGTTTACCCTCTTAAAGAAAAATAAACAATCTTCCAGCTTTTAAAGATAAACTTGTAAGTAATATAAAATACAGTATATTATAAATACATAATCTTTCTTTATTTATATCATATTTTATAACTACTACACCTACGCGTTCAAGTGTTGCCTGTCTAATTTTCTTGAAACATGGCCGCCATTTGTAAAATTTTATGTACTTAACAAATTTTGAAATAAATATTTGCTTACACCTACTTATAAGAAGTTTTATAATCTAATTGAATAGAGTACTTTATGCGTCTTGCCCATAAGAAATGTAAGCCCATAACAAGACGAGGAGTTGACAAAACAATTCGAATTACCCCCCGGATTACTCCCCCACATATGACAAAAAGACGAAGTGGGTTCAAAAAAAATTGCCTAGCATAGAACAAATCAAAAATATATGCACCCTTTTACCCTACGTGACGTGCTCCCGTAGCCATTTACATGAGCACCGTCACCTCGTCGCGTGCCCACATTTTTTATTTAAATCATACTATTTAGATATGCCAAGACATTTCTCCTTCACTGTACCCACGAACAATAAAAATAACGTTTTAAAACTTTTCGACCGACCTGTATATTTTGAGGTACTTTTTCGAATGTAAACGTATTTCATCGAGTATTGAATGGTGGCTCACGTGATTTTGTGCATTGTTATAAAAGACATTGACTCGTAAAGTTAACACAAAAGTTTGTGTTTGAATAAAATGAATCTAATTCGTGTATCGGATTTGGTGAGGGACAATCACGTTCAGCTTTTTTTGACAGAATTACTTTAGAGGTGCTTTTGTTTGGTATTTGAGGTCGCCCGTGTATCGTTTGTTTTCATTTGCAGTGAAAACATGTATTAATCATTTTAACGAGCAGTATATAGCTAAAGTATTGTTAATCAATCTTTGACAAAAGATTACCTGACAGAAAAGAGAATATAATAGTTGATTAGAACTCATTTAGTAAAACATGCACGTATTTACGTCATTACACGAATTAACTGTGAATATTGTTGACAGTTTAACATGGACAATAACAGTTTTCATTAACTCCGATCACGTTTTTGTTATTAACTTAAGAATGAGCTGTTAATTAATTACTTTCTTTCAAGGAT
Organism: Helicoverpa armigera; assembly: GCF_030705265.1. NCBI lineage: Eukaryota > Metazoa > Arthropoda > Insecta > Lepidoptera > Noctuidae > Helicoverpa > Helicoverpa armigera. The sequence goes on along the minus strand of NC_087130.1, from coordinate 5,035,399 downwards.
GTGAATTATGTGTTGAAATAAAATTGTATATTCACACTTGAGGAATGAGAACTAACCTAAGCATTGAGAATATGACAGTAATATCAAGTAAGCCTGTAGGATTTTATATCTCGAATAGTAGACGTTTTCAGAAGATGATCATTTCAGGTTTATTTAAACATTAAGTTACTTAAATAAATTAATACTTGTACTACACAGTTAAATAAAAGAGACTTAAAGGTCATGACTTATTTGTCTTTGAAAGTTTTCTTAAAAAGAACACACATTCACAACTATTTATTTACACACACACTTATATGAATTAATGTATTTTACCACGCAATCGTAACTATTACATTTTCAATAATATGATAGTCAGAATTCAATATGTTGCAAAGATTACTATTATGTAATTGTAATTTAACTTTCTGTATTAAAATATAACTAATTATCATATGGGAGTAATTACTAATCGTTTGGAGAAAGAAGCGTGATGTGATATGATGAATTACGATGTCTTTCTCAAAATATTTCTTATAGGCATTTAAATAACCTTTACATTAAATACAACCTTTTTAAGCACACCTAATAATAATAGACACACGCACCCACACACATACATACATACATCTTCACAATGCCGAGCTTATTAAAGCAACATTATGAAAACACTCCGTTCCACAACATATTAAGCCCCGTATTCCTCCACATATATATATGAGGAGGTTTTCCCCTAATCCCCCACTCCTCCCCTCGTCTTATTTCGTTCATAAAGCCCCCTTATCTACAATTTCGAGCCCATTTCATTTGAATGTTACGAGTTACGTCTGTATCTTCTAATGTTCCAATGCATATATCGTTAGGGGAAGGGTTTTAAGAACACCATGCAAATGATAAGAGGTTTATTTACTGAAGAATATCTACAGTAACTTTCCTTTCGTTGGATGATATAAGCTGTTATAACGTTGCCAAAATAAAAACAATTCTAGCAAAAGTTTTATGTATTCATTCCCCTAGGAACCTCCTAATTCGGCCGCTCAGTGATAAAAGATCTTAAGCGCCAAAACTTATTTTCCTCATTCTTCTGCGATCTTAAGGGCGTCTAATTAAGGGTGTATTTACTTTCCACGCCCATCCCTTCCGCAGTGGCGTCTATGTGCCCGTCGCCTAATGAACGCGAGGCGTCGATGAGCTGTTGTTCCTGTGTAATTAAACGGATCTGCGCATGCGTCAACCACGCCCAGCCGCGCAGCCTCCGGTCTCACCCCCCTCCCACCCCCGGCCTTTAATTACTGCCAAGACATTACCCCTTAATGCTTTTATATAACGTCTAAGTTGATTGTATAGGGGGCAAAATGATGAGGTTTTACCCCGCTGAGCTTGTGGTACCGTTTGTAAGGCTAATTCGTTTTCTGTGATTTGAGTAATCAAAGAAAAGCTTTATGAGAAAAACTTCAATTTATAAAACAACCCTCGCTTTGAGTTAAGCATAAGTTAGATATAAACATAATATTAGATTCAGAAAAGTTTACAAAGATTTATAACATTGCTTATTACTTTTTGGATTTAAGTCATTGGCCACATCTTCTCCTTCATTTCACAATGATCTGGTTTTCACTAGGCAATATTTTCTTTTAGGGGGTTAACCTTCTTTTAGTTACCTACCTCTGATGACTTCCCTGTAGCAATCCAACTCATGTGCTTTCCTAACATAAAAAACGCATTTCTAATCCATTAAAAAATGACAAATTCCAAGATGGCAGCCGTATACAGCACGCAAATGTTCTCATTTGTAACACAGGGTGTTACCACGCGGCTCACGTTCGCCACCTCTCTCATTTTTCACTACATTGGTTTCACGTGTGAATTATTGTTTTTTACCGCACCCTGTTTGTTTATTGAGCTCCTGTTTTAGGGAAAAAATTAGAGGAAAATCTTGAGGAGTATGTAATATTCAGTGGCAGAGACTCAGAGTAAACTTTCAGGACTTAATTCAACATAATGAGTAATTGGTATAAAGATGAACCACTAACGCAATTCTGAAGAAACCGTATAAAGTCCAATATCCACCTGAAACAAGTGTTATACAAGCTTATCTAGCCTAAGCTTTTAAATCGTGTTTATAATAATTTATTGAACTATAATCTAGAGTAATATCGCTTATATAAAACGTGTACATAATACGTCAACATTATGTCTCCAACGAATATACTTAGGCTCCAATCTTTTATAAAGTAAATAATCACAGTAAATAGGCAAACATTAGAGCCATGCATAAATAATAATGTAAACACTTACACGGACTGAAACGTATTACCATCCACAAAGAGCTACGAAGCAATACTGTCCAAACTCAATCTAAATTTCATTTTACGCCTCAAGTATCACGTACGAGCATATAGAATAGACTCTATCGTCCTTCGTAACTCGCAAGAACGTCCGCTGTCAAATTTTAATTTCTCCCTCAAATATTTACCGAAGGAAAAAGGATTCCCCGGCGGGCCGCGCTCTAATAAGTTTTCCATAAGAGAGGAGGTGGGGGAGAGTGGGGTATGAAGGCAAGGCTCTTATTGTGTTTGTAGAAGCTGGCGCATCCGGGCGCATACCTAACAAGATGGATATGTACTCACCCACCCTACCCCTTTCGGACCGCCCCCTATGTAGATACGACAGCTCTCGGCGTTGCACCGAAATTGCATTTTCGAATACTAATTCCTTTTCGTTTCCAACCTTTTAGGAATAGTACTTATTTAAGTGGATGTTGAAATGGCAAAGTCGGGGATGTTTATTTCGACGGCGAGTGCTCAAACGAGTATTTGGAATTCATAGTCTTTCCGCGGCAGAAAACCACCGTATTCATTTCGCTAATAGTTATTAGGAAAACTAGAATACCTTTGTGATGGAGACATTTTGTGGTTTGGCAATAAATAAGTTTATGTCTTACTCTTGCGTTATGTTCAGGCCACAGTAAAGTGGGCCAATAAATGAAAATGGTTTATTTATACAGTGCACATTTACAGCAGGCTCAAGCGATACCAGTACATCTCATATTCATGATTATTAAATCACTATCTGCTACATTACTTCAATCATAAACCACCAAATGCTCTAGCTAAAAGCAGAATCACTTCACTATACGACTGTACCAATTTGACTCATGTGCACAAAATTATTGCTTCTTTACATTGCAGGAATCATTGATAACGTCAATAGAAAATTACATTGTCACAAGTTCAAGACAACAATGTAATAATTAAATACGGAGAAATTGTAAGTGAATTATTTTACTTCTTATGGGAAATAAAGATATCTCAAACCTGGAGAAATAAGCAGTCGTAATCGATTCCTTACCTACAAGTTTAACTTCTAGAAAAATTATCTATTTAAAACCTCGTCTTTCAGTATAATTAGATCACGTGTTAGTCACAAATTATACTCATGGGCATAGAATATAAACTGATTTATATAAAGAGTTCCTCATAAATGTTTTATAGTAAAAAAACAACTTGATATAAAAGTAATTCGTGCACGTGTAGACTGACTTACAATTCAGCATATTATTAAAATGTATATCTATTATTCCGAAGTATTTCAGTACTTGCGCAAATGTACTTACGTCAATATGGAAGTAAAGATATATCATATAGTGTCCCCCTTTATGCACGAAGCGTCACAATATAATCTGAGAATGGAGCCTCCTTGGGCCACCTGTGACGACTCTGATTTTTAAAAGACTTTCAGCCTTACAAACTCCTTGGATATAAAATCAAATATTTCGATATTATTGGTCATGCAAGTCCGGTTTATAGTTTGATAGCTCTAGTAGCAGGTATTCTAGATTTAGCTTTTGCCTATTTTTGCAATGCTGTTAAACTTTTATTATTTCATCTAGGAATATTAAAGGGATATCAAGCGGCTATAAAACACACATTTTATAAACTAAACATGTTTTTATTTCTGATTTGTGCGTTACTTTCCATATTAACCTGCCAATGAGGTTTTATTATGATACCTACTTAAAAAGTCATTATCGTTACAGAACTTTCTAGAAACAGTATTAGCAGTCCTGTTACCGTTGGAATTGAAAGCTCTAGATTTAAATCGCAAATTTGTCCGATATGTAGGAAAGCGAGTTATTTACATTTTCACGTAAACATGGCTCCCCGTTACGTTTTCCTGGCTACGTCACTAAACGTGCTTAGACGGCTGACATTAGAGCACCCACGAAATTAGCGGGCAATATTTATAAATATGCGAAAATACAACACATCTTAGTTTATAATGCATTTTCAGCTAGCAAATTATAGCTATTGTTCCCAGTGGAGATGAGTCAATAAATTGCATAATGTGTACCTACGCCTTCTTGTGTTCAATCCCACATCCTTCAATTCTGAAATCATCTCCGTTGCCACTGGAGACCGCATTTCAAAATACACATCTCTGAATAGCTAGAAATAATCTTTAGCAATTATACTGAATCCGATGTTCCTCTGACGTCAAATATACGAGTACATGGCCCTCCCTTCATAAACAGCAGATATTTTAAACGATTCAGTTTGCGACTTGCGTATTAAAATACTCACGCAGGTTGTCAAGTCCACGGATATTATCAGATGCTGCTGCGTCACAAATTGTCTTATTATCTTCAAGAGTTTTGTGTTTTCGTACACTGTATTTGTTTATTCAACATTTCAAGATCTCATTAAACGATAAAATGTTGCTCTAACTTATAGAAAAACAGTCGGTGTCATGAAGATTTAGATTCATATTCAGCATGTCTGTTTACGACAGCACAGACGTAAACTTTACAGCAGATTGAACGTCTCCTCGTAAATACGAATATGCCTTAATACCCCAAATCAGCTCGAACTGAAATCGTATATTTACACTATCATTCCTCGAGCTCTGAAAGAAGTAAAAGCCAATACAAATACTCGTAAAATACTCTTCGAGCGCCAGATTGAAACGAGGCGCATCCACTCACGTTCTCGGGCCCTTGTCGCCACCAAATCGGTCCAATATAGCTTTTTCCCGTCGATTATTTCAACCAGCCTTTAATGTTTTTATTTAACGCCTTCGGGTATTGAGTCGGTGTCGGCTTTCGTCACTGCGCCTAATTTATTGCAGGTCGAAGCGTTCGCGCGACGTGTTTTTGGCGCGGTAAAAACGCTCGCGTCGGGCGAACACCGCGCGCAACGCCTGCGCGTTTTTGTCCGCGTATCGCTTTAATTACGGCGTTCGGAACGCGCCGTGTAGACCGGCCATTGTCGTGCTTCTTTGCGTTCCATTTGAGATACAGCCGTTTATTATAGTTTATGGTGGTTAGGCTAATGTGGTGAGCACGTTCTGCAAATTAGACGCGTGAGAAGGGACTGCTCTTAAAAACAATTTCAACGCTAAACTGTTAGTTAACCGCTGTTAAATAATTAGGTGATTTATTATAAGTAGTTATATTTTGTACCACCAAAGCAAAAAAGCCTACAGGCATATATCGTAAAATTAGATTTCGCCGCTTGTCTCAGATCATAAAGCGTGTGTACACCGACATGTCCTGAAAATTATCCGAGCGAAGCCTCCCCGCTGACCGGGGACTTGAGAAAACATACATTTTTAACGTGCCCCAAACTCCTGCCACCCGAGGGTGAGACGGGGGAAAATTACAAAAGAAAACAGCCTTAATTTCCAATGTCATCTCCGTTCCACCTAATCCTCTTATCGTTTTATATTTTGGCCTTTGAATTTTCATTTATTTTTGTTTGTTTAAGGAAAAGGTCCGCCGCGGTTTGTTTAGTCTTGAGACATTTTATTTATTCGTATGATTAGGTGCCCCACGATATTTTGTAGGCAATCATTGAATTTCCTGTAATTCCTTTAATCGATGACAGCTTTTTCATAGTTGTCATGTTACGTGACTAACCGTTAGATTGTAAAAAACAAAAGAAGAAATTGTTGTAGCATTTCCAAATCAGCATTCTAAATATAAAATTGCAAATGTGTGCACCTTCATCCTACACCACGAAATGTAACAAAGTACAAAATGGAACACACAGAGACAAAATGCTGATACTTACACATTCCGGATCCGGTCGGGGATCGTTTTACTCTCTTATTGGTGGATGCAGATTGGAACAGACAATAGTACGTCAGTGGTGGATGTCGCATTAATCAGTTGTAGTGCAACCATAATTCAATCAGTGGTAGGCACCGGCCGCGGTCACCGCTTGTTTTATGCATGTGTGGAATGACCAATGTGTCAGATGTGAGAATCCTTCGTGGATGAGCTCCACTGAGACTGCTCTAGTCGTCATGGATAGAGGAAAATGCTATCTAATATACCGTGTCGTGAAATAAATATGTCGTGAGACGGACAAGGGTCAAGTCAAAACTAAATAACAATTAATGCCGTTGCAACTGTGTCTGATTAAAATATGTAAATGCTTTATAACATATACTTACTATTAAAGAGATATCTGACTTGGTAACTGTCTACGGCTTTTCAAGAAAATCTCAGCTTGAAATCTATCGGAAGCCCATAATATTTCCATCTGTTCGCTGTACATAGTTTATGTACATTCCTATTCGTAGTTAAGCTCTCAGCACGAGTACCACATCCATCTGGAGGGTCATTTGTCCAGCATCGGCGACCGGGAGCGAGACTCTTTCATATTTTACATAGAATGCGGTGCACTGTCAATGCGTCCGTACGCTCAGTCTCAATCACTCAGCTCGCTATATCGATCGAGCATTTGCAAATTAAACCCACGATAATATCGCCGCCATTGTGTAAGATCCTTAATAGCCATAGAAAAGTCATATTCGTAAATCTCAACGATTCTCTATTTACTTTTTATTTAAAAACTCTTCGTAATGCAATAAACATTGTTAAACCGTTTTCTTTATCATTAACTCGCAATTTTAATCTGTTAGTGGCGAGTTTTAAAATTCGAAACACAATTTTCTTTTTTATTATGAGTAATGGAGTTTTTAGAAGAAAAATTTGAATAACAGATTCGAAATTTGAAATACAACAAAAATAAACGAAATTAGTAATTTATTGTCGTAGGGTCAGTCTCTGGGAACATTAGACGCCATTAATTGGGCTATACCAATAAAGACGACATCCATGGACACGTGTAGGGACTTTTTGGTAATAAAAAAAAGAAATTGTGTCTTCGGCAACGTATTCTAAATATTTCTCGGGCGGCCGAGGCTTCGATATTTAATTGTTGTTTTTTGTTCGAATTCCCGTTTTTTTGTGATTGAATCAACATGCTGCTGTCATTGTATAAGTTCAGGTTTTGATCACGGACCTTTTTTCTGACTTCGTTCAATTGTTTGTGTGTTTTAAAGAACCGAGTCGGGGTAGTTTTTTTTTCTGATATGGTAATGTGAGGCTCTTAATCAATCTGATGAATTTCAAATCAGACGTTACTGTGTGTATTAAAATTGTTATGAAGTATAAATAAGGTCTCCTTCTAATATTCGTAAAGTTCAGAAAAGCAAAACTGGTAAAGTGGAATTCAAGAAATACTTGATTTTTCTACTCTAAAAAAAATTGCAAGCAATGGAGCAATGAAACCACAGATATAACGTAAATTGATGTATTTACCAGCACAAACCACTGACGCCTTAACACCTGACTTATATTCCATAATATTGATTGATAGCACACACTGCAAATACTTTCTTTAATGTCATGCCAATCGGGAATCGAAGGGACTTACCGCCAGTCATCCGCGAAGCATTTATCATATAGGCTGCACCCTAACGTGTTAGCTATTCATAATGTTTCATTAAGTGGTAATGCGTCCATGATACGCCATCAAAGCAGCTTCGTACATTATCTTTAAAATATATAAACTTTATTTACCAAACATTTAAATGGGCTCCCATTTCGCAACACAAAGCAATTCTATCGTAATAGCAATTTTGTCATACATTATCTCATTTTCCTCCAATGATATCACGGCCGTGATTCTCATCCCAATTTTGCCCCTTTTTAAGTTAATATACCAACAGAGACCTACTCATGATGATTTCTATTCAATGTTGTCATATCATTTTCCATTTCTATGACAACAACACATGTAAATATTTCTAACCTGCGTCAGTTTTAACTCGCAAAACAGAACATCAATCGAGTGATCGGAATCAATTTGGTTCGTTCAATTTTATGATCAATATCATCTTAGGTTAAATCACAAGCGCTTGCTGAAAGGAACATCAAAATGGACTATTACTTTATTTTTAATTTCGATACAAACAGAATGGTAACATTATGATTTTGCGCGTGCCCACATCTGGGGCAATTTGGGAGAGTAATCGAACCGACCGAACAGAACAAAAACATAAAGCATTTTACGATCGCCCCTGTTGATTTATTTCTCATTCATAATTTGATGTTTCGGAACATCAGAGGATTTAATAACGCTAGATAGACATCGCTTAAACCGATGTAAAACTGCTCGCGTCTTGTGTAACAATCGTAAAATACACATTAAGACGCATTAAGACGCGGCGTTATAGATTCAGACAGCTACAGTCTTCCACCCCTTAATCTTCAGTTATTTTAAAACGCCGAGATACACCAACTTTATTGGCCAAAGTCATAACTGCTTTTATTGCCACAAATCGTTATTACGCTAATATTATTTTATTAAGGCTATTTTAAAGTTGTTTCTTAGCCTAAATAAATCCTGAGATGTTACTATCTTATCAGTTTTCAGATGAAATTCTTTAGTCATTGATAACTTATCATCAAAGAGGTATCAATAGATATGGTTCAGATGGTACATGTTTGTTCTTTTTTCACATTGCTTTACGTGGATGTCAACGCTCTCTATGTAAACGTTTAACCGATGAAAGCACTACAGCGTTGAGTATGAGTGACGTTTCCTCAAACAAAAGTTGTTCGGCGTCCGTGGTCGAGTGTCAACAAAGTACCACGCCAAGTAACGTAAACACTTAATTAGCATCATAAAGTACCAAGACTGTGCAATCTCCCAACACTTATCAAACGTCCATAATAATTTGAGACGCGTTGTTATGGCGAGGTGCAAAAGTGGCTGACCTGACATCACGCCTGTGACCCTTGGTGGTCGGACCTCTCAGTCGCGCACGGCCCGCGCTCTCTCTTCCACATCACGCCCCCACTTTTCCTAATCATCTTCTTAAAGTCACATGTTTTGGTCACGTCTTAAAATTAATGAACTCTAAATCTTTTGTAGTAAATACGATTTTGGATCGATGCGTATCGTCGTGTGCCGAACGCCGAGGAGTCTCGGTCCATCACAGTCGTCTATTGTCATGTCGTCTGCTCTGGCTTTATAAACAATCTCTTTTATTTTCACCTAGGAGTTTAATCGGCGCGCGCTTGAGGAATGTCTGTTTCTATTCTTATCGGGTGGTCGTTACGGAGGTAACGAGAGTACAAAGGTTGTTTTGAGGTGTCACGTCGTGTCAGATGCGCCAACCGGCCCAACTTTCGGCGTGATTGTTTCTTTTGCTCGGCTCAAGTTGTTATCACTGTCGATTGATATTGCGATTGTAGTATTTATCAACTGCTTGATCACTGATCTCTTGTGATAGGCATACTTGTTGCGTGCTGGTTACGAAACGATAAAGTCACACGGTCGTTTTAAAAAACATAATTTAAATGAGACAAGAAACTAAGATCATAATCGAATTGATCGCAACCTAACGACATCTGTAATGGAGCTATTTGACATAAAAACTTGATCAGTTTGACATGGTCCGACGATAATAACTTATAATATTTAGATTGTTATCTGGACTACTTATTTAATTAATGTCTTACTCCAATAGCGATCATAACGCTGAAATGAATGGTCATTACAGCGCATACGAGCGGTTTTTACCATCGTGCAATTTGTCATTTATTCCGGTCAAGTTTTTGTTGAAATTATATCACATTAATTGCGTCGCATCATGCTTCAAAAAGTCATTTCCTTCATCATGTTTAATAGAGTCCGATAGGAATGCGGTCATAATTTGTAATGAGTAAGGATCGTGAGATATTTCTCTACGCTTCGCCACTATAATAGGTTCGCCTCGTTACATGATTCCCATGCTTTCTTTGCTCATATCACTTGTTTTTCTTGTTGCTTTTAAATTGGGTGTGATTTAAGTTACATTGCTACTATGTAATAGCAGTGCGCAGTTAAGTATCAGTGATATGCGCACGCTAACAAGCTAAATGATACAAGCTATCTTCTCCAATGTCAAATGTAATAAAGACTGCCTGCTCTACACCACCTTATTACTTTTATTGCATTGATATTTTGCAAAAGGAAAAGCATACTTTTGAATTATGTGGAGTTGATGTTTTAGTGCGAAAGTCAATCAGATTTAGCTCGGACGTTCTAACAAAAGCTTTTAATGTAAGTAGGCACTTGATTGTCGAATAAAAAACCAGTAGTCGTTTATAGTAGGTATCTATGATCAGCGAGGTCTTTGTAATAAAAAATCCAATCAAACAATTGAATAGCGTCTTTACGCCAATCATCACGATTCGCGGTATTTCCATTAGTTCGGAGCAGCTCTGGGGCTACCACGAGGTCCTCAATTAGCTCTCGATCAGGACTATGGGCGGCTTAAACAATGATTGTGTATATGAACAAAAAGTTACCGGTCAATAAACGCTCATTTTTTATGTAACTTGAGCCATGTTGTTACAAAAGTTAGGTACATAAATTGATAGTGTGTCTAGAGTTATAAATAAACTTTCTTCAGGTACATTTTGAATTCCAGTTCATAAAGATTTTAATTATCACTCCTAAATTCCATTCCGTTCCGACCATTATCAACATTTCAGCCCTAACTTAAAACAAAGCGTAATTGCTAATTTCTCGCTTTCGCAAAAAGGGCAACATTAATTGGCGTTTCGATCGACTTCACAAGCCATTGAAGACACAGTCTTACCCGTGTCTCGGATGCTCTCCATAGCAATTTTAAACGTTGCTGGGCCGTATTTAAACAGGCACGAAGCAGAAATTAAGTGCAATTAGACGAGAGAGACGGCGTGCGGGAATTTGTTGAAAAAGCGTCGGAATGCTCTCGCGACGCCCGCGACGTGTGGATCGGAACGCAACGACTCCTGCGCATCCTCGCCTCCCACTCGCCCCCTCTCCTACCGCGTTTGTATTCCGTCGATAGCTCATTTTCACTTTTCTTTCCCTCTAAAAGTAAGACTCAATCCAATCTGGTATGCCGCAGGAATTTCCAAGCTCGCCTCGAGCTTTATTGCTTAATAAAGCGGGACTTCAACAATTACTTTAAATGGACCTCTATCTATCTATTTGTTTGTAGCTTTATAGTTAGTTGTGATTTATTTTATGTGATTCTAATCTTCTATTTCTGTTACAGGTAAGTACGAGGTGCTTCCACGTTAAGTAAGTTAGCTGTTCAATTTGTATCTTGCATCTGTACCTCTATGTTGTGCCTACCTTTTGTGGTAGGCAGAGAAGTATGTTTCGTATTCTTACAACTAATCATAGGAAAGAAAGAAAGGGGACTTTCCATCAACCACTTAACTACCTCTTTACAAACCGAGTCACAATTTTATCATCCACGTGTTACACGTTTAACACCTAGATTCGGTACAAGCCGATTAGTATTCTAAACAAATGAAGCTATTACCTTCCATTACCCAAAGAAGTTCACACCTGCGTCTATCGGCCACTCCCACATCGGTACCGCACACGTACGCACACTTGCGCGCGCGCAGCCCGCAACATTATTGCGGGGGCTCAATCAACGCGTCCATTAGGTGGCGAACATCGCGCGCATTGTTCTGCCGCGCATGCGCGTGAGTTAGGGCCTCTTGAAAGTATAACTGTTAATTATATAGCGCATATTCTGCGGTCGTCCGAGAGTACTTTGTCCGAGATTATTTATGAGGAAGCGATGCTGTTGTCCATTGTACGGAATATATTAATATGGTCAATGGTCAGACGGTATACCTACAGTTTGAGTTGTGGGTAAATCGAAAAGGAATAAGTATTGTCACGAGACAAACAACGGCCCTACGTCTTATTAATCCTAGTACCTAATCAAAAATATAGCATAATGACCTCTTCGACATCTAGATCAACGTTCATGTCTTAAAATACCGTTTATTTCTCTGAGCAAAATTATGATTGACACTAATATATAGACACCGGCAAGAGATGGAGTGTCTGAATGATGAAATAACCCGACTATAAATTCCATCAGAACCTGCACATATCGTTTATCGACACACGTATTCCCAATGGAACAGCGCTCTGCAGACAGCATAAGAATTGTCATTATTTGGGGTATAATTCCAAAAGGCTGCGCGTCAGACGATGAAAAACCGCACACGACTTTTACGGCGACAGCCAGGATTGTTTATGGACCCACTGTCAGTCAGGCGATCGTTCGATTAACATTCAAAACCTGCAATTAGCTCCAACGCTTTCTTTGTCCGTGTTATACGCACTAAACGCACCTCTACAGCGACCACCATCAATTTATTTAACATATTCCAATCTATTACCCGGTATTAAAACGCTATAAACGAATTAATAACTTCCATTTATCTCGTTCACTTAAGCCGTTCCAAATACCATCATAGTTCTTACTCGGTTGCATAATTAATGTGGCCTTTTAAATTTTTATTATGGATTATACCGCAAAACAGTTTTGCATAAACTGACGATTACTTTCAATATCATCCGAGTGGATAGAACAACGAAATGTCAGCGTCACAGTCAAAGCGACCTATCACGACCAATTCGTAAGTACAATTAACAATTAAGTGGACCTCTAGAGTGGACATAAAACAAACTGTCCGATGGGGTCCAACAATGGTCCGGACGGACGCAGCCGCATAAAAACTCTTACGACATAAAATATTAATAGAAATGCACGTGTGTTCATTGTCAATAAATTACCCGAGTGACAGAGCAATAAAAAAGTATATTTCTTTTGGAGTGAATGGGAGGCTGCGAGGAGGCTTCGATGTGAGGTAGCCAATAAAAGTGGCTGGCGTTCGGTCGTAAACTTCCGTCGTAGACTGCGTGGCGAGACGCGGTGCAAGGCCGAGCGCGCGCCACCCAGCCACCGCCACTTAGCACCACCAACTCCACCGAGCCGAACTATTCATTGCTCATTAAAACAAGTCTACGCCAAACTAGCATATCATCCGAACAGACATATCCATACAACCGTCACGAGTCGCGTCGTTCATCAAAACCGTATTGAAATTCAAATCGGAATCGACCAGAAATAATATTTGTAATTCATTACTTACAGCCGACGTTGATTTGCAATACCGAACTAGAGCCGTCCGCATAACGCTGACTAATGCAAGACAATTTGAACCTACAGCGATACAATAAGACGTACAAAGTTGCATGTATTGTCTTAAAGGTTCCAGAGGTATTTTCTAAACCAAGTGCAAAGAAAGGTCAGGGGACTTAAATTAAATTAGATTATATAAATAATTGATAGAACACGACAGTGGATGGACGGCTTGACGTACGGCCGGGAGATATGATCGGTGACCCGCTGATCAACCTCACCTCCTAATCTTCACGATTCCATCTCCTAATACCTCGTCTTGTTTCGTTATCGAACAAAAAACATGTAATGCTTTTAATTAGATTAAATTGATTTATTTTATATAGATCGGTCTGTGAGATAGACGCGAATAGTGAAGGTAATTAAACTCGGCAAATAATAAATGATCGTTAAGAATTGATAGTTGCTTGTTGTGATATATATTTTATAACTGTAGCTCTGTGGGAATGCAATGAAGCAGGAAAAAGGTATACAAGTCCTCGGTAGATAACAAATTGATTTATATGTTGTGTTCCTATGGATGTGGGTCAACAGGAAAATATTTTCAAAGTTTAAGTGTCTAGGCACGTCGTGAAATGAAAGTTCAGAGATTGCTTATTAGATGTGCCTAATTAATTGGCTTGTAAGTGAACAGTTATCTTAGTTTTGTGAATTGATCTTTTGTGGTACAATGTTCGAAGGCAAGATCAAAAGAATGCTTGCCAGCTTCATACATTGTACACTTAATACATCTTTTGTTAAAGACGGGGACAGCAAAAACTCTTAGATGAAAATTCGCTTTACCCAAACTATAATTAACAATAATTTGTTAAACAAACCGTAACTGGGTGTTGGTAGCTTTGTGGATGCCGACGGTGCCTTTGTTAGGATAATGAAATCGAATATTCGATTTGCTACCTTATTGCTTAGGCCATATACCTACATACCAGTATTTTATTTTTTTAATCTCTAATGAGAAGTAAACGTATCGTTTAAAGTACTCACTGAAATTACTTATTTTCCACCAGCAATTTTTGTGTCTACATTTTGGCAGGCATTTAATTTCTTTAACAACTGTAACCTTTATTACGCTTGAAAATGGAACGAAAAACAATAATTAAATTAAAATGTATAATTATGAAAATGGCTAAAGTGGCGTATAATGAAAGGTCTAAGGTTTCGAGACCGTGCGACTTGAATATTTGCGTTTTTGCTAATTAGCACGCATACTTAAGCTGTCAGGAAAGTTTTTAATGAGGCCCATATTAATTATTTTTGGCTTTCAGAGCCACCGCAAAATGATTTCCGGGAAACCGATGTTTCTTTTGTTCTCGTCGGGTTTTTTAATTTGTTTTTGCGTCGTAACAAAAATGTTCTTGGACTTTAGGAGAGGTAATTTAATAAGATTTTTGATTGCATACTTTTTGATTTAGTGCCAATTATGTGCTTAATGTTAGCAGATGACGTTTTATGAATCCTGTAAGTTGTATTGATGAATGCATGATGAATAAATTAACAGTAATATAGACTTTGCTAATATTTGTTCTTATTAATCGTTTTCACTAGAACAGCTGAAGTAAGGAGGCATGTACAATTGTACATAGAAAAAAATATACCATCGAGTTTCACCTACATTAACAATTTAAACATCTAATCAATACTCCAAAAGGATATAGTATTGTAAACTGAAGCAAAACGCAACAAAAAGCCGAAACCACCCAGCTTTTATTGACAAAAATTCTCATGTATTTGACGAAACAATAAGACACGTCCGTCCTACCCTTGATCGTGATCCATAAAGCGCGAACTTAGCTAATGAAAGATAAAAAAAATATAAGTACACCTGTGCAAAGTTATTTCTGCTCTCCAATTCCTACACCCCCAAAATTAACAACCTTAACGCCCACGACATAAGGTTGAAATTCAAAAAGGGTTCGTTTTCAGGGATGTGCGTTTAAGTTGGTGTTCATATCTACCTGCGCGCGCGCTTCGCAGCTTATTGTCTAGCCAGAGTGAATGCAAACTGCACAGCCGGCAAATGCATCGATACAGGGTTGTCGATTAGCATGATTGTTGCATTGATCTAATTTTGTAGAGGCATGAGGTATCAGAAAGTTATGAAAATGAATATTCATAGGTACCTTTAAAATATCATCAAGCTGAAAGGTCATAGTTTACGTAGCAGGAAGGCTTTGAAATGACAATACTTCAGTGGGCTATTTCGCTACAACAAACTCTTAATACCTAGTCTTCACTACATCATGTATAATGGCAGGTATGATATCAGGACTTTCAATTTGTTTGAAACTAAAAATATTCTTAGTATCGTCACCCCTGCTTAAGTTCATACACCTTTAACAATAGATCTAATAATTATTATTTTTCATCTGCTACGTTTTTGTCACAGTTATCAATCAACGCAAGGGCCGGTGCTACGTCTCTTTCTTTTCTATAATCTCCGGCATCTATCTATCCTTGTCTATTGCCATCCAATGTAATTATATGAACACCTGGGCGCAAAAGAATGTCGCACAAAGAGACGAGTAATGACGATCCGAAACTTAGATCGGGAATATTTTGTTACCGAGAAAGCCTTTTGCTTCATTAATTATGAAACACAATACTCTTTACAATTTTCGGTAAAATTATGTTCGTTGAATGCTGTCATATTATTTGATAAATCGCCTTTCGACTCGGCCTTCTGTTTAATAACAAAAAAACACTACCCGGAATCTAACTGAATGCTTGTTTTGGACATCGATAAAACTTTGTATGATTTTGAGATAGGTGCTATTGTGAAATATCTAAGGAATGGCAACAAATCACTTTTCATTCAGTGTAGAAACTTATTTGTTTTTATGAAACACACTCAAATTAAAATCATGTCACAGACGACTGAGCAACGGTGACATTGGGCGGCCCAAGTAGTTCCATAAAAAATGTGTAATTGTAGAAATCATACTTTCAATCGAACACAACAAAAGTATGGAAACGAAAAAGTTCAACAAAACTCAGTTATGATTATATTTAAGAAAAGAAACTATCGTCACGTTTTAAATGAAGAGAAAACTGTAAATGATTCCAAAATTAGAGACTGTGATAGCTAAACCGTTTAGGAGCAAAAACTTATCCATTATAGTGACGTTAAACCTTAAACAAACTATGAAGCAGTTACAACGTAACAACATCGAAACATTTTGCTGATCTTTGATATTGCGACTGTTATGGAAATAAGGACAGAATATTACAAATAAATACAGTAGGTAGAGTAAAACTGGTGTACTCAAGTCGGTACAGCATCTTAAATCTATAGCAGATGTTAAGACGACGGGTCGCACCTCGTGCTTCGTCGTTAATGAAGAAATATTGCTGGATTTTGATAAGTCGCGCGATAACTGCGCACCGCCCCGGGCGTACAATCGATTCTCAATATTAATTACATGCCCTGCTGTTAAACCTTACTCTAGTGCGCATTAAGCACAGCACTATCTGATGCTGTAAAGCACCAGCAATTTCCCAAATTAGAACACCTCGATATGAACACAACATTCCGCTTATTCCGCTTAAAGGCTTAGGGTGATGACGTTTTTATACTTCGTTCATCCATATTATGACTAGTAGGTTATAAGGATGTCATGAGACTTAAGTAAAGAACCCATGCTCATCAACCAGATTATCGAAGCAGTTCTACATAGATATTCAAAGAAAACAACTGAGCTTCTTAGACTGCAAAAAAATAGATTAGCAAACAACGAATCAGATAGCGTTATGTTGTTCCTATCTTTCAATCCCAACATCAACAAATCATAAGAAAATGTTGAGTCTTCCACCCCTATAATAAAGCTTGTTTTTGAATAAACACCGAAGTGATGAAATTTCGGCGTATTAAATTGAAACTATATCGACGGTCAGCAAATCCTGAATGTGTTTGTTTAGGGCGAGCCCACCCTAAAATATTTATTTTATCTCGGTTTGCCGAAGTCGCGTCAATAGTTTGTTCCCATTTTTACCCTGGTTTAAGAGATAGGATCGATATTCGGTTATAATTTATATGGCCGCTTATTGCCTGTTGTTTACACGTCCATTGGTGGAGATATGTAAAACTAACATCTTCTGAGCAAACGTTATCTTACTCAAATACCTTCGCGGAATTTGGTCATCCTCGAGGAAGTATTGATTTTTGAATCTATGAACTAATTCTAACATCCTGTTTGCTTTGTCTTATACCAATGATGGGGTCGTCCTCTACATACATCTAAGTCAGTGTTACGGAAATACCATTATTGAGGTACGTGACAATATTCTCTAAAATATCTCCCACAGTTTTATCGTCTACTAGAATAAGATCATTCGTTTATCCTCCTTCCTTCTTCACATCCTCACAATCAGGATTATCACAGCTAACAAAGCAAACTTTGTCTAAACACAATATCGTTCGCGTTAGATTAAAACGGCGAAGTTCTAAAGTTCTAACCAAGACAACATTTTCGCAGAACTCAAATTATAGAATGGTATCATCTTCATCTGATGGAGTCTTGTTGGGTCCTTACTTCCTTGACATAAGGGTTAGATTGAAATGGCTTTAATTTACAAGCAGTTGATGTATTTGGCAAATTGTGTGCTACCTGAACTCATACGCATTGTCTACATACAATTGTTGCTCTGGTACCGTATCTCAAGGGACGTAATCCCTTAACAAACGGCACCTTTTATTTTAAAACCGTGACGTAAATTCTTTGTTTTTTGGATTATTCTAACTTTTTTTCATCTAAATCAGTAAACAAAACAGCTTTTGTAGGCTTTGTGCACTTTCCTTGTGACCTGGAGTGGCTCTTTCTTGCTTTTACGACTGCTGTAAATTATTTTTGAACTAAAAACAATACTCGCAGAGCTATTCTTTTAGAGTTTATTTAAAGATCTTTTGTTGGGTGGCACGAGCCACTCTTGACCTTTAAGAAATTTCAATAACGAGACAGATTTTTAAGCGTCTTGTATTTTAAGGCTTACTATAAACTTAAAATAGCTTCTTTTGTGTCTTATGCTATTTTAGCACCTTCTTCGTCAACTAAAACGGTTCACTCAGCCTTTCTTAACCAAAATTGAAATTATGCCAACGAACATAAAATCGTGGTGCAAAGATTTACCTGAAATCAATTTTGCAATTTTTTGATCGTTATTAATTTACCCACTCATCAAGGGCGGCTTTTGTCACTGGCATCAAATTTACACATCGGTGCGCTTGCGCATCGCAGCTGCCGATTTTAACAAATAACGCCAACTGATAACCCTCTGTTTGAAGTAGGTGCACACATTTCGCACAACACTTATCTTGATTTCTTCTTGTAAGTACAGAACAAACCTCATAAAACCACGTTTTATTAACTCTTGTATAATGATTTTTGTTTTCTCTATTCAAATGGTGACTTGTAGCAATCTTTCATTATAATGATATAAACAGGTACGTTCGGAAATGCAAAACTATGCACAGCTGAATTCACTGAAGCTATGGAATCATTATATCTGTCACGCCTATACATTCGACCACCGTTTTAAAAATAATTAATGGAGAAACTTTACTCTATACCTACAACTTTTTATATGCAAAAAAAATATTGGTATCGTCCATTGATACGGAGCTTTGTCCGTGCCCACCCCACATCGCCCCACCTGTAGTGAATGGCCAAAGCGTTACAATGAAAAATGTATTTTTTTTACGCTCCTTTTGTCGGTGGCAACACTATATTTCACGTGGAACAATTATCATTGTCTTTGGCACCTCAGAGCAGTGTGGTTGCTTAGTTCGACTCTTTTGTGTTTTCCGAGATTTTTATAGATGCCCTCTTTGTTTCCTTAAAGAGGCCATTGTTCGAACACGAAATGCGAATTGTACAAAGCCTCAAGAATATACGTGTGTAACATAACACTAAAATAAGCAAATCTTGATGGTTACGATACGAAGCGAAGTAATAACAATAATTGACAGGCACATTAAGAAAATTGATTTATAGTAATTATGAGAAACATTATAGTTACAGTATCGATAAAAGAAACTGGGATTTAGAATCGATTTAATTTAAACTACAATTTACGAGCAGCAATAAATAATTCTGTCGCATCAACTCCGCGAGCCATTGTCGCCATTTTTTAAGGCCATTAAAAATCCTATCAATGACTTCCATTCGAATGACAAAATCAGTTGCATTAGAAGCTGCCCCCGGACGTACGTGCGTCTCTCTCGCACTTGCAGCACAATGGCAACCAGAATAGAAACAGAATTAGCCTGACACATTCGCTAACTAAAAATATTAACATGCGTAACAAATTTCAATAAAGCAAATAAATTGCTATTCGATAAAAGCGATTGTTAAAGTTTAATGTTGATTTATATGAATATTCATGTACGTATTTAGTTTTAATATGTGGCGTTCGTTATTTATTGAAAAAAACATTAATTTTATAATATTAAAATGGCATCGGACCGCGTGACTATTGTGTATTACGCACGTGTGCCTTGTTATCGAAAATACTAATTTTGATTTAATGCAATATATGTTACTTTTATATATTATACAGCTCATAAAAATATTGAATTTAATATTATACATATAATAAAACGTGTTGCTTGAGAACACAAAAGTAGTAAAACTTATTCATTGAATCTTAACATATATTATGTGTTGTAGAAAAGTCTCCAGGCATTGCAAACATTCTTTGTAAAAAACAATAATTTCTTATTTAGTCTAATTGGAATCTCAGTAATCCATTTCCAGTGAAGGTCAAACAAAGCTAACTCAATTTTCTTATCAGAGTCCATCTTGTAAGAAAGCGACACAGCACGAACGAACTGTTAGCTCACTCCAATCCCCATTTCCTCAAGACCTTCCATAATTCACATACATTTTTCATCCCACAAACAGCTGCAATTATTTATGCCGTCGGCCGACCTCGGCATGTACCTTATGTCACCGTGTGAAGGGTTACGACGACTGCATCGTAAAGTTGTCACGTATCCAGAGGCTTGGATGCGCCGTGCACCGTGTCATGACTAAAAGCGATTCGTCGCTAAACAAACAAGCTTTTTAAATGCTACCTAACTTGTCTTTTTTATATCGCTATTTGAATATTACCATCGTTTCAGTAAGGTCGTGACACGACGAGGCACCGGCATCACGTGAGAGATATTTATAAAAGAAAAGCCGTGTATCGCCGATATAGCGTAATTTCCAATTTAATGATTGCTAATACCAAATCGGGGTTGCCGGCACGTCAGCCCGGTCGACGTTTATTATCGGTTCGTATAGTCGAAATGTCTGCTCGATAGTTTACCTAACCATAATAACCCTCTACTACGACTTATACGTCTTCAGTTTCACGCGTTATTAACATAAACGTCCTTATATTTTTAAAAATGTCTCATAACTTATGGAAATATACGATAATGTGACAACTTTCGTCGTCGTATCGTGTTAATTTCACATGATACAGCTAAAAGCAAACACTCAAAAAAAGAACAATAAAGCACCCCTCAGCCATAAACAAGGAGCTACTGAAATGTTTAACCACAAACTCCAAATAAAGCCGTATCGCACGCTATAAACAATCTAGCAAAAAAAACTGTCGAAAAAACTTCATCAACAAAAGTGACAAAAAAGTCCCCGCGATCACATGCAAATGTCGCGGCGAGTCCGCTCATTACTGTGCCATAAAACCATAACAACAGTCATTACGAGCACAATTAAAAAAAAACTTCGTCAACACTAACACTGTGCAAGTGTGACGAAAACCGCTTACGGTGCGCCCACATAGTTTGTTTTCAATGCAAAAAAAACCCTAAAATCGAGGGCGCCACCGTCTTATGCAAAAAAGTCCTTACATATTCACCCCTCGCGAATTTTACTTTAATGAATGCTCCTCGACGTTTTTTTACCATCACTCGACGCAGTTGTTTTGACGGATCGCAATCTAGCCACTAATTGCTTTTTCCTCCTCGGGGTGCGCATTTCACCTCGCAAAATTACGTTTTATTAATTGAATAATATTAATGATACTTCCTCGCAGCAATCAATCTTTAATGACGTTTTTATTCGTCGCGAGAGTGACGCTACTCTCGATTTTCCTTGGGATCGTTCGAGATGTTGTTTTTTTAGTCAACGAACGATGTTAATTATGTATATCTAATGGCTCCCGTGATACACTTCCATTAATAATACGTCGGACGACATCGTCCCGCTCCACAGAGATTTAATAACCACGCATCTTGTTCGAGATTAATAGTGCATCTGTGGCCGGCGTTATTATAAAAATATGGCTCGGCCCTGCTGCACACTGCCACAGCTCACATACATGGCTGCTTTCACTTATTTGGTAAAAATACGACCCCTAAGTTTTAAAAATAAATATAGCACTAGTTAATACAAAAGCAGACAAGCGAATCAAAAATGTCTCATTATAATGCAGTACTTCATCTGAGTGAATTTAATCCGAAAATTCGCGACAGCTGCTCACCGAGAAACGTCAAAAAGCGTATCTATGACGGGACTAGTTAAATAAACGTTGATTCATTTCTAACGCGTAAACGCAGCATATTGTTCTGAACAGCTATTATTACTGCTTTATATTTAACCATTTTATTTTATTATCATAACGATTTTTTCGGTATAGATCCGCTCGTTGGTATAATTTCTTTTGTTCCGCGTTCTGATATTGTTTCTTTTTTTGTTATTTTTTTCATTGTGTCGCGGTGTTGCCATCGCAGCGCGCGCGTGATTTATTCCCCCTTTTGGGTAAAACAACACCCGTGCGAGTTACGATTAGTTGGGTAACGTAATATCTAATTACTATGTGCGAGCACGTACGAACATAACTCGTGTGCTTCCTCCCACCAATGTGGTTTATGGAATTGGATGCTCATATTTCGGCAGTCTCTCGGTGGCCATAGTTTTTGTCCGTGTCTTGGAAGTAGCACTTTTCCCGTGTAACCTGATATCTTTATAGTTCCAACATTCGGAAATCAAGTAACACCGCATAAAGAAAAAAACCGCGAGTCTCCCGTCGGTGTAGCTCTGCCTACACAAACACAGTGGGTACACAAATGCTTTTTATGCAGCTTTCTTCCCCCGGGATGGTGGCTAATGTTAGTAATTCTGAATTCAATCATCTCAAACAAAGGACGTCTCTCGCGTAGCTAAATGGCGTTTTTTAATCGGATATTATAATTAATGTTCCTTTTGTCGCGTGCTGACGTGCCCTCGCGCGAACAATGGGATATCTAATAGAAAAAGATATAAATATTTTTTTCTAAGAAACGGGAGGCTACCTGACTATAAAACACAGGCGACAGACGAATCCCGAGCCGAATTAAATTAGAATAATAAATCGAAGAGCCTCTTTGTTCTGGCCTTAAACTTTTGATTTTGATATGAAATTAAAGCTACGATTGTGTATTCAACAGCTCCTGGACGTCCGAACGTCTGCCTTGATGGCATACATTACCATCGGCTGACACGTTACATCCAATATTATCAGAGATCTCCAAACTAATTCGGAGATAGATTGTAAAGCAACAAAAGCACTCCAGTGACCCTTAAAAGTCTCATCTAAACGAATATCCTTGCAAAACTCGAATCGACGTAAATTTTTTATCAAGCTTAACCCTCTAGCCCTCGTCCAAACTGCGAACCCTTCCCCATCCCGTACAGAAAAAAACACTAATAGTTAAAATGTATAATACGCGTGTATGGTGGAGTTTTTTTACTTGTGGGTATAAGGAGTAAGCAATAAAAAACTGCATTATATCACGGTGCCCTCCCTTCATTATGTGTCGCGAGGGTCGTTATCAATGTGTGCGTATTCTCTCGTGCAGATACGTGCGCGTGTGTGTTTGGCGACACATTTAAACAATGTTCTTAAAAAAGTGTTACTTACACTTTTTACGTGACAATTTCTTGTAAGAAGTTTTTTCAAACAAGATTTGATGTGTCTACAAGTTGTTCATAAGGTCCCTGAGCCACATTTTTTAGGTTCTTATTGGATTAACTTGTTGAGCAGCCCTGTTTTTATTCAATATAATGAAACGCCTTTCGTTATATTTGCTGAACATTTTTTCTTGGTAATCATAAAGTTTTAGATTAATTTCAGTATTTTTGATGTAACTTAATTTTTATTACTAAACAGGAGCTTGTATTGTATTAACAAAGGATAGTAATAAAAGCCATCAATATCGGAACTAGCTCATAAAGCAAAACAAGGCACATCGGTAGCACCCTACCGAATCGAATCTATAACGAAATTAACACGGACAGAACATGGCTGCCAGTTTTTTTATACGCAATTAAAAATAAACTACAGGGTGACAGTATTTGGTATCGAGATATTGGAAACGAACAACGTATTGCTTAGCTTAGTATGAAAATAATAGTATGTATTAGGTCAGTTAACTACCTATTTGGTGACTTTCTTCATGCCGAGCTCTGATAAATTTTAAATTTTAAAGTTTCTTCTACTTAATCAAAAAATACGACAACTTAATTAAAGTTTCAATTTAGTTGTCGATTAAACCGTTAAAAACATGTTCGTTAAACACATAAATAAAATATCACTATTAATGTAACCAAACTTATCATTTTAATAATGTGAACTATAGATGTTTACTGAAAACGATAAAATTGTTGCTATGGTGCATTTCTGCACCCTGTATAAAAAAATCGTATTGCGTTTCCCACATCGATTCGATTTTTTAAGCCATAAAAATAACGACTGTCCCCCGATAGTAACGATCATAAATCGATATTGTATCCCAGTGTTTGATTGATATTCTCGATACAATTTTATTAATCGAGATTTGACTATTAAGTTTTATGTAATGAGCCCTTTAGTTCTATGAGTTGTGAGTGCGATGGGAAATGTAAATAATTGTTATGGGGACAAATTGTTTGTTTGCAAGAATTGTCCAAGAGAAAACAATGTAGTTGTTTCTTTATTCCATAAAAACTAGTTGATATTTGTTTTGTCTCCAAAGTTGTATAATCCATTTGTATTGTTGCTTATAATGAAACGTATAAGTATCAAAATAAAAACAACTTTTTTAAGCATGAGTGCTTTCCGAATCAGACTTGTTTAGGCTACCTCTAAGAACTGAGGATTAAAAAATCTTACGATAGGTAACTTAGTTCTACCAACTAAACTCCTAAGTACCTATGTGAGAATAAAAACCCGTGAAGAATTTTATTAACATACAACAATTATTATTGGTAGTCGAGACAACATTTTGCACATTTATACACACAGTAACGAATGCGTTATAATGAGACTCTATGTAGCAATCAGTGACGGTAACCAATTAGGTATTATTTGCGCACAGATATTGCCTAAACACTGATCATACTTTGACAGGTCTGCACGAATATTTACAATAAGCTGCAGTAAAGCTACTCTATAAAATAATCCGCCCAATGATTTCCTATAAACGGTCGCCACTAAAACACAAAATATATAATATTAAAGAGTAGTAAAACAAATAGACATTAGGTCCGAGACTGTGGCGTGCACCGTATCGCCATTCCACGCCATAAAAATAATCAAATATATTCGTTCCATCTCATTTGGCGGCGTCTTAAACGATTTCTCTCGTCCGTCCTTTATTACCGAAAACATAACTCCTCATTTTGTTTTTTATCCCCTATCCACGCCACCCCGATGGGGCATAAACCTACAGGGGTAACTGCATATATTTTATGGGTTTTACGCGGATTTTCCTCATGTAGACTGCCCTCTTATAATTTTAATCACATCTGTTAGAAACTATCCCGTTGTCTACGTCTCTATATAAATCAAGATTATTATATCTCCTGAAATATTATTTATGACGATCCAATTACCTCCGTTAATTTCAGTCGTTTGTTTCCTATCTTAAGGTTGAATTTTCCTTAGCAAGCAAGATCCCAGAATGTAACTGACAGGAATACATAATAACACATTGTTTCATTTACGCGAGAGACGTACATAAAGTGTTTTATCAGTGGGAGCCCACATATTGCGAGGGGACGGCATTTTTTCCTCGTTCTAATGCGGTTAATTTCCTTTTTTCCTCTTTATTTATAGTAATCCCTTTATAAGGTGATTACGGAAATGTGTTTTGTGGACGTAAAAGAGCGCGGCGTGGGGCCCACACGCTCGCTTGTGGAGCTTAGGTGTGCGGAGCCGGGGCGCGCGCTAGTCTACAACCCGCCAAGCTTCTGCACTGCTCCATGCAATGACTCTGTCCACATGTGAGTCACACTCCTTGTCCTATCTCCGACACTTCTAGAGAACTCATTCAAATAAACATGACTTATTTATTTTCTTTACGTCACGACCGCTTGAGGAAAGTTTTTACTATTACAATCAAAAATATTCCATTGCAGATAAGAATGGAATATTTTCACACTAAATTGAATATTAAATGATTATTTTTCCGACCCAAATATCGACCAATAGAATTGCACCATTCGACGTCACGTGGTACAACCTACATGGTGGTAAGTCGTCAAGTTTTTCAGGAAAAATCACTCGTGCTTCGCGCTCGTGATTTTTTAACCTGAAAAACTTGACTCCTTCATTTGTTTGCAACGAACCTATCGGGAAATACCCGATAATTTTGAAGCTCTTGTGGTATTATAAGTGATAATTTACAAAGCAATTTTGTAAAAGAAACGTTAAATTGTCTCCTGTGTTCTTCAGATTCTGTTCATATTTTAGAATGTTAAATTAGGAAAATTATACGAACACGTTTTGTAAGTGGTATTTGAATGCAAGACTAGGTGGTGTTGTGACGCATTGAGTCCCGGGACTACATAATATGTCCTTGGTTCAGCCCATTCATATTTATATAATACAGGAACGGGCGCAATCACATAAAAATAGTCTTAATATTAATGTGATTGAACACTTGTTAGGAAATATATGCAGGTCTGATATAATGGACCTTGTTCCTTTTTTAACATTTTAAATTACAAGGTCGCATTTTTAAAGCTGATCAATTTGTTCTGGAAGTTTAAATCACAAGTTGTTGACATAATTTTCTCACAATTCTGCCTTGCCAAATTCCAATAAGATTGACTTAATTCAATATCAGCCAGCACACATCTTTTCAATTAGAATTTATGAATCAAACTGGAAAAGTTTATTTTAAGTCATTGTATAATAGAAATTTACTAACATAATATTTCCTTACACTTAACCCTTCAAACTTCTTTCTAACACTTTAACTTTGTTTTCGGGGTCAAAGATACCTTATTCATATCAAGACATTTTCAGTAACATCAGATTGCTCTACTACTATATCCCCAAAATAGTCCACAGTCATTCACCTCAGATAGCCACTAGTTTAACAAACAGTTACTACGTGTTCCTCACATTTCCTGTCCACTGAATCCCGTTGGACAGGGTTGACAAACCTTGACCCAGTATTCGAAGCCACTCGATATATATTCAGTATTTACTAAATCCACTGACGCTCGAACGGTCTTTCCCAATATTCAAGCTGTTGATTTGGTTACTAGAGATTTTTGACATTAGTTCCAATCAAGTAATGTCTAGTAAGACAAGTCTTTCTATCTCTGGTAACCAAAACAAAAGATAGATTGCATATTGGGACGGTTGTTAAACGGGCCACGATAGATGGATGATAAGTAAAATTTGCATGAGAGAAATAATACTTTGAATGGTATTTAAGTCTTCTTCCTAAAGTTACTTAGATTTTGAAACGTTATACTCTACCGAACTATCTATATTTAAAGAGAGCATAAGACTTCTTTCTTCATAGTTGAGGATTATTTCTTGCAGAATTCTGATCCGAGTTTCATGTTCTTGTACGTAATCTGAATACCAACGCCATCTGTTGCGCTAGTTGAAAAGTAAGCGCTATTTCTGCGCAACTTACACGTAATATTCATGTAAACCGATGGATAAAAATATCAACATCGATGTAAACCTACATTACTGGAAAACGTATCAATTTTCTTGGTAACATGCAAAGCAAACTAAAGATTTATTTGCATAGGTATTGCAAAGTTGTGTGCATCGGTACCCTCATACCAAACAATTTGAAAATATGTATTTCACACTCTAACACAATTTATTTGTCTATAAAGGCGTCCAAAAACAAAATTCCAAATGTGGCTCATTACCAGAGTGCTCTACCCTCCCTTTGCATATAATTGCATCTTTTTGTCTGAAAAATGCTCGCCCCGAGCACTGATTTACGCATACAAGGTGTGCAATAATAACGCCGCCTCAGAAAAATATTATTCAAACATACAATCAAGATTATAGGAATGTGAACCTTAACTATAGTAAATAAGACACGTTTTCGTGTGGCCACGTGATAAACAGAGCGTATTTACTGAAAACGTTGAGTAAAGAAGCTTGGGGAGAATCGCACCCTCGGTTTTTTCAAGCATCTTTTCCTTAATTTATATAGAAATGTTTGGTCTCATCTGACGCCTTTGAACGTAACAAGCTCAAATACGCAAGTGAAATTTTCGATTTCAATTTGCATTTATTTTAGTTAGGATCTTAGGTTTTTTGTTAGTGTGACGATGTTATGCGATAGTCAACTATTTTAACCCGTCCCAGCTTCTTCTATGAAAAACTTTTACCTAACTATTTTCCAAGTAATAAATTGATTTTGAAACCATATTTAAAAAAATGATTATAGTCTGACTTCGTTTTCATATTGGAAGTTTATTTGAAATCGTAAACATAATTCTAATTAGAACCAAGATTTTTGTCAGTTACTCGGGTCTCAACATTGCGATATTTGACGTACAACTTTTTACTACAAAATATAATAATAAACATTCACAAAAACTTCACACTTAGATTACGCCAAAATTCTCATTTCTCGCAAAAGAATTCTTTCTTGCGATGACTTTCTTTAGTCGAATCGTTATTAAAAATATATCCCCTGCTCCCCCTCCAAGGGAAAGTTGACTCATAATAAAGGACGGCATAATTTTTCCTTTTAAAACTTTTTGATTAGATAAAATAATGGGGTGGCGTGGGGTGGTCTGAGGCTCGCGGCGATGCGCCGATATCGGCTATTCTAATTGTTGTTCCTCCGCCGATGTTTACATTCCTTTGTAATTCAAAAATATATACCACTTCGTTAACTCGCTGGGTATTTCTTAACAAAAATATTTGCTGAGTACGAATGAAAAGCTGGGTCTAATTAATCGCGTTTGAACTTCAAAAATCGATACCCCAGCCCTCTTTAGAGTTGGCACATAAAGCCGCCCTCTTTCTATCGATTTAAATTGAAAAAACATCGACAGTTGAGTTTGACATGTCGTTTAAGTTCGGCTGCTTTGTGTCGAACGCATTGCCTATTTGTATTGATTCGTATTCATTTATTTAATTCATTGAACACTGTTTGCACAACCTGACGAACATTGCTATTCATCCGTTAGTCAGCACTGAATGCAATGATTGCTTTGAATATTTTACATCTGCATATGTGGTCGTTCCTCATAGACCAGATACATGTATGACTGGTATTAACTCTACCATATTTGATACAATAATGTATGCATCATTATAATCGAACTCAATGGGTAATGAAGCTTGAGCAGACAGACTCACAGACGGAGCCATGCCAGTTCTGAATTTCATTGTAAATTGTATCCACAAGTACGGCAAACTCCCAATTAGTTGAGGTACTTTTTTGTCCAAAACCAAGTATAATAACTCCCTAAAATATAAAATGTCACAAACGCATTACTAGCCCCGGTTTAGGGTTGTCCCCCGTTCTTTTTCAATTTAAACCGTTTGACAAGCCGCGCGTCGAACGCAGCTATGGCCTTTCCGATGCCATACAATGCCAGTTTTCAATAAGATTGGTTACACTACACTAAGCAATGCAATCAATCAAAATTGCATCGGTTGATAGACTTCGACGCACGTTCGCCCCGACCTACCCACGATCGTTTTCGCTTGAGTTTTATGTGGCTATTCGTTATTTTAATTTTCGAAGTTCTTATTTTGAAATTGAATTCAGAGGTAAATAATAGTCTTGCCCATATGTGGGATTTTTATGACGTCTTTAACTTATTAATGGTTATTTAGCAAACGCTTTGAATGAGTAAAGTTAGTGCAAATTTATTTGTAAACAAAGTACGAGAAAGAATTTTAATTCTTGCGAATAATATAAATTGAAAATGATCAGAGATAACCCAGGCAGCACACAAGTCAGATAACTGGCCAAGAATTTAACTCTATGCAGGGTTAAGCTTTATTACATATGAATATAAGCTGAGTGTATTACCAAATTATGTATTAAAGTTATTTCTTGCTATAATAATGCTATCAGCTGAATTAGTTTAGTAATTTGCGGATTTTATTTCTTCAAACTGAATAATCATCATAAAAAGACCTGCTACTCAAGAGTTCGTGTAATCTTTTGTATAACATTGGTATAAAATTCCATTATCAAGCATGATACTGGATAAGCTGTATTCTGTTTTCTTTTAGTTGTATTACACACTACACCTTGACAGTTATTCAGCTGCTGTATAAAATAGGCGTTGTTTCTGTTATGAAGCATATAGTAACTTAACAGAAACAAAGATAGCTGTTGTAACTACTTTATGACGCTTTGAGTACGAAATTACCGTCATGTGCAGCTACTGTAGTTAAAACAATATTAACAGATTCTGATGCAGAAGTTTGCTGCGTATTCATGAGAAGTACTTAGACATTTTTAAGCTAGAAGAGCTGCATGTCGATTCTATAAAATATCACAACTCACTTCGACATCACTCTCACTTCGACTTCGATCTAAAGGTAGAATTCCGTGGACGCGACAATAGTCAACCTATGAAAATGTATGGCACCGTTGCCGAGGCCCGTGACAGTCGCGCGCGGCCGACGAATTTCGTAAGCTGCTCGCGGCATTGTCAACAATTTAATTC
This sequence comes from Helicoverpa armigera, assembly GCF_030705265.1. NCBI lineage: Eukaryota > Metazoa > Arthropoda > Insecta > Lepidoptera > Noctuidae > Helicoverpa > Helicoverpa armigera. The sequence goes on along the minus strand of NC_087130.1, from coordinate 5,005,151 downwards.
TGGTTTTACTAAAATTCTATAGATGTTATTAAGCGCTAGACCATGTTGAGAAGCGTACGGCCGCCATCGGCTCACGAAATTCGTCGTCCGCGCGCGACTGTCGCGGCCCTCGGCAGCGGTGCCATACATTTTCATAGGTTGACTTTTGTCGCGCGCGGCTGCGACAATCGCGACCCACGGAATTCTACCTTAAAGTTTCGTGATTGACATTGTCAAACTACACTAGCGCTACACTATCGAGCGTGTTGACAAGTTGAACTAAATTAAAGTCGAGATTTTGACAGATCTGCCAAAATCTGTCTATCTATAGGGGAGGTAGGGGAGAGATGGGCAGTTGGGAGACATGATCAAATCAGATTAAAAGGGTCCTTTTATTCTGATTTGATCATAGTTTTTTTTTTTATTGGGTAGTTTACGTTACCGACTGGTAACGGTGTTCATCCATAGACTATCTGTCATTTCTGTGAGTTGTCAAGAACAAACACTCGTAAAAGTACTTAAATATTTTGTTGCGGTTTCGGATCGTTATAAAGAGAAAACTAATGAAAGGTATGTGTATTTTCTATTATTAATAATTGATTGTCAAAATCTCCAGTTACGATTATAGTAAGTCGATGCAATCCACACCTATTATACCTCTAGAAGAGGTACTACAGCAATAGTTTATGGGCCCCACGTTTTTATTTTAGTCTAATATGACCGGGACCACCTACGTAGGTTGACAGGTAAGTAACTATTTTTGATTTTCTAGTTTTCAGTGCACATAAGATAAAACCGTTTTACTTAAGTTTTTTTACCGATTTTTTTTAAAAAGTCAAAAGTGTCCAATGCTCCCTATGGTAGGGAGGCTTGGACATACCATGTAATGTATAATTTGTAAATTTTTGTTCTTCTTCTTCAGTGAAAATTTGTGAGGTTATAAATCTGCGCTAAAAATCCTTTATAGAATCTTGTTTCAGGTACCGTTGCCAACTTGATCTAGGGACTCCATATTTATCAGCTGTTAATTTTATTTTTAACCTTTTGATACCTCTTGTATTGCTCGTTATATTAAATCTTTAGGAATTTCCCGTCGCAAACCATTCTTTTTAACCCCCGACGCAAAAACGACGGGGTGTTATAAGTTTGACGTGTCTGTGTGTGTGTGTGTGTGTGTATGTTGCATCGTAGCTCCCAAACGGATGATCCGATTGTAATGCGGTTTTTTTTGTTTAAAAGGAATGTCATTCGGGAGTGTTCTTAGCTATGTTTGGTGGAAATCGGTTCAGGTCTTCAAGGTCATCAGCTCGTTTGTTAGGTGTGATAGGAATGTTACACGCTCAGTTTACTTGCAAGCATATGTGGGATCTAAAATTTGAAATACTAATGTCTTCTGGAACCACTGAGCTGGTCTGCTGTTAGGACACGAAGATAGGTAACCCTGAACTGCCTTTTAGTAAACCCATCGAGTTTGGGCTCGTTTAATTTGTCTTGACTAGTTTTCTTCATGTTTCTAATTGACGAGAACCTAATGCTGGAAATGGGATGTGGCGGATGAAACCCTAGAATGATATATAACCCTGGATCAACAAAGGTCCATCTTTATTGTTTCTCAATCTGTGCAATTCTCCTCAGAGCCAGTTTGTCATGAGGATTGTTAAACAGCTTCCTTTGGCTGAGATCGCATTAGCGAACCCATCATAAACATCATCATCGGAAACATTAAGGAGCTCCTTTAAAAAACCATGAAATAAAATAAAATTATAAATTAAAAAAAACCCCCGACCCAAAAAAGTACGCAATTATTATGACAAAATGTTATAAACGATAAACCCTATAAAAAGCAAAAAGTAACTTTAAACACTACGTAAGTACCAACTAAAGCATGTCAGACTAAACAAAATTTTGACGTGTCGACGGTTTTATTTAAACCGTTTAAATATCTCGTAATGTTGAAACTGATTGTAATTTTTAGGATAGCTCTTTGATTTTATCTAGCCAAACATAAGAAATGGCAATAAAAGTTGATTATCTGTAAAATCTGATTTTTTATGCAATAAATGTGAAAAAGTGCCCATCCCTCCCCTACCTCCCCTAAAGTATGAAATGACATTACGAATCGAAGTGAAATGCGAGTTGTTGATCGAGTTTTATAGAATCCCAATACTGTTCTGGAAAGTTAGTCAGAATTTAACCGGCTGACAGTTTTGTAGGGTTACTACGTGAAAATGCATCGCACGTTTGTAGTAGGTATATAGTACCTACTATGCTTATTTATTTGTATCGTAGGTACTATTTATGAATTCTGTACTACAATGATTAGTTATAATTAAGTATGTAATTTTTTTGAAGCCGAAAATAGATCTCAGTGGCGTGCACTTGGAGAGGCCTATGTCCAGCAGTGGACCGCGATAGGCTGATGATGATGATGATGATGTAATTTTTCGTATCGTAATATTTTTTAACCGACTTCTAAAAGAATGAGGTTCTCAATTCATCGGAATCTTCTATAATTATCTGAATTTGATAAGAAATAAAAATAAAAAATAATATAGCTTTCCTATAATGTGGGTTTTTATTATTATATGACTGAATCCTAATTGTTTGATTTACAGTACGAATGTGTGTTATTATAGAACAGTTGTCGAAAAATGTTTAATGCAGTCCACTTTTAACCAGAGCACAACTTAATAAGTGGACACTTATGGTCTGTTATGCATACATTAGACGATAAGCCACTGTGCAATCAGATTTTATTCAGAATGTGCGTCGCCATTATCGAACAACATAACCTAATTATAATGATGAGGAATTTTATACTCAAATACTCAAGTTTAATAACGAAATAAATATAATATTCTTAAAAAAGCTTTACATGGTTATTTTTGAACCCTTACATTGAAATAAACTAAAAAAATATTTTACACGTAAAAAACATAATTAGAAAAAATGTTGTTTATTTCTTCAAAACCCGGCTTATCAGGAAGCGCGTGAAAAATTTACACGAAATATATATATATATACACGGTAAAGTTGCATGCGCACCTACAATTTCTTTCATCAAGCCTAAATAAGGGTAAAATTTACGATAGGTAAAATATTATACTACGCATATGTATAACTCTGTTCGGATTTGTCAATATTTAATTTGATCAACTTCTTGCTAAAATATACCTGAAATAAGCTAAACGCTGTGTATGATCTGAATATCTGAGCTTTGAAGGACTCAATTATAATATGTTCATTCATCATTCACTCATCATCTGGCTAAAAGAGCTGTAATACTTGTGTTAAAGAACAAAATCTTTTTATGTAGAAGATATTCAGCTTGTCGTACAATTATTCAAAAATTATTCATCTTTTACGTTGCTATTACACAGCTAATAGCAGTATATTTTGTGCCCAAATTGCTTGAATAACGTCTGAGTAAGCGCCATATCAGCTATTTACAGTAGTTTTTTTCTGCAATTAGCTTCTATGACTGCTGTTAAACAAAAATTACTCAAAAGGTTTGTGCTGGCTGGGAAACCAATTTGTCGTCATATGTCAATCTAGTTTCTAGTCCAAAACTAACAGGCATTAACACACGTAAGTTTGATTAAATCGCGAACTATGAACAATGAATTCTAGTCACTTTTTACATGGATGGTTAAATTACGAAAGACAGTGAGCGCAAAGCGTGGAAACCAATGTAATTATTAACGTATGTATGTAATTAAATAAAAACACGGTGTACAGCCGTTTAGCTAAGCCGCGACGGTGTCAAACGGTGCATGAAATTCTAACAAAAACTCGGCAATTACTCGATATATCTCACATCACTTAGTTTTAATGACAGCCCTAGTACAGTTTAACACCTCGCTGACAGCGCTCCGTAATTATCGGCTTTTAATAGCCGTTACTCTGTTGTTTTTATTTTAATTGATGTTACACTAAAATGACGTGACGACACGACGCTGAAGCTTGGTACAAAATGTACATTTTAATATATGTGGACGATTTTAGCGGTACAACGTAACATGCATGTTTACACCGTGAAAATGATCATATGTTAGGCAGTAGAAATTGATTTAGTATTTACCGCTCGCGCTGTTTATGTTGAAGAAATCGGCCATTCTGGTGTAGGTATATTGTAATTATAGTTTTGTCACATTAAAAGTGCATATAGAAATTATATTTGAGATATATTTTAATTTTTGCCAAGTTTTACAATATTGATTGTATTTTAATCATTGATTTATAATTTCCTAAATTACGCACTAATTATATACGTGGGCAAGATATATCAAAGAAAAGCTCACAAATATTTCCTATAGACAAATTTAAACTTAATATAAAAAACACTACAAAAAACTTTTAAAAACTACTCAATAAACGGCACTCAACTCCACCCTTCTCTGATTAAGACACGCCAGAAAATGAAAGAACAACAGAACGCCTATCAAATATTCATAAAACTCGCGATGTATCACCGTTTAAATAATTAATCCACTAAAAAAAGTGTAAGAGAAACAGTGGGAAGTTATCATTAATACTAATAATAATTGGTGGGCTGTTATTTTACCCGTTTCAAACAACAAATTAGTGAATAATGAATGCGGAGTACCGCCCACGAAGCGTTCCCTACGATCCTTCATTTGTCTTTCGTACCATTTTGTATTTATTAATTTTTTAACGTTTTTTTTTTGTCTTCATTTCGTTTGTACGGAGTTGTGCCCTGTAATTATAGTTTACGTACCTTTAAATAGAGGCTTTAACTTGATAAGTAGTTGTTTGAAATTAGTAATTTATTTATCAGATGGGTTTTTGGTTTTTACTCTAGTAAATGGAAATGTTAAGTTGAGATTTGGTTGTACTAGAAATGATTGGTAGTTAGTTCCATGGTGGCTTAAAAATAGACATTTCTTTTGAATCACATTAATTTGTCGTATTCTTTTTCATACGTAGTCTTCCTACATATGCAGAAATTACACACAAGAATTCAACGCAGACACTAAACTTACTCTTCTTTAAAGTTACAAGCTAATAATAACTACTTACCTAACTGAATATAATAAACATTTCCTATCCCCGTTCAGTGATGACATTGGCACACTTACCACCGCCCCTCCAAACTGCAGCCTAATTAATAGCCCAGTACACTGACCTACTACAACTTTCCCATGAGTTTTCCTCCCCTCCACTAATTGCCAACCCTAACGAACCATCGGTTAACCCTGCAAACACCGACATGCAAATTAACCCTTTCTCTGCCGGCTGTTTGCGCAGTTTACACCGCGTTTATTGAATTAAAACGAACTGACTTAATAAAAGGGTTGAGGGATGATACTGTGTAAGGAGATTCTTGCTCCTTAATTAATGAGTTCGCCCCAAGGGCCCTGTGATTTGGTGAAGTTGTTTAATTATTGTAAAGGGTTGAGTTCGGCGCTAATGTGGGTTAATCGCTTCGTCTTTGTCTTGTGAGAACACCTGTTTGTTTGTTTAGGCTGTGGTTTTATTGATGTTTCAATGTGTTTTGTTTTTGTTTGCGTGTATTTGAACGTAGATATGTGGATACTTTGGCATTCGCTCGATACATTGAGCATCTTAAATACAGAAATATCGGAAATGGTGCTAAAAACGAAATTCTCAGATTGAGTTAGCGATAACGTTGTAAAAAACTCCATAAATTAAGCAAAAAAGTCATCAAATAAAAAAGAAACAAGTGGATTAAAATTAAGCACAAAAGAAAATCCCTGAAAAGGAAACTGCAATAAACTTCGAAGCAGGTTTAAGCCACAATTACCATAAGCAACTTCCTTCAAAACAGAACCCTCCCCCAAATCTGTGGTGAAGGTCCTAAAATCAGAAGTTTCCCAACAGGAAAAGCCAGGATTGTTCAAATGAGCGAGTGTCCGCCCGCCCATCCGCGTTAATTGCTTAATCGCGTCGTCGGGGGCGGATTTAATTGGCCTCAGCCTGACCACTTAAGCCCGTCCAGGGGCCGACAACTGCCGACAATTTCCGACAACTTCCGACAAGTTTGAGTCGGTAATTACAAGGCGAGATGTTTAATTACGCTCGGTCGCTCGCTCGGACACCACGGATTAATTACTCAGAGCAACTTCGCCCGAGGGTTCGTGTTGCTTACAAACGCTTTCCTTGACTTTGAGCTATTTGAATGGCTGAGAAATCGTTTGTTTTATTTTTATGAATAATTAACAAGGGGAAATGTTTAATGATATTGCCGCTTTGAAATTTTCATTTCAGTGATTTTTTGCGGTTACTTTGAGGTCAAGTTTTTTTTGGAATCGTCTGTTGTTTTAGCAAAAGTATTGCCTAATATGAATACATAATTATGGTTCCTTTTGCAAATAGCTTCAAAACTATGGCAAAACAGGCAAAACTTTATCGACACCAAAACTATGATCTACAATCTACATAATCCTCTCAGTATAAGACTCCGCATGTTTGGCCGCGTAAGTGCTAATTATAATTACGAGCTAGGAATGAGGATACGTCGCGTGGAGGCGGCACTTACTTACGCCGTCCACCGGACACCGAGCTCATTGTTTAATAGCTCTTAGTAGGTCACCCGCTTTGCCTATCCGATGAGGCATGCTTCCGAAACACTGGCCGCATGAATGGAATGCCAGATTATCTCGTGTTATGAAATCGTTTGTGGAAATATTTTCACACGATATATGTAATTACCATATCTATGCTGTATTTTGAAACTGTTCCACTGTGGGTATGGTTGAGAAAATGAGTTTATTTATTTTTGTACATACTATACATATGTTGTGAACGGGAAGATGAAATAAGTTTTTGTCCCATTTCGCTAGTGTCCTTAATCATATTGTCCAAGAGATGTAGTTACAAAGAGTATAGGAATCATCTTAGAAATTGTATTAGTCATGTAGCTAAAAGCATCGTTAGCGTTGCGGAGACTTCGACGTTCTCCTCACATAAAGAAAATAGCTCAGCAATTTATATCGAAGAAAGCACAGTAAAAAGCCTGACACTAAATGAATTACTTACCGTATTCGCAATCTATAAAACCAATGAGATATCGATGAAATAGAAGCCAGCGGGAAAATTAAAGAAATCTGAAATTGATCACAGCAAACACGTAATTTAATATCAATCAAGCGGTTCGCTAGAAAATTACTTGAACGAGAAAATGAAATTAAAAGAATCACGGATGCTAACAAGTCTCGATTACAAATTAAACAGACTGAGTGTCAGCGCGATGCTGCTGATTTAAGGAGATGAAAAAGAATCTAATTACAAGGAGACTCCGTAGCCAGTCTTTAATTGAGAACTTTCCACCCCCGCCGCTGCCCGCACCCCCGAGCGCTCCCGCGTCCTGTTTGCATTTCCCCCTAATCGCGCTCCGGCGTCGATTACATTTTTTTTAACATTTTTTAATTTCGTTCGAGCTTTTAATTTTCTTCGCGCGCGCCTTTTCTTTTATGCGGCGTTTTTCTTTTCCGTTCGCCGGGCGATATTTCTCACCGCCATTATACCCGCCGTAATGAGATTTTCTTTCATTATGTTTAATCTCCCGATTAATTCAAATGTTAATCTCCTTTTTCCACGTAGCTTTTTATGGATTAAACGTTACCGTAGCGAAATGCAGAGGCGTCGCAATCAACTACGGATTTCGGGCGCGACATTTAAAAATAATTAAGAAACGTGACGCTCTTCCGGCCGGTGGGAGCGTGGTAGCTACCAGCGGGTGGGTGTCCGAGTGAGATCGGCTCGCCGATTAGATCGTCAATAATTTAATTCGCAACAAATTCAAAACGCCGGTCCGCCCCCAGATAGGTGCGTCGAGACGTGTCCGGAACGCCAATGGCGAGTCCAGGAGTCGGCAAATTGAAAACACCTCCGGCGCGGCTGTAAACACGTCACGTGATTTAGGTTTTAATCAAGTAGGGACGCACCGCCCCGCCGTAATTGTGACAAATCCTCTGTTTGTCCGAAGAAACTTTTAACTCGGCGGCGGAACGGGGCCGGAACGGCTCTTCGCACGTGCCCGAAGAGGGAGACGCTTTTTTGTCGACACATGTGCTCCCTTCCCTCCTCCTCGCCCGTTCGGGCTCTTGATTAATTTTTAATATTTTTTCTTCCAGTTCACGTACGCAATTTTCACTTTCCCGCTTAGACAGCGCAGTTTCGATCCTCTCTGTTTGAAATAGTGACGTCACGCACTCTCAGTAAATCTATTAGCTCCGCTCTAGTTGCCGCGCATAGATACGTAGTACGGTTGCATCATATGCAGACTAACATTCTTTCGTCTAGTTAGCGTTAATGCGCGTCGCTTGTTAGTATTAAACGTTTATTTCGCCCGCGCTACACCTACATACCTCATTAACGAATTAGCAAGACTTGCAATTGTCGCACTTAACGCCAGTAATAAAGTCAATAAAGATTAAGCTGGAAGACGCGACGTTTGTACCGCAGATTTTTTTCCTGTTCCCATTAAAGGCACTTAAGAATTAAGTGGCATTTAACGCAGTATTTTTTTTCAACAATGGTGTGTGTCAATCTCACAATACATTATTGATGACTGAAATCCACTGTAGTATGTAGAATACAGGCGGATTGTCGCTTCTGTGCGATCGCTTCAGTAATCGGAAGAGCGCGCATTGTGTCTGTAATCTGTCGCAATTATCGCGTGGCGCATATCCCGATTAGACGCGGCGCGACGGCAATTAGGTCGGCGGACACACGCGTTAACCTGCGCAATGAGGATACGCCTAAACACTGGCTCGTTGTGCCAAAACGACCGACGTGCGCTTATTAACGACCTCAAAGCTAATGGAAAAAATAACCTCCACCAGCGATGAATGGTCAGCATACACAGCCATCTCCCCTATTTATAAATCACATCCGCACTCTTTGTAAATTCACGTTAGCAGCCCACCCCTCCCGAGTTCAAAGAGTGCGCCGTCCGGGGCAATGTCCAAATTATAAATTCGCATTAGATCGGACGCGCACGGTTCGTTTACCATTTCATTTTGGTTCAATATCGCCACTCTACTTTGTTCCACACACTCCCCTTGCCCCCGCTCACCCCAGCGCCTTAAGACGCCGGGAAATATCTGCGTTTTAAGCTATATTTCTTTCATCCCTCATTTTTGCAGTTCGTAGCAATCTGAAATCCAACACGTCCCCCGCAGGGGTCTCCTTCCTCCTCGGGTGGCGACCCCCTATTCTTGTACCCGGATAAAAAAAGCGATATCTATTTATAAAATGTACGCACGCATATACGTGGCGTGTGTGGACGCAGCATTAGCGTATGTGTGAGTGGTCGGGGCTGCGTGTGTGCGTGGCCCGCTCATTTGCAAACCGTCTCCTGAGATAACGTCCTCTAGTCGGTTATCCCGTTCTTATTGCCTCCATCTTTCCTTGATTGCTGTGTGTGTGGAAAACTTTGGAGCTCTCTCACTGATGGAAATTGATTTTGTCGCTGAAAACGAAAAAGTTAGAATACATCTTATTTAGAGACGAGTTGTTGTTGTTAAGTCTTTCAATGTTTAGCAAAAAAAGGGAGCCTTTGTTCAAATGTTTTAAATTGGCAAGTTGCTTCATAAGGCTTTTAATAATTAAAAAGTAATCGCGAGCAAGAGTATGAAGCGGAGAACTATTCTAAATAAGTAATCGGATGGCGCTGGGTGGCGCGGCGGCGGCGGTGGTGGAAAGCGACGGCGCTCACGTATGAACGTAATTATAAAAATTGAAGGCAACTCGAGACCCACTCCTTGGGTCTCTCCCTCGCTCCCGCAGCGCCGTGCATTTTTTCGTACATATTAAAGTCCCCGCCGCCCGCTGCCCGCGTCACTTCGCCCCGCGACTCCTCTTTTTAATCGATTTTCCCGACACAAGGGGTGAGTCCTCTGGGGTGAATGTAATTTTTTATGCGTTTTTTTCGAAGGAGGAGACCGTCGCCGGAGGTGCCATTACGCCACGGCTTGTTGAGAATATTTTAATTATAAAGCATTAGCGAGTTTTATGATACCACTCGAATATATAAACGATCGAGAGCTAAAGTAATTAAATATTTGAATGCGGTGAGATTTCCGCGGGGAGTTGGAGGAAGCTGGGATAATGGACGCGGAGCTCTGTCCGCCAGCGCGTTAATATGATGGATATAAAATTCGATGAAATTATTGGTTAATGGTCTCTAGAATTGCTTTGGGGTGTGAAGCGATGTTTCAGCATTTTCACGTAGAAAGTCCATTTGTTTGATGGTTCCTTTTGTAGAGTAGAATAATTAATTCTTGTTTACATTCGAGTAGTTGCTACTTCTTAATGTTTTTTGTATCCTGTTAGTTGACACAGGCCGGTGGCTGATTGATGACTCGAAGCAGTCGAGTCGACCGCTCCCTGCTTCCCTCCATCCAACGATTATCGCTTTAGATTGCGAGACAGTTTATTTGTTCAGCAAAAAATAAGGTTTTTCAATTGGCTCCTTTTGTGATAGCATCTGTTTCGTTCATTCGTCTTAACTGGGACCGTACCTACAGGTGGACTCAGATTAATTAGGACCCTTGCCAAAAAAAAACAAACTTTTTCAAGTATCACCCATTGATATGACTACATACACAGTATACTCTCGTCCAAGTTATAACTACGACCAACTAATCTGTCCATTATCATCTTTGTTATGACTTAAGACTTGAGACATATGATGAGTGAACGTGTACGACCGACGTGTACAATACTAATTCGATTACCGCAGCAAGTGTAGACGTACAAAGCCGATTCACGTATTTACACTGGTACAGGCGACGAAAGAAAACGACTGACACCTAGGGTTTCATGCACTATCGACTTAGGGGTGTTAGTGTGCCCATTTGTTGTGTAAGTGGGTTATAATGCCTCCTGATATATACGAGCTATTTATATTTCCCGTATATTTGTGTCCCGTTGTGGATGTAGTACCTACCTATTATAATTATTTGCATGTAGGGTTACACGTCTTAGTTCCATATGAGCTTGCACTATTAGGTATGCAAGTTCTGCAAAACAAAAATTTTGTCACATGAAAATCCTTACGTAAAGCACATTCATATGTCTAAATATATCCTACATTAAAGTCTCTTAACATACTATAAACACAGTACATCACAACCGTCTTCGTTACACGCAACGACACAGAAAGCATTCCTCACTAAATAATTGCCATGCACAAGATCAATCTCATACGTTTCCCTGGACCTCATTGTACAAACAAGGAGCCAAGTTCAAGTCTAAGGTCCGTTAGTCTAATTGCTCGGACATCCCGGACAGTGATGGGACGGACGCCTGTCCGGCCTGTCGGCCTGTCCGGGAGAAACGCTCTCGGAATACACTGCTCCGATAATGTTTAGCTTTGTGGCAAGATTGATTTGGTGATAGGGCGTTATGTTAATTTGAGTGCTTACGTTCTTGGAGTATGGGGAAAGGTTTTTTTTAGATAAATGGTTCTAATGATACAATAATATTCTGCATATAATAATGCATATTTCTGTCGAGTCTTAGCGTAAGACACTAACTTGCCCTCCTCATCTACGCCATTCAAATCATTCCTAAACTCGCTACCGTCACCATCTACGACTAACACGTCAGATACCACCAGTTTCCACGTCCCACTTTAATTACCATCCATCAAGCATTGCTGGACTGCATATCTCGGGATCAGACACCGAACCGTCCAATACGGGTCCCGATAATTGATGTTGTTAATATACGTCGATATTTGGGGGACAGGTCCAGTGACTGACTTGCGAAAAATGGGTTCGTGTTTGTGGGTGACTTGATATTGTAACACTGTTTTGTACGGATTTCATTTTTGAAATATTTGTTCTGAAATGGAACTAATTTTTGGAGGTTTAGGATTTGAAATTAGGAGAAAGCGTCTTCAAAATACCTAGGTATAGACTCTCCAAAGGTGTCATCCTTATTATTAAAAATATTATCAATCCAGCTTCAAATATAGTAACAATACACCTTAAATATGGTCCAATTAAAAAAAGAAGACACTTAATCCCTTAAATGGGAGTTGACGCAATGCTCAAAACTCAAGCAGTTCCAACGAAAGTCTGCATAATGCGTTGTATAGTCCAATAATAGCATCCTTAATGAGATGTAAATGAGCGAAGAAATACCCGACTCAGGCCGTTATAATAACACGTAACGACCTACAAGTCCGGATTAAGAAGCCCTTTGACTTAAACTTGCCCACCGGACCAAGTGGACGACCTAACCACGAGAAACTCAACGGATAATCAACTTTATCACTCGCTACAAAGGTCTAATTTAAATCGTAGATTTGGAATCGTTAGGTGCGATGTGTGGTCGTGTTAGCAGCACAATAGTGTGGCTATTTTGAAACTAATTGGCAGAAAGGGTTGCGAATTAACGTCAGGGCCAACGTGTCGTGGCAGCCGGCTTTGTGCCACCGACGCTTGATAAATAAGAATAGGAATTATAATAATATTAAGACAGATTATCTTACAGGGATTATGGAACCTAAGGCGGATGTGTAAAACGTTCCTAAGCCGTTTACTGAATAAATTATATCAAAACGGTTTGCCTTACAAATAAATAACAATGTATCCGTCATATACGTCTGTCAATACCAAATGCGACCTTTTACTTTGTCCTACATTAGAACAAATGCTAAGCTCGCTCAATTAGCTTTTGAATTCCACTTGAGCCATGTACGGTGTTCATTACCATTAGAGGGAACATGACATACGTATGAGCAGTCCCTAAGGCCTCATTACACGAAACACGACCGACCAATCACCCAAACGATTGTTAAGAGTCTGATTGAAAGCCGCACGGTTTCGCACGGGATTGTTCGAGATACCGAGCCGCGATTAAGGCCGGTATCGCATCACCGGAATGGTTACGAACTCAGATCGCCTATCGAATGCAGTGAGCGTTAGAAGATACGACTTTTTGTGAGTTTTTCATTTAGTATGCCTTACTTACTTTGACTTTATTTTTTTCAATATGTAAGGTAATGTTACTTAAAGTCAGTGTGCAGGATAATTGAAAAATAAATTTTACTCATTTGAGGACTAAGTAAAAGCATAGCTAAAGAATTCATACAAATAAAATTTTTGATAAGCAAAATTCGTTTGCCAACTATGAATAAAATGAGTTGAAATGACGTAGACGGTACATAACTATCTGTTAGTTCTTTGTTCTCGAGTTCATCGTGAAGCACCACTTTAAGCTTCGCTGCTCGTTCCCCGATATAAAACTCGATGGCGACTCAAAAGCTATGTATTATGCATTCGTGAATATAAGCCGCATAAAGCAGCGTCCGAATCAATTACAGAGCCGGGCTGGGCTCGTTAGAAACGCATCACGCATGTACAATCGCGTCGCAGTAAGGTAAACACTGTTTATCTGGTGCTAACCTATTCCGAACAATGGGACTCCCAATTTGGGCCTGCGGGACGACGAGATCGACTGATCATGTTTTACTTTTCGTCTCCATGTATTTGCAACGTTGACTTTATCTTTGTTTAATGTAAACAATTTATCGATGAATAACGAGACATGTTACGTATTTACAAAAATACAAGGACAAAGTTGAAAAAACGTGTAAAAATTGTGGCTCGGTCGAAAGGTCAGTTCACGGCTGCGGGCCGACCCTCGGCCCTCGATGTAAGTGGATTAACCCCTTTACAACGCGCCCGAGTGTCACACGAGCGTGTGTCGACAATGTCGATATTTGATGCTCCGCGATGCGATTTAGCAATCCCCTTAGCTATATGATATGTAGACAGATGCAGAATACTAACACGTGGCGTTAATGACGCTAATTCTTGATTATCTCATTATAGAGAATATAGTTTTAACGCAGATTTTTTATTTTGTTACAGGACCTAGTGTCAACCCCGCAGCTCTTCAACCACAACCGCAAGGCTTAATAGTGGAGACGGGGAACGGCGCCAGCGTGCTGCAGCTGCCCGCGAGCACTCTGGAGCAGATCCGGCACATCGCGGGGGACCCGGGCGCGTCCACGCTGCGCCTGCCGCCGCCCGCCACCGAGGCCCCGGCCGGCGCGCGCGAGCTGGACTTCGACCTGTGCTACGTGTGCAAGCACTGCAAGGTGGCGTTCCCGTCGCCGGCGCCGCTGCAGGCGCACCAGGCACGCTCGTGCTACGTGGGGCGCGAGGCGGCGCGCGGCGTCATCCGCGTGGTGCAGCCCGCGCTCGAGTGCCGCGCCTGCCCCGCCGAGCGCTTCCGCACCGCGCTCGAGTTCCGCCGCCACGCCGAGACTGAGCAGCACCTGCGGAACTGCATGCCGCAGCCGCAGCTAGTGCAGCAGCCAGAGACCCTCACGCACGAGATGGAGGATGTAGTGAACCAGATCACGCTGCTGGCCGCCCGCGCCGCGCAGGAGACCGCTCCACCCAAGGACCCGAACGCCAACTTCTGCGCGCCCGGGCCACGCTTCCAGCCTCCCGGCGAGCTCCCCCTGGCGAGCGCCGGACACTAATCCTACTCTGAAGAAATGTATAGTTACTATCTATTAGAGCCCCTCGCTCTCTCCGTTGTCCGACAACGCAGCAGTTCACTATTAGCTCTTAACGCTTCTTTTCGTTGATGAATGTCGCCGCAGAAGCGGCACTTTCCTAGTTATATTTAAAGCTTGTAGTTGTTTAAGTATAGGTTAATGGGAGTCCGGCGCGGCGGTTGTCGCGTGACGGCCGCCGCTCGCCGCTCCGCCGTCGCCGCGCACTGGGACGCGGCGGCGGCAGCGCCCCGGCCGCGCCGCGCGCCCGCACTTCATATCATACGTTAGACAGGTTTTATTATATACGTTTATCGTTGCGGCAGCGCGCGCGCCGCGGTTGGAGTCGCCACACACTCTTAACATCAATTCCCAGGAAAGCAAGTTCCTATCTTTATGGCATATAATATTATCGATATTGATAATTACGATTTAATTATTGTTTAAAGCTATGTAATACATACATATAATCGTTCTAATTTTAGGCATAGATACGTTCTCGTAAGAAGTTCCTGACGCATCGTAAATGTATGGAGATATATATAGTGATATACGTATATGATTTTTTTAAACATGAAGCGAAGTTAGGTACGTATGTTAGGCAGTAGAGCGGTCGTCCTCTCTCGCGGGTTCCACGCTCAGGAAACGGCGTGAACTCACGCACACGCAACTGATCTACATGGAAGTACCTCGAGTATTATGTTGTGCGGCTGTCGCTCGCACGGCGCCGCATCGCGCCCTACATGCGATGTGTAAGCACCGCGCGACTCAGAGCTTCTAGCGCGCAGAGCCGCCCGCGGAGACGCGACGACACCGCGTAGGCTTATTGGTAACACTTAATTATAATAATTATTATCGTAGCAAACTTTTCCAAAACGAACGAACTCGAAACTCGGGCTGCGCGCTAGCGCTCAGCCTACCTCGCAAACAAGTGAGTTTATTTTGGAACTAAGTGTGATTCTTGAATTTTTATTGATATTGTAATGATTATTAGTAGTGGCGTAAGTGAGTCCAGTGTCCGAAGGCGTGGGGGGCGGGGGGCGGCGGGCGGGCACGTCTCGCCCGGCGCCTCCAGCTTCGACCGCTTTACCGAGTGCGTGGAGTCCCTAATATTTTCGATGGCACAGATCACGTTATTAAAAATATTTTACATA
Organism: Helicoverpa armigera; assembly: GCF_030705265.1. Lineage (NCBI taxonomy): Eukaryota > Metazoa > Arthropoda > Insecta > Lepidoptera > Noctuidae > Helicoverpa > Helicoverpa armigera. Next base: position 4,989,512 of record NC_087130.1, on the reverse strand, counting down.
TTTACATTTTATCTAGCGGAGTGTACTACAATATTTTATCTACGAGTGGATCCTACTACAACATTGAGTTTGTTTTTTTATAAAGTGCAATGTTTTATTCCACCGGTTGCCGGCGGTCCTTGTTATGTGTATACATGCTGGTGTGTGTGCAATGTGCCGATGCTCGAGCGCGCCCCCTCTCTCCGCGACTACTCCCAGCGGCGTCTGGGGTTACACCTCAAGGTTAATATTGTCAAAATTACATTTGGAAATGAAATAGATTTTTATATATAATGATATTCGAGTCAACACCAGTAAAGATTACATTGTAATATTTATCAGTCGACACGCGAGAGGTACAGAGAGAGGAGACGGCGCGTGGTCGGAGGCGGCGCGCTCGAGCGCTGTTAGTTCGCGAAGGCGCGCGTCTACAACACAATTATTTTGTTTGATTAGTATTTAATATGATTGGTTAGGCGCCACCGCACGTGACGGCGAGATATTTATTTTGATTGGTTTGTAATCGGGAGTATATGTACGTGTAAGTTTGAGTTAGAGTAGGTGGACGTGTGGGTAGTGCGATGTTGTGTCTCCGCGCGGCGAGAGCCCGCGGAATGAATCATGGTTCCTATGTATATTTCAATATTATCGCATCTAGAGTTTCACTATACTTTCCGAATACAAATTTTAATATTTAAGATTAATTCGGACTAGTCTGTTGTGTCTGCTGCTAGAGGTGCCGCCACGGCCATGTTATTTGTTTCTTTGTATAATATCGTTTACTTCAGACTTGTCGAACTCTCATGTATATTTTATTTATTTCTGTTAATAGTGAAACCTTTTGTGTAGAATTTTGAAGCCCTCTAGATATTACATAATGTTGGTTACGAATATTAGTTTATGATCGTAAAAAGGTAGCATTCAAAGCCTATCATAGTTCCTAATACTGTATTGTAATACTAAAATTATTTTAAAGTTCTTTACTAGTAAAATATACCGTTCCTACTATTTTAAATCTGTGACAAGATGTTAAATGTATACACGAAGTAAAAGTCAAGATTCACTTTCAATTTTGTTGGTATGTTAACTGAGGTGTTCTTTAATTGTAATTTATTTTTGGTACAGTTGAGAAAAAGTCCTTATTAACTAATTGTAAAACTAAAGTCTGTTATACATTGTATCTCTACACGGATTTTTTTGGAAATCACTTGACTAAAACAATGGGAATTTTCTCTGATTGTACCTGTATTAATGTTAATGTATAATTTATGATACTTTACATACATAGTTGAATGTGAAACTGTCAACTGACTAGCTGATTTGGTAGCAATTAGTTTAAGTTCGTCCGCATGACGTGTGCGTAGCAACACTCTACGCGCGTGCTACGCGCCTACGACGCATGCCATCCGTAGCCGACAACAGATTACGAATACATTGTCAAGTGTAAATGGTAAAAATAAACTCAAAGTTAGTTTATCAGAATCTGGAGTTTCATTTATTCCCTTATTGAGGATAATCCTAGATATTATAAATATGAAATAACAATACTACAATAAAAATAAAATGCCAAGAAAATTTCGTAGCACTTGCTACGATTACAAAACAAAATGTAGACTTCTTAGAGCTCTTTGAATATAATCAATAAAATTAACAATCTAATATGCATACATGGTGTAGATTGCAACAACATTGCATGCACATTATAATATAAAAAGTAATAAAGCACACTGAAGACTAAAAAGTCGGCCGACAGTTTACACAATAGTTGGCAAATATATTTATTTGAGAAGATCTTGATTCCAATCAAAGTTTTCAGTCGGTCCGGTATCGTCTAAATACTGATCTCTGTAATGTGTGTGTGGCCATTCATCTCCATACTGTTTTAAGAGCCCAAACAAACTATCGGCCGACTAAAAGTATCTAGTGTGCGGGTAAGTTAACTGTACAGTAATGGAAATAATTTTAGGTACATAGTTACAAATTTTTAATCAAGAGAATTGTTGTTTTCAATTTTAATACTACTTTACGATTAATGCTCATGGCCAGTGAGTCAGTAACAATTATGTTGTTTAAATTACAACTTTATGATGTTTATGAAACATTACAAGTAAGTATTTTCTTTAAATTAGGCGCTAAAAATTTTTCTTGGATTAAAAGTAAATGAATGGCCAGTAAGTATATAATTAGGAAATGGTAATCGTAATTAAATTATATTTAAATTATATAAACTTCTTTGTTATTATTGCCGAATAAATAACCATTCAAAGCATCTTACTTCTGAATCAGCTATTTAAAATGCCTGAATGCGATTCAATGATGGCAAAGATATCAAAAAGGATCAAGATTGAAGCATACTTACACGAATAAAGTCAACACAAATTACTTATAAGTGTCAAATAATACTCAATAAATATTAATAAACAAATATAATTCCGAGTCAAACCTGACGATCGTATAACAAGTTATTTATGTCAATAGGCTGTCATTTGTAGACAAACCGACAAGTCAATCGAGTCATGTGTATCGAGTACATATGTATCGAGTAGGTATCGAGCATCGGGTGGACAAGTGAGGTAAATAATCATTATAGGAGTCAAAACAATTGATAAGTTGAAGTGTACTTGTCAGGACTGTAAGTAATGTGTGGTATAGTAAGTATGATATGATACTAGACTAACTAAACTATAATATACCTAATTAGTCAAAAAGACTAGTAGCACATTTTTAGAGGGATAGTGATTGACAACTAATAAAATAGTAAGCAGTTATGTAGGTAGTCCCTATCCAGAAATATGAAGCATGCTCATGCTGTTTTCTTAGCGAATTTGGAATTAAAATAATACCTACATGCCAAAATATTTTTCAATTCACGACACTGTTAAACATAAGATTCCTTGACGACATTAAATAGATAAATTGTACCTATCAAAAATATTCATGAATCGTGAATAGAAAAATATTTCAGTATTAGAGTATCCTATGGAAGTCGTGGTGGCCAAGTGGGCAAAGAACCAACCTCTCGAGTATGAGGGCGCGGGTTCGATTCCAGGTCAGGCAAGTACCAATGCAACTTTTCTAAGGTTGTATGTACTTTCTAAGTATATCTTAGACACCAATGACTGTGTTTCGGATGGCACGTTAAACTGTAGGTCCCGGCTGTCATTGAACATCCTTGACAGTCGTTACGGGTAGTCAGAAGCCAGTAAGTCTGACACCAGTCTAACCAAGGGGTATTGGGTTGCCCGGTTAACTGGGTTGAGGGGGTCAGATAGGGCAGTCGCTCCTTGTAAAGCACTGGTACTCAGCTACATCCGGTTAGACTGGAAGCCGACCCCAACATAGTTTGGGAAAAAGGCTCGGAAGATGATGAGTATCCTATGGAATAAGGCATTTACTATGGGACACGGGCAAAACCGCAAAAAAAGCTGCTAAGCCTGCAATAATTTGAGACGCAAAAATAAGCAAATATCTAAACTTAAAAGCTTTTGCGTGAGTAATAAAATTAAATGTTACTAAATTGGACTAATTTACATACAGGTAAACTGTAAATTAAAGAAACTAATCAAAATATAACAGAAAAGTCCATAGATAGACATATCTTAAATATATAATATCCTAGGTCTATAATAGCGCCCAGATATGTATCTACGCTTTTTACTACATAAATTTTATAATACACACGTTTTCATAAAAAAATATTTTCTTTTTATAACTTGCATAACACACATACATATAATAAAACAGGTATGACATTAATAGTTCCGTCACATGCCAAGTTTATCTATCTTAAAACAATAAAATATCATTGTTTATATAAATCACCGATCACTGCCACGGTCTACTTGAAGAATCTGATGTATTTCTAATTTCTGATATTCCTATACAATAACGTCGGATGGCATTTAGTTATTTCACCGCATTATAAATACTGAGCATAAAATAAACTCAAGAAACTGAAGAAAATTGAATTTTATATCGTTTTATAATCTTTGTGAGTTGAAGTAATCTAGAAGTTTAATCCCAACTTAATTCAGCTTGTGGCTAGACTTAGTAAGTCTTTCAATTTAGAGCTAGGTGCAGTCTTTGTAGAGCGTTCTAAGATGGCTGCGACTACATGGACCTTAACGATGTCATTCTACAAGCATTTTACTACTAAACACTTGAAAGACGTAGAAAGGTACAAGCTGGAAAAAGTTCAAAAAATAAAACAGTACATTACCTTAATCTGAAGAAAACATCTAATCAAAACATGAATTCGAAAATGGTAACGACACGCGAAAAATCACGCAACATAACCAAAAGGGCCTTTCAAACAAACATTGACACACGTTTATGCAAAAGAAAAGGAATCGGGAGGCAAACATTTATTACCAAAAAGCACGATATAACGAAGGCAAACTATCTGAAACGACGTCAAGTTCAAAAAGCCGCACGTCGCCGTCGCGTCTCTAATCACGCTGTTTGAACAAAAATGTATAAAACAACCCTTAGCCGCTTCGATTGGAGAAACTGTCACATGGCTGGATGCAAAGGGGATCTCACTAAGTTATTGATTATATCGGAATAAGTCGCTCGCGGGGTCTATCTCCTCACACCCCGCCACCCACAGTCGGGGGGTTACGATATATCGGCCGCATTATTTTACATATATGAGACATAGTTGCAGCCAGTAATTTTCACTGTTATTGTATCGTGCGGGTTATCTTAAATTGGATTTTACTTTTGGTGTTTGGGATTTGATGGTGATGTTGGACTCAAGTTATTATAAAGGTACTATGAATTTTTAGAGGTAGGTACTTTTTCTTTCTTGGTAAATTAAAAGAGGAGTGGAAGACTTAATATTCATGACATCTTGAAACTTTTACGTTAAAGTAAAGCTTTTTACCATTTCGTAACCGAATACTTGGAAAAGCACACACAGAGACAAACATAACCCATCCTACTCGCAATAAGTCTTAAAACAAAGGGGTAGTAAGAGTACCATAAAGCCCTTAAGTTAAATAGCTCTTGAAGAACTTTTATGATTACCTCACGACCATGAATACAATACATATCATAAGAACAATCTTAAATAAGGGACATAAAAAGTTCGAGAGCTAGTATTTATACTGTTCTACGGCTATAAAGAAATTGATGACGTAATTCCCTAGCCCTTATTGGCCGTATTACTCGAGTGTCATGTCTAACTCGTAGTTAGAAAGTTTGTAACAACAAACTAAGTTAGCGTTACAAAATCCATAAGGTGGCAAGGTCACGCCAGGTGAACAACAACATTTATTTATACTTTTGATATCTGAGGCAGGATTCTTTTTGCGAGTTTGTCTAGAATATACAACTGAAAAATGAGTGTTCAGCAAAGTATTCAGACGCTTTGTGAACTAGATTCCGTTTGACTAATGAGTTCTAGAATAGTTTATCATTATAATATTGTACGAAAGTTGGATGAAGGATATACAGTAAATTGGGACGAAAAAGCGTAGTCGAAAAAAATACCCCCAAAAACAAACAATAGCTGATGATTGGAATAATATCGTATGTAAATGGCGAGCTCGAAGGAGAAAGCAAGTCGGGCGCTACTAAATCGTATTGCAATATCGACGAGGACATATGAGGAGGCGGCGATCAGGGAAGGCGCGGGTGGCAGCCAACCCTTCACGCGTTCACGCCAAATCCTTAACGCGCGATTTAAAAAAGAAAACTAACGGCTGAGGGCGGCGCGGGCGGGGGCCGATTGAGATGGAAATGCCGATTGTCCCGATCGTCGGATCGGTGCCGCTAACTCCAGTTATAACGATGGCGAGAGAATTTTAATGTGCCACCATTTTGGCGCAATGCTCAAATTTTACGACCACCGAGTCATTATGAGGGAAATTATTGGCGCTCTGATTGCTTTCGCTGTGATAAAAATTCTCAAGTCGGCAATAAGGTGGAACTAATTCCGAGTTAGATTGAAATGGCGCTTACCTAATGGAATTAGGTACATAGTTAATGCTGCGGTGACCCGCTCTCCGAGCGGAGCGCTCCGATAAAATATTATCTCATTATAATAAGAATCTGTAATAGTATTGTTTATTAAATTGAAACAATTTTCCATTACTCGTTGGGAATTGAAATTGGATTATTCAATTATCTGTTATGCCAATAGCCATGTATTCTAAAAGTCTTTTGTTTTACAACTGAATTAAAAAGTTGATTACACGACTGTAAGCGAATCTTTATAATAAACCCGTGTTTTGTGGTTTAAACTTTCAATGCCTTGCGTATGAAACAGACGCCAATTATTTGATTTCTATTGGTCACGGTATTCGAATGGAGCCTCGCATAAAGTACCTATAAGTTGATATTGCCCTTAGGTACAAGTACATAATGTTGCATCATGTAAGCATTTTCTTTGTTATAGATTTAAAAACACAAAGCATCCAAATGAGAGATTTCATCACCATATTAAAAAAAACACGCTTAACAAACAAATAGCATCACAAAATGCTGGCAACATCACTTGATAACACAATAAAGGAGCGCTCGCACAAGATATATTACTATTCAACTTACTTAAAACTCGGAGTCCATCAAAAGTTTTGAACAAAGCTTAAAAGTTAAAAGAAAATATCCGAGTCAGGTGGAGTCTCAGTTGAATAGAGAAAGTTTGGTGGCTCAGCGTGATTAATGAGCACCCTGTGTTTATTCCGAGCATTTCCAATGAGGATTAGATGGTAGACGCCTCTCGTCGTTTGATATTTAGATATTGGGGGCGAGTGTTTTCTTACAGTACCCGAATAAAAATAGAACCCTCAGAGGAATTTTCCGGTGGTAAATTGAGACTATGGTTTTACTTTTTTGGAACACTGTATTTTTTATTTGTAAGATAACACTGCAAAAATTTTAGTCGGTAATAGTTTGATAGGGCTCATAAATCAGCATGGATATTAATTGTAATGCGTATACATTACATTACAGCGATCAGGTGTCTGACTTAGATACTAAAAAGATTGATTTAAAATAAAAAATCGGTAAAAAAAACTTTTAAGTTAAACGGTTTTATCTTATGTGTACTGAAAACTAGAAAATAAAAAAATAGTTACTTACCTGTCAACCTACGTAGGTGGTCCCGGTCATATTAGACTAAAATAAAAACGTGGGGCCCATTAACTATTGCTGTAGTACTTTCTTCTAGAGGTATAATAGGTGTGGATTGCATCGACTTACTATAATCGTAACTGGAGATTTTGACAATCAATAATCAGCCGTAGCGGCTTCACCAGCGAACGCCGAGCTCATGATCTACCAAAGTATAACGATATGCTTTGCCATAGGTAGGATTTCACAGGGGCCCCACGTTTTTATTTTAGTTTAATATGACCGGGACCACCTACGTAGGTTGACAGGTAAGTAACTATTTTTTTATTTTCTAGTTTTCAGTACACATAAGATAAAACCGTTTAACTTAAAAGTTTTTACCGATTTTTATTTTCTAGTTTTAGTATTTAATGAAAATGCCTACCGAATATTCCTCATTCTATCTAATTCATTTAGTGCATCATTATTACACGGTCTCTTACCTGAAAATTTATTACAATCCAATTCCTCAATACATAGCCCTTCCAGATACTTTTTTTTGTAACAACTCCAAAAATCATCACATGACCTCTCCTGCTGTGGGTCAGCAGCGGTGAGGGAGTGCCAGACTCTTGACTAAAAATCGTTTTGTTCCGTCGTAGGCCTTTTATGTACCAGGGCCGCGGTAACTCTTTCGAACAATCTCGCAGCCTAGGCAGGCCTTGGCCCTGTTGGGCCCCGCTGGAGTTACTGACAGTTTTCTACTTGTGAAGCCCTTTCATTTGATACCCATATTGGTGGGATTGATAAAAAATTGTTATCAGGCATTTGGTAGCGGCGGCCATCTTAGATTTCAATTTTGCATAGTAAATTGTATTCTACTTGTTGAGACCTTTCATTTGATACCCATGTTGATGGGATTTATAAAACCTAAGTTATCCGCCATTTTGTAGAGGCCGCCATCTTGGATTTTAATTTTATATAGTACATTGTATTCTACTGGTTGAGAACTTTCATTTGATACCCATATTGATGGGATTGATAAAACCTACGTTGTCCGCCATTTTGTAGCGGCCGCCATCTTGGATTTCAATTTTTTATAGTATATTGTATTCTGCTTGTTGAGCCCTTTCATTTGATACCCATATTGATGGGATTGATAAAATCTACGTTATCCGCCATTTTGTGCCGGCGGCCATATTGGATTTACAATGTTATTGATATTACTATATTGTATTGTCATCGGAATAAAAGGTGTATACAAAATTTCAGATTAATCGGTTGACAGGAAGAGGGTGAAATTTGAATTACTAAATTTGACCCAAGAATGAATAAATAAAACAAACGGGGTGAGCTAAATAAAACCGTTTAATAAAAATGGCGATCAACCATTGGGCCAACTATCGGACGAAAGTTCAGTCTTTAGTGCGCTAGGCGTTGACTCTCAGATTTGGTAACTATCCACTTCTAGATAAAATATAATGATCATGTTCACGTGCATATCAGTACTCAATGAAGGTCTCTTTCAAATTAATGATCAGTAAATATGACTCAACAGAGCTTACCCCCGCTAAGTCGCCAAGTTTGTACGTACATCCACTTGGATGGTACGTAAGGGTGCTCACGTTGTGTGTAAGTTTGTTTTATTCCTAAGAAGGGTTGGTCTAATTTACTATAGGTTTAATGAACTGTTTTTGGTGAGAAAACAAATGGTAAATTAAGAAATTGAATATAAGTACATATTTATATTTTTATTTAAAAGTGGTAAAATATCTTTGACGTGTATCGAAAGATTGGAAAGAATGTTCAAATACGTTCTTCTGAAAAGTAGGACTGGTTTGGAAGTGTTGTACATCTCAAAAGCTGAAATGTGAACATTGAAATTATTAATGATCCCATGTAGACAAGACTGCTGATATTGAAAAATTCTGTAAAAAATTAACACGTAGTTAATATTGATGTTGAAAGATACAGTTCCTTAAGTGACGTATTCCTTAAAAATAGCACCACTAAAAACTACCAAACGTTACGCGTACAAATACGTAGCAATCGGTCAAATTCCTTCGCGTACGGAGTCGCCGCACCCCTTCCATTCGTACAGTTGCGCATTTGTATAGTCGTACCACGGAGAAAGGAAAGATGAGCGGAGATGCCGCAGGTAGGTCAGGCGCCTTCTTCTAGGTCAAATTCGAAGGTGGGCATGATCAAAACGACTGAAATAACAAGGACTTCGGGTTCTTTGAGATATCTGCTAACGATTTTTGGTACTGCAAAAAATGGTCGGGTCCAAAGAAGGCTTACAAGGACGGAAACAGTAACGTTCCTCGTCCCCCGGTCACTCGCATTTTGCGCGCTAGTTTCCTAGGAGATTTTTTGGTCATGGCACCTCCGCTAGTGATTTCGTTCTCCATGAGTCGTACAAATTGCTAGCCCCCTGTTTATCTGCGATGGCCGACCCCCAGCCCCTTGTACGTATTTATCTTCAACCCTTCGGCTGCGACGACATTGCATTGACTTTGTAACGTTTTGTTCGATCTCCGAACGATAGCTATTGAGTATTTTTAAGTTTTTTTTTTTGTGTTGGTTCATGGTGATAGCTATTTTAGGCACTGATTGTGCCAATTATTTCAACTATTTATATAAAAAAACCATTTCTTGATAAGTACATAATCAAAAAAAGAACACAAATATTAGTGGTTAGCATAGAGGTTATCATAAAGGAACTTGAGTGTCATCAAATAACGAATAAATAACACTCAAAATAAGTCAACAAATGAAACATTTTCTTTCTGGTAAGACATATCTTAGATGTTCCTCTAAGATTCGTTGCGATAACCTCCATTAAAAACCAACACAAAAACACTGATGAAATAATGAGCAAGCGGTCCAAACCCCATGAAAACGAGGCAGGCATACAAAAGGTCGGTACAGTACCAAGTTATACAGACAGCTCTAGCGTAAGAAGTTAACTGCATAATTTAGACAGTCATTTGCGGCTGGCGCCAAATGTCAGCGGGATTTGTGCCCTTATGGACGATGTACCTACACCACTCCGGTGTTTTACACAACATGTTTTAATCACGATGAATTTCAAACTTACACGATTTGTAGATTTCATATAATTTTGTATCTGTGTTGATATTTGTAATTTTGGTTAACAAGTGTTGGCTCGTGTATCGGTTGCCTACTTAACATAGTTTGGTATTTGTGCATATCCATCTGGGAAAAGCTTAAGGTAGCTTAATGATGGAAATGAATTAAACCGAATGCTCTTGAAGAAAAGATACTCCCATAATTTCACAATTACAAGATTTCCTAGATTTTCTCTTTGTAACAAAGTATACAAAAAACAATTTAGGTATCAAAATAACCCCTTATTTCCCTGCACCTAAAATACAATTAGAAACACGCAAGCAATAAGCACCTGATTATGGTTTATAGTTGAGCGCAAGCGCACTGCTTCAGGCTACAGACAGCTATGAGAATGGGAGTATCACAGCGAGTGTGACAATAGTTAGACTGAACAGTTTGAAGGATTGAGGTACTGCTTACGATTTTGTTATACGTGAATGAAATTATAATAATGATGATGATGTGGTGCTTAAGTTTTGGTGGTTAAGGAAAAATTGAATTTAGGGGTAGTTTGATCTGATAGGGTTTTTTACAAGTTAGGGTAGCTCTGTAACTTGAAGGTTGGGTTGATTGAATAGTAGTCAGTAAGAATACCAGAATACTTACTATACTTAGACCTGCTTCGCCATTCTTGAGAACGAAAAAAGGTACTGATTCCATCAAACGCCTCTGTTTCAACAACAAACCATGTAGATCTTGAATCTTGAGAACAAATACAAAAAAGAAAAAGCACATACCTAATATTGATTACTACTTCATACACTAAAATATGATGGAGATCACAGAATCTCCAAAATAAATTAGCGTTTAATTTAAACACGCTCAATCAAAGCACTTGATAAACAATGCCAGCGCTTCGATCGAAGACCAGTCGTAGGGTGTAAACGAGCCTCCCATAGATTTATAGCCATAATTCCGTGTGCAAAAGAAAACGGCGAGGTGTTATCGAGGCCGTATTGACACTTTAATGCTATTGTTTGATTTAGAGGGCTCATTACAAGCGCGGGAAGAATGGCGATCGTGAACCAAAGGTGCGAACCTGTGCTATACAATCCTGTATTCATAATTTCTTTATAGAAACGCTTTAGTGTCGCACCAGCATTTGTAGCGTTTATTGCCAACACAATTTATGTAGCCGTTGTTCGGTTCTGGCTGATATGATAGCGGGCCTAATGGACGATAGACGATGGCGAGTGTCTTTATAAGGCTTCAATGGTCACTGATACCATTATGTTCGGTGAGGAATGAATTAATATCGATGTTGCAGTGTAAGCTGACTGGGAACAGTTTATAGTGCTTGTGATGGCTATATTAGGTTCTTCGATCATTGATTTGCTTGTAGAGATAAAATCTAATGTTACATTAATGTTATTGTATCTATTTAAAAGTAATGTCGATATGCCATGAGCTCTGCTGGTTTACATCTTGTGTTGTTAGTAAAATTAATTTAAAAAGCTGGAAAACTTAAAAACCGTTTCCTGCATGTCGATTCTATAAAATATCACAACTCACTTCGACATCACTCTCACTTCGACTTCGATCTAAAGGTAGAATTCCGTGGACGCGACAATAGTCAACCTATGAAAATGTATGGCACCGTTGCCGAGGCCCGTGACAGTCGCGCGCGGCCGACGAATTTCGTAAGCTGCTCGCGGCATTGTCAAAAATTTAATTCTGGTTTTACTTAAATTCTATAGATGTTTTTAAGCGCTAGACCATGTTGAGAAGCGTACGGCCGCGAGCGGCTCACGAAATTCGTCGTCCGCGCGCGACTGTCGCGGCCCTCGGCAGCGGTGCCATACATTTTCATAGGTTGACTTTTGTCGCGCGCGGCTGCGACAATCGCGACCCACGGAATTCTACCTTAAAGTTTCGTGATTGACATTGTCAAACTACACTAGCGCTACACTATCGAGCGTGTTGACAAGTTGAACTAAATCAAAGTCGAGATTTTGACAGATCTGTCAAAATCTGTCTATCTATAGGGAGGTAGGGAGATGGGCAGTTGGGAGACATGATCAAATCAGAATAAAAGGGGGGTCCTTTTATTCTGATTTCTGATCATAGTTTTGTTTTTTTTTTATTGGGTAGTTTACGTTACCGACTGGTAACGGTGTTCATCCATAGATTATCTGTCATTTCTGTGAGTTGTCAAGAACAAACACTCGTAAAAGTACTTAAATATTTTGTTGCGGTTTCGGATCGTTATAAAGTCGTGGTGGCCTAGTGGGCAAAGAACCAACCGCTCGAGTATGAGGGCGCGGGTTCGATTCCAGGTCAGGCAAGTACCAATGCAACTTTTCTAAGTTTGTATGTACTTTCTAAGTATATCTTAGACACCAATGACTGTGTTTCGGATGGCACGTTAAACTGTAGGTCCCGGCTGTCATTGAACATCCTTGGCAGTCGTTACGAGTAGTCAGAAGCCAGTAAGTCTGACACCAGTCTAACCAAGGGGTATCGGGTTGCCCAGGTTACTGGGTTGAGGAGGTCAGATAGGCAGTCGCTTCTTGTAAAGCACTGGTACTCAGCTGAATCCGGTTAGACTGGAAGCCGACCCCAACATAGTTTGGGAAAAAGGCTCGGAAGATGATGATTCGGATCGTTATAAAGAGAAAACTAATGAAAGGTATGTGTATTTTCTATTATTAATTATTGATTGTCAAAATCTCCAGTTACAATTATAGTAAGTCGATGCAATCCACACCTATTATACCTTTAGAAGAGAGTACTACAGCAATAGTTAATGGGCCCCACGTTTTTATTTTAGTCTAATATGACCGGGACCACCTGCGTAGGTTGACAGGTAAGTAACTATTTTTTATTTTCTAGTTTTCAGTGCACATAAGATAAAACCGTTTAACTTAAAAGTTTTTTTACCGATTTTTTTTTCATAAACTAAGTCAAAAGTGTCCAATGCTCCCTATGGTAGGGAGGCTTGGACATACCATGTAATGTATAATTTGTAAATTTTTGCTCTTCTTCGTCAGTGAAAATTTGTGAGGTTATAAATCTGCGCGAAAAATCCTTTATAGGATCTTGTTTCAGGTACCGTTGCCAACTTGATCTAGAGACTATTATATTTAAAATAGTGTTTAAATAAAGTTCTAAGAGTTTTAAAGTGATTAAGTGCCTACCTTTAACGATGGCTAGAATGTTTTTGCTTAAATCTTTATTAGAAGAAGCTCATGCTTTAGATAATTTAGAAAAGCGTCAACAATCTGCTAGAATTCGTAGTTTATCTTTATTAACTCGCGATGATGACTATGTGAGCATATATAGGTTGTCAAAGGAGCTAATTGACCAACTGGAGTCTGATTTACTGCCCCTGATAAAGCCCACAAAACGTCGAGGCAAAGGACTTACAACTCGTGTAAAAGTAAGTATTGACACAGTTTATAGTTGAAAAATTGTAATCAAGCACACAATAATAAGAAAAACACTTAGTTCTTAATAAGGAGTATTCCCTTTATGTGGTTTCCCCGCCAGCTGATATGTTTTCAAAAGACTCTGTACTTCAATTATAATATTGACTAGCTTTCCGCCCGCGGCTTCGCCCGCGTGGAATTCGGTTCACCCCTCCCGCTGTGGGTTAGCAGCGGTGAGGGAGTGTCAAACTCTTACTGACTAAAATCGTCGTGTTCCGTCCTAGGCCTTTTATATACCAGGGCCGCGGTACCTCTTTCGAACAACCCGCAGCCGCGGCTGGCCCTGGCGCTACTGGGCCCCACTGATTTCAAAACACGTTAAGACTAATTCGCGGCGAACCTTAACACCATCAACCTTATCGCCATCTATCGAGCTATCGGGAAGCTCGCGATTGAACAATGAGCTACAGGTTAAAGCGCGAGATATCATTGCACTTCTTACGTATCTTAAAAAAAAACAACGTCACCACGTTTTAAAAAGCTATCATTCCACTTCTTACGTATTTTAAAAACACATCGTTACCACGTTTTAAAAACACCCACCGCCATCTATCGCATACCTCAAGAACTAAATAACTTAACTAATACTTATACCAATTAGTAATTCGTTGAATTATAGTTATTTCAGGATAAGTAGATGTAAAAAAAACAGTTAAGACGATAAAACAAATTGTACGTCATCCCTCGGGAATTCCTCATTTTCGAGGATTCATTATCGTATCATTTAGCTTCTAAATTTATATGTTCATATTCGTTTGCAATATATAAGTAGATGTAAAAAAAAAAAAACAGTTTAGACGATTAAACAAATTGTACATCATCCCTCGGGAATTCCTCATTTTCGGGGATTCATTATCGTATCATTTAGCTGCTAAATTTACATGTTTATATTCGTTTGCAATATATTACCTTGTTTTAAACGACACACAGCGCCATCTACAATCCATCCATCAAGCAAACAATATTTTTGTTTTCCCTCGGGAATATCTATTTTTTTCGGGATAAAAAGTACCCTATTATTTAATCCGGACTTCTAACTTTACGTCTGCAAAATTTCAAAGCAATCGGTTCAGTAGTTACGGCGTGAAAGCGGAACAAACAAACAAACAAACAAACAAACTCACTTTCCGATTTATAATATTAGTAAGGATAAGGATATTCAGCTTAAGCATGAAAATAACCAAATTGGTCTCAATTTTGTTTTCACTAAATCCAGATAAAGTAGGTATTACATTTTTTATTGATTTATTGTTTCACAGATACTATCATCATATTTAGCTAAAATTCTGTGTCAAAACTGATAAAATTAAAAACTGATTAATCTCGGTTGACATTTTGTCGAGTGGGGAAGTCACTAGCACAGCATTGGTCGATGTCGAGCTCACTTCACTTCGCAAGTGATTAGGTGATGTTTACAGAATGCAAAATCAAGGTCGTTCTGAATCGAATGCGAAGTGAGAGTGAATAGCGAAGTGAAATGCGAGTTGTTGTTCGAATTTTATAGAATCGACGTGCAGGCAGGCCTTGGCCCTGTTGCGCCCCGCTGGGGTTGCTGAAAGTATTCTACTTGTGTAGCCCTTTCATTTGATACCCATATTGAGGGGGCTGTGCCGGCGGCCATATTGGATTTAATTAAAGGTGTATACAAAATTTCAGACCAATCGGTTGACAGGAAGAGGGTGAAATTTGAATCACTAAATTTGATCCAAGAATAAATAATAAAACAAACGGGGTGAGCTAAATAAAACCGTTTAAATATCTCGTAATGTTGAAACTGATTGTAATTTTTAGGAAAGCTCTTTCATTATATCTAGCCGAATATAAGAAATGGCAATAAAAGTTGATAATGATCTGTATAATCTGATTTTTTATGCAATAAATTGTGAAAAAGTGCCCATCCCTCCCCTACCTCCCCTAAAGTATGAAATGACATTTCGAATCGAAGTGAAATGCGAGTTGTTGATCGAGTTTTATAGAATCGCAGTACTGCTCCCGTTCAATCCATTAGGGATTTTTAGCCGAAAACGGTTTAAATTTGTGAATTCGTGAACGACTTTAGAGTCATTAATACTAACAGCGTTATCTGAAATTGGGCTCCGCGGATTTTTCAAAATTATTCTTAAATAGATGTAACTAAAGTAAAGCTACAGTGCACATTATATTATCTCATTAACAATAATTTATTATGGAGCAGTTTTACAGTTGTGCTAAACGGATCGTGATTTGCGCGGTCGTTGTGTACGATCCGAGCGATGCTGCGATACGAGCAGTCTCCCCGCGCGTGCCGCCCGGCCCGTAATAACAACAGAAAATTTTACGCTCCGGGACAATGCGATATAAAATTATCTGTTAGATCCAATAATCGCACGGAACAGCCGGGACTTAATGCCGGCCAATCATTAGCTACGAGGGATAACGGAGCCGACGGCCAGCGGCCCATTAACGTGGCAACAGAACTGCGCTCGCCGATGCCCCGTGACCAAACGTCAATGCAACATTCACTGCACCGATGTGTTTGTTACGCCGGACTCATCCCTCAGGCATCGCCGCACAAAAGAATGACTTCATTGTAGCCTCCAATAGGCTGAAGATATTTTTATGACTCTTCTCCGAAACCGCCTTAACCCTCCCTGTAACAACAACCTCTTCACTCCAATTATTTATTATTCGTTTAATTATTGACATACTCGTTCCCACAGATTTCTCCAGGAAACTTTAAGTGCGCACGTATGCAGCTCACTTAATAACTAGTATAAAGCTGCGATTAAGTGCGAGCACTTATAAATACTGGTAATTATTTTATCGGGATCGACTAAAGAGGACGCGAGCGCAGGCGGCCGCACTATCATTAGCGCGAGGAAAGCGATCAGTTATTTACGCGGCCGGCCGAACAGCGAGCCGTGTTGGTTTACGGCGGGCAACCCCCGAAGGAGATGCATTCCGCCATTCCACCGGCTCACGAACTCACGACTGCACAACAATAATTACCCGTGGGTGTACGCCATTATACTTCGCGAGCGATTATTATCAATCGTTGTGCTAGCGAACGGTCACCGCTTAGAACCCGATGTAATGGAGCTAAATTATCGTAATGTTATAACGAGAGATGCAAAGCAGATTATTCGATAATTATACGAAATAAATCAAAATGTCGCGAGTGCAATAAGTCGGGCGGCGTCTGTCGCACGGAGTGTCGTGTCGGTCGCCGCGCCCGGGGCCTGCGCCCGCGCTCCGCCGCTCTGTGCTGTATTGTTCGCTCGCCGCAGTCGCCGCCGGCGGCGATTCATACCTCACCCCAACTCTTACCAGGATGTTACTAATTTTCTATCATTGCGATCACAACCAAGTTTATAGACCTTTAGATTTTGAAATTTAGGTGTCAGTGCAGTATTTATTGCTGATGCAAAGTAGGTAATTTCCAACAATGTAAGAACAATAGCCCTTGTTTCTAGCGATAATATTTTATGTATTTTACTCATAATGTATCGAAACTAACAATTTTCAGTCGTTTCCCTCAACAGGTTTACAATGACACAGATTTAAGTAAAAGCAATTAAAATCGTCGTTTTATAATTGGATTAGTTTAAAGTGGTCATCAAATAGCGATATCCTTATGTAAGTCGATAGCGCCAATGATCAATGTATTTAACACCTAAAAACAAACAAAGATACATAACAAAAATAAACATTTATCTACACTACAAAGAAGAATGTAGAAGGTAATGACTTCGCTGCATTAATCACCCCCTATACGCAAGTCTGTTAATTCCCAGGCAATCGCTACAAGAAGCCAGAGAGCATCACCAAACCATAAAGCTGACAGTTATTATAAAAACACTATGAACAAAGCTCCACGAAGACCTTTTGAAGAACTATCTATTCTTTGAAAAGCCGTCTCGATTCGCGATACCCTACGCACCACTCTAAGGTGGTCATAAGGTTTAGTGCCCACTCCCAAACGCCTTTAGGAATAAGTAAATTGTAGACTGCGAGGTTCACGCTCCTCTCATTACGACAATAATGTGTTCCGTCATCGAGATTAACTCCTCGTAATGGCGCCACTTCTTATACATTTCTACAACGTCACTATTACAATTTCACATAATTGAGGTTTGTCCGCTTTTAGTAAAATGGCCAATTTCGTTCCTAATGTTGTTGTTTTGTTAAATGACTTACAGTTGTCTCGTTGTGGCCTGTTGTTAGTTTTGTTTTTTTTGTATCGTTTATTTGGAATAAGTAGGTTTATGGTTTTTGGGTGATTGTCTTAGTACACGATTCTGTTATGGTGTAATGGTAAAAAGAAATCGTAAATACCACATTCTACAGAGTATTTACTTTATCGTTTAACTAACTACAAAATCTCCTGAAATATATGAAGTGCACCGGTATTATAGCAGACCACACATACAACAGTTTCATCTTGCGAAAGGCAAAATACCGAACACAATTCCTTCGGAACGTAATTTCTAATATCTGAAAAATCGCAACAACAGCTAAAAACGGTGATTAGTGAGCAGATTGTCCGCAATAAGTTAATTGACGGTTAGTTGAGTGATCGATCTATGGCGTGCGGCGTGGGGGAGGGGGGGAGAGAGGGGTGCGCCGGCGCAGCGACGTGGAGGACCGCCGCAGGCGACGCACTGTCTCACCTGCAACAACACTGTAGGGTTGGCGAAATGGGACCTGGAGCTAGGAACTGTTTTCGAACAACATTAACGACTTTCTACGTCCGCATTTGGTTTAAATAAAACTTTTTAGACATAATTTCAATGGGAATCTTTCTAGTTTTACCGATTATTTTTCTTCAAAATCACCTTCGATATAAATCGTTGCCTGGCAGACCGTCAGCACCAATCACCGCCACGTGTGGATAACGAGTTGTTTAAAGATCACGATCTCGCGTAAATGACAGGCTCCTAAGTAATGGTGCGCGCGCATCACAAGTGCCCACGACTCCTTAATAACCCACTTCCTCGGTTGTACCTCACACTTGAGCGGAATTATAAACAGCTAAAACAATTGAAGCTTTCTAACTTCTAGACTTGACGAAAGAATGGTCTCGATTCTGGAATGTTTGCTATGTTTTGGATCGAATCGAAACGGTATGGTTTGGACCTTGTCATCTCAAGTATTGGACAGACAATATTTCTGTTTAAGCTTCTAGTCACTTTTCTATTCATCTACTCCTATTCACAACCGTCATCAAATATATCATACTCATTTAATATGCATATATTTAAATTAATTTAGGTAACCAAAATCAAAACAATTGATGAGTAAATAAATCACTATAGTAGATAACAATAAGTGATCCATTAACAAATCTTCAATCTCCAAGTTGACGATAAATGACAATAAGATTCATCAGTGTTGCAACATTCATCTCCAAACCAACTAAAACCTTTTTACACCCCTACCTCATCATAACAAAGCAAAAATGGCTGAGATAATGAAGCATAATGCAAAGCGTGATATAAACTCCATACGCGCCCGGGGCCGGATTAACTTGTTAGTTAGACCTCAGTTCTACCCCACACTTCACTTCAGCACCGTGTCAGGTTCCAGATTAGATGTGGGGATGATAAAGCAGGACTTAATGTGATACAGGAATTACTGTTGACTATTTTCAGCGTGGGAAAATGTAACCTGCAAAAAAAAAGAAAGTGTCAACACTTTTTTTGAGAAAATTCGATCAAATTCTTTATTTTTGTAAGTAGGACAATGATTTTGCCAATAATGTGTACAAACATTAGGTAGAAATTTTCAAACTTTTCTATTAGATTTTCCAGATCTCTAAGTTCATAATTTACACTGCATGGTGTTGCAAAACATTTCAGTTTAAAGTCATTCTTATATCACCTATAGGTAAATATCAAATGACTGATTGTGTCTTTATATTTGGTAACTTAAACATTTTCAGGTTCAAACTGTGATTATTAATAATTGAAGTTACCAAACGTACTTACAAATTATGTAGTATAATTGGATGATAATAAAAGATATGCTTAACTATCTAAGTATAAGCCAACCCAACAATATAATTTCACAAATAATTACTACATCCCATTCAAACGATCATTTTAATTACCTAACATCGCCGAATCCGCGGCCCATTTTTTGTACACAACCAATCGAATGCAACAAAGAAAACAAAAATGACGTCATATGCCGAGGATCAAATTACACGGCTAACTATGTTTCAAACTCTCTGGTAAATCATAAATATCTCTTAACGTGTTTAACCCCAAATCACTGTAAATTATTATTGGAAGTTTACATTATTAAAATAATGAAAATGATCGCCGACGGCCGCCATGCGTGCCTCCTTGCGAACATAAAAACCACTCGAGGCGATTAAAAATAAACAATAATTGGGCCGGCCATTCACGCATGTAGCCTCATTAAAACAATTAAATCTTGATTGAACAGAAATTATAGCTGTCGATTCTTTAACATAATGCGATGGTACCTTGCCGGAATCTGCTCCGAAAAAAGATTAACGTTGATTTTAATAAGAAACAATTATATACGTAGGTATGTGCCTACATCCCACGCTCAAGTAGTTTGATCGCGTTTTGGACTGGTTATACATAATTATCAAAAATTACCGATGGCGTTTTTTAATGTAATTTTGGAGTTTTTGTTGTTGGCAACCACGACGATTAGAAACGTACCTTTGGTTCATGAGTCATTGACATTATCATTTTATTGTATGATTCATGAATCATTCATGGAGGAAAATTAAACCATTTTTCAACCCGTGCCTAGGTTCAATAATTCCTTATTGACAACTATCATACTTACAGGTAATTAACAACCACCAACATACGTAATATCTTTCAGCTATAATTCTACCTAGAATACCGAGGTAAGCTCAATCCGTCTACCATTTGAATGCAGCTGAAATCAACAATGCAATTATCAAGCACACCCTGTACTCAGGCTGTATAATTGCGGCTCAGTCTACAAGCTGAGCTACAATCTACATAATTGTGGTACAGACACCCAAAACCACAATGGACTTGGAATTGCCATCTTTAGATAATGAATGTTTGCATTTACATCCAGTCCTACTTCCTGATATTTCGGAGATTATTTTTACAAATGTGAAACCGAATAAAAGTTATTTTGTAAAAAACTTTAAAAAAGGACAATTCAATACAGATAATGCTTATAATTTTTGTCTTTTGCATAAAGAGTGTCTTCATCTTCTCTTAAGTTGTTTTTAATCATCTATGGGTTAATTTATCATTAGGTAATAGTTTATCGTAATTTGATAATAAAGTCTTTCAGCAACACATAACATACTTGTATTTTAAGCAAAGAATTATAATCCTGTATATCACTCACACATGTAAATTCTGAACAGAACAACATTTTTCCATGAAATATAAAGATGCTGTTTTAGCATTTCACAAAAAGTTAATCCCCCAAGTTCGCACAAAGAAGTTAATTCATAACACGAATAGACGTTGATACCTCTATTTGGAAGGCGGTACCCAAACCTTAATATTAGTTATGGAAATGGGATCGTTAACATAATTATAATTAATATCCTAAAGTGGCCCATCACCGACCATCGACAGGATTAAGGAGGGCCCATCATTATGTACCTATTCCATATATTTACGTTTTATATGTAGCTATAATTAAAATAATTAATACCGGCCATTGGTATGCCTACGTGGTCTCATAAGTATAAT
Organism: Helicoverpa armigera; assembly: GCF_030705265.1. Taxonomy (NCBI): domain Eukaryota; kingdom Metazoa; phylum Arthropoda; class Insecta; order Lepidoptera; family Noctuidae; genus Helicoverpa; species Helicoverpa armigera. The sequence goes on along the minus strand of NC_087130.1, from coordinate 4,968,214 downwards.
GGTATCACATTTTTTTAATGTCAATTATCTATGTAATACTAATAAAAGCAATCGACTCCTGGTCGTTAACTTAATTTCATAGAACATGCTCAAGAAATTAAGTTGGTTGACGTCTTCTTTAAGTAAAACTACATATATGTTTCGCTCTTTCTTGACATGTTTCTGTCATGAGAAATAGTCAATGACTATTCCTTCTTTTTGAAGCTTTGTTTGAAAATATTTGCAATGTTAATAGAAAACACTCTAAATACAATCTGTTTTAAGAATCGCTTATAATTTACTTTTTGACACTCGATTAAACAACAGGCCAATTCTCAAACTGAAAAGGTCATAAAACTATTTTCGATTCCAATATGAGATCTCTTGATTTGATTTAACTTTTTGCTCGGATTATGTGTAATAAAATGCCTATCTCAAATATTTGCTGAAAGTTATTCAAATAAAACTTATTTAATCTAAATTCGAAACGTCTGCGGGCTGAGTGCAGGAGCAACATCATTACGATCCCCATACATATTTACGTCTTATGATATTTTTAATTTAATTTTCCCGGCGAAAGTTCGGAACCTACTCCGTTGAGTGTTGAAAGCTATCCAATTTGCGTAATACTGCCAAAATATCTCATTTCTACGCTCGCTACCGATATACTACCACCAGACGACCTAACTTTGTACGAAATTTGAAGAAAATACTCCTTTCATAGCTTGCAATAGAATTCAAAACCGCCTGCACAATGGCCAAGGTACACTGTTTGGATATAGAACGCAAATGGAGTTTTGGCAATTCCATAATGCGAAAGTGGTCTGTTCAAGCTTTTGACTCTATGAAAAAAATACGAAACTCGGAAAACGTTAGAAAAAAGAGAACATTTATGTTTTCATAGAGTTATTATTTATGGTTCGATGGACGTGTAAAAGCGATATTTAGAGGGCAGCACTCTGCCGATTAGTGGGCTTGTGTGCGCCGAGCTTTACGGAATTACAGCGCTTTGCGAGCCCCAGTGGCCGGCAACCCTTTCAGCTTTGAAGCTATCAAAATTATTTCGGAGAGGGCTTAATACAACTTGAATTTCATATCGTCGTAGTGGATTTTAATATTGCAAATTTCACATAGAATATTACGCACTGATGACTGTGGCCTTCTGCGAAAATGTTATACAGTATTTTCTTATTGAAATCGGAGACATGAAAATAGAAAATTCTCTGTTGATTTAATTTACTTATGCGAGTGCCTACGAAATCACGTAGTATTCTAAGAATACTAAACATTTACAACATATAACGCTTGCTAAAGCCTGGGAAATTATTTTACTTTTAACTATATTTTTAGATGTCAATCCTCCTTGCGCCCATCCTGCACCGAGCAGGCTGGCAAGAAGAAGAAGTTAAGACGTCGACTGCGATGACAGACCTTCAGAATTGACATGATTTCCAAATTATCTTGAATGCTGTATTTTTAATAACTTCGTTTTGATATCGTTAAATCATTTATAAAAGTAATGTTTGTAAGCAATAAAACTTGCACGGTTGTATGTCTATGAATCATGTGTTTTTAATGTTTGTCTACCCCTTCTGATCTGTCCTTTAAGATCAGAAGTGGGATAGCCACGCGTTCTTTACCGTTTCGTTTGCCGTCTAAATTCAGTAATTATTTGTTCTGTTATTGAAATTACATCTCAACCGTAAATAAGTTTTATTCTTACGCTCGAGAGTATTCTGAAGAAAAAGTATGAACTAGTTATAGTTCCGATACCGTTGCGATTCTATGAATGATCCCTATGTACTGTGACACAACCACGATATAACCGACAGCACATTGGAAGCCACAACATCAACATTATGGCAAAGAACTGGTCGAAGTCTTGACTAGAAATTGCGAGAGGAAAAGTGACAGCTGCTGTGTCTTGTTTGTAAAACAAAAAGCGATCGAATACTGGAGATACTGAAGATAGCCCACCAGCTGGAACTGCCTCAGTTCGATCTTACGAAGATTCCTTACAGCAGCAGATTTGTGTTTTAGAGTGAACCTCTTGGATTTCTTTTTCAGGATGAGTAAAGCACTGAAGCTCGAAGACAGTGGCTCTGAAAAGCCGTGTTGAAGTTTTACAAGTTGCAGATAATAAATTTATGACCAATATTTTATGATTTGGACAGTTTTGGATTATGAATTTTGCAGATAGGGCTGAAACTTTTCAACTTATCATAATACGAGGTATAAGTATGTCTGGCGTTGAGAAGGAAGGAAGAAGCGCTGTATCGTGTCGCTACCTTTTACCACGCTTTTAGAAAATGACTTCAACAAAAAGCCCTAAAACTGCCAACTGTTAAAACAAATTGAATATTCTGTGCGATGCATGATTTGCTGTACTAAAAATTTTGTTGAAAGAAGAGTATGGGTGTTGTTTTCATTATTCTTGGATACATTTTAAGAAATAATGGGAAATAATTTCTACTTATATAAAAAGGCCGGTTGTAGCTACAAAAAAAAAACATCACCGGTTTCCATGGTGACATATCAAAGTTGTTATCCAGTTATTGAGTTATTGTGTTTTTATGTTTCATGTGGTTAAATTGTCTTAAGGCGAGAATAGTATCTAATACGTAAGCTGGGAACATGTATCCTGTCTGTCGAGTGGAGCAGCTCATCAATATATCGCGAGGTCGCTCGTGCTTTTCGTGTGGAAGGAACCTCTACTCTTGTCTCGTTGTGGTGTCACATAATGTGACTCCCTGCTGATTATAAAGCGCTAAGGCCTAGCGCTGTTTGCAGAGATATTACAAGAAGCATGGAGTGATAATGCTTGGTGAGATCAATCCAGTTCTTATGTATCTTATCTGTTATAAATAGTTAAGAAATTCAGTCATACGCAACTATAGTAAATCCTCTTATTGGCTTGCAGTGCGCGACGACTCGGGTTCGATTCTCGAAATGCGCCAGAAATATTCGATTAATTTTAGTTCTTAATACAAAACCTATGTTTTGAAGTTTGCGAAAGTGTTTGCATGACAGTGGAAACTGCAATAATGATGGCTAAATAGTAGAAGCAAAGAGATACATCTTCTATCTGCTTTTGAAATGTTTTGGCTTCTCACATTTAACTAAATGACTTTGCATGCAAGCTGGACTAGACAGAGCTCAATGAATTTGCTTCATATACTACCCCATTTATGACACTTTCTACTAAATACAGAAATATCAGTTTGCTGCTACCATGGTGTAACTACGTTGTTTTAGCCAATTGCTTACCAGTTTTGAGCAATTGCTTACCTATTATTTATAACGTACACTGACTGAGTATACTTCAAATTGTGCGTCAGACTTCAGATTGTGGTGTAGAATTACCTATACCTTCTCAGTATTCAGTCACAATCGTACACTCACAGTTACACACTCACACACTCACAGTAACACGCTCACACACTCACAATCACTAAACAAGTTTGTTGTTACGACATCACTTGCTAGGAAGCTCACAATTTAGCCTTACTGGTTCTTCACCGTTTAGCCACAGATTATAGTTGACAAAGGAAAATGTCAATGGCCTTAGCAGAAGTGTGCACTAAGTTGCGCGAATTCTGGAATATTGAAATTGGGAGCTTAATTTTCTAGCAAATTTATAAGTCTCACGTCCAGTACATTACCAACTACTAATTTACGAGTTTTTACTTTATTAACATTTAACCCCATAAATCTACTTAACATTATGTTTTGGTGTACCTACGTTTAATTAAGGAGTGACTCGGAATATACCCCTGTAAGGCCTTTGCATTGGCATCGCGGCGACCGGGAATAGAGCTAGCATTAAACACTCAGTACGCTTCCTCCTCTCTCCTACTATTGTATGTGCTGTGCCCAACAGGGTCCATAATTGTGACATAAATTACCTATAGAACAACAACTGTAAACATGATGGTGTGTATTAAAGAATTGAGTATTGAGTATAGAGCTGTTTCATATTTGTAATACTCTTGCTCTTATGCCTCCCGGGAAAGTCCCTGGAAGGTTTGGAGGACTGATAGCTGAGGCATGGAAGACAGCATTAATGTAAGATTTGTTTAGAGGAAGGCATTAATTGAAATGATTACTCCTAGTAAATGGCAATGATTCTTAACAATCTGGAAGTCTGACTAACAATGACAGCTTAGTTTTCGCTTTCTTATTAAAATAATTATGTTCACTTATACTCCTTACTAATAATGCATGAGAG